>NC_071094.1:29780925-30980925 GCF_027358695.1 Spea bombifrons
GATTTACCTTACCTACAACTTAAGCTATATACAGAGTAAAAAGGCAGGGTCTAAGATGCGTACAAATCGCTTCAACACTCCTGCCGGGAATCCCGCTGTCCCACATAAAAACAATAATGCAGAAGAGAATAGAGGTGGTGTAACCCACCCCAGTGAGTGGAGCCAATAAAAAGATATAGCTTACCCCTTTGGGGTTAAAAACGATCAGAATCCGGGATGTACATAAAAGAAAAATAATAGTGCAACCCCCGTTTAATTTGTGTTGCACACAGGTTGTACTATTATTTGTTTCTTTTATCTTTTATGTACATCGCGGATTCTGATCGTCTTTAACCCCAAAGGGGTAAGCTATATCTCCTTATCAAGTTAAGCTATATATCTAGTAAAAAAATACATAAATACAGATTTTTCTAGACCACTTTTTGACACTGCTAAATGAAAACACTAAACATACATGTGCAATGAATAAAAAGAAATACGGGTAATTTAAGGTAACTCACCCTTTCACGGGGTCTCCAATGCACATCCCAAACTGTTTTGTACCAGTTTCCATACATCTTCGGATCATCAAGCGATAGCATGGTTCATATATGTGCAATGGACATGGAACGGTGGGAAAGGCCATCGTGCAGACAAATATAGGAACATTTTTATTCAGGCTTAAAAAAAAAAAAAAAAGTATAGATGTTAGAAAAGTTATAGTTATATACAAAGAAGTTACTTTTCTTTCTCATTCAACTTTAAAGTTACTTTCACAATTAAGAAGTCTAGAAGGCTAGACCAAGGTCTGATTAAGGTCTCTACATCAGGAAAAATGATCAGACTAGACAGGCCGAATCGTTCTTATTCTGCAGTCAAATTCTTTGTTTCTATAATCCCAATTTATTGGCCCCTGTCCAGAAAATCTCCTGGTCTCTGTTTGTCCACGATCTTCCCACATCCTAATATCAACAGAGAACCCGGCTTACTTTGAAAGTTCAGCCATCTCCTCTTCATAAACAGTTTTTCTGTCTTTCAGCTCATCCGGGAAATAATTAGCTATTAGACCTTCTATGATGTCCGTTTTACAAAACTTTCTCTGAATCAAGTACTGAAAAAGAGAAGATACAATGGAAAGATATTTCAATAAATTTGTTTAATGAGCTGACACAAAATAACACTTAAAATCAATATTTCTCCTCCAAACATAACAATACGAATACAAATGGTGAGATCTGTTCAGACATGCTTTTCGATGTACCGTATATACTCAATGTATGTATGTAGGGGTGGTGATACCATATAAGCAGCTCTTAGGGCCCCCATGATTCTATGATCTTACCCTCCCCAAAGAATGTGGGAGGATAAGGCATGGCTTAAATGTATATCACTTCTTGTTTATTAACAAAGTTGTGATCAAAAGTATTACGTGTCTTTCTTTATTTATAATTATCTCTTTTCACTTAAGATAGGGCCTTCCAAAGATTGTCCAAAATATCACATGACTGGCAGCTAAGCTGTATTGTATATACTGTACACATACCTGGGAACTCTAGGTGCAGTGGCACTTTTCCGGGTCACCACAGAGGGCATTGCCCACCGACGTCAGCCGGAGCACCTACCTGCAGCCCAAAAAGAGGGGGCTCCGGGTAGCTGGAGCCTGGATGTTCCCAGGTATGTGTATACAGCACTGTGTTTTGTGCTCAAGGAGAAAACATTTTTTCTAGCACCAAAACACATTAAATTTGCTCCCTGGGAGCTCCCAATAAGCATATTTACAGATCTAATAATTCAGCTTTAAATGACTGAAATGTAACAAACTGGCTTTATAAAGAGTACAATATATAAGGGCAAATAAAAAACTAACCTCGCATAGATCCTTCTTGCATAGGGGACAGTTTGGACTATGGTCCAGGCTTCTTTCAAGACACTTCAAGCAGTATGTGTGACCGCAGATTGTGGTAATTGGTTCATACAACAGCCTGAGGCCGGGGAAGAAAACAGAGAAAAACAATATCTTGCAACATGAAGGGACGCGAAGGTAAAGTAATTAAGCAATTTGGGAATCTTTGCTGGTACGTAACCAGACGACAAATGACCTGAGCTCTGTGTTCAAGAAAACACTAATTTCCTATCCTGTGCACATTTGGCTTTCTTTATGACCTCATGCTTGGGCTTTATTCATAAATGGTGACCAATAGTTTATAAGGATCTGACCGCCATGACATTTTTCTACAGGAATATTAGCAACGCATCGTACATAATTAATGTGATGAGCTGAAGTTCCTGAATAAACTAAGTATGAAAAAAAACAATTTTGTATCAAATATATAACCAGAAATAATTGTTTAAAGATATAAAACTGCTTCAATCATAATTTACCTACAAATACTTAATTGTTATGTGGCATAAAAGCAGACAATTATAGGTTTTTGCTACACAATCTCAAAAAGAGCTTCATAAAAGTTTCTGTGTTGTTTCTTTGTAAGTAATAAAATAAAAGACCTGCTAGGTTTTATTTCTGCTATTCACAATTAATGTTGTTATTTGTTGTTTAATGATACGAGGCCTTCAAGCCAAGGCTAAAGTTACCAGAGACGTGTGCCCACGTGCCATATTTCTAGGAGCCCCACAAGAAGCAAATTGGAACTAACTCATCCACACTCTGTCTATTTTGTCAATGTTTCTCTTACTTTCTACCCATTTTACCCTTATGCCCCTTCCTTTGTATGCCTTTGCACCTCATACAAAGCCTTTTTATCATCTCATTATCTGTGTGGTTCCACTAGAAGTTATTTAGGTGCACCTGGAATCCTAGCCTGGCCTTTCTAATGCAGCCTCCCATAAGTCGGAAAAGTAACCCGCCTGTACAGTTTCCCAAATGATAATATCTGTCTGTATATCTAGGCATAATGCTACAATAAAGCAACGTTCATACTGGGGACCCCTGTGGGATATACATAATTATTCAGGCTAATCATCTGGGGGGAAAAAACAAACCATACCTCATACAGAGGGGACAATCCAGATCAGATGGGTCAATGGATGGAGAGATACAATCGTATGCTTTATCAGCCGGTAGTATATCTGTTAGAGAGATTAAAAAATATTTCAATGAAAATGGCACCAAAACAGGAATCATATGTGGTGACACTACGAGTCATTAAAGCACAACTTTTGTCGCTTTATTCCTCCAGTGTAACCTTTCCTGTATATTGCCCCTCTATGAAATAGGTATGGAACTGGAGAAGATAAGAGCTTCCTCTTACTTGGGCATCAATGAGCTTACCTCTTTTCATTAGCTTGCATGGCACATCAGCATCCCTGGCCTCAGTTGCTTCATCTGAACAGTGCTTTCTCTTTAATGTGTTGGCTTTTGATGGAATAAGCAAAGAGGAATCTTCTGAGCAAACTGCGCCTTTTGTCACTTCTGGAAATTCCATTTGAAATGCCTTCTTAACAGGGCTGCAAGCAGTGAAAACCTTATCCTCGGAAACTGCCAAGCATTTCTTATTTCCCCAGTTTACCTGCTTCCAAGCAAAGCAGATTTTGAGTTATTTGTTTATTATTGATTTAAAGGCTAAGAAAATGGAACAAACTTGCTATTAGTTTCTATGGAAATTACTCAGATACATATATGGGTCAACGTCCACCGATTGTTTATTCATGCACTTGCAACTCATCAGAAGACATCACATTCACTTAATGTTGGGTTCACCACCAGTACTGGCATGCAATTAAAAGTCACAATGGGTATTGAATAGATTTTTAATCACATAAATCTCCACATTTAAAGTGAGATAGACAACTGATTTTAATCTAGGGTGTTAGATATCCAACGCATGCATTATGTGTTAATCGTATATCACTTACTGTGTATAACCTCTGGATGTCACTGCATGCTCCTTGAGTGGTGAACGGACTGAGGAGGTTTGCTTTGGATCTTATTGGATGTGTTACTATCTTCTGGATGGTGGACAAGTCTCCTTCACTATTCCCTGGACATAAAAAACTAAGCAGGAGCTGCGGATACAATAATATATGCCATATCATGAATACATATTACATACATTTTTTCTCCTTTTAAATTTTTGTCACATAAATGGCAATAATTAAAAAGACAAAATAAATTAATCGTCACCACCCTGTAAATTCATATTTTGTAAACTAGCTTCTGAGTAGAACTCTTAGGAAGTAGGATGATGCCACGTCCCTGTTCACAATGCTTGTGATGATGCGTGGCTTCTGTGTCCATCATGGCCCCCTCATTTTGTGAAAGTGGAACTTGGGTTCAGGAACCACAGCACATGAGAAGATCCAGCACGGCAAAGGAACGGGTGATTCATTTTAAGATTGGTTCCCATTGTATCTGATGCCTAATGGTAATGTACTGGTAAAGTATTGCTCTAGGTGTTTTATATTTGGTCTAGAAGATGAAACTTCTAGGGGAGAGACAATAAAAGTGCTTCTCTAAGGTGGGTGGTCCAGCATGAAAACTGTATAAGCATTCTCCTTATAAAACTGGATTGCCCGGAACAGCGTTGAGCACTTTTTATACACACTCTCCAGCCAGAGCAATAGCATTATATGCATCACACTGGCCTATGACACATCAACAGTGGCCCTGGGTTACAAAAACCCTGCCTTAGGAGAGACATGGATGAACAATAACCAGTAATTGTTTACTTACCTTTTGAGCTTCCTGTTTTGCGGTTTTATTGTCTGTGTCTATTGCTACACATAAAAGATATTCTTTTAAAGCTTCTTCATGTTTTCCCATATTCACCAACGCGTGTGCTTTTCTCATATGGTTCTAAATAACAGTAGAACACACTGGTTAGATTTGGTTACGTTAACGGTACCTTATTACAACAACTAACCTGCAGTCTATACCTTAAAAGCGATCTGTAGCCTAAGTAAATTCACTTATTTATTATAAAATAATATAGATTTTTATAATTTGTGCTTTTTGTGTACTTTAAAAGTTCATCACAGTTTTGGGCTGTTTATATGTGTAAAGTTATTTACACAATTGGTAACAGTTCAATTGTTATTGTATTATTTTGAAAATGTTGTATTTGTTCACACATTGTGTAATAGAAAATAACTTACTGTTAGCCAATATGCCTGAAGTTGGCACGCCGTTTCCGCATCTTGCAGAGCACATTCATGCGACTTTAAGCTGGTGTGAATCATAGAGCGGTCACCGTACAGCAAATGGTTACTTGACACTGGAAGGAAAGCAATATAAAGCTCACAAACTCTGTAGCTATGACTATACATTCAACTTTTCCACCATGCAGAATGCAGATTGCCCAGTGACCACAGCTGGTGTTCAATTGCACTTCTGTTTTTGGCTGTATGGCTAGAGGCATGGCTAGGTGTGACCAATTGGAGAAAGGTGTGATGAGCATGAGTTAAGGTGCTGGGACATAGACATCAGACAGATACATACAATAAGGCTGCCTTTGCTGATTCTTATAGAGTAATATGGAGAGGGTAGGTGCCTCTCTCATTGGTCTCCCTTTCACCAATCAGGGAAGGGCTTTCTCTCATTAGTCACCTTATCCCAAGAGTTTGAAGTAATCTATCTTTTCTGCATTTAGAGTTCATTGGGTGGGAAAAGATGACAAGATGAAAGCTATATTACTTTCTACATTTCCCGTATATATTTCTCATAATATAACTGCCTGTACCACACCTCCCAACTTCTACACCCCACTGGCAAACTGGGATACTGGGGGGCAGAGCTTGAGGAGTACAGCGCCACTCAAACCAGCAGCGCTACTGTCCTGAATGATATCGGGAACACAGAATCCCGCTGAGCTTGGTGGGACAGTGGGATAGAGTTGCAAAATCAGGACTATCCTGCGCAAAGTGGGATAGTTGGGAGGCATGCTGTAGAACTATGCCATTTTGCCTGGGTGCTCAGAAGACCGTTCCTGAACAACCTGGGAAGGATACCAGAACAATGGCCGGGCATCTCCGCTACAGACCACTGGTTACTCTAGGTTTTAGCTCAGTCCCATAGGAATCCCCCCAAACACCTTAACGTGAATAATCTCTTATAATTCAGAGGTAATATTTACATCAATTAATGAAATGTGAATATGTCGTATACAGGGTAAGAAATCTGGCCGAGAGATAATCAGGAATGAGACAGATGAACTGAAATGGAGAATATAATAGAACGTCCTGCAATAACCAAGGACTAGCGCGACGTAGAACACTTATAGCAAAAACAATACAGGTTTGCCGATGCCGACAGCAAATAAATGAAGGAATGACATCTCGGAGAATTCACAGCTTCATTTCAATAACATGCTAACCAGGAAAAGTGCCCTCCTGTGGTCCAAAAATCTCATTTACCGGACCTGACGGCGTTAATAACATTTGTCTAGTAATGGTATTAATAAGTAGCATGTTCATTAAAAACTAATTATCATTTTCAAATAACAGAAGGTAGTCTCCAGGGTGTTGATGTTTATGTCCATCTAGTTAATTAAGCAGGCCTTGAGAGTGTGACCGGCGCGTCCCAGAAACAGTATTTAGAATATTTAGATAGATTAGCATGGGTTTCCTTTAACTGCCTGCAGGTATGACTTTCATTTGTACATATTGTTAAAGTGAACCAATCACAGAAATATATTTTATTGTATATTGTATTGACTGAATTGCACGAAAAAAGAAAAAAAAGAATTTCCAAAATATAATTTCACACATATTTCACCTTTTTTATCTTTTATCCTGAGTAAGATACTGAAGAGTTACAAATAAAAGGAGATCGTAGTGAAAAATAGCAGAACGACAGGCAACTTGGTCAGATTCCCCTGAAATCGTAGAGCTTTTAACCAAATAGGTTTTACAATACAGACAGCAGCCTTTAAAACAAGTTCCAATTAAGCGTTGTTTTTATTTGTTTGTTGTTTTATTGCCAAAGTATGATATCTAGTCCGAAGTTACGCGTTATACAAGGTCTGACAGTTATGTAAAAAAGGGTTATATAAGTAAATTATCTGGAGCTCATAAAACAATATTAACATCAATATTATTATCAAGTTCGAGGGGTGTATAGCTTACGCAACGTCATTTAATGCCTTTCCCCGAGGCTGTAATTGCCAAACTAGTCATGGATGAATGCTAGATCTGAACCTACTTTAACAAAGTACAGGAGGGAGGTTTATTTCAAAGGAGGGGAAATGTTAGATTAAGAGGTCATAGTCTAAAACTAGAAGGCCAGAGGTTTAGATGTAAAGAAGATTTACTTTACGGAGAGGGTGGTAGGTAAATGGGACAGCCACCCATCAGAAGTGGTAGAGGCTAATACAGTGAGGGGAATTAAACATGCATGGGGTAGGCATAAAGCTACCCTGAATCTAAGACACGACCAAGGGCTGGTTACAGTCCGAGTCGTTACATCAGTGGAAATGGGCAGTCTAGATGGACCGGATGGTTCTTACCTGCTGCCAAGTTCCAGGTTTTCATGTTCCGCTGCACCCAACACTATTAGTAACCTTATAGTAAAATTATTTAGCGATATATACGAAATCAGCGTGTTTCTCGGAAGGATTCTCCAAATGTTTGACCCAGATCTTTGTTACCTCGCTGCTTACACAAGCACACAATGGGAGGAGGGGTAGAGAGAAGAACATGCCGCCTTCATGCTTATGCAACTGTACTCTCCTGACCCACTTTCTCAACATAGCAACACTTTCAAGGCGCAAACAGGTCAGGAGTGCCGTATTAATAGTCTGGGACCAGATCCGCAGGGAATGTAATGTTATAATGTCAACAAGCTGGTCCCAGGCATTTAAACCCTCCGATACCCCGTCTGACCGCAGCGAGCCAGACAGACACAAAAGACCCTGTGTTCCGGTACTGAACATGGATTATCATCATACAAAAGTTAAAAAAAAAGGGGTTTTGGTTGAGTTAAAGCTCAGGAGAAATGCAAGATCATTTGGGGCAGGAGTGGTGGTTATGTTGTACTAGAGAAGAATTTATTGTAAGGTCATATGATAAAAGATTCAAAGGAAAGTTCCTTTCTAGACGTGGGTGAAAAGTCACTGAGAAGCTGCATCTGCCACATGGACTTTGTCATTATTTTTTCTGGAAGTGAACAGGATCGTTGGCATTGTGTTAACCTTCAAACAAGACTCATTTTAGGATAATCCCGTACAATCCTGAATCCACGTTTAATATAAGGTATATAACATGAAGGCACATTAAAGAAGAACCGAGGGGTAGAGGGGGAAAAAGGACTAGATTTGCCGAATTGGATACATTTCATACTTATTGAATCATAAAGACCGTCTTCATCGATATAGTTTTACGTTTTTCCTACACGTATTACATATCACAAGTAGATGTGATATTGGTAAATTGTTCTTGTAACCACTGTAAACCCGCGGCTTTGTGATTAAAGTTCACAGCAAAGAATCAGCAAAACAATTAGATAATATAAGGTTGGTAGTTAAGTGGAACAGCCTCCTAGCAGAGGTGGTAGAGGTTAATACAGTGGGGGAATTTAAATGTGCATGGTATAGGCATAAATCTTTTCTGAACCAAGACGAGACCAAAACGGAGTTTCGTCATCAGGAAAAATGGTCCTTTGGAGCACCTGGACAATGTATTCCACGACAGAGTCTATAGACCTCAATTCAAAGGGCTGGCAGAGAGTGCTGGGAGTATCGGCATGGCAGTTAATGGAACTGTGGGGTACAATACTGTTATTTTCCTGGGATCTACTAAAGCAATACTGATAATCCACAAAAAGTATACACATTTAATGAGTACCAAGCTAGTGGGGAGTTTAGTACCATACTCATCAACAAGTGATCTGCTCCAACACACTGCATTTGCTCAAAACAGACTACAGGGTTAGATTGTAAGCTCTGGGTCACTAACTACATGTCCTCCAATGCCACCCAAATACTAACACAAACATTCCAT
Organism: Spea bombifrons; assembly: GCF_027358695.1. Lineage (NCBI taxonomy): Eukaryota > Metazoa > Chordata > Amphibia > Anura > Pelobatidae > Spea > Spea bombifrons. Next base: position 29,789,857 of record NC_071094.1, read on the forward strand.
TCTGTACCTCTATATTTACATACACATATTCAGATTTATAAAAGGTCTGGTGGATAACTGAAGCCCAAAGCATAGTGGGAAGAAGTCTAATGATGTGGTTCTATGACTGCCCCAGGTCCACAACCCACTCTCAAACCACTGGCACTGGAGATCTATTTGGCTCTCCTTGGGTAGAAAGCCCACCTCATTAGTCATATGACCAGAGGTGGGCAACCTGCTCCAGCTGCTATAGACATCAGTTCCCATCATGCCCAACTAGATGACAGCTGTGGCTCCCAATGTCCTATCTATGGAAACCAGGAGTCATTACCTAATTCGATTGCTTCGTTGCATTTTGCCAGCGCTTCTTCCAGTCTGCTCTCCTTGATCAGATCGCCGGCTTTCTGCCTGAGGCTCTCGGCTTGGACTTCCATAGGGAAGCGCTTGCAGATGATGTTGGAGAGGAGCACGTTGACCCTGTGGTGTTGGATGGGGTCTTCGGGGCATTCGATCTCCTTGCATATTGCGCACTCTGTGGCCACGCACGTCTCCAGGCACTTCTTACAGAACGTATGTCCACAAGTGCGAGTCACCGGCTCGTATAGGATGCCCTGGCATTCCCTGCAGCTCAGCATGCCCCACCTGTGTGTGGGGGGACGGGGCAGACCCTCTCTGCTCCTCACGTCTTTCGCCAGACACGATACAAGAAGCTCCAGCTGATCGGCAGTGACCTTGCGATGGGCAGCAGCTCTCTGATACAGATCACAGGCATCCTGCAGTCTGCCAGCACATGCCAAGCAGTCAGCCCTGCGGAGCAGCACTTCCCAGTCCACATCCCCGGACTCCTGCTCCTTCACATGCCTGTCGTAGATCTCACAAGCCAGCTGGAAGTTTTTCACTTGAAAAGCCTGAGCCGCAAACCACAGCATGAATCTGCTGTCCGCGCCCTGCGTGCCCATGGCGTCTCCCCGAGGCAGGGATCAGGCGAGCGGGTCCTCTACCTTTGCTGCTCCCCCAGGGGTTTTGTGCAGCTCCATTCCTGCAATACGGCTAATAATAAGAGCCTTCTAGCCAAGTGTTATATAAAACGGCGTCACGTGACCCCCAGCGGCGCCTCCTATTGGTTGCGGAGCCTTCAAAATGTTACAAAACCTTACTGTTTTGTAACAAGGTTGCAGTTCTGTGTCATTGTCAGTAATGGGAATATAATGCCGGATCCCAGGCGGGCCACTCACCGCAGCCGGCCGGGGGGCACACATTACCTGTACCCGCAGGGAGCGGGGCACATACACGGAAAAGAACACATAAATCAGACTAGAGCTCGGGGGTCGTAGTGAAAGTGTGTGAATGTGTATGTTGCGGCAGAATGCATAGCTTAACTCTTTGATGCCTCATATTCAAAAGCACTTTAAGGATTTAAGGAATGTATGTAGAGTGGATATAATAGTCTGTAAGCAGAGTTTACAAACTATTGTATTAACTCTCCCAGCAGAACTTTGGACCAAGTGGGCCAGTGACATCATCTTCCGCAGAGCCGGACTGTGGATGGCTGGGCGGCACGTTACATCTTTATAGATGGAGTGCCGCCATCTTTGCCAGCGGCTGGACACGGTCTGCCACTCAAGTAACAGTATTGGTAAGCAGAGCTTCAGACGCAAAGGTCAACTGCGGAATGTCAGAGACCATGCTGTTCAACCAATGGGACCTGAAATCTGACCGCTACCATTTGCCATCAAGTTTCTTAAGATCCTGGGAGGCAGCGCGGCCCTTTAGAGCTGAGAGCAGAGACTCGGTACAGTAAAGCAGAAATTTGGATAGTGGAGACTCAAAGATCTCACCATCAAAGTTAAATGCTGGTGATGTGCAACAAGATTCCTTCTGTTCGGTAGTATGTGGCTCAGGCCTGGCCTTTGCTGGCCACCGTCCACCAAGCCTTACATAAACAAGGCAGTTTTCCACTTCATCTAGGGCTGGAAAATGGACAGAGTAAAGTGCTCAGTGAAGGAGCCTCACGTGGGGGGCAAAGGAGTTCCTGACATCCCTACCCTGCTGAGGACCTTCTTTTATGTAACTGTGTGTGCATGACTGTTTCGGCAAATTTGGCATCAAGCAGGCCTTTTTATTGCCCTATTTTTATTTTACATTTATTTCTTTGGAACGAGGGTGTTTTATAAGGGGTGTATCTGTGATCTCAGCATTGATCATGATTTTCTACCAGTATGCCAACTGTCTTATATCACAATAAATCAGCTGACAGCATGTTGGCAGCCTCTTTATTATGTAGTGAAGGAAGCAATGTGTTTGCTTGAGTCATATCAGGAGTAACCAAGGGAAATCAAAAGTTATAGATCAGAACTAATCAAAGGGGTATGATAGCGGGAACAGGGCAAATGGGATACAAGAGCGAGATACAGGGTCAAGTTCAAGGGCAGGAGCATTTCATGATGCCAAGTTGCAGCTGACGCTACAAGATTAACAAGTTTCTATGTTACAACTTTCCTCCTCATCCTCATTTGGGGTTAATAAACAGGTAATAGTACAATAGTAGATTATCTGGTAAAAAGGGATCTTACTCTTTCTGAAGGCTTTAATTCTATTACTATGCAGGCGTTTCATTCAAGGTTTTCAAGGTTTAATCAATAATAAACACCAACAGTTTACAGGCCAGCAGGAAATTCTAATGAGCCTATTATTTCTAGAGCCTTCAATGAACAAATACAACCTTGGGGTTATAGGCAGTACATTGACACAATGCTTTAAAGTGCTCTACTTCTCTGTCACCAAACTGGTGTAATCTGTCATGACGGTCTAAACGCGTATATAACAGTCGCAATAACTACTTGCAGCACATGCAGGGCTATCTGTCTTAAGGGAAGATGATGCATGGTTAATACCGCACCAATGAGTTATTTGTGGATTTTGTTATGGGGTAAGGTCATGTTTTCAAAATAAAAGTCATAAATAGAAATCCAAATTTTTCTTTTTAGTTTATGTCTTACCTAAGCCTTGCCTCTAGGAGTTTCAAATACCCTGCATATTTTCCTTTTGCATTAAATCTTCACACAATACATATATATTAATTGTAGATTGTTAAAATAGTATCAGTTAAAGTATTGTTATCCACCAGGATGTCCACTTTTTCTGTTGTGTCTCCCTATGTCTTGAATCTGCATACAACAGCGTATCTCTCTTATATCAGATGCCTTCCAAACATATTTTATGGTTTTCATGCGTGAAAAGGCAAAAAGGCTAAATACATCTATTCCTTTTGCCCAACACCAGGCTCTTGGGCAATTACCAATCAAAAAACTCTATGAAGATCAAATAGAGCCACCCTTTGGAACCTGGTCACATTCTCCTCCTCAGGCCTCATACACTGTTTGAGAGTCCATACAGTAGACTCAGCAGTGGCACACTTATGTGAATAAAGTGTCAAAGTGAGAGCACTGCGGTGCCGATGCCAGAGGAGGCCCCTGCAGGCGACCAATAGAGTCACTTGCATGGCCCTTTAACTCCTGATGGCAGAACTTGGCCTGAGGAGACCATGCCTGCTCCAAGAGTTAAAGGTGTGTACGAGTGACTCTCTTAAATAAGCTGGAGGAAACTTATTTATTATGTAAATATATTCATTGGCAACTCTCAGTAAAAGTAAACCATGTCAACTTACAAAATTGTGTTCCAGTGTTAATATATATGCAGAATAAGAAAACTCCAATGTGGGATTTTGTAATTTGACAACGTTACAGAACTGTTAAAGGGAACGGAATACTTTTGTAATGCATTGTATTGCAAATCTAAGTCAAGTTTAAAATGTAGAACACTAGTGATGCAAGATGTTCAGAGGCCTGTTATATAGTAATGGACTACTACGTAACCAGCTTCCTGAGATACGTGGCATGCCAGCTAATGTGTTATATAGGAAATAATTACGCATTATCTAACCCGCAGCCTCAGGATCTGCAGGATCATTTTACAGGTTACATACTATTGGAAACTTGCTACATAATCAGAACTGAGTATTCGTCCTCCGGTACATGATACATTAAATAATCATTTTATAGAAATAAAATATTTACACTACTCAAGAAAGATCCATTTCCTTCATATATTCTTTACTTCCAATATGGATATATGCTAAACATTAGATTTTTAAAGTAAATCTCCAAATCCCATCATACTTTCTCAGAACTCTAATAGGCAAATTTACATTTAGAACACAGACATCAACTGCAAAGACAAAGGGACCTTGTTATGTTAAATGGTATAAAATGTTCCACTTCACTTTTTAAGGCTGTTGTTTCATCTATTATTATTATTTTATACCAGCAACATGACTATAATATATATATATATATATATATATATATATATATATATTTATATATATATATATATATATATTTATATATATATATATATATATATTTATATATATATATATATATATATTTATATATATATATATATATATATATATATATATATATATATATATATATATATAATGATTTATTTTATTTTTAGTATCCAGCTGCAGATGATTCTGTTAAGTTCTTCCATAATCCACTGGAAATTTAGACAGGAGTCTGAACGTGTAGGGAAATGTCTGTGTGACTGAAAGGGATATGTCCACTTTGTTGTGTAAAAGATTAAAACCATCAGAAATGTGTGTTTCTCATTTGTAACAGTGTTCCTTACTGACTCACCAGTGACCATGTTAAGCTACGTAACTCAACCCGGATCAAAGTATAGAGTTGCCTCCCTGTTTAACAATCTAAATTACGGTGTTTAGGTGTTCTTGTACCAAACATTTTAATACCACGTTCCTTTTCTGACGTTTCCTTATATGCTAATAAACAACATTATAAAATGAGACGAACCATGAAAAGTGACATAGAAATTAATGTAAATTTATGTAGGAAAAAGAAAAAAAATATATACAGTTATAGAACATGTATGTAATGGTAAAGTATAGCTGAAACAGAGTCAAAATTCCACCACGTTACATGTGATGTGTCAGCTATACTTTCCTTAATAATATATTTATCAAAATGACAGTCTTGAGTCAGTGCAATTGGGTCAGTCCTGAATTTTGAGAACACTTCTTTTTTCCAGGTCATTCATTTCTTTAAGTATTAGGGCAACATTATACCTCAGTTCTTGGAATTTGGCAACAGGGACCTAAAATAAATGTAAAATTATATATATAAAAATATGTATATACAGTTTTAGATAAACATCTGGTACATAATTAAAACATAAAAACATATGTATAAAATGAAAGGTAAGATAGAGGAAGGTAGTAAACATAGTGGAATGAACATTGGCATTTTTGTTTTTTTTTATAAAACCAGGGGTGGGCCAGATTCTCCTCCCTCCAGGCAGGTCTAAGGGTCTACACAGAGGGCCAGTCCTTTCTGAAGAACGTTGGAATGGCTCAGACAGGCATGAACACATAATGCAATGTTACGTGATCCCGCAGTAAAAGCGAGCTGCTTGCCCACTGTGCGAGAAGCCAGAAAGAAAGCTGCAGGTGAGGTGCTGGGGTGAGAGGGGAAGTGTGTGTGTGTGTGTACATTACAGTGAGAGTGTATGTATAAATGTGTGTGTGTGTGAGTACGTAAGCGTAGGTATGTATGTGCGTGTGTAAATATGAGTGGCAGTTCGTCCCCGGCCTGGAAGGTGCCAGCCATCTCTGGAATCCACAGATTACTTACAAATGGTTCTAATGTATCCTCTCTTCCAACATCTTATCCATGCTGTCAGGATAGACAGACAATAGGCATAGATCATGGAAAAAGGGAAGAAGCGAGGTACTAAGTAGCGTTTAACAATTCATACCAAATTAAAGTGTTTGTTTTTTCTCCAAATGAACTAGCGGTTGTCCAGAATAGTATGTGCTCTGAGCACAATGTTTAATCGTCCTTGAGTTGCCCGTTTTATTCTTTTAACAGACTTACGTCAAATCGATGAGATTTCCCGTCTGAGAGTTTCATCTGCATTAGGATGGAAGGTTGCAAGGCCCGGGAAAGGCAGCTGCAAGCAATAAATCAGAGATTGAGGAAATACATGTACATGGTGCCACTACAGACTTAATGTAGCAATAATTCACATTCCACATGTATTTTATACCAACACTTTGTTTCTCTGTTTATTTCCTTTCACCTTGATCACATATAAAAAAAGAAACGCCTACAGGATCTCACTTTTAACTCATACGTCGTTCATAAACATAGTAATATTTATTATGTTACATCTGGCGCTAAACTAAGAGAGGCAGAGAGAGAATTCGCATTTTGCAAATTAAAATTGTGTGATCAGAATAATACATTTTTCATAGTGTGTTTATTTAACACAAGCGTTTGTGAATCCACGTGTTAAACGCACATAGATTGGGGGTGGAATGCCATTTGCTTTTCCCATTACCTTGTGGAGATGGCAACATCAACTCTCCACCTGAAGTCTTCTACAGTCGGCAATCTAATTCCCTGCTCCACGGCCACCCCTTCCAGAACTGGCCGTCTACACAGAAACAAGCAATAAAAGTGAAATATATAGATATCAAATGAAAAGATTACATTATCAGGTAAACGTGGGTCAGCCCTTTACCCTCTGTCTCGAGTGTTAAATCAGTATGGGTTGTATTTTTTAATATTATTTGTTGCAGGTCTGTTCCTCTCAGCATTGTGAGGCCACAAAGTCAGACGAAATGTAAATTGTCACTGTGATTTTTTTCCATTATGTGGTTGTTGTATAGCTAAAATGGTGTTTATTGCTCTCTCTCTACATATATGACATTAGTCTTGGAATATGCCAGGCCTTAGCTTTTCGTTGTCTTCTATTCTATGCCAGTTCTTTCCCTCTAATGGATTAGACACACAAACGTCTGAAAACCACACACCTGTTTCCATAAACTATGTTGGCGAAGTCCCCTATAAAATCTTCTGGGATCCTATAAAGAAGAAAGCAGGCAGTTAAAAATGTTCTCCGTGAAGGAGCTAGAGTATGATAATTTATTATTTATAAAGGCATTTAACTCGATTATTTTATGCTGTATTGAGGAAGAACAAGATGTAGTCTGCACTTTGGGAGACATTAGGCGGTAATTACACTTAATAAACGGACTGGTCTCCAAACCTCGTGGAGAATGCACGCTCATCTCTCTGCTGCCTATAGTTGTGTTTCTAATAATGCGTAAGCCAAGACATCTTTTTACTATAAAGTATAGAACTCAAACCATTTTTACTTCTAGGGGCAGACAAGGCAAAGAAGCATTTTAACAAATAAAGCATCCCATCCTGGTCAAGTCTCTTTGGCTTCATTTAAGGAATTACATAAATGCAATTAAATAAATTTACCAGGTGTTGCAACATCTAAGGTGTTGCGACATCTTTAATTTCACAGAGTAGAATCCAATTAAACACAGAAGACATCAACCACTCTGGATACAAACGGTTTCAGACATAATTCCTAATATATTCAGGCATTTTTGCCTTAAAGTTGCTGTTCTAATGAAATAATCTGTTGATGGAGACGGGCTCTATTTGCCAAAATTATAACAGATACCCTAAACCAGTATAATTTAATAGGATTTAAACCATCCGTCTAAAGAGAATATGAACATTATCAGTGCAATTAAATGTTTACTGTTACCATTTGCTTTTGAGTTTGGTTTTGAAATTAAATAACAGTATGATTTTTATAGGTTTACCTGAGTTCTTTCAAATCTTCTTTAAATATCTAAAATACAATACAGAAAAAGCAACAGTTATAATAAATAGCGTTGCTTGATGGGTAATGAAATAAACCCACCCAAAAACCCTTTAACCCCTTAATGACAAAGCCCGTACATGTACGGGCTCAAAATGCATTGTTTTCAATGGGTTTAGGGACCGCCCATTGTCCTTAAGGGGTTAATGTTTTTTCTACTAACCCCCCCAACATTTACATTCTCTGGTGGCCTACTGAAGGTGAGATTTGTGGCCTCCATAATATAGAGGTGACTGTTTCTGTTCCCTTGTGTGGCTATTCATGTAAGATAGGACATTAAACACGCACATTCTTCAATGCAAATGAGGTAAAGAGGCAGGTGTTTGCCATACAAGATATTAAAGATTTTACTGGTTCCTTTTATCTAAGTCATGTGCGGTATGTGTACTGAGAGCCCAGAACCGCTTATCTGACAATGTGTGGCTAGGAGAATAGAAGCCATTCACTTAAAATCTCCCGCTCCACTCACCTCTAGCTTCAGCGTCGATACTGGAAATCTGAGAGCAACTTTCAGGATGGTGTAAGCTCCAGAAATGATAAAGGTCAGTTGCTCTTCTGATATTGTGGAATTTTCTAATATCAGTTTCACAGATTCTCTGCTGTCCTTTCCCTCTAAAGCATTGACCACAGCTGGTGAACAAAAGAAATATAGTGAAATGGGGTACCTGGAAGCTCGGCTCATTTGCTGAGAGAGCGAAGACATTAAAAGAGAGCGTGAGAGTGAGCGAGTAAATACTGTTCTGGCTTTCCAGTAAATGACATTTTCTTTAAATTAATATCAAACTTTAGGGACACAGCCTATATTCAGGACAATACGATGCTTACCTCTAGCACTTACACAGTGCGGGCAATTGTCTCTGTCCCCGTGTACATATGCAGAAAGCAATGAATGGAAGTTATTTCCTGCCACTGATTGGTTTCTTAAAGCAGCCAAGGATAGTTGGACCAAAGAGGAAGAGGCAGCTGCTTCTTCTACTACCATAGGTAAGTACTCTTTATATCAGTTTTTGAGGAATGTTAATATGCATTCCTCTTTAGTGGGGCTGCTAGGGATGGTAAATTGTCCCTTCAATCATGGACATTATTCCCTTATATATCAATATATATTTATATATAAATTTATATATAAATTCTCAGGGAATGCTTGTCATGTGACACAAAACCAAGCCCTGATAGGTTGTTGTCAAACTGCATAACTGTTTCTGTGTTGTTTTCATGTGATCACCTTCAGAAGAAAGAATACAATGACCTCTTGCTCATGTCCTTTGAACAGCACCATTAATGAACTAGATGTAGCACTGAGATGGGTTAAGTTATGTCAATCAAACGATGCTTTTAGTGAATACACCCCCCTGCACTCACCCTTCAGAATCTTCCTAAACACATCCTTATCCAGGTCCTTCAGATGCTGTGCCAAAGCCTCCACCTCTGGGGGGATCCGCGCTCCCAAATAGCTTGTCCTATCATTGTTCAGGGAAGAAGGGGGAGGATATGGATGGACGGACCTTACAGATGTCATCTTCCTCTCTCACCTTATCATTAGCCGCCTAACCAGCAAGCAGCTTCCCAGTGTGCACACGTGACTTACTGAGAACTAATCACGTGACTATAGGCGGCTACGGCGAGAGAGCGACTTCTCAGCCGAAAGCATTGGTGTATCACAATGTGCGCCACCTGGTGGTGAATGCCTGCATAGCGCTCTGAGAATTCTTTTCACTTCCATGTAATGAAATAGTAAATGAGAATTCCCGACTCTACGTGAATATCTACTAAATATTCTCAGCAGCGAACACCCCGTCAAACATGGCGGCCCTCTTCTCCCATTCGGTTCACACACATCACATACGGTTCTCGTTTTAGCGGCTCTATTTAGCCAAAGCCTACATCCTCATAGCAGAGACATGAACCTGTAGTACAGCACGATATTACCCTATGGCATGTATATCGCTAGGAACAGGGCGCTAGGGTATTATGCTTTTAAGTAATTAAAGGGCAAAAACAGAAATGTGACGCGGGCGCCCCGGTAGCCATGGGGAGTACCGCGGTGCTGCTGCCTGGGATTGCGTGACTTCCCAGAACCTCCCTTTGGGATTGAGTTGCTCTCCGGTGCTGCAGGGGGCGCAGGGCTCAGTATCCAACGCTTACTGGGAGCCAGAAAGGAAGACGGGCCTTCACACACTCCGGAAAAGCCGCGTCTTGCCTGAATTCTGCTTTGACTGGCCTGGGGATCCACGCTGCTTGAGACACGGTACCCGGTATACGGCCGCGTTCAGATCCGGACACCGTGTACGTAGCAGCCCGCGCGTTCCGTGCTCCCCGGCAGCAGATCCAGAAGCCGCAGTTTGCGGGATTTTACCGAGAACCAGCTAAGCAAATGAGTCTTCACATGATCCGGCCCGTTACATAAGAACGTCCCGGGCGTGAGATCGAAGCCGACAGCCGCGCGCCTTCCGCCCCTCAGGATGTCTGAAGGCCTGTACGAGAAGTTCCTGGCTCCGGACGAGCCCTTCCCGCTATTGTCCCAGCGGGGCAGTGTGAGCGAGGAGGGCTACCTGGATGTCAGTGATTTTGGGTGCCAGCTGTCATCCTGCCACCGGACAGACCCCCTGCGCCGCTTCCACTCTAACCGGTAAGTACTTCGAATACCGGGGAGGACTTACCCCTAAGCTGCTCTGCGCCACTGCCTTTTTTTGGGTGCTAATTGCAGTTCCACATACAGCCACCAGGTGTCTAGCGTTAGACTTACCTCTGGCTGGGTACTTTATGTGCTCCTTCTATGTGCTTTACATGCAGTGTCTTATGGTAACTTTATGTGGGGGACAGACCTGGATAGTAGGGCCCCCTGAACACATTAACTGCGCTGGGTAACTGCGCCCACCTTAGTCCTCCCCAAGGCTGAATGGTGGCTGCTCTCCCCAGTTTACTATAAGGCAGCCCCATGATTGCCCGGTCCTGTGATCGGTGTTCCTGGTTATTCTAGTGTATATGTCAAAGTCCTCCGGTATACGAAGAGTGTGTACTGCGCTGTGTGACTATTCTGCTGCACAAGTTTAACAGTTAAGCGAGAAAAGTAGCTTATATATACTACACTATATATACACAATATCCTGAGCTTCATAGTGGGGAAGCAAAGTGGTTTTCATGGAAATCCATTGATTCATCTCTCAAACTGTACTTTTGGTGACATCACTTTTTTTGTGGCGTAACGCTGTCCCTGACGACAGAGAGAGAGACGTGCTTGTAAGCTGCATACTGACTTTGAGCTGTCTGTTCATTCACTGAGCGATTATGAGCTGTGTGTTAAAGGGAAAGTGATGTCAAACGCCTTGACCTATGTACTCCATATTGAAACTTATTGAAACTAATCTTATAGCGTCTGCAGAGTTACTCGGCCTCTGCCGTGTCCGTGAGCACCCCCAGCCACGCATCCATTAGTGATAGATGTGAACATGCGCTCCGTGTGCGTGTGTAGACGTCACCGGGGTGGGAAAGCAGCTGTCTGCAGAGAACATTGGTTGCATCTCTGCGTGAAACATTTACCTGTTTAGCAGTTTGTCTCGTTGATCGCTAACGTTTTCAAGCTGGTTGTCCAGCCCCGGACTGACTATCTGGCACACCAGCCAAACGCCCATTGGGCCAAATTGCCCAGTCGCACGCTATGTGACCATAAAACAGTAGCGGGCATCTGTGTGTACCCAGCCACGGGCCGCGCTTATGCTATCAGGCGCCCGCTGCCTTTAATCGTCATTCCGGCCCCGATCCATATAGAACGCTTAGCTAGCTTATCATCCATTTACGTAACGCAGAGCAAATGACCGGGCTAGATGCCTTTACTGCAGCTCTATGTTTATCTGGGGTCTATTCATTAAAGAGGGCTGTTTGCAGAAGTATTTAACGTGTCAGATCCATGACATCATATTGTGGCCCTCAGCAGTAAGGCCATTGAGGGCTGGGGCTGCAGCCCTGAGTCGGTCCCAGGGCAGTGGTTTCTAATAAACGCCGTCTTTAGGTGGGGTGACGGTTTAGATGCATCCTATAATCAGTGGAACAATGATGGCTTCTTGTGTTGGTCTTCCCTTGTCCCTGCTGGGCTGGAAACAATCGATGCAGATTTACGTGCGTCTCTGTAATGTTATCAGAAGGGTACCCTGGCAGAAAGCGGGCAGCAGTGCTGACGTTACTCCGTGAGAGGGGGGCAGGAACCATCTGATCTAAAAAAAAAATGGGGTGAGGGCATCTGTGCACGGAAGATCTTTACATTATTCCCGGGGGCTACGCTCCCTTTAACTTTTGTATTTTTTTTACATTTTTTTGTATTATTTGCATCTTGCTGGTAAGGAAATTACCTCTATTGTGTCTGCAAATCCTACAGTCCTAGTTACTAATTCAGTGCGCCGAGGACTGCGTCCACAGGCAAGTTGTGTTTTCCATTGCTGGAGACAGTTTGTGTTTTATAATGCTTATAAAGTAAGGAGTTTAACTTCATAAAGTTCTGATATACACTTTATTGCAGGGCGGCTTCCGTGGCCGTTCCAGAATCGGATTTAAAAGGGACGATAATGGACCAAATCTATTTAATCAGTTTTGATGATTTGAAAATTAACAAGTACTAGCCCCCCGGTGACAAAGCTTTCAAAGCTAATGTCTCTGCGAGTGGGAGGAGGATGCTGTATTAACAAAAGTGCTGTCTATATGTGTTAACTCAGTTAGTTTAGTATTGTCAGAAGTTTTTCCCAGAGGTTGTTGGCTAGACTAGGGTTGGGGAGTCACAGTGCCTCTCTCTGGAGCCTAGAAGTTCCAGACGTTCCATCAGGTGTTGCTCGGGATTGTAGCGTGATCTCCAAAGGGCTGAAGAGTAGATGCCTCGCGAGTAATAGGTTAACCTTGGTAATTGGGACAACAAGGCGTGCAGCATCTACACAAATGTATCTTGTGTCTTTATCAAGTTGTGTCATATTTGTCTGGTGTCCAGATTGGCATGGATGGTAATAGGCGTGTCTTCTGTATGTCTGCAGGTGGAACCTAACATCCTGTGGAACCAGTGTGGCAAGCTCCGAGTGCAGCGAGGAACTATTTTCTTCTGTCTCTGTTGGGGATCAAGATGACTGCTACTCCTTACTGGATGATCAAGACTTTACTTCATTCGATCTGTTTCCAGAAGGCAGCGTATGCAGCGACGTGTCCTCCTCCATCAGTACCTACTGGGACTGGTCTGACAGTGAATTTGAATGGCAGGTAAGGTAGTGAGACCCCCTGGAAATCTTGTGTGTGGTATTTGCAAGGCTAATAGCGTGGGTGGCTGACAAAACGTACCTAATATATACGGTGGGATCTGATGAATGCTCGTATGCTTGATAATATAGCACTTAATATACGTTAACATGCATATGTTGACTGGGGTGTACCTGCGCGTGATTACTCTGGAAGCTCATAAATATATTTTAGGTGCCCACAGGGTGAGTTATACCCTGCATTTCAGTGAGACCAAGAGCAGTCTGGTTTGGGACATCATGGATGGAATCATTATGTGTTGTTCTAGAAAACGTTAACATAGTCCTTGTATTCTTTATCGTGGGAGGGCTGTATTTATTTCAGGAACTCCCAGGCAGTTGTGGTACATGTATAAGGTTTTACTTTTTCTTGCTAAATATTACAAACATGCTTGACTTCAATAAATGTTGCACTTAACACAATGTTATATCAACTAAATGCCACAGCCATGTATTTCATCACTTGTGTCCTTAACAGTTCTCTTTATCTTTTGTCTCCCAAGTTGCCAGGCAGCGACATTGCAAGTGGAAGCGATGTGCTTTCAGACGTAATTCCAAGTATTCCCAGTTCACCATGTCTCCCATCCAAAAAGAAGAACAAGCACAGGAACCTGGATGAACTTCCATGGAGTGCCATGACAAACGATGAACAGGTATCTTCATGAAGTCCACACTGTCCTCTCCAACGTATAACATGATCTCCAGTGGGACCTTGGGATGCTGCCATCACAATAGTTACTTGGTGATGGACTTGAAATCAAGCGATTTAATTGTTAGAACATGGGGGCAGGCAGGGAGGCAATTTCCTCTGAACTGCCCCCAGATTATTTAAACAGGGTTGGTCTTGGGCTCACTTGAGCGCACCGGGGGTCATTTAATGCAATGTTGTGTCACTCACGTTGTGTGAGCAGCTATGAAGGCAGGCTCTAGGCAAGGTAAGTGTGTTATGGGGGTACATGGTGATAGGAGTTCCCCTCTCAATAAATTGTATTCACTGAACAGTTTGGTTAAGCTACGTGTGGAGTAAGTGTTTTGTGTTACTGATCGTTCCAATGTGCTTTCTCAAGGTTGAATACATTGAGTATCTCAGTCGGAAGGTCAGCACTGAAATGGGTCTTCGAGAACAGCTTGATATAATAAAGATCATTGATCCTACAGCACAGATCTCTCCAACAGACAGCGAATTTATCATCGAACTGAATTGTCTGACAGATGAAAAGCTAAAACAGGTAGGTTGTTTTGGTTTCTTTCCATAGACTGCCACCAAATCTTTTATTATTCTTGAGAAGTAGAGATAAAAACATTTAAGTTACCATAAATATTTAAGGCATAACCCACATTTAATGACTAAGATGTTGGAAGAACGAGTTTGACCGATGAGGAAGGCACTAGGAATTGGAAAAGTCCTGAAAAATCAAAGCTAGGGTTTCCTGTCAGTTCTCTAGTTTGCTTCCTGTGCAAGAAGCTTTCCACATGGACACTACTTTTCAGAACAGTAATGTTTGTAACAATAAATTATCCAGAGCGCTTTGTGATACATTATAGCCTGCCTATCTTCAGAGTAAAATATAGAGTGACATAAGCCTTCAAGGCCTTAGAGGTCCCTTCTTCAATGGACACTCCACACATAATATGCACTTTAAATCACATGGTAAGTGAGTGCTCCCTCGCCATTTTGGTGTGGTCCACCTTGCAGAATGCCTTCCCACTTGCTTTTGCCCTTCACTGCTTCTGAACTTTAGTCGACCGGATCTGCTGACTGCCCCCGCTTGGTGTACTCGCCACCAGTCCGCTCCGTTGCTGACACAGCAAGACTTCCGAGGGGGTAAAACATGACCCACTTTCTTCACAAAGAGCCCACAGAGGGGATGCCGAGTTTATAGAATGATTATTAAAGTACATACAATGTAATTTAATATGCGTTATTTGTTGATTAGGCTGCATGGGACTCGTATTAATGTAGGTCCACCAAACGTTATCAATCACAAACTCACGTAACTACCTCATATTGTGGGCAACTGTGTGTTAAAGAGGTATTTTTGCGGTGTTGGGCTTTGTAACTCCCTAATGTCTGAAGTGATTTGTTCCACTTTTACTTTCTCAGGTCAGGAGCTACATTAAGGAGCACAGTCCACGGCAGCGTACCACGCGGGAGAGCTGGAAGAGAACTGGTTACAGTACAGCCAGCACTAGCGGGGTGAGCGGGGCAAGTGTCAGCAGTAGCAGTGCCAGCATGGTCAGCACGGCCAGCAGCAGTGGTTCTAGCGTGGGCAACTCTGCCTCAAACTCTAGTGCCAACATGAGCCGAACGCACAGTGACAGCAACCTGTCGGCAAGCGCTGCAGAGAGAATTCGAGATTCCAAGGTAACGTGTGCTTATCCCAGTCGCTGAATGTGATCTGGCATACATTTTGTTCCGCTAGTAGTAATAGGTGTGTGACTAATCTAGGAAAGAGGCTTGTGGAAGCTGTAGACTTTATTGCCATGACAGAACTGTGTGTAGCCAACAAGGGATGTCTTCTCTAATGTAAGGTGCAGGTGAAGCTCATGACTTCTTCATTAGTTTTAGTTTATGTGGTCCGGTTACTTTTCTTTCCTCACGTTTTATGTTTAACAATGCCTTTTTTTACTACAGAAAAGATCCAAACAAAGAAAACTTCAGCAGAAAGCTCTGCGCAAGAGGCAGCTGAAGGAGCAGAGGCAGGCCAGGAAGGAAAGACTCAGTGGCTTGTTCCTAAACGAAGAAGTGCTCTCTTTAAAAGTGAATGAAGAAGACCATGAAGGGGACGTGGATGTACTGATGTGACGAGGGTGAAACTAACAGTGTTCTTCCTAAGTCTTCGCTGAGACTTGCAAACTTGACTAAAGCATTGGAGCATCCAGAACAGCATGTGTATAACGTCCACATACAGGTCTTTCCACGATGTTCATGTAACTTATGAGTCTTGGTATCTCTGCCCATAAGTGAGAGTTCTGTATCTGTTAAAGTGTAATAACAGAAAACCTCTTATTTATTGCATACACATTTCCTCCTCAGCCTTAGAACTGGAAATATAGTTTTGTACGTTGCAGTTGAATCTCCATAAAATATTGAGTATGCCTGCAAAAATCACTAAACGGCCCTTTTTATTAAGATTTTATTTTTACTTTCTCAAATCATTAGCATGCAAAAACATTTTTTCGTCAAAGACTGAAGCGAGTCACAAAAGGCTTTCAGGCACATAAAACGCTAACTCCTGGATACGGACAGTAATTAATTTTCTTTTATATAGGTTTTACTTCAAATCGCTTTTTGCTCAGCTCCATTGCTCTAAAATGCTTCTATAAAAATAAGCGAAGCCTGCTTTTGATCCATCTTACTGTATATCGGTAACACTTTGCTATTTTCTGGAACGGACTACTGACAGACTTACGAAGAACACTGTAGTTCTTAAACACTATCGGTTCCTGAAAAGGGAATAGAAATTGTCAAGCAACTCGTTTACTCTTTATATCTGTATATAATAATATAAAGACACTCCATCTTGGTGTAGCTGGTTATCGGAGAGTATGCTATTTGCAATCTGAAGTATATTTACAGAATGTGTGAATTATTATTATTATTTTTTTTTTTGACAAAAAAGAAATTATTTAACTAAAAACTCTGGAATTTTTTCAGGGCTTTATTTTATATATTTTTTTTGTCTGAGATAATTTAAAGGGAAATTATTTAATTTGGTCTTTAAGTGGCATAGTTATGTTCAGTCTGTTACTAAAAAAATGCTCAAATATTTCTGAAATGCTGTAAGGATTTAATGTTTTCTCACGCCGTGTAGAAGACGATGTTGCTGGCGGCCAGTTGGCCAGTTCCTCAAGTTGAAGTCGTGAAGCACTATAGTTTGGATGGGTAGTGGAAACTCCAGGCCGGGTAATACATTCATTAAGGTCTCCGGATGGGGGGTATTAAGGCTGGGGACTTGATCACAGCCACCTTTGTTTCTGTTACATTTTCCTGTAAAGTGATGTATATACAGATAAGTTATAGTAATACTGGAACACTTGACTAAAGAAACCTATGGATGGTCTTCTTGTGACTATCTTCCTGATATTTTTGTGCATCTGAAAATGTTGGAATGTATTACATGTTTGTATGAACAACCAACGTCTGGGACATCGCCGTCCTTGTTCTGAAGGTATGGAATGGTTTTATGAACCAAAATGGCTGGCAAACGTTCCATGTCTGTATGAAGCTGTTCAAGGTTTTGGGCGCCATGTGGCTATTTTATATTGCACGCCTTCATGTCGGTGAGTTTATTAGGAAAGGGATCGGGTAGGATCAGGGCTTTTCCGTGTAGGTTTGTTTTCCCCTTAACTTTGCTAATAAACGTGACATGATTGTAAATGACATCAAATAGCGGTTGAAAAGACAATGCATGTTTCAGACTACATATATTTTAAGTAGAAATACCAGGTTTTTTTTTCTGTTTTTTTTTTGCTGGGTTTTTTTTTCTGTTTTTTTTTTTTCTGTTTTTTTTTGCCTTTTAACACATTTATCCTAAACCATATCCAAATAAACACACCCCCGGTAATCTGATAATCTGTAATCAGATTATCATGATGATATCTCTATCCCAAGGATAGATACAAAGACCTCAGAAAAACACAGTGGTTGGAGAGGACATTATTTGTAGAACATGGAGGGGCTAATATTTAGTCATACTGCTCTTCACAGCGTCTTTGAAATGAAAATTAAAGAGCCCTGTATGAGGTTTGTAGAGATTTAACCTGGTTGCTTTAATCATGGATACGTTTGCTGGTTAAACTAATCGTACTATCCGGCGTATACTTGGTCCCCTTTAATTCCCATGCATTTCAGATCCCTGATCGAGGCGCTCGCGTTAGCCAATTCACCTTCAGAGCCTACTTCGGTTTTAATGCAGCCATGATGCCATTTGTAGGATCTAAAATTCTGTCCAAGTTTATATGAGACCGGACATCAAGCTATGGTTTAGCATTTTGTTGTCTTATTTTAACACTACTGGTGTGAACAGTGTTTCTTGTTACGTATGTTTGTGGCGGCTCAGGCATAAATGGCTAACCTGCTTTGTAATGTGTGCTTGTATCACCCCTTGGGATGGAAGCTTTCTGTCACTGGTGTGATAATACCTCCGTTGGTTTTTACCGGGCTGGTATAAAGTGACATGATGGCTCATTTAACTGCTAATGCCTATGGAAATGCGGCTTCACAATGTGGACAGAGACTCCATTCCCATCATATATACATAGAAAAATACTGGTATGTATTTTTCTAAAAAAGAACCTTCCGCTATATCATGGGTTTTTTTTAAAATAAATTTGAGATGTTTTGGTCATCCCTAATTATGTACACAACTATTTTTTCTTCAATTTTTGCAACAAAGGTTTAGTACCTGAATGTGCCAGTTATGTTAAAACATGCATACATTTGCATGCTATTACTGTTTATAATAGCATGATCTGTTATTTAGCATAGACATACTGCAGTTAACGTTTTTACATTACAATAAATTGCCTAAAAAAAATATTTATTTTTCTGTGAAACTTCCATTCACGCTTTGGCAGTGCTTTTTGTCTGGATTCCATGATGACAACATGGCCGTGTTTCTGCCCTTGGCGTGTTCCCTCCTAGACTGGAGGAGGCTTAGCATAAGGAAAATGGCCCTCTGTCACTTTAAAATGTTAAAGCACCAGCCCCTAAAAAAAATCAGCGGGCAACTTCTCCACTTTCTGAAATGCACTATAAAATATGCCATTCGTGGACATACTGTAGTGGAATGTTAATGTAATAAAATGCTGACAGTTGTTAAATGACCGCATTCTTACCTCTTTCAGATTTGCTCTTTTGTTACTTGACTAATTCTTTTTTTTTTTTTTATTGTAAATGTTTTTTTCACAATTTTTTTTTAAGCTTCCCATAATATTACATATATTAGATGACTGGTGTATCAGGAAAAAAATATTACTTGTATACTTGTGAAATGCATTTTAATATGTAATTTGTACAGCTTTTGCAGCCTGAACTTTTTATGGGTTAGTGCTATATATTCTTTTTTTCTTAATTGTACATTAATATGTGCGCGCTTGGGCCTATGAATTTCTATTGTTTTTTTTTTCTGCAAAATTTGACTTTAATTTTGACATTGAGATGATGACATTACTTTCTGTTGAATAAATATAATTAATCGATGCTGTGTGTGTGTTATCATTTTGAACATCACATCACTGGTGGACTGGTTGGACATCCATGGTGCTGCAAAAGGTTTTTCTTTTTTTTTTTAAACAAACATTTTAAGTGAAGCTGAGCTCATTAAGAGTGGCATGGCTCTGCTCAGAGGCCGAGCAGGTTAGGGGTTCAGTTGGCATGTAATCAATGCTTTGCCATTAGATCATTTGGGATCTATTAAGAGTCTATTGTGCAGCCATCAATGGTAGCAAAATTATTATTATTATCTTTTATTTATATAGCGCCAACAGTTTACGCAGCGCTTAATACAATACATAAATTCAAGGGATATGACAAGACAAGAATTGACAGACTAAGACAAACCGATACATTTGGTGGAGAGAGCCCTGCTCGCAAGCTTACAATCAATTACAACTCAAGTTCTTCTACCTCAGCTGAACACAAGCAAAGCAATTCCAAAATGCCTTAAAAACTACAAATTCACTGGCAAACAATACGGGTTAAATGCTGCTGAACCGAATGTTCCAGGTAAGTTTAAGGCACACATGACCAGAAGATGATCTTCATTTTAACCTTTCAAACAAGCTAACGTTTATGTTGCGTGGCGCATCACAGAGATAAATGATTTAAAACAACTTGATTTGAGTGCTATTTAACCAGGCTGCGAGTGTGTACTGAACTATTATTATTAAGGTCTGTCAATGGAATTGATGAGAGCCAGTGCTCAAGATGGTTGTTGAGTTGGACGGTCCTGTTGAGTTTTAGAAAGTTCTGGAACAATTTCCTTCTGAGGAACTGAGATCATTTCAGTGAAGCCGACGTTAATAGTGGTGCCGGATGCTGAACTGAACATATGGGTGAGTTGGCTTGTCGAAATCAGCTTGGGCTGCTGTGGACCTTCATAATATATATTTCCAGTGTGAAATAAATTTACATAGAAGATTTACCGGTAATACTCATTTTCTTTTTATATATTTTGTTTAAACTTCCAGAAGCTTTTTAGTTACAAATTTTAGTATGGTAATTTACTAACCTGATTAAATAAAATTATAATTATATCAATAAAATATATATTCTGCAATATATGGTGTCTGATCTTCCGACCGAGACTTGTGGAAAACCTGTGGCATTCATCACTGCTCTGGTCTGTGTTTAAAGGGTGTGATCCTATAAATCCACCAGTGGGCAGTGTAGGGATGGTTGGCTAATGAAATCTGATATAGACGGTGTAAAATCGGCCTTGGAACAAGCCGGGATTTGGAGTCATTTTATTTATTTTTTTATCCATGTGAGTGCACCTTAAATATTTACAAATATTTACATTTACATTTAGCACAATGAGTTTACCCGCAACAGAAAAATGTATAAATGTGGTAATTCTGTTTATACATATGGTTAAGAGTCATATTATGTTTGGGACTTATCATGTACTTGATGGCCAGATCTCGCTGGTTATTGCCATTCTAGTTTAAAAGACTATTCAGTGTTTTATTAATAATTACAAATAGTCCACTAACAAATACAACAGAATCCTCTAAATTAAGTCTGTTTTTGTAAATGAATGATATCAATCACATGATTTGCAAATTTATATTTTAATACTTTTTTTTTATTCTTAACTATTTTTTAATTTTAAACTGATGGTCAAATAATTCTATGGTGTAAATATATTAACAGCCCTTAAACCATGCATTCCCACCCACTGGCAGGTTAAACAATTAACTGAAAATAGTGTTATAATCGTACGAAACCTTTTATGAAAAAAAATAAATCTATATATGTGTTTACCGACATTAATAATGCTCCTAATCAGAAAAGAAGTCAAGACAAATATCGCATGGTTTACCGACCAATAAAGCTTATTCCCAGTTAGCCACTTTCCTATTGAAATATATATCTCTATTTTTTCCAACTACATGACATTAGCTATAATTTATCTGCAATGCATTATTTCATTTATATATTTGCACAGTGCTCTTGCAAGATAAAAAAAAGTGCCAAAGTGTTTACAAGGAGGGCATCACTCCGCTTTAATTGCTCTCGAGCTTCCGGCGTTGTACGGTGGTTATGACTAATAACAAGGATGAAGCGTCTAAAATAAATGCATTAGCTTATAAATTTCAACCTTCTAACTGTTTTTGAAGAGGGAGATAGTTTGTAAATGAGCTTAGTAACATTGATTTGTGATTAATCATCTTACTTAGTGACTCATCTATGACCAGAGTACAACAAAAATGTCTTGTTGACTTAGCGGATTTAACGCCATTTATCTCCTGTGCAGTCACAAAATTGCCTTGTTGTCAATGTGAGGGTTGGGATGTGTCTAAACAATTCTGGCATGAAAAGACTGATTATCTTGTGGAAGGTCTTTTTTTCTTAATGCCAAACACTATTTGATACTTTAATGAATGATTTTAATTATCTGAGATTATTTAAAGAACTGATTTCAGAAATGATTTCGAAGATCTCTAATTCTGCTTCAAGACAAAGTGAGTTTGCCCAAAACATCGTTTCTGTTTTTTTTGTTTTTGGTGTGTAGCATTTGAATTGTTAGTTGTTATTTTTTTTGAACACATTGTTTGTTACAGATATCAGGTGTATCATAATAATGTTTTATAATTGCAACATGCACTCCGGACTTCACACCCTCCAACATATGAGATGTTACAGTTGGGATACCTTTGTTCGGGGCTTATCTATAAGCCAGGCCAGGGGCAATACTAGGGACACCTACGTCTTGCCAGGTAGTGAAGCCAAATGCTATATTGTGAGGAGGCCGTGTGGTTGCTGTCATTGAGATCTGTGCTGCAGCGGTTCAGTGGGCCTGTTAGTAGAGATCAGAGGACCTCCCCAACAGCCCATAACCCCCACTGCCTACCAAAATATGACATTGGGGCTCATTGGCAAAACATCAAGACATGGCTGACCTGCAGGAAACTGGATCTTGATGTGTATCTTACCATACAAAAAAGGTTTGATTAGACTGCTTAAAAGGCTGTCATACAATGCATCCTTACATTTCAAGGGTAGCTGCCTTGTGCCATTACAGAGGAAACACTTCCATTGACATATCACACATGTTTCCTCTGCATGAGGGAACCAAAAACCTCAGATATACATTTCAGCCTGCATTAGCCTCATCAGCGATGACTGGTTGGTAATTCTCTAGGCACAAGAGAGCAAGGACGTCTATGTCTGGTCTCACATTTCCCCTTCGGGTGCACCCCAAGAGATCCCAGAAGGGCAAATACCATACAAAAAAGGTTTGAGACAAGGCTCATGAAGGCCCAAATGTATGCCAGGGGTTGTTGCTTTCCTTTGTGCAGAGGGAATTTGCCTCACATTCTGGTTCTTCTGGATCTTGTCTTATGACAATTGACCTATTACATTATTATGACATTTAGGGTTGTAGAACACTGTGATATATTCATATCCACCAGATATTTAGAACTCCTAGAAACGACGGGCATCAAGGCAGGAAGGAGGGGCAGACTGGTGTTTGCTTCAAAAAGGGCCAGATTGGTATGTTATTGAGAACCCAGCCCTGGTCACAACCTGCAGTATATATATATATAATAAATTATATATATATATATATATATATATATATATATATATATATATATATATATATATAAGACTTTTCCCTGCTAGATTATTTTAACATTTGCAAAATCACAAAACCAGTACTGTTGTTATATATTCATAAACTAATTTTAACAATATGATTGCATCTTTTGTTAAGCAAATGAGTATTTTTAGTTTGTACCAAATGTTACACATTCGGAATTCACTTAGACTTGGTTAGAAAAACTTTCAGCTTTCAGTGCATTGACTCTCCATTTTCTTTTATTAAGTCTCACAGCAGCTAATAGCAACTCACGTTGTGCAAATAATTATAGCAATTTGTTGGACACAGCAGAAACGCAAATTCCTTCAAGTGGTTAAATACTAATGCCTTTCTACCAGCACCAGGCTCCATTCCTCTTTGTTTCAAAACCTTGAGGACAAAGGCGTCAGGACCAGCAGCTTGGCTTCAAGGCTGCCGAGGAAGTGGCAGAAGAAAGAAGCATCTGGAATTAATATATTCATCCTGGTAGAGGTGATCCCACCACAGTGGTGACTAGGGCAGAAGAATTGGGAACTGTTTTATCTTGACAAGCAGAGCAAATGTCTTCCTTTCACTTATGGCTAATAGAACCAAATACGGTGGCAAAAACCTAAATGTTCTTACTCATTACACCTTAAATATACTGAACAGTAAAGTTTAGGATTGGGGCTGTTCTGCTTTAAGTAAGGTAAACTATGTTGTACTACATGCATTCAAAGTTACCCTTTTAGAAGACCCTGTCATTCTTTTGGACCCAAATCTCTCCCTGCAAAATGTTTGATTTCTATTGAAGCTTGTAACCCGCTTTCATACTTGTGTTTGCACCTCATGTCCATACTTAGAAACCTGGAGTCCTAAACTAAACCCAGACAACGTTAAATGCATTGAGAGTAGGATAGAAATTGTGGTGAGAAGCAGGCACTGTTAACACTGCTCCCCTGCCCCGGTAGTAGAGCGACCCGGAGACCCGGGGAAGCAGCGATTCACACGGACAGTTACAGGTTATGCTCGTGTGACCACAATTGTAGCGCAGCGGGTTGAAGGACACATTGTCTAAATAGGCAGAGAATTACTATAAAAAGGATTTTACAATTCCAAGCTGTTTGATAGGTGTAGTCTTCTTACTGCAAAATAAAATCTCTCCACTTGTCATATCTGACTAAATTTTTACTGAAACTTCACAGTAAACGTCACCACCTCTGCCAGGAAGATGTTCCATAAATGTACCGCATTTAAATTGTTCACTTGTGCTACTATTAACCCCTTAAAGATTCTTGTTAATGGTCATACTTGTAGTGTGGCGCGTGGGCTACACTGAACAAATACTTGGATAAACCAGAACGAGGAGATAAAACTTAGGGATTGTTCAACATACTAGGAACTAAAAAAACAGTGCAAATTATTCTTTAGAGTTAAAGATGTGCAATAACATTTGTTAAACAATAATTCATTTCTTTTTGTTAACAGTCCATGTATATGCTGTACCTTCCCTAGTTCACTTTGCCCTCAAACTGTTGGCAGCCATGCTAATGTACCTATGTATAGATGCCTTAATGCATGTGGCTATATGTCAAAAGTAATTGTTCCCACAAACTTTCTTTATGTATGTGAAGCGTAGCAGAAAAAAAAGCGGGATCTCTCAAAGAATTTGAAAAGCTGTAAGTAATTTAAACCGTGCGCTATTATCATTTACTTCATTTACTTCTGTTTAAAATCAATACGATAAAAAAGAGCTGGATTATCAATGCTTATTAGATTGGCTTCAGTAACATTTTATTCATTATTCCCCGACTATTCATTTTTGCCACTTTTAAGTGACGGAGAATTTGGAGTTCAATGTCTAGGTGTTCGGACCTGGGTTAGATACATCGCTTGGTTTAGCTCAATTTCTGCTGGTGAAGTCTAGGCCATAACTGGTTGGATTATCTCTGATAACAGAATCTTGGGACACAGGAAACATTGAACAATTCCTTGAATTAATAATAAAAATAAAATTCAACAGTCAACACTGTGCACTTCTCAGGAGCAATTCTGGTGCACAATTTTAAACATGATCAACAGCAGTCAAAGCAATGTTCCTGATGAGTCCAGGGGTTACCATGGTGATAAAATCACCTTGCCGAAGAATGGATGATTGATATCGTTATGTATCATTATATCAGTATAAAACTAAAGAATATGCATTTAAAGAAGTGTTAATTCACTATGGTCTCATGGTGCTGATTCGCACATCTTCATCAAAGCAGCGTTCCTTGTGTTACGCGGACAGAGAAAAGATTTTTGGGTGAACGCGCCCCAGCCTGTGCTGCTGTGTACCCACTGAGGCGTTTTGCAGAGCTCCACAGATATTTGGAACATGTATTCTGTTTACTGTAGCTGGTAATGGAAGCTATAAGTGTAGCGTAAACAGCTAAATGCACGGCAGCTGTGAGAATGCAATTTGGCCGCCGAGTAGCAGCTGATCTATATGTGCATTCAAGGAGGTGGCATTTTATATAACAGAGTTTTAGTGGTATTGTTAGAATCTATTTGAAAAGCATTATTATTGTGCTCCATTTCCTGACGAACGCTTTTATTCACTAGCTCTACAGGCGGCATATGATGTGGGATCGACTATAATTATTTATTTTGTGGAATTCTTATAGGGTCAACATATTATAAACACATACCACCAGAGAACCTAAAGCGAAAGGATATACATTTTAGGATTTGCATGTGATTTCCTACATATTCTTTCGTTTTTGGTTATAGCCTAAATCCAACATGATTCTTATAGAACAGTATGAAAGCAAGTTTATTATTTTAATCAAAGAGGCAGATAGTACCCACTGTCAGGTCCACAAATCCTACCATGCCCACACCACTCAAGTTTGCTTTATTGGCATTACTAGGGAGGATGAACAGAGCATTTTCCAGAGACAGTAAATGAAATTGGTAAATCAAATTTTATTGAAGATTTTCACAAGAATAAACGGGATAGTAGGAGAAAAAAAGAAAGAGGGAGTGGGATTCACATAAAAAACATACAGACCGAGATTCTTAATAGTTTTTCCTCCTATTTAAATTCCTAATATGGGGCTTTCTACCTGTCTGTGTAAATTATTATCCATTATATATTTCTAATTAATAAGATTAAGGTCCTGTAAAGAACAGTTTTTATTTTTTTATGCTCCAAACCATTTTTGTATGTTAGTAGCTCTCCTCTGAACTCTCTCCAAAATGTCAACGTTCTCCTCGAGATGAGGTCTCCAGAACGGTACCCAATAAACTAGGTGAGATCCTGTCAAAGTGTCGCCTGGGTCCCATGGCCCATGGACCCACCATGTTGCAAACAGACTTACCTTGCCGTTAAAAGACTTTGTAATACGACTAGTACAAATAATAAAAAAGTATGCAACAAGTCCTTCATCAGAATATACACCACTAACTACAACCTTCTGTCTCCTGTCAGGCAATCATTGCTGTATCCATTCAACTATTTTAACATCCAAGCCTAAACACTGTGATTTATTTATAATAATAAACACTTTTAGAAGAACATCTCTTACATAATTCTGTTTCTACTGGACTCCTTCTCAATATCTCCAGATCATCAAAGACTCAACTTCATGTGTATCCATTTTATAACAATCACTTTAGTTTTAGTGCAGTGCAACACATTCTCTGTCCTTATATTAAATCACATTGATGATCACTGGAGCAAAAGCACTCTCCTACAGTGACTTCCAAAAACAAGTCTCTATCTATAAATACTAGATCCAGCACAGCTTTCCTATTTCAATCTCTAAGGCACAATCTCGGTAAAGAATTAAGGATGTCTCTGTTCCTGGCTGACCCAGCAGTTTGTTTTTTCCCGTCTACATTGGAGATTAAAGTCCCTCATAATGACCTCAATCTTAGTTATCTATAAAACTTAATAAGATAGTAGAGATACTCCAAGTAGGTGGGAATTTATTTAGACTAAAACCCTGTGCACCATGAATTAACTATAACTGGATTATTAGTTGCTGGCCTTTATTTGGGGAAAATACCACTATGGTTTAATCATGACATTTAATCAAAGCGAGAACCCTAACATTGGAGTTAATTCCCTACAGCACATGACAGTTCAGATTTAGGGCCAGAGTGGGGATAAAATAGAAGCCCTTGCGCTTCTAAAAAAAAAAAACGGATTTCTTCATGGAGAAACTGGGTTAAGGCAAAAAATATATAACAACTGGCACAGATACTGCAAAAATGACAAGATAATACTTAACCTGAGTGTGCATGACAGAGTAGAGTGAAGGGTGCGATGCAAATAAAACTCAGCTCTGCACATATCACGATAGAAAATGTATTCACACGAGAAAACACTTACATCTAAGTATTGGACTAGAACAGATGTGCTTATGGGGGGTGCGGGTGTTCTCAGATGTACATATAACATGTTGGCACTATGGAATAATAGGAAACAGTAAATTAGATTGTTAGCTCTGTGACACAATTTACATGTATATCTGACCCTGTGAGCATGAATACTTGACCCTGTGTCTCAGGGTTTTTGCCCCAATCTCAGTGTCTCAGGGTGAAGGGGCAGATATTCAGGGTCACACAGTCTGGAGTTGACTCCTTCCTATTCTAAAGTCCTGCTTTTGTCCCCAGTATTTTGTGGCTGATATCCCTGCTTGAATGCAGGTGACTCAATTAGGTGTATCTTTAAATAATGACAAGTCAAGGTTTCCATGAGGACCGGTATTTGACCCATTTGGTTCACACATTTGGTGAGTCACCACATATGCTCTTCATGATGGGCTATTTAAGGGTTAATATTTCAAGAGTCTCAGGTCATAAGAAATCCTGTTTTAAAAAGCTAATTCAATGCGCGATTTTGATTGTATATTCGTTAACATGTACCTATCGGATTTCCATTTACTCGGTTCTATTTAAAAAGCAGTATTATCATGCCCCATTTCCTATTAGATTGTCTTTTTTGTCACACCACATGAGGCAGGTGATTTTAAGCCCAGAAGATATTATCTCAGTAAATTACTCCTCCACTTACCGAATGCTAAACCGCATCATAGTTTGCCTCATGAACAGCTAAATAGATAACATTGCAATTTATTTATTTGTACTGTTCCTTCTGTAGAGGAGACACGCGAGCCCATCTCGGTGACACATTGACAGATACATTAGACATACCGTGTGTAATGTAAAGTTTACTCAAGTCATGTTTTAAGTGTCAAGATGTGGTTGATGTCATTTAATGTCATCGCTAAAGCATTTAATGGTTCGCTTTGTTCACAGCTGATTGGATACTAATTTTGTTCCCTAATAAGTATCAGTAGAAAAGGCTTTTAAACATCGGCTACTGATTTGTTTTTAATCTCCCCCTGAAGGGAAGTCATTTGTGAAATAATATTGGCACTGATTGTCAGGAAAGGTTTGTCGGCTGCTACAGATACAGGATAGAATCATCTGTTCTTATTGTGTGGTTTAGTATATCAGGACTATTAAATTATATACAAATGTACATGATATACAAAACAGAATACTTAAAGCCATGTACCCACATGGTCACGTTTTTTTTTGGAGGATTGCCGTATCCTTGGACCTGCTGCCCTAGGCCTATTCAGTCTAGGCCAAACTACGTTGCTGCTTATAAGCTGTTAGACCAGAAGGTAAAACCCCAATGAGACCTGTATCCAATATTATCTCAGGGGGTTTAAAATGCCTTCTTTACTCCCAAGTCAATCAGATTTCCCCTGGATGAATGTTATCTAAGTTAGAGTTATCTGTGAGGATGAGTGTCTGAGTATGTTAGTGTGTGTCTGCTTATTTGTATGTGTGTGCCTGGGTTTGCTAGTGTGTGTCACTGTGTGTGTCTGAGTATATTGGTGTGTGTATGTGTTAGTGTTTAGTACCTGATAGTGTTGGTGAGGGTGGGTTAGTGTGAGTTTCTGAATGAGTGTGGTAGCATGAGTTTCTGTGTGTATTTATGTTAGTGTGGGTGTTTGTATGCATGCATGTTAACGTGAGTGTCTATTTGTGTGTTAGTATGAATGCCTGTGTGCATGTGTGTTAGTGTGAATGTGGGTTTGTTAGTGTGGATTTGTAAGTGCCTGTGTGTGAGCATGTTACTGTGTGTCAGTATGGTTGTTTGCTAGTGTGTTAGTGTCAGTGTCTGTGTGCATGTGTCTGGTTGTGTTAGTGTGAGTAGGTGCAATAGTGTGTCTGTTAGTGTCTGTTTGTACTATTGTGTGTGTTGGCTCTGGATCCCCCCTGTGTAGCCTGGAATGAATGTGATTAATAGAAAGTCACCCAGGATGTTCTGAAAGTATAAAGTGAATATGCCAAAATCTATTTCACTTGACAGTGTGTTCCACATTTGTTGTAACAGTGAAAAAAGAGCTTTCTTTGCTTAACATGAAATCATCTATTTGGGGAACCTAAGTTTTCTTAGATAAATAACCATGCAATTTCACCTTTTCTGGCAGTACGCACATTTAGCGTTTAGCAGATAAAAAAATGTGATGCTTCTGCTTCAATCGTCATGTCTCTGTTCTACAGAACCAGTTCTAAACCAAAAAAGATCATCGAGAAGAGTCACGGGAGATGCTCAAAGCTTTTTTGGGTCAGACACTGTGTCATTTATTATATTGATAACAAACTTAATAAGCAATTTAAAGAATTTTATATTTTGTGGAGGAAGGAGGTAATTATGAATTCTTAACTTTTTATCTTATTAAAAAAGTAGATAGAAAGCGTATTAGCAACTGTTTGAACGGATCACTTTATTTGGCATTACTTTTGTTATCCCTCCCTTAAGTTACCCTTAAGTTACAGACGTCTTGTCTATTTACAGTGTGTAAATGAGTGCCACTTTGTACCAGTTAAATGAATGCACGTCTTCTTTCAAGGAACCCTTTTGTCCACACATTATCCCTTAGACTCCATAGCAGGTGTGTGGTGTCAGCTCGGAGCAGCATAGGATGTCTCAATAGAGAACACTTCTAATTCCGTGTATATTTTAGTGTTAACGCCCCTTCCAATTATTGCGTTAATTGTTTAAAAGATTGGAGGAAAGGGAAGAAAAAAACGTTTGAATCACTAATCTGTTGTTGAAAAGGCTTACAGACTCAAACGCTGAGCTACATACTTTGTAAATTAATTTTCTTCATGAATACGCCTCAGCCTTGTGAGTCAGGACATCCTGCTGGGAGAACGTCTTTGTGATTTCTTGAAACACCTGGCTTGCTATTTTTTCATCTTCCTCTCTCCTTCTCCCTCTTCTTTCTTTCTTTAACTCTTTTTAATGCTGGGCAGCTGAATATGTCACTGATTCAAAATGCTATGTGCAACTCCCTGGTTAAAGTACCTTCCATAAGCACATTTGTGATAATAATATTAAAAAGGATGATAAAATGTTTTACAAATAAATATTTATTATTACATTTTATTTATAGAATAAACAGAATTTGAAGAATTTTTACAATAACTGAAGTGCACAACAAAATATTAAAATGAATATTCAAAATAATTTTATTTGATTATAGTGAAGATCACGTGCAGAAGTCAATGATCTCAAAAGTTTGGGGTAATAAATGTTTTTTTTTTTCAAAATGCCGTTTATAAGGTATGAAGACTTTACTCGGGCTTCTTTTATGCTTCTCTAATGAGTGTTTAAATCTAGAATAAGTAGGAGAGAATTTGCAGAACATGCTAAGGACTTCTGGAAAAAAAGTTCAACATCTGAAAAAATAAATAAAAAAATAAAACAAGTCATGGGCCGTAGAAAGATCCACCAAGAGAGTTACTTAAATAGAATATATATACAGTATATATAGGGTATTATTAAGGGTTCTGTAAGTAAGGGTCAGGAGTTTACATTTTAGTCGGGGCTTCATTACTGTATACAGCACTGCATTTTTTACCTGCTATTTAGAGAATTGTCCTGCCCAAGATATTGAGCTTTAAGTAGTGGTATGCCATTTAGGATGGTATTTCATAGAGGCAGCTCATGGGATGAGTAAGAATAGGGGATGAGAGGTGAGGAGGGTAAAGGTGAATTAGTTTTATTGGGGTAGAAGTGATATTGCAAATCAGAAAAAGTTTCTCTCTGCCTTCGGTCCTTCAATAAAATTGTATGCATGCACAATAGTGCTGCCAGTTTGGGTGACACTCGACCTCCTAATCTCTGCCCCTGATGCCCGATTCGCCAGATGTAGAAGTTGGGAGGTATAACCCCCGCCACTCTTGCCTCTGGCCATGTCCCCCATCACAGGTGTCCCGAATGACACCTATTATGTTGGAGGGATACTCTCGGGTCTTCATGATCAGTGCAGAGCCCTAGTTGCCATCATCTGTTATGTACATGTTTTAAACTTGCTCTTTTTATTATGTGGATAAAAATAATATGGTAATTATAATAGTATCCTCATAATTTTATTTCAACTAATACTGGTAATTGCTTTATGTTTCTTTTTTATTTTTACATGCTATGGCAAGATAATATTATAATATGTGGAGTCACTAGAAGCTCAGTGTGGAATTGAGGCTGGAAGAGACAATGGTAAGAAAGATACTATTTTTTGCCTTGGCTATATTATGTTAATGGAGATTAGCAGTTTTCGGCAGCTAAATTAGTGAACGAGTTAATAGGTTACAGATACAGATGTCCAAAATGAAACTATTAACGGTGTTCTTATAGCAGCAGAAATATCAATCAAAGTTTCCCCAGCAAGGCTTTTGTTGATCGGCTTTGAATTTAAGCTGGTTTTAAGTTTTATAACATTACCTGTGCACTTTTATTATGTTATTAGCTCTCACAGCTGGTTTAAAATTCACACAGAGAATTTCTTTGGAATGAGCAAAGGCGAAGAAATTAAATTAAACAGCACGCAACATTTCTGAATTAACTCTTTTGGAGTCTTGAAAAACCATTCATTGTTTATGAATTAATTTCCTAACTGGCGAGTAGAATTATAAGGATTATGAAAAGCTGAAAACACATTAGCTTTAGATATAGAGGTTGTCGCTCTGGCCCTACCCATCCCGCCTCTATGCCCCGCCATTCCTGTCTCTGGCCATGTCTCCTAACACAGGTGTCCCCAATGACACCTGTTTGCCCAGGTCTGGAAGTCACAGCTGATAACTAGGCCCACAAGGCAGTGTTTTATTACTGGGTTGAGGAGGAAGTGGTGTTTGGTCTCACCTTGTCCTAGGTTCCGCCCACCGGCCGCTCTCATTGAAATCTATTAGGGCTAATAACACCCAGTGGACATCATCCCCCTTTTTTACACAGGAACTAGCTCTTGATGGGGTAAGGTTCAAATACATGAGGAAGATTTTGCTAAAGAAACACCATGGGAATTTAAAAGGGCCACAAAGCTATTGTCATCGAAGCCTCCGTGCCCTGGGATCCTGAAGGGGCCGGGGGCCAGCCTCCTCCCTAGAGACTATGAACCCTGGCTTTGGAAGGGCTTCTGTTTTTAGGTTGGTGGGTACAGGGGGTGCATTTGGACTATTTCTCCCCCCCTGGCACAGAATGCCCATTTCCCCAATTACCAGAGACTCTAAGGACTGTGGAGCTCGGACACCTTAGGGGCACCTGCATTTTGGGAGGGGGGTTTATGTGTGATGTGTTACTCTCCATCGGGTCAGGACTTACAGGACAGAAACCTCTATGGCCACTATTTGACATCCAGCCTTTTTCAGCCAGAAGTCATGGAGCTGCTCGTGTTTACCATCTTCCCCACAGACTACAATAGTGACCCCCTATTGGGCTGAGGTGGGCCGAGTGCAAATACTGAGCCGTGTGGAAAGGAGGCCTGATGGAGAACTATGTGGTTTTTTTTGCTGTTACTATTGTTTGTAAATTACCCCTTGTACTGTTTTAAATACCAGTGTGTTTCCCATTAAACACAGTTCATGATTTTACCCTCAAGCATCTAGTCTCTGCTGATGTTTATTGAGGGGAAGAAGCGTGGCTGATAATTAGCGAGGGGTTCAGCGGTGGGAGTAGTGGACAAAGTCAGCTTATACCCATTTGGAGTACCGAGATCCATTACAGCTATCATATGAATTAAAGTACATATAGCGGCTAAAGTGAAAAGGTGGGGAGAGGTATATACCAGCCCGCTGTGTACTGTGTACTTAATCCGTTTACACTTTTGTACAGTTCACAAAGGCAGTTTATTTGTAAGATGTATAATTTTAATGGTTACTCTGATTAACTTAACTGCTTCTCCTCTCTGAAACTTTAAAGAGGTTATTCTGAGATCCACACTTTTATGAAACTGGAAAATGCATGATCTAATCTTGCTAATAAAACTCTCTTCTTAAATCTGGAATGCGCACCACATAGTTTTGAATGGAAATAAAAAACATTAGTAAATCAATAAACATTTTTATTTTCAAAAGATCATAATTTAGGCAATGAAAGTGCTTCAAATATTTACAATCTTATTTTGGTACTGGAAACAGGTTTATACCAGAATATAGAAAAGTGAGCTTAATTGTCACCTTATTAATAGCCCATAACTTTTTCCAGTAGTTTTTATTGTTATACAATCTGGGCAATGCTTATTAAAGATTAATCTGCAGTGCCCCTACATGAGAAGGACATTTATTAGCATTTCCCATACTATACATTCAACATCTAAGGCACAATGGGTATGATATATTTCTGCAAAACCAGGGGGCAGATCAGCCCCCCTTCTCGTATGTTGAATACGCTCAATAGGACAGTTACTCTAATCTTCCCAACCTGCCCATTTACACCAAGCTCTGCGCAACTTTAGTACACAGCGAGCCAATATATGACATCAAATACCACTGACCCGGTAGTAAGGATGGCGGCCGTGGAGGGGGTGGGTCAGACCTAGAGCGGTCCCATAGGTCTGACCCAGATAGGTCATACCAGATAAGTACATCACTGACTCTCCTGCAAACTCCATTTTAGTGAATACACCCCAAAGACTCACCAATAGGCTTATGCCACTTTTACTCAAACAAAAGACTTATTTTTTTATCAACCTTATTTAAATGCACAAGACCACAGAAATCTGTGAAATGAAATTTACGTTGTGATTTTGTCCATAGGGGTCTTTATTCCTTTTGCCTTGTAAAGTTCTTTGGATGTGATTAGCTCATATCTTTATTAGCAGTTGAGTAGCCGGGGAAGAGATTTGAGGGGCAGATTTGTTCAGAGTGTCCTTTTGCACTGTGTCTTAAGGCTGCGATACTGGCTGGTTTCCAGTCGTCTCCTGTTGGATCCGAGAGAGTTCCAAAATCAGAATCTAAAGAAGGCGAGGCAGGGTTTTTCATCAACAGTGGGGATGTCGTTGTCATCAATGGGTTAAGAACGCTAAGGAACCTACAACATCAAATGTTAGAGATTTAATGTTCTTAAATTTAAAGAAGACATTTGAAGAAGAAGTCTATGGGATTTTCAATCATTGTGTCATCTGGCCTTAATGTTTGCTTTAGAGGTTCACTAGAACATAACACTACTAACAGCAACAGTTTTATCTAGTAACAATATAAACATTCAACACATAGAGTTCCCATATCTCCTGGAACACTTGGGCACATTCCAAAGTTGTCCTGACCTCTGTAAAGTAGGACTTACTTACACATTTCTGGATATAAGATAAACCCTCCAACATTTTCTCCGACTCTTCTGTCCTGCACTCAATCATTTATCTACATTGCCCTCCTAGACTGCTGGCTGAATTATTCCAAAGCACCACTTGTCACACATTTTGTAATCTCGAGTGGGTTTCACTAACTTTTTCAACTAGCTGCCTTACGTATTATTATATTTCACATGAATCTACTATGAGTCTTTGTTTGAAGCTCAGCTCTTTGTTGCTGCATCCCTGCATTTTCTGCATGGCATTGTTTCTTTGGTGAGACTAAATATCCTGAAGCAATCGATAAATATCTTCTCTCTAAATGTTCTATCACACTGTCTTACGATTAGGACAGTTATTGCTGGTTAATGATATTTCAATGTGAGTTCCTCAACATTTCTGATAATTATGTTATTCATGTGTAACAATTGCTAAGCAGGCATTATCCATAGATTAAATGGAAAGATTTATTTTGTTTTGAAATCAATGGGAGCGCTTTCCTGCTGCTGACTGACAGCAATGGAATCAATAGGAAGTCAATGGGAAGACTTTACACATAAGATGCATTTGTCTGAGTCCGTCTCCTGCAGGGCATTTAGCTGGGGTAGAGAAAGGGGCAAATACACACTACTAGGTGTTTTTACTGACATATAGAAAGTGAGTCGTCCACCAGTACTCAAACTCTGATGAGTTGGTTTGACCAAATAATCTGATGAAAAGAAGCCAATGTTCTATGTCCCCTTTAAGATTATCGATGTCCCGATGATGAACTGAGGGACATCCGCAATTATTTTCATATGCATCCGTTTAAAAAAAAACCAATGTTATATTTTAACATAATTTATTTAAATGGTAGAGGAAAGATATCTAAATAGGGTTGGTCCTGAACAAATGGCACACCGGGCATGTGAGTCCAAATAGGCTGCTACCCCTGAAGGGGACACACAAAGACATTTTAGACAACGCTATGCTTCCAACATTGTGGGAACAGTTTGGGGAAGACCCTTTCCAGCTCCAGTATGACTGTGCCCCAGTGTACAAAACAAGGTCCATAAAGACATGGTTGGATGAGTTTGGTGTGGAAGATTTTGACTGGCCCACACAAAGCCGTGACCTAAACTCCAACGAACACCTTTTGGGATGAACTGGAACGCAGATTGTAAACCAGGCCTTCTCACCCAACATCAGTGACTGACCTCACAAATGCTCTACTGGAAGAATGGGAAAAAACTTCCCACATAAGAACTCCAAATGCAAAATCTCATGGAAACCTTCCCAGAAGAGTGGAAGCTGTGACAGTTGCAAAGGGGAACCAACTACATATTAATGTCTATGTATTAAGAATGCAAAGCCATAAAAGTCCTTGTTGGTGTAATGGTCAGGTGTCCCAATAATTTGCATATATGCATACAATATATATCCTAGGAAATATATTTCATATTATCTAAGCAACACTTAGTGAAGGAGGCACAGGAATAACCTCATACATCTCTTCTAAGCTATAAATGTATTACATACTGAAGCAATTCAAATGTATGATGGTAAATTCACTAAACCTTGCCAAATTCAACTAAATTAAACCCTCATTAACTACAAAAGTACCAAGTCCTTAGAATTCAAGAAGTTAAGTCCCTCTTGACAAGAAGCAAATTGTAATATAATATGTCACCTGCCCTAACTTCTTGAAACCAAAATCTTTTTACAGCTTACAACACGACTGTGAATTATACAATTAAATAGTGTGATTTTTTTATACAATATTTAAGTACCTTCCGAAGTAGGGATTTAGAATAGAGTTCCTGAAGAATGAAGTCCAAGAAAGATTGCCGAGACTGAGCGCTCCCATCGGTGCTGTGCTGAAGGCAGAAGTTGCAGATGATGATGTAAGAGGCACTGTTTTCCAAGCTGGCTCCATAACAGGAGTGGCATTTAAAGGGACATCGAGATATAGTCCGAAGGGATGTCTCATAGGAAACCCATGGACGCTGCTCATTATGTCTGTTTTCTCACGTTTCCTCCACTTTGCCCTTCGGTTCTGAAACCAAACCTTTAACACAACAAATATACTTTAGTACCAGGCTTGTAAAAACCTGTCAAATAAGACAGAAATGTAATTTTCTAACTACAATAACTAGAAAAAAAACATGGCCAATTGGGATGCAGGAAAATGCAGTGGAAAATGAATGCAAAGTTGACTTTAGCTTGAAAAAGTTACTTTAAGAGAGAATGATTTTAAACAAAGTTTGCATAGTGTACGTTAATACCCAGACTATTAAATTATATGCTCACATAAAGTCCACACGCCATGAATCATACTGACCTGTACTCTAGCTTCTGTTAGGTTCAGCCTCATGGCCAGATCTTCTCTGTGTATAAAATAGACAAATATATCTGTTAGCCATTTGATAGAGGTATAAACCGTTTTGGGCTCAACACTGAAGTCCACATAAGATGAACAGCAAACCACAACATGATAATACAATCAGTCAATGGAGAAGTAGTGTTTTCTGCATCACCAATAACGCTATTATATATGTCAATAATGTAACATTAAAAGGAAATCATAATGCCACTAGTACAGCTTTTAGTATAATTTATCAAGCTACACTTTGTGGGTTCTTTTTGCTTTTGTGGTCAGCGTAATTGTTTTGGAGATAATTTGTCAACCTCAGTGAAGTGAGATTTGTGGCAAAACTAGCATTATGTAATTAATTTCATTAGCCAACTTCATGAGAGATACACTTGTAGATGACAGCTGGAAATGTAGAATATTCTAATATAAATAAAATTTAAAAATGCTAACCTGGTGAAAACATCGGGATAGTGGGACTTCCGGAAAGCCCTTTCCAGCTCTTCCAGCTGCAGGTTAGTAAAGGTAGTCCGATAACGGCGCTGCTTTCTTTTACCGGTCCCTGAGGAGGATGAGGAGGACCATTTACCAGCCCTCTCCCTGCTTTCTATAGTCCTCTCCTTACTATCACTTGCTTCCTTTGTACCATCTGTACCAGAACTGCTTCCCGAATCTGCTTTCTCTCTACTTGTGGCAATGGCTTTCTCTGTACACTGGACTGTGTTACAAAGTATCGCCTCTGGAGATGGTGCATCGGCCTCTGAACCTAAAAGAGATGTGAGACTGTTAAGAAAATCCCCAGCACTGCTGATTCCAGCTTATTGTGTGTGTATGTATGTATATATATATATATATATATATATATATATATATATATATATATATATAAAATGAAGCCTACAAGCCAGTATGCATGGCCCACTTGAGTGAAAGTTGTCAGAGTTTGCCAGAGAGTTGCTGTAAAGTCATTGACTACTCTATTTCATCAAGGTCCAAACCCTGTGAGCTTTTGCCTTCATGCTACTTGGTTGGCCCTTTTCTTGACACATTAAATGGGGGAATTCTTCACCCAATGAATTATACATATGCCAGGGCAGCTCTGCCATTCTTACTGGAGAAACATTGTTGGCCCTTCATAATGAATAGTGAAGTTACGGAGCTGACACCACAACTCACCTACATTTTAGGACAATAACCTGGGCATACCTTTAACAAAGGACGACATGGCCCTGCTATATATGTGAAAGTTTAAAATCTATTATTCATGTTGCTTTATTTAGTTTTACATATGACTGTACTTTACTGGGGGGGGGGGTCATCTGACCAGGGTTATTTACTAGCCTAGGCCAAAGACCTAGTTGGGAAGTTGAGTCCCAGTTGTTTTCACTGTAGACTAAACCCAAGAGTGCACTTGAGTTGCTTGAGTGTCCTGCTAGATACAGAACTCATGGAGACTTGTATATGTGTTTATAAGTTTATATGTGTTTATATAGTCAATATATTCCACAGCTGGCTCTTTAAACCCCCATAAAGTGGTATCACACATGTGGAAAGATGAGACTGCATGTAATTAAATAGATGTGTTCATATTAATGTTAGTTAACAGTAGTTGCAATGCTCTTTCAGTGAGATCTGTTCTAGAGAAGATTATGTTATCATTTTAACAAAAAATAGATATAATATAGAATTTCAAAACTTTGTAAAACATAATCTTATAACAAGAACCGTTTTGGGCTGCAAATGGTTAATGACAGCTGTTTTTCATAGAGGTTGGTTGTCAGTCATATCAGGAGGAGAATTTATATGTAAAAGGTGTCTTTGTGGCACTAAACATACATTTTATCGATAAAGCTATAAACTGACTTATTCACTGACTTATAAAGCGACTTATTTTAACTTGACCTAATCAACAGACTGTTATTTATATATAACCCTTATTATATGCATCAATTATATTTATATATATATATGTATATATATATATATATATGTATATATATACCGTATATTGTTTATATATGTATGTATATAAATATCTATACTATATATATATATATATATATATATATATATATATATATATAACTTAACTGTTTCATGACTATATAACCTTTTTCAGAGACACTTGTGTACTTTGCACTTTGCATTAAATTCTATTAACCAAAGTAGTATTAAGTCAGAAATGTAGTTCACACATTAGGTTAAAAAACACAAATTATTTCTTTAATTGAAAAACACCCCACAAATGATTTCAATCTTTTTAAACTAACAAAAAAGTGTGAAAATAATACAATACTATCTTTTTGCCTTAAAGGGTAACAAATTCATTATTCTATAGTGAGATTTCCCCCCCCTTTAACCAGTATTCATCAATATTTAATTCTTAAAAATCTGTGTCTAATTTTGTACACAATAAAAAGATGAGTTATTTAGAACATGTGATTTAAACATGCAACAAGCGGAATATAATTTTACTGCAAGTGCAAAATATAGTTTTACAGTAAATGTTGATTTCTGATATCCCTTTACATTCCTGACTAAATCAGAGAATAGTATGCTATCTGCCACCAAAGGAAACCTGCAGATGTTGGAACAATATATCAAGGCTCTTCCAAAAATAATCTTAATCCTAGTGTGGGAATCACTGGTGTCAGATCCCTGTATAGAGGATAAGGACAGCATCACCCCTTTGAGTAACACTGTGGATCAAAAAGTTGACACTCACCACTCAGAGAAAGCTCTCCTAGGTTCCTTTGGGTTTCCTTCTTCTCTTGTGAGTCCTGTGCTGTCCCAAGGATACTGTCTATGAAATATGAAGTGTGGAGATGAGGAGTGGGCTGTGGATCTGTCACTTTGTTGCAGTCCTGGGCAGAAGATGCTGGTGGCTGCATTGTGAATAGAAGTCTCTGTCCTTGCCTGAGGTGTGGAAGCAGTAAACCTGCAGTGAATTGTCATCTGAGGACATAGTCCTCCACTGGAGATTTCATTGGTCCTGCAGACTCCTGCCACTGCCCCTCAGTCCCTTTTCACACATCACATAGCACATGTCGTCAGCAATGGGGTTGGGGCTTTCAGTGACAGGTTTTTTGTTCTTTCAGTGACTCTTTCAGATGTTTGAGGGACAGACACCATTGCTCTGTAACTATTTGCCATAATACCATTTATTCTTGCATCCAGCTGTTATAAGAGTCTGGACTGCACATTTAACCCATGAGACTAATAAACAGGATAACTGCATCTTTACAGAGAAAACATTAGAACCCCCATAGGTAAAAATGAATTGTTAATATATTTTGTGTGAATTTCAATTAACCATCCCTCTCTTTTTTCAATGAACATTTAGCTCCCATTGCTTATCCGTTTTTTGATCTGTTCTCCTCCATGAAGCAGAAATAACATGCATATCTTGTTTCTTATTTGTATATTTTTAGGAGCAGTCATTTTTTTCTTCTCATACATCTTTCTCAGACATTTACAGTAACAATACAGTAACATTTACAGTTTGTAACAAGATTGCAGTTATTGAAAGTTACATTAAGGGGACCTCATGTATTTCTTTATACATATAAAATAATTGCCCTTTACCAGAAGCCTAAGATGATCAGGATCCTGGCCTGGATTGTATTGTTTTTTTAAATTTGTTTTAATAAATACATTTTAATAGTTGCTGTTTTATGATGGGAAAAAAAATATCAGCAGCAATGCTGACTCAAAGCAAGTAGATAATTTAAACATAGAAATTAGTATAGACCAATAAATGTATTTTTTTTACACCTCTCTGCTTTTCTTCCCCCATTTTATTCAACACCCACATCTATTAAAAAAATCATAAATAATTTAGTGAATATGAGTTGCTTAATACTCTTTGTGGTCATTCATTCTTGTCATGAGATGCACAAACCACACGAAAGTATTACGAAATAAAAGTGTTCACTGAACTGGGCCCATAGTTTAACGATACAGTATGTTCCATGATGACATAACACTAAATATTTAGCATTATTATTTACGTTATCCTACATTTTAGTTGGTATTACTTTTTGAAATGTTTATTTATTTTAATGTATTGTTTTTCTCTCTTCTGCCAAAATACATTACTGTCGGAAAAGTACAGAATTTAATGTAACCAATAAAGAATAAGTAGATATTCCTTCTTCTATTGTGTTCGGTTATGTCCATCAGGCACTTTTTAACCAAAGTTCTATGTTCCATAGGGCATGTTGGTTTTTCCATGGCAGTGGCCATAAATAGGTTCTGAATTTGCTTATTTTGCTTCTTCTATTGGTTTTGGTCACTTTACCTTCATTTCGGTCATATGTTCTGTTCCAGGTGAGATATTCATCAACTAAGGATAGCTTGGACCAAACAACAGAGAGAGGAGATGTGATATAAACATTTAAACACATAAAAAATATATAAAGTAATGTAGTATATGTCAAATAGGGAGACATGTTGGAACAAGAGGCCATAATCTAAAAAAAATTGGAAGCTTAGATATAATATAAGGAAGTTTTACTTTACTAAGAGCGTGGTAAATAACTGGAACAGCCACACTGCGGAAGTGGTAGAGGTAATACAGTGGCAGAATTTAAACACGAATAGTCATAAGGCTATCCTGAAACTAAGATGAGACCAAGGACTAAATATTCTAAATGGGTAAATTGAATGTTCCATAAACAATATCTATTTGTTGAAAATATGATTTTTTTTTTATATATATATTTTTCATAATTTCTATCAAATGCATTCTTTTTTCAGGTGATTTGGTTTGCTTTTGTAACTCACATATATGAAATATTGTCCATAATACCGTACAGTGAGTTTAAGTCTGGATTTGGCACTTGTAACACTTTTCAAATTGTAATTTTTCTTGTATTTAAGTGTACCAGCCATCTAATGATATATATATATATATATATATATATATATAAACTCCAGGCACATACTGACTATGGGCAAACTGGGCAAATACTTGGTGGGGGATGGGCCACCGTCGCTGCTCAGTAACTTTTACTGCCATTGGTATTCTGCCGCGGTCTGGATATACAGAATTGCATGTTGCAAAAGTGTAAGCGTGCAGCTGTGTATATCCGGCACATATGTCATCCGCTGCTGGTCCAAAAGTCCCAGGGTCAATTTTAATCCCCAGTCTGACCCTGGTTAACTCATGCTAATTATGCTTGCTCTAATTACTAATACTAATTATATTTGCTCTAAATATTCTGTGTGATTCAGGTAAAACTAAACAGCAGGAGGAGACAGCAAGGGAAGAGGTCTCAAAGTATTGATTTTGGATGAACTTAACAATCATAAATATAGCAGTATGGACCAATTTAAAACAGAAAGGTATGGAAGGACAGGAAAGAACAGGATATATACACTTGTTAATTTTTTATAAAAAAAATTGAATTTAAATTGAACTACCTGATTCACAAAACGTGTTTGGGGTTTGTAATTCAACATCTTTTATATAAAATAGAAATTCAGATATAACTGGATTATTTCTATTTGAGAAAATGATATACGTCGCATGATGACTGGATAACTTTATAAACACACAACATTTTATGGTAAGTCCAGTTATTATTTCAAAACCAAGAGAGTAGTCATGTTTACTTTTTTCTATGAAAGAGATTTATACGTCACATGTCGGCTCTATTTGTCACTGCGCTCTATTTGTCATTGTAACGACATTTTGGGCACAGTTTCCCATTAAATATGTAAATAATGAAAGAATAATACACAGGCCTCCCAGGCATGCTAAAGAGATGCAGGAAGCAAAGCAGGTGCTAGGAAGAATATTGTTAACTCCAGGCACTAATCATAGATATCCTCCTCTCTCCCTATTAACCCCCTTTAATTCTGACAATGGGGTCTAAGGCAGAAAGAATCCCGCTGGTAAACAGTAAGAAAATACAGATAGGAGTTTTTCTTTTCCTTTTGTGCAACGCTAACTGTATGTCCCCCTTTTTATGTTTAGTGTACCAACAAAATGTATATATTGTTTTTTTTAAAGATAAGTGCAGCTTTCATTTTAAACCATATTTATACATATAATATTTATTAGCGCTAATATATAAATGTTT
This sequence comes from Spea bombifrons, assembly GCF_027358695.1. Taxonomy (NCBI): domain Eukaryota; kingdom Metazoa; phylum Chordata; class Amphibia; order Anura; family Pelobatidae; genus Spea; species Spea bombifrons. The sequence goes on from NC_071094.1 coordinate 29,832,739, forward strand.
TAAATTAAAAAAAAAATCTTCCATATGTAGGTACCACTGGTAAAAAAAAACAATCCAACTGGTGTTCATATATGTAGTGCCTTTATGTTTTGAAGGAGTCAAACTGCTCCCTGACATACTATGTTGCTTTTAGTTCTTAAAAATAAACTCACACTTTTGGGTTAGGGAAGCATAGGGTTTTTTTTTATTTTTTATTTCTAGTGGGATTAGTATGAGGTGTATAGACACTTTTAAAACATTTTCCATTTTTTAAAATTAGAATGTACTGTATTTTTCTTTTAATTTTTTTTTAACATTTTTCATCTTTTCTTCATTGCTCAGTAGAGACCTTACAGATCATTGAAGCGCATATAAATATTTTTCATATATTTTATTTATTATTTTAATTCTTGCATTAGCACTTTTTAATATTCTATGTCAAAAATATGTGAACCTGTGATCAGTAGTGGTGTCATCAGAGACCCTGTGGAATCTCTACTGCGGTTGCCAAGGTTTGGGCAGTCAAAACGTGACCTGCGCTTGTACCGAGCATCATTGCACTTAATCTGTTAGTTTAGCGCTAACAATACTGGCTTCCATTAATGGGAAGGATTCTAGGCTGTCATTAGTGATAGGAATTTGCGCTTGCCTCAAGTTATAGCGCTAACATCTGATGCAAATAGCCAGTCAGAGACACATTGCTCTACCATTTCTGCTGGGAGGCTATTTCATTTTTCTTTCACCCTCTAAGCGAGGGAAATCTATGTGCTTTAAATGAAACTGATGCAATAAAATGGCATGATAGGTAGAGTGTAATAAACAAAAAAAATAGTAAGTGAAATACAAAAAAAATATTGCTTTCACTTTATTGGCAAAAAAAAAAATAGCTACCACAAGTGGTAAAGAATGAATTTCTGTATTAAAATATGAAGTAATAAAATGTAATGATCATTTGATTTAATGCAACATGCTTGGTGATTTTCCTTTTCACACACTTACAGTGAACTTGTCCTTGTACAATTCTCTTGTCTCCCTCATGTGGACAATACCTAATATTACATATATGTATACGCAGTGAAACATACATACATACATCTAAATGCAAAGATAAACTTTACCCTATCAGTAGGGTAGGGAATGGGTTAATTATTGTGTGGAATATTTTACTGTAGGAAGAACAGTTTCCAGGTGACCATTATTTGACTAGCCTGAATACCTTTTAAAGGTCAAGCTGGTTGCCAATATCCTGCCCAGCTCTATAGCGTAGGAAGAAGGCTATATGATGATAGTCTCCCCCTTCTGACAGCAGGAACATTGTGCAATCATCATTGACAGATACAATGTGGCATGGCTTGGCCTAAGCGCTATTATATTTAAAAGGAAATTCAGGACGCAGACTGCATAAAAAGTAACTAACCAATGGAGCACAGTAAATATAAGCACACGTTGCCTTTTCAGCCTGCGCATGTGTGTAGCTAAACATATCTGATGCCGAAGTAGAACTTTCGTAATGTGTATATAAAGATACCTGCTTTAGTACAAAACCTCAGTGTATAGTGCGAGAAAAGGAGGGCTCTGTTATGACAACCAAAGATGATACTCAGGGCCGTAGGAAGGGTGAGGCGAAAGAGGCACTTGCCTCAGGTGCAGCTGCGAGGGGGCGCACAGCCGCCCGATCAGCAGCTGCAGCCTCCAGGACTAGTTGGGGAGATCATGGCCTAACCAGCCTAACATTAAGGTTGCCATTTAAACGCGTTGGGCACACAGGGCAGTTGCTGCCAGCAATGTGATTCACCACGAAGTCCCTAAAATAATAGTAGCGTATCTATAGGGGAGGGGGCGAGCAGAGAGGCCACCTCCCCTGGGCCAGTCTTCAGGGGAGTGCTGAGGCGCCCCTGTGGGCAGTGCGCACCCAGGCACCATCAGCTCTGGTATGGATAGGAGGTGTCCGATGAGCAGGGCTGGTTGGGGAGATCACAATCCCCCTCTAACCGGCCCAACATTAGGGAGTGCGAGGTCTGTCACTTCAGACCTCGGCTTCCGTGCTCCCTAATCACTACACGCCGGCAAATGATGCAGAGCGCTGGGATATGACGTGTGTATGTGTATATGCGTGTTAATGTGCAGGTGTGTGTATATGTGGGTGTGTAAAGAGCAGTGTATGTATATATGTGTGTGTTTGTTAGCTGGTGTGTGTATGGGCCGGGTGTGTGTATGGGCAGTCTGTGTGTTAGCGCAGTGTAGGCATTTGTATGTTTGTAAGCTGGTGTGTGTGTATGTGCGTGTGTAAAGGCAGGGTTGTGTAAGGGCAGTGTATGTGTATATGCATGCTAATGGGCAGGTGTGTGTAAAGGCAGTGTGTAAAGGAAGTGTATGTGTATATGTGTGTTTATGGGCAGTCGTGTGTAAGGGCAGTGTATGCGTGTATGCGTGTTAATGGGCAGACATGTGTAAAGGCAGTGTATATGTGTGTTTATGGGCAGTCATGTGTAAGGGCACTGTATGCATATATGCGTGTTAATGGGCAGGTGTGTGTAAAGGCAGTGTATGTGTATATGTGTGTTTATGGGCAGTTGTGTGTAAGGGCAGTGTATGCATATGTGCGTGTTAATGGGCAGGTATGTGTAAAGGCAGCATGTTTGTGTATATGTGTGTTTATGGACAGGCATGTGTAAGGGCAGTGTAAATAAAATTACCTCTTTAAAAAAATTGCTGGGGGGGCACAATTTTCCATTCGTGCCTTGGGCGCCAAAGGAGCTAGCTACGGCTCTGATGACTCTGCTCACCAACATTTGTTTATAAGGCACTGGATGTAAGTGTGAGGAAGCCACTAAAAAGTATTGTTATACTGCTTCCCAAAACACTAAAATGTTATATTGCTTTGCCGGAGTGACTCAACAATCAAAGAGTTACAAAAACTAAGTATAAATTAGCAATGTAGACCAGAATGCCTGGCATTCTAGAGCTCAAGTGAATTTCATTGGGCATGTTCTACTGCTCTGCATGATATATCCATTGAATATGATATCTTATGATCTCAGGTTAAAAAAAGGCTTAAATTGGTGTTAAGAAAAGCTCTGTATCTATATGACATTCTGTTTTTTGAACGTATCCAGTAATAATAATAATAATAATAAAAAATATAATGGTTGTTATTCTTTCTCCCGGAAATTATGGCCCCATTACCCTAGTGGAAGGAGGCCAAGAAGCTATCATCACAAGCTTAAAACCAATATCATCAGTTGAAGAAAAAAACGATTTCCAGCAGCAAAAAGAGACAGCCTAATTGCTTAATGTGGCAGGTTATTAATGGAGCTTGTCACACAGTTTTATAATGGATGGTGATAACCTTTTGACACGCTATCTGTATGGTGCCAGATAACATTAGTCCCGTACCTGACAAAATGCAGCAAATACTAAGACCTAAGTGTCCACTTTGGGTATAATTACCAGGCAGTTTGCATTTATAGATTTAAATAGATGCTGTCACTAAAGTCTGAACTATAGACAACGTCAACATTCAGAGCTGGTCCTAGATGACATAGCACACAAGAGAAGAATGATATTAGGGCGCCCTTTATATCACTTATGGCTTACTGCACTACCTGCCCCCTGTGGCATAAAATTCAACAGTAGCCAAGTATAGTGTGACTAGTAGCACACCAATGAAAACAGGGTTATTTTATAGGATTCCATTGGGCCTCTCCTATCTGCCATTGCTGTTGCGCTACTTGTGTGTATAGTGTTCTACTGAACTGTGTATTATTGTAGCACCCTGCTTTGTATAAATACACATTCAATTCATTTATAGAGCCCTAGTGGATTCCATACCAATAATACATTTAGGTACGGACTGGCCATCTGGCACACAGGGCAAATGCTCTAAGTGTTGCTGGCCAACAGAGACACACACTCACCTGATCTGCCACTACATTGTTTTTCCATGGAGCTGAACCCTGCTGGTACAAAAATAAAGGGGTACTAGAGTCCAAAATACACTTCCAAATTCATAAATTAATTTATTAAATACCAACATTCATAAAGAAGCAGCATCTGTGTAGATTACCACAAAAATAAATGAATTCCTTAAACATGATTATACCAACACATAAATACCCACTTTAATAAATAGTAGATAAATAATCATTTCTCGCTAAAAGAATGAATTAACTCACCATTACACTACTTAAAAGCTCTGGACTCTTTGATCATCTTATGCACACTTTAGTAGAAGTTCTGTGAATTTCATTTAAAACTGTGCCTCAACTGAGGGCGTCTGATGACGGTTATCTTTTTTTGATAGTTTACAAACTAAAAACCCCAAGGGACCATATATTTTTGGATATTTAAAAGTGTTTCATTTTGTATGAGAATAGCGCTATATTTGTTTTTCTCTTTAGTTGGATAATTCTTAATATATTTATTGACGTGGGTATTTATATATGTTGCAATAATCATGTTTAAGGAATTTTTGTTTATTCTTGTGGTCATTCACACAGGCGCTGCTCCTTCATGAATTTTGGTATTAAATAAATATATGAGTGAATTTATCTATATTTGAGTTTCAGTGAGCGCTTAATCGGGATGTACTTTTAAGAAGCTCTTGTACCCCTTTATTTTTGTAGGAATTGCAGCACATGCTTAGCTTCAGTGAGCTGTATTTAATATAAAAATTTTGCTATAAGGGCCACTCAGCAAAGGAAAACTAAAATTGCTTATTATAAAGGAAAAAAAAGCTTAAAAACATTGATTTATGCAGAGGAAATATCTATTGGACCCTCACAGCTGTATCTCAATCATAACAGGCAGCTGAAGGGTTAAAAGGTTTTGTGAGTTTTTTAAATTGCTTTTTTGAAGTGCCGTAACAAGTATCCAGATGGCAAAAACACATAGAATTTTTAACATGCAAATGAGAGCCAGTCCAAATTACATAGCATGTCAGTAGCATCAAGTCTTTGTCAAACTGCCAATTGCTTGTCCAGTAATTATAGCCTAAAAAACCTAACAGTCTAAAATGAACTTTTTTTCTACACTGCAATTTACCCGTTTAAATCGCAGCATTAATATATAATAGTTTTTCCGGATCGTTCCAAAGTTACATATCACACTCAACTACAATACTAGTAAATGCAGCATAATAAAACCAATTCCGTCTTACTAAGAAGCTTTATTACATGCCTTAATGAAAATCCTTCATTTAAAATCCACATTGGAAAGGGCATTCTCATGGTCCACCTTCATAGGAAACTTTTTCAGTGCCATCCCCAATTGCTCCTTATGAATGTTTTCAGTTATATAGTTCTGGGTGAACCTTTATATATACTTTTCTGTTTTCCCCAGTTTTCAGCATGGCAGAAATACTTATATCTCGGGCAGTCACATATTCTTGCTTAGGCTCACTGGGCCTAGGGTGAGGGCAGCGGGTCTGGAGGACCTGGACCCTATGCTGCAAAACCAGGGGTTAATTAACCTATTAGGCAACCAAACTCCCAGTTGGTTTTACTTTTCCCCTGGGCAAGAAGGTGCAAGTCCTTCCATGCAAACAGGTACCATATGTTAGCACACATACTTACTCTAGCAGCATACACTAACACAAGCAGACTAATGCTAACATACATTATATGGGGCACCTGACCATTACACCAACAGGGACTTTATGAGGGACAGTCAAGTTCTTCCACACCAAACTCACCCAAGCATGTCTTTATGGACCTTGCTTTGTACACTGGGACACAGTCATGCTGGAATAGAAAAGGGCTTTCCCCAAACTGTCCCCACACAGTTGGAAGCATAGCAGCATCCAAAATGTCTTGGTATGCTGAAGACAATAATTTTGTTTATATAGTGTATACCTACTCACATTCACTCTTACCTTGCACCAGGTCCACATTCATTTTACAGAGTCAGTCTAAATTGGACCACCCTACTCATTGAAGCAGGGGCTTAGTAGGGTCAGGTAACATCATGTGACATGACCCTGTAGTATTAGGGTGCCTAGATCTACACTGGTTGAATTTGTAAGTTTGTGGTAATATAGCGAGCATGTGGTGTTTGTGTGTTAGTCTGTATGTTAATAATGGGGGCAGGGGGCCACCAGGCTTCAATTGCCTCTTGGGAAGAAGTTTCCCGCCCTCCACTGCAAACACATACTCTAATACTATACACTAACAGATATTCACTCATACTCTTACCTGGTACAGGGTCTACAGTAAGTATAGTTTGCATACAGTGTGAGCTGCCACACTACTATTGTGAGATCACTTAACATTGTTATCCTGTCCTCACCTTGTCCGCATGTAGTGATTATATGAAATCATAGTCTTTGATACCGGCCCATATGAGACTCATTCATAATAATAATTAATATTCTGGATGTGATGAAATTATATTTTTGCTGAAGATAGAAACCACCCAATTACAAATAGAACAAGTTAGAAATATTAATATCTAACTTTAGAATTTGTATTATTTATTTAAGACTTTACACACAACCTCTATACTTACCAGTAGATGTCACTATAACTTTAGTGAACATTTTAAAACACAAATTAATGAAATAAAATAAGCCCCAGAATCTTGGACACATGTTGTTCCACAGATAAGATAGCAACAGCTTGGACAACATCACAAACACCTAATACATTTCGCTGGTGTTAAATTCATACTTGGCTCCAATATAGAATGGTTCTATATGCAGCAAAATATGATTCACACGTTTCAAACTGACAGGACTTTACAAAAAAAAGTCTGAAGCATAAACTTGCATTGGGTATCTCAAGGAAAAGAACCAAAAAACGTAGCAACTTCACTCTAATACACAGCACAAAATATATATATTATGTATACAGTCATGAAAAAGAAGAAAGTACACCCTCTTTAATTCTATGGTTCTATGTGTGAAAAACTAAGTACACCTTATGATTCAATAGCTTGTTGAATCATAAGGGTTTGCAGCTATAACTCGTTTTCTGTATTACTTTATCAGTCTCTTAAAGGAATTTTTGCCCACTATTTTTTATTTGTTTTTGCCCAGCTTTCTTAAGGCTTTCCAATTAGGTGGAGGTCTGTTTTTTGACTTAGCCATTGCAACACCTCGATTCTTTTCTTTTTCAGCCATTAATTTGCTGGCGTGCTTGGGATCGTTATCCTGTTGCATGACCCATGGCCAAGCTTTAGCTGTCAGACAGATTGCCTCACATTTGACTCTAGAATAATTTAGTATACAGAGGAGTTCATGGTCGGCTCAATGACTGCAAGGTTCCCAGATCCTATGGCTGCAAAACTAGCCCAAATCATCACCGTGCTTTACGGTTGGTATGAAATGTTTGTGCTAATATGTTGTGTTTGGTTTTCGCCCCATGTTGTGCTGTGCATTATGGCCAAACATCTCCACTTTGGTCTCGTCTCTCCAAAAGACATTATCCCAGAAGTCTTGTAGTTTGTTCAGGTGTAACTTTGCAATCCCAAGGCATGCTGCCATAGTCTTTTTAGAGAGAAGAGGCTTTCTCCTGGTAACCCTTCCAAACAAACCATACTTGCCCAATATTTTTCTAATTGTACTGTCATGAACATTAACATTTAACATGCTAACTGAGGCCTGTAGAGTCTGAGATGTAACTCTTGGGGTTTTTTGCAATCCCTCTGAACATTGCAAGGTCTGACCTTAGGGTGAATTGCTGTGACATCCACTCCTGGAAAGATTGGCAGCTGTCTTCTAATGTTTTCCACTTTTGAATAATCTTTCTCGTTGTAGAATGGTGGACTTTAAATTGTTTTGGAATGGCCTTATAACCCTTCCCAGACTGATAGACAGCAACATTCTCTGAGACCATTGCTGAAGTCTTTCCTCCTTGGCATTGTGTTAACACACGCCTGAATGCTCCAGACCTGCAAACTGCTAAAATGTAGGCTTTTATAAAGGCGGTCACACTTGCTGATGATCAATTAACCAAGGGTATTTGATTAGCAGCACCTGTCTGCTACTTAGCATCTTAATTCATATGGAAGCAGTAATAGTATACTTAGTATTTCACACATGGCTTCTCCATTTTGGCTTTATTTCTATTGAATAGATCATGACATGGTGTATATGTCATGTGTTGTTTCTAGACTTGCTAAGGTATTTTCTCCTGATATGTAAACCTGTAGAATTTAAAGAAGGTGTACTTTTCAGATGACAGTATATAAACAGTGCTATCCACTGATATAGGCACCTTTGGTAAATATGAGCAAAGAATCCTTTGAAAAATGTTCTATATTGTTTAACCACTTTGACCTTTTCTTAAAAAATACACAAAAATACTTGAAATTGTGAAATATATGTGTGTGTGGCACACGGGAGCCGTACCGTTGTGTGTTGCTCAAAAAAGACCAGTGTAAATCAGAGGGTGCAGGATGGGTGAAAAAGGCTGAAAGGAAAAATCCATCTGTTCCTTCCAAACGTCATGCTCTGTTTCCTAGGTAATTATTATTCGGAAAACTCTCTAAAGATTTGATTGATACTTTCTATTTTATAAACTACTTGGCGTATAAAATTTCAGATTATGAGACAAATTATCTGTTTTTTTTTTCTTTCTCAGGCTTGATGGTTGGTTCTTTCCACACGAATAGATCCTGGATACCACAGCAACACCAATCTGAAACAAAACAGCCGACGGACCCTCCTGAACCTGTCAAGGTCTCAGAAAACAAAAATAGGTTTGGCATACAAATCTTCAAGAGTACTGCCAGCCTCGATGAGGAGAACAGGCAGTAAGTGTTCCTTGTTTTCTAGTCTGCCACTAAGTGATATAGGGGCTTTAGTGTCATTTTCAGTAATACCATAAAGTTGCACCAATGCCATTCACAAGCTGTTGGTATCTTTATGTACAAATTGAATATTTATGGTGTCCTCACATCCAAAGCAATCTAAAACGCAGTTATAACACAAACATTCCCTACGGTACGGCAGCTCTAAAGATGCATCTATACCTTGCAGATACCCCCTTCAAGGCCAAACTTCCATCAAAAAAGCCGGAACAGAAGAAGCCAGTGAAAGAAACCAAAACACTTTAAACTTATCTGTACATCCCTTCATTGGCTACTCAATAGTTATCACAACTTTTCATATATGTATATAACATCTCACATAGCCTTAGGTGGCTGTCTAATATCTGGTGAACATGCAATTTTCTTTACTGCTTCATGTTCATCTACTATGTACTAACCACTAACCAATTATTCCAGGTCTGGAAGCAATTTTGGCTCATAAGAGCCATTGGGGGACAAATAAAACAAATGGCGGCCTAAAATAGAATCCATGATCAAACACCAGGGCTGGGGCACTATGATGATCAATAATAAAAACATAAAAGTATAAAATCTTACGAGGGTTTGTGTTTTGTGTAATAAATTGAAATGTAAATGTCATGCGTTTCCATTGATGTACAAGGTACCATGTTATCGGAAAACATCATGTCCCTGTGCCCGTGTTTTGTATGATGGTGGCTTTCACTTGATTTACATCTTCTTGTGTACATCTCACAAACGTTCTTCTATGAGATTCAGGGGTGTTGCTAGGTTGCAAAATCCGAAGCCCAAGGAGATATTAAACAGTATGGTACTGATGCTAACAACATGAGCACACATTTAGGGAATCATAATCAATAAAAAAATGTATGCTTCTGGGAAAAAATACAACTAAAATGAATCCGGGTCTACATAGTTCAAGATTCCATCAAACTAGAATAGCCTGAGCTAAGCCTTCCCGCAGAATGCTTCCTGCATAGAACAGGGAGCCGGGGAAATTCGATTTATATTATAGGCACAGTCATTTATTTCTCCTTTAATCCAGTAATTCAGACCAGGGCTATTTAAACAACGTTTTTACTCAACCGGAATTTCCTTGTTTCTTAATTAGTGTACCCACACAAATTATATATTTTTTCTTTTGTTTTATTTTGAAGCCATATTTATTTGTATAATCTATGGTTTAATATGAATAAATATATATATAACACAAATTTTAAACCCACATTTTTAAAACACAGTTGTTATGTAAACTATACACCACTTGATCAAATGGGAAAACAATTGCCAAAATCTATTTATCAATTTGTCATTATTTAGAAACCACTATAAATGCTGAAAAAATTCATTTATTTGGGCAGTTTTCAGGCAATTAAAACAGGCTATGCATCACTTTTTTTTTAACATTGTTTGAATTTCTCTTGCTTGTTAGCATACTGTACACTCTCTGGTATAATACACACAATTGACCCCCTTTCAAGAATCCTGAAAATTATACCCAATTATGAAATACTGGAAGTTTTTTAGAAAAAACCCCCATATAAACTTAGCTTTAAACTATGGCTGCAATGCTGCCTGGTCTCTTGCAACCACTCAGTCCTCACGCACTCACTGAGTCTGAGCACCAGGAGATCCAACCTGTTTCCAGCTGCTGGACCATAAGAGAAGAGCCTCTTCCTGAACCTACAGAGAGTTTCCCAGAGAGTTTCTAGCTATGCTCATAGCCTCTATCGCTTAGAGGTAGGGTCTTAACTTGGTGTTATTTTTAAGGGAGGCACTGGGGGTTGGTGGAAGGGCATAATCACTTGATTTTGTTGGTAATTTAAGTGTGTTGGGGTGGGAATCCAGTCCCCTCGCTACCCCCTGGCATTGCCTTCTGGGGATGTAAGCTATGGTTTGTGTTAATTGGAAAATATAATCTTCTTTTTTCAAGGGAAGTCAGCATCAGCTGTTTGTTCTGCGAACCTGGAAATCTATTGTTAGTGTACCTTTACTCCTTAAATATTGGGATCAATTAATACTATTGATTGAAGAATTCTCAAATATTTTGCAATCCCACGTGGGGCACACAATCTTGATGGTACATTTGTGTATTATTCTCTGTTTAATTATAGCATTAAAAAAATATCAGATGTCCTTTGGGCTTATAACTTTGTCGATTAGTGTATAACTGGATAACGATATTAGCATTCTGTGACAATAATCTGATGCTATAATAGGCTAATAGAAACCGTTTTTATTTTATATTTATTTGAATTTCTTCTTTGGCTTTAAACACGTTGGTTATTTGTTTCACATTTTCGAAACTGTTTATCACTCCTATATGGTACAGTGATTCCAATTTATTTTAACGCCAGTGCATGTTGACTGCAGAACTAATGAGTCTGGTGGGTGATATATTGGTTGTACCCGTAACAGCCATCTCAGCCAATCACAAAGGGAATAAAGCAAGGTGCCGCTATGAACTCACAATTGAAGCCTGCCATTGGCCAATATGCTCCAACCCAGATGTGATTTAGAACGTCAAACTCTTTCCCAGTAGATGTTGTAGTCAGAACCAAATTGTCTGAGATGAAGCTACAAATTACCCACAAATCATGCTAATATAAATTAAAGTTGGGTTTTACCGTGCGTTGAGACAGGGTTTGCATTTCTATTTTGCGCAAACAGCACGATTCATTTTAGATACTCAATTTACACCGCCAAGTTATGGTCTAAATTTAAATTAAAAGCTCAGCGGGAATTGGATAGCTTATGTGTACGTGTGATGGCTTTTATATTAAATAGTTTACATGGATTCTGTTGTTTATCTTTTAAACAGGTTGTCATGAATATTAATGAGACCCAGGTGTTAATGTCACGCTGCTTCACATCCAACAGAAAATCTTTAAATTGAGTTAAGTATTTGAACAAGTATTTTTAATAACACTAGTAGTAGTAATTACAATATTGGAAGCTGACACGAATATGGAAATGATGTGTTCAGATATATGCTGGGCTGAGGGCAGGAAAATGTCTCCTGTATGCAGATATGATAATGCATTATTTATCTTCCTTGATGTGTTGATTAACCTAATTTGTAGAGAAAAGGTTAATATATCGCCTAATTACTTTTAGCCAGAATTTAAAATCAGAAATCTCATATATATATATATATATATATATATATATATATATATATATATACATATATGTACTCACACACACAAACATACACATATATACAGAGCATATATATATATATATATTTATATATATATATATATATATATATTAGCAAACTAAAGGAGCTGTTTTCACCGGTGTTATGAATTATGAAAAAAATTATAAGTAATATAAATATTTTTTTAATCACCACAACTAACAATGTTTTGACCCAAAGGATATGATCTTAGTAACATTTTATAGAGTGTCACAACAATAATAAACATAGTATTTTGGGACTATGTAAAAAGTCATACATTTAAAAGTAGTCTTATCACCATCTTATCAGCATAGCGGCCAGTGTCTGATTTGAATAATTTTCTTATTTATAACCCTGACTGATTCTTTAATGGAATCTAATAAATTCAGTTCAGTTTAGTAACTGTGTATTCCATCCCGTACATGCTTTGAAGTCATAGAATTTAATTTACAACTCCAAGGATTAAAAAGGTATAAAATGAATCAACACTTGTCTAGAATGACAATACATACTCATTAGTAAATATTAGGCTGCAAATAACCCAAACAGCTGAGACATATATGAGATAACAAGCTGCTGACTATAAACGCAATTGAAATAAAAAAAAACCCACTAAAGGGGAGAAATCCAAATACTGATATCAGAAGCCTCTATTCCTCCAGAGTCTCTTAAGTCTTGATTTCATTGTGGTTCCTTGAATTGATTTCTTTAGGATGTTTGCTGACATTGGTTTATTTCCATTTGTATCCCCTGTGGTCAGTGACATATATCCAGGATATTTCGGTATATAGACACAAACTGCAGTTATATTATACTTAGGTCCCAACTTTGTGCTTAAATAAGTGATATGATAACAACCCCTTATCTGGTAATAAACAATTATGGAACTTTTGAAGCAAATGCCATTAGAATCACTTGTGCACCCCTAGGCCCCCTACCTACATTACCCCCTCGCTTTTTCCCCTGCTTTAAGTATTTGATTAATATTTGAAGAACCTCTCATTTTATTTATTTAAACTTTATTTATGTATGGCTGACTACTTATATCCCACTTATACAGGGGCCTGAGGGGTACTTTACTCTCATCCCAAATCAGATACTTTCATATTTAATGGCACAGTGAGAATGCATAATATCAGGGCCGGACTGGGGTAAAAGGTGGTCCTGGCACTTTAAAGCCAGCGGGGGCCAAATGACGCAAGTGCAGCCGGCTGCATATGAGAGGCCACATTATGGTTTTATGATTGTACAGTGTGTGGTGGGCACATCCAGCACACTGCAGCTCCAGAAGAGTATGAAGTGCTCTCGGCCAGCGGCCCACCAAGCGTGTGCCAGAGAGCTAGCCTGGGCCTGCCTGATATTAGTGCTTCCATCCCTTTGAGATTCTAAAATTGATCTTGACAAAGAATCACAGCCTTGATAGTATTTGAATATATCATGCCATCACCTTGTATTACGAGACATCAGATCTCTATTGTGTAAAATAATAAATAAAATAATAATAATAAATAAAAAGCAATAGTCCTCCATACTACATTACATACTGTATATAAGATCATTGCAGCGATATTTTACAGCTGCCTTGAATATCAGACCATGCTCAATAATGCAGATGTTTTATAGCTCCCTCATTCCAAGTAGGGCAAGGTCACTTTTATATACAGTTCCCGGCCCCCCCCCCCGAGGAAGCCACCCAAGGACTCCCAGCCTCGCCTGAAGTAGTGACTTGCAGCTAATTACCATGGTTGTGATTCTCAACCTGACAGGTATTGAACTATATTCTCCTGGGTGCAGCTTAAAATACAACCTTTCCCTGCCTCCACCAGACTGTCTAACTGCTTCTTCTAAAATATTGATGCTGCTTTTATTTGCTATTGTATGAATTAACCTAAAAAAAAAGAAGAAACCCCTGCACATTTACCCCAAACTATTAATTCTGCAGATGCACATTGCACAGAAAACAATTCAAAAATATCAGAGATTAGTGACTTAAATACACGATTAAACAGATTGCTGTAGCTTTGATATAATGTTACTATTACAGGTTTCTAGAAATAACTCTTTTCCAAGAATTTACTTCTCTCAGTGTCGTTCTATATTAATATCTTATATGCTGTGGGGTATTCATTTCATTTTCACGTAGTGGTTACTGCATGCTATTTAAAACTTTCAAGAAATGCATGTTGATATTATATTACATTGATTTGTATTTTTTATTCATGTATGCCTCTTTGTGGACAACCAGGCGATGTCCGGTTGATCTATGGTAGATCTAATGTAAGGATGTTTGACTCTACAGAAAGGCTAATACAGTGAAGAAATGTACTGTAACCAAGAATGCAATGGGCATTCATGGTCCCTACATCAGGAAAATGGGCCAAATGGTTCTTATCTGCCATCAAGTTCTAAGTTTCTATTTGTCTTTCTTAGGAGTACCCTAGCCAGCAATACTTTTATTTGGTTGTGTACTCTAGTGATGTATTATGAATATATGAAGCCAACTACAACTCACATACAAAGCATTTCATATGTTTTATTTTATCTTTAATCACACTGCTTGGTTGATTTACTAAAGGCTGAACACGTTTTCACACTCATTAACACCCTTTAAGATAAATTTCACAAGATCTGTCAAATTAACAAAATCAGATATTATAGTGGTGCTGTACCTGTAGGAACTCTTGATAGCTTAATGCATCCTCCCATTACTAAATGATCAGATCCCATGAGATAATAAAGCACATTACTGAATTCTATTATGCTTTATTAATAAGCCAATTCTTCCCCATATTTCCTTTGGAAAGCTGTTGTCTACTATCGACTAATTACAGTCAGGTTTTTATGCATTAATAAAGCAAGGAGAGATTTCGGACTTATAATTATTCCCATGCCACTAATTCTGGAGATAGAAATACATATTTTATCTTTGCGTAGTACTCAAACTACTAAGTGACCGATTTGATTGGTAATATCAGCATGAGACTGTATAACTATAAGAAGAATATGTGTAGGTGTATTCAGGTGATGTCATCACCATCAAATATTTAACTGTTGCTTGAATGGATCCGACATTTCAATTTCATCCCAATCTCAAAAGTATTCCCTTAAGCAGCAAGTTTTAGGTATTTTTTACAATACCTTTTAATGTATCTACTACCTCCTTTCTTTATATATAATTTTCTGTTTGTATATAAACACAATCTACAGAGATAAATACCAATTAGATCAGTCTAAATCTCCAGCACTTTCTTCTTCCAGAAACTGACCCCTTGGATGATGATAGTCCATCCTTGTGAGATATTGCTTCACGATAATTGGTGTTCTTCTGAGATATTACTCTAGGGCCATGGGCCACAGAATGAGATTAACGGATTATGGTGTTATTCATAGCACACTCTATGGCTTCTTTATTATAAAATCGAATGCAACTATATTGACATCTATATTGACATCCTCTACTTGAGCATCGGGTATGTGTATTGGAGGTTATTTACATATTATAAATAGAGAGCAATGCTAGTGTAAGATGTTAAATGGAGCAATCAGCAGGCATGTGAGTTAGACACATTTTTACACATGTTATGTTCTGTATAACATAGTGTCTGTTATACTGTTCTACTTCCCTTATGGAATTCTACAGCCTTTCTATAGAATCGTTATTTGCTTTCTCTATGACAGTAAGCTTCAATAAGCATCAGCCTTGCTTGCAAAATCGGATAAGTAGTCTTCTACTTGGACTAATTGTCATCAATGCTGGTAACAACCTGTAACAGAGCATTTATTGTAACTCATACCTGGACAATAAATACCTGTGTATAGCTGATCAGGTTATGAATTGTATATCCTTGAGAACAGTTAGGTTGATTCAATTTCATAAGTGGATCGTGACAGCCAAAACGTTGACTGTTTGCCAACCAGGTAAAAACAACTCTGTGTCTTCCTACATCATCTCAGTTGCTGAGTTTCCTTCACCTTTTTTGGAAGCCAATCTTAACATCATCATATATCTTGTAGTCGTAGCAACTCATTTCCATGATACACTCATCTCATATCGGGTTACTTTAAACACTGCCCAGTCTTCTTAGATGTTAAACAGACGAAGGACGGTTTAGGACAAAAGGCTCTTCCACCAAAATATTACATACAGTTTGGGACTAATTATATGTTTTCAAGACTTTTTTGTAAAAATGGTGGCCCATGGGGGACCTAATATGACAGAGGTAAGCTATGGCTCAATGGACAGGCTGGCAACTAATAAGTAAAGGCTTGCACGACCAGGCTTGACAAGGAGTTAGAATCCTATAAATGAAAACATAACCTTTAAAGATTAGCTTGCCAAAATACTTCATTCTAATATACAAACAGCACAGCTGCAGTGTCTGTTCTGAAAGGGTTAATAACAGCAGGCAAAAGTGATACTAAGTGTGTCCTTCCTTCTCTATGTCTACTAATTTTATGTCAAGACACGGAGGCTCATATTGTGCATTAACCCTTTCTTTACTCCCAACAGCAGCAAAGAAAAAATACATTGGTAGAAAAATAATGAACAATAAAGTACACCATAGCTCCTCCCACAACATCTCCATAGCCATATAAAAGGGATAGCACTGCCCACAATCTTCCTCTTTCTTTGCTGCTCCCATACAGCAGATAAGTACCTTTTTCGTGATTCATTTACCATTTATTGTTTGACTGATTCTCTTTTACCTTATTCGTCCGGACCGCGGGGTTTCCCCCCCCCTTCCCCCCCCTTCCCCCCCCCGCGGTCTGTAACTCCTATACTTGTTTTAGTAGTTATTTTCTCTTATTTTATTTGGTTATTTTGCGTGTTTTTGTACTTTTGTTTCCCCCTTTATCGTTCCGTTGTGTCCGTTTCCCCGCTTTTTCTCGGCGTTTCTCCCTTGCTCCGGTGCCTCTCTTACCTGTGTTTCGGGCATCTGTTTTCCCTGGTGTCCCTCTCGCGGCTTGTTTCCGCCGTTTTACTTCACCGGCGTCCATCGTGTCTGGTTGTCTCGCGCGTCGCAGGCGTCATTGCCTGCTCGCGCGGCTGCTCGTCTGCCGAGACTCCTCCCATTCACATTCGCGGGCATTCTGTTCTTGTCCCTCGTGTGAGATAGGAGCCTCGGAGCGAGCATAGTTGTTCTGAGCCGGTGCAGGCGTTTGATTTCTTCGTTTTTGCAGGTTTTTCTCCCGTTTTCGCTTTTCGATTACTCTGTTGTATCTCTCTCCTTAAAGGGGCATATCCCTATATATCTGTGTAGCGTTTTAGATATATATTTTCATTATGGCTGGCCGTCAATCTCCCTCTGGGGATTTATCTGCTCAGGATCCCTCTGTCAATGAGGATCATAACCCTGATATGGCAGTTTTTGATCCCTTACAGGAATTAAATAGTTCAGTCTCCCTGGCCATAGCCTCTGCCATGTCTTCCATGACATCAGCTTTATCTGCCTCCTTGACCCAGGCCATTCAGAAATCTCTACCTGGGCCTTCTCAGGTTCCAGACCCCCCTTCTGATTCTGTCACTAAGCCCCCTGGGGGTAGGAAGGTCTCATTTAAAACACACCATACAGGTGTTTTAGCCTCCAGAACCTCTATGAAGGATGATGCTAATTCCATCACTGAGTGCGTTCCTCCTAAACGCAAGCGAGCCCTTACCCGCCGGGCAGAACAGGCGAGGAAGTGGAAATGTGCCAGAGCACAATCGTCTAGTTCGTCCAATTCGGACGCTGATTCCTTTGAGGAGGCTTGGGATTCATCTGTCTCTAACTCTGATATAGAGGAGCAGATGTTTACTGATTCGGGTCACCCCTCTGAGGTCGCCGCGCAGGCAGGGACATCTCAGGCTAACCAACCATCTAAAACCTCAGACTCTGCGGTCCTTGACCAATTTGGGGAACCTTTTTTCGATCCTGAGGAACTCCACCATCCTAGATCGGCTGAGTGGTTACCCTCCGATCATGTGGCCCGTTATTTGCAATCCAGGGTTCGTAAGCCCCTGAGTAAAATTTTGCGCAGCAAGCTCCGCGCAGAATGCCCCCGGCCTATCGTTCCGGGTAAGCTTTGCGAGACCCCAGTTGTTGATCCTAAGATGGTTCAGTTCCTGGCCAAAACAGGCTGGAATCCCCGCAGGGGTCTGGAGTCCGCACTCAAAGCCACGCAGGACAAACTGCTCGACATTTTCGGTCCCCTGACCAAAATGTTCCAAATTATCGAGGACTGGGTGGAATCTGGTTCCCCGCCTGATCCCACTGTCCTTAGGGGTTGGATGCAGCGCGCCATCTGCATCGCTGGCAATACCAACACATCTCTGTCTATAGAGCGGCGCAAGGCCATTTTATTCAAAATCGAGCCTAAATTGGCCAATCTGGCGCTCACCGAGATGGGTAGTGACGCCCAGGGACTGTTATTTGGAGATTCTTTTATTAAGGATCTCGGCCGCTTCGTGGGGGCCTTTACCGCCTTGGACAAGGGTCAATCCTCTATGAGGAAGGTCTCTCCCAGGGTCGGCAGAGGCAGGGGCCGTCTGTCCGGCCGTGCTTTCCAGGGTTCCTCTCGCTCAACCCGAGGCTCCTACTCTCAGTCCCATTTCCAGCGTCCTTCCCTCCAGGATGCCTATTACTCCAGACAGCCTTTCTTCCCTCAGCGAGGCCGCCCGTGGCGGGCAAGAGGACAGCAGGGATCCCAGCTTTCTCGCCGGCTTACCGGTAAGTCTTCTTCCACCTTACCTTTCTTCCCAGTATCCTGTAGGGGGCAGACTCACCCATTTTTTCCAGGCCTGGCAGTCGATAACGTCCGACGCATGGATTCTTCAAACGGTGAGCGGTTATGTCATAGAGCTGGTTTGTTCCCCTCCTCCATCCTTCCTCCCCCCTCCCTTCCATTTTTCGCAGCACGACGCAGCTCTGGTGGATGCCGAACTTTCCTCGCTGGCGGAGAAACAGGCGATAGAGCGGGTTCCCCCGAACACTCCGGGTTTCTTCAGCAATATCTTCCTGGTTCACAAAAAGGGAGGTGGCCTTCGTCCAGTCATCAACCTTCGTCATCTCAACTGCTACATCCGTTACCGCCATTTCAAGATGGAGGGGATCCATCTTTTGCGGGACCTCCTCTTGACAAACGATTGGATGATCAAGATCGACTTCAAGGATGCTTACCTCACGGTTCCGGTGGCGCTGGAGTCCAGGTACCTTCTTCACTTCCGTTGGCGCAACATATCCTGGCGCTTCACTTGCCTGCCTTTCGGGCTCTCTTCGGCGCCCTGGTGTTTCACCAAGCTGCTCAAGCCGGTAGTTGCTCTCCTGCGGGCCCGGGGCGTCCGCATGATCATTTATTTAGACGATATGCTTATCATGGCTCAAGACAAAGACGTATTGCTTCTCCATGCCCAGTGGACGCTGGACCTGGTTCATCACCTCGGTTTCCTTGTCAACATGGAGAAATCCCACTTGTCCCGTCCAGACGTTTGGAGTTCCTGGGGTTCGTCGTCGACTCGGCAGCAAGTGTTCTTCGCCTT
Source organism: Spea bombifrons (assembly GCF_027358695.1). NCBI lineage: Eukaryota > Metazoa > Chordata > Amphibia > Anura > Pelobatidae > Spea > Spea bombifrons. The sequence continues at coordinate 29,852,205 of NC_071094.1, forward strand.
CCGTCTTCCAAGATTCATTCTATCAAGAAGGAACTGCGGAGGGTTCTTCGTCTACGAGTGATCACGTTGCGTCACCTGGCTCGTATTATCGGCCTTTTGGCTGCCTCCATCCAGGCGATCTTCCCGGCCCCACTTCATTACAGGGCCCTCCAACGCCTCAAGATTCATCATCTCCGCCAAGGAGCCTCCTATGCGGATCTTGTCACTCTGGACGATCTTACCTTGGCGGAACTCCGTTGGTGGCTGGACAACATGTCAGCGTGGAATGGCAGGGCGATCTTCGGCGTGAAGCCGGACCTCTCCATAGATTCCGATGCCAGTCTTCACGGTTGGGGTGCGAGATGTGGCGACGTGTCCACGGGGGGTCCTTGGTCCCAAGCAGAGTCGGGACTTCATATCAATTGCTTAGAGCTGCTGGCGGGCTCGTTTGCCATCAGGAGTTTTTCCAAGGATTGCATCAATTCTTGCATCAGACTCCGTATGGACAATGTCTCTGCGGTGCGTTATGTCAATTGCTTGGGAGGCACTCAGTCGGCCGTGCTGGCGAATCTGGCCAAGGACCTCTGGTCTTTCTGTCTGGAGAACAACATCATGGTGCAGGCGGAATACATTCCCGGGCTCTCCAACACGGTGGCGGACTGGAATTCGCGCTACCTTTCGGATGCCAGCGATTGGACCCTAGCGAGATGTGTCTTTTCATCTATTATGGATCTGTGGGGTCCGCTCCACATAGATCTATTCGCTTCGCGTTTGAATTCTCGTCTCCCTTTATTTTACAGCTGGCGCCCAGACCCAGACGCCCTGGCGGTGGACGCTTTTCTTCAAGATTGGTCGGGAGGCCGGCAATATGCTTTCCCTCCGTTTGCAATGATTCCCAGGACGCTTCTCCAGGTCCGCCGTCAGCAGGTCTCCGTGGTCCTTGTGGTCCCCTTTTGGACGTCCCAGCCGTGGTTTCCCAGCCTCCTCGATCTGTTGGTTGTGATTCCTCGTCTGCTCCACTCTCCGGTCCCTCTCCTTCTGGGCCCCTCCGGGGAACTGCACCCTCTTGTTCAGGATGGCAGCCTTTCGCTCCTGGCGTGTTTGGTCTCCGGGAGTCCAGGGAGGCCTCAGGCCTTTCGGTCTCAGCTCAACGACTCCTGGCGGGAGCGTGGGCTCCAGGCACCCACAAGTCTTACCGTGCAGCCTGGCAAGCTTGGGTTTCTTGGTGCGTGGAACGGAACTTGGATTCCTTTTCAGCCCCTCTGACCTCTGTTATTCTTTTCCTCACTCACCTTTTCGAACTGGGTCGCGCTTATCGCACCATCAACCTCTACCGGTCTGCCATTTCTGCAGCCCATCTGGGTTTTGATGGGGTTCCTGTCGGTAAGCATCCGGTCATCTGTCATCTCCTTAAGGGAATCCGTCTTTCCAGGCCGCCTCGGCCTAGATATTCCTCCACTTGGGACGTTTCGGTGGTCCTAAACTTGTTCTTGTCTTGGCCTCCAAATTCTGAGCTCTCTTTGAAACAATTATCGGCTAAATTGGCTATGTTGTTCTGCCTTATTTCCTGCAAACGTGTCTCGGACGTGCGGGCTCTTGATTGGAACGCCAGGTCCTTCGTCCCTGAAGGGGTTCGCTTTGATATTTCCCGGCGTACTAAAACGGCGATCCGGTTCGTTACTTATCCGGCTTTCCCGGCTGATGTGGCTTTGTGTCCGGTCGCCTGCCTCCGGGAATATGAAGCTCGTACTTTGGGTTTTCGTTCCGAGGCTTTTCCCCATCTGTTTCTCTCTTTTCGTTCTCCTCATCCTCCCGTGTCGTCTACGACCCTCTCGCGCTGGATCCGTTGGGTTATGTCCCTGGCGGGGCTCGACGTTTCCAGGTTCGGGGCTCATTCTACTAGGGGCGCTGCGGCATCCAACACTCTGGCGCTGGGAGGACGTTTAGAGGATGTTCTCCGCGCTGCGGACTGGTCACGTGAGTCCACTTTTAGGGAATTCTATTTTAAACCTATTGAACATGTGTTTTCCCAGGTGGTATCTTAGCTTTAAACTTGCACAATATGAGCCTCCGTGTCTTGACATAAAATTGTAGGATTTTACTAAAACATGACGTAAAGTCATGATTTTATGAAAGACACGGAGGCGAATATTGTCCCGCCCTTTTTTATCTTTTTTCCCTCCCGTTTATGTGGTATTGGTTTCGTGGTGGATCTCCTGTGTCTCAGGTTTGGTTTGTTCCTTGTCATTCCTTTGTGTCTCTGTTATATGATATATTTTTTCTTTAGTTATTTTTTGGTTTTCTTACCTTGTGGTTGCTTATGTCTTTCCTTCTGGGTCTGATTATGATGTTTTATTGTCCTTCAGACTGTCCTGGACTAATGCGCTCCACATTCTGTTTTCTCTGTTTTTCAGGATGATTCATTTGTCCTTGTTTGGGGGTCTGCGGTTCTGGCGTGGAGTCGTTTTCGTCGCCCAGGAGTTTGATGTTCTCCGGTTGAGTTGCTTGTTTCTTCGTTGGATTCGACACGTTTTTCCGGCTTTGTGAGATTGGTCTTCGGCGCAGCCAAGAAAGAGGAAGATTGTGGGCAGTGCTATCCCTTTTATATGGCTATGGAGATGTTGTGGGAGGAGCTATGGTGTACTTTATTGTTCATTATTTTTCTACCAATGTATTTTTTCTTTGTTGCTGTTGGGAGTAAAGAAAGGGTTAATGCACAATATTCGCCTCCGTGTCTTTCATAAAATCATGACTTTACGTCATGTTTTAGTAAAATCCTACAATTAACACCTACTAGCCTATCTCACTCTCATAAATCCCTGAGCTGCCTTGATAAAAATAAATAGATAATAAATCAATGAATTAAACACGAGGCATGTTTTCACGTATTGGCTACGTTTTGTCATTGGCTATATTCGCTACATTTTGTCACGGTATTTGTTTGGTAGCACAGGTTGGACAGACATGCTGTTTGGAGTCAAAGATGGCACTGACAAGCTGTATTGGGGGCAAAGGTGGCACTCATAACCATTTGGGTTCAAACCAGTCAATGTGGGACATGTTGCTTTTGAAGCCGGGGGGCCCCAGGGCAATTTTTGCACTAGGGTCCTGTGGTTTCTATGTTTAACTTTATGTCATATATAGTATGACAGAGATGGAATATGACATAATGACTTTAAGTAATTGTCCCGATTTCTCAAAGACATTTCTGATGTTTGGTTTTTCCCCACATAAACAAGATGGCTATCCTTGAACGTCAGTGTAATGTTGGTTAGTTTTCAAGCTAAGCAATGGTTCTATGAGAGAAGACCCAACAAACTGGAATTAAAAAGTTATACAGAACAAGTTCAGCATGTTTGCACATCTATAACCAGAATCCCCAGTTGCTATAGAAATATTGTAAACTAGGTTCAAATAAATGCTATTGCTATTTAAGAAAGCAAATTTAAAGATAAACTGTATTGATATTTACACCATCTGTTCATGAAATATTCTATGTGTTTATTCAGGATTAATCAATGTTTAATACGGCATCACTTGGAAGTTAAAAATAAAAGGAAAAGAAGATGCTGTACACAAAAGTTCATAAAATAGCCTACAATCAACATATCCGCAAAACACCCAGAACCACAACAGCTGAATGCATAGCCCCAGTGTGAGAATAGTCCATTTTATCAAAGGATATATCTGTTCCTAATGTTGTCCAGAAGGGTATATATATATATAAAAACAAAAAAAGGAAAACCGAAAACAAGCAAATCTTGTGATTGGTGGCCACCAGCTCTGAGTGGAAAACGGACATAATACAACCATGTAATTATAGGCTTTTGCCTAAGCTTAAAATAAATCAAACTAAAGTCAATATATACTGACATCCCCCTAATATGTGACAAAATGATCAGTTACATTGCCCCGACATCCAGGGATCGCAAAGTGCAACAGAAGGACAACAATGTCCGAGACAAGGTTTATGAAGGTCCATAGAACATCATTAAATTGTCCACCACAGACTCCAGTAAATGCCCACAATGAGCAATGTTGGTGCCTACCCCTGCCGAAATCACATGGGCCTTTAGTAATAAGATGGTGGCTTTTTCTTTAATATTATAAAATCAAAATCTATCTATCTATCATCTATCTATCTATCTATCATCTATCTATCTATCTATCTATCTATCTATCTATCTATCTATCATCTATCTATCTATCTATCTATCTATCTATCTATCATCTATCTATCTATCTATCTATCTATCTATCTATCTATCTATCTATCTATCTATCATCTATCTATCTATCTATCTATCTATCTATCTATCTATCTATCATTGATACTGGTGGCATTTCTGCTTTCATGTTGGCAGTGAGCTGGTTGTTATCAGCAGTGAGACAAATGGGAGGCTTTGGGTTGTCAAATACAAAAATCGGCATATTTGTTAATCATAAAGGAGATTAGCATAGCAGTACAACAAGCCTTTAGAACTCACAGCTTCTATCTGTTCCAATTATGCCACTTTTTTTAGCCCCAAAGATGGTCTTACAGTTTAATTAAAGGATTTTGCCTTAAAGTGCTTACTTTGAACTTCTGAATGTTTTAACAGCTCAATAGATATTCATGTCATTTTCATTACAGTTTTGGGGATTTGGGGTTAGTTATCCAGACTTAATATTCCCTGCCCTTTAGCGGTCAGAGTTACTAAACAACAGTGTTAGAAAAAAATCAGTTAAGGTCTTGAAGTAATCTGCTGCACGCGCTCCATTCCTTCTCGTAGTTGCCGTTGAGAACAAAAGTAAAATTTTAGTTGCTTAGCATTTTAAAGATGGTGCTATAAATTGTGAAAAGGTGATATTGACACGAATACATCTGCATGAATTATGATTTCCAGTCATTTTTGTAGCTAAACCAGAATCAGAACCCAATCAGAACCCAATGTGGCGCAAGGCTAAAATAAGTTATCCAAGGTGCAGTATGGTGACCACAACAATAAACATCCTACTACTGACTCAGCGTAACACTCTAGTTATTGCCTATGGCTTCATTTTCGTATCATTTTAAAGTTGAACTATGGTCATTTATCTTCAAGTGAACCTGGGAACGTGTCGGTTCTTCGGGGCATTAATGGCCGTGCATAATAGCATTGATTTTAAAGAATTGACTTCATTAATATGACCTGTATATTAATATGACCTGCATAATGCTTGTGGGATCTAAGTGATTAATTAAAATCCAGCAGCTTACCTTTTCTACTCATGCGCTATCTAAAATAGCTGTTAAGAGATGCTAAGGTTTTAGAGGAAATATTAATATGGAAATGTATCATGTGAAAAAGCCCTCACTGGGGTATAAGTGCAACATTATTCCATGATCTGCGTGATCTGTAGATTTCTGTGCCAGTCTTTTTTCCTTGATTCTAAAGAAATACCTTGTCTGATTAGGATGATACTGTGTGATCATTAGACTGGCTGGGACACATTAACCAGCTAACAGTGAAAGTAATTAATTGTGACACATTTATGTACACTTGCCATTAACTTAGTGCCATCTTAAGGGCGCCCACAGGAGGCTGACCTTATAGCTAGAACTTTATTTTAATTGGAGCCAGTAGTGTATTTTTTTTTATATTATATTTGAATTCAAGCATGTATTAGAGATATTAGAGTCTCTTTTTAGAAACATATTGCAATGGAGAGCAGAGTGACAAAGATACATTGGATACATTGGACCAGATGGAAGCCCAAGATCAGTATGCAACCTTCGAGAATAACAGAACATGGAAAATGAATATAGATAATGGCCAATCAACAATTGTCTATTAAACCATAAATCCGAATAGTTCTAGTTTTCATGGGACAAGTCATGATCTTGGGCACTGTCCCGGATAGCTATAATGAGGATCATGGGCCAGTTGGGGAGATCCTCTGATACCCCCTGACCAGCCCAGGTAACTGTTAAGCCATGAAGCTCCCACGTGGCCACCTCGCAACGCCCTGCTTCTTTGCTCACCCCAAACAGAGGTGTCCTGAATTGAACACCTGAAATGTTGGAGGATGTAGATTAAATTGCCCCTGCTTTTTGGTACTTTTTATTAACCTTTTAGTAAAAGCTTCAATTAATTTTTATTTCCTTTTGAGGAAAACATGTTCCTTTTTAATAACTTTGTGTGGGAGGATAGAAATAATTTTCTTTTAAATTTAGTTTGACACCTGTGTGGTTGTTGATGCAGTCGTGTATCCTAATCTAGGCATGTGACTCATATGTTCCAAAAGTAGACTTGGATCTTGTTCTACAATGAACAGCTAGTTCCTTTACAGCACAAAACCATCTGTTTCTCCTTAGAAATCTGAAGGAAAAAGATGTTCAAAAATCAGACGTAAAAAATCAGTTTATTGCAGATTATAGATTATCAAGTTTGCAAGAATTTTGGTCCACAAAACCAGCACCCTATATTGCTTTTTCATGTATGCACTAAAGCTGTCAGTGACACATTATTTTTGTATAACTGTACAGTGTAAAACATAACTTGGTCTTTCGGTCCAATTTAAGTGGCGTCTAACATCTAAGATATGTGTGATTATGTAAGAATTTAGTGACTAAATTGACTTATTCAGTCTAATGGGGATTTTTGTCATCTTGACTGAAGTTGTTAGAGTGATATGACAGGCGCATAGTCGAGATGTGGGCCCCACCTGAAAAAAGAGACCCCACCCAAATACCATTCCCCAAATGAGACACAGACACCAGAAATGTAGTGGAAAATTATTTATAAGTCCACAGCTTGAAAAGAACATAAAAACAAAAATCATTGTCATACAAAACATTAGAATACAAATAGCCCGACACCACCCACACCATGACAATGACCCCCAATAAATTAACAGTGACCAAAAAACATAACAATAAAGTGCCAACAATTTACATTTCCAACTCCAAAATAGGGGTATACCCAGATACCCCTACACCCCCAGGTTCTGAGCCACAGACCAGCTCGAAACCTACAAAAACCACCACCATCAACCTTTCATTCACCTTCTCCACGAAAAACCCCATACAAGAATTCCAAAACTTGCCACTCCACCCCGCCGCTGTGACAAAACGGGAAAAAACCCCCACCCCAAACTCAAAATTAGGGAGGGAGGGAGGGACAACAATCCAGTCTGACAAGCAGATTAAAAGTGAGATAACAAAATGGATGCTACCTATTTATAACACCCAACCCCTAACCTAACTGACCAATCAAATTAAACCAAAACCTCTAAGGCCCACCTCCTAGCACTGTCAGGGCCTCCTCCGCTAAGCTGTGCTTGCTCCAATGGCTTCAAACTCACTAAACCCAGTAGGCCGTTAATAATTCCTAAATTACTGAGCTTGAGGAAGTCTGGAGAAGGGTATGTGCCACACAGTGCCAGCAATGGAAGCTGCCCTGAACTATAATATAATCCGTACTTGTCGGCAGAGGTAAATTAATGTACAACTTTACTTACAGGCACTGAAATGATTGTAATTTGCATAATAATTATATTCTGTGTGTAAACATGAATGTGTGTGCTTGTGTGTGAGGATGTCTTTGTGATGTGGATGTGTAAGTGTTTGGGTTTTAGCATGAATGTGTATGTGTAAGTGTGTGTGAGTGAGTGTGTGTTAGCATGAATGTGTAAGTGTGTGTTGAGTATGAGTAAATAGATAGTGTAAGTTTATGTGTGTATACAAATGTGTGCAAGTGTTTATGTGGGGATGGGGCAAGGGGGCTGAGGGGCTTTACTTGCCCCTGGACCAGAAGGTGCCAGCTTTTCCATGATAGGATCCTCGCTTGACCACAGAGGTTAGAGGATGGGATGAAGCAATGATGACACTGTGTGTTAATTGTGGGGAATTTTGCTAACAAATATTCCATTCTGGTAGCTTGAGGACCACAGAACCCAATGATATTTTTACTTTTATTTAATGTAAGAAAGTTTTATTTAATGTAAGGAAGGTTTACTTTACTGAGAGGGTGGAGGATATGTGGAACAGCCTCCCAGCAAACGTAGTTTGAGGTCAGAACACCTGAGATTTTTCTCAGGTAGTAAGACTTTGCACCAGAATCACTTTTAAATATACAATTAAAGTATCACATGCAAGCAAAGCGAATATGTAAAACTACATGACCAACCTCAGACACCCCAGCTGGTGAAGCATGATAGGCTATGTACTCCTGAAATACTGCAGATTGCAGATAGATGCCTTATATGACATGTTTGCATGACATTCTATGCTAGTTTTAGACATTAATTAGCAATGCAAAGTAGTAGTTTTTCAGCTAAATATATCTGAATCCATTTAGCGTTCCATCTGATCCTGCATAATATGAGCTGGCAAATCTGAAATAATTTCAATATTCATCACCCATATTTTGACATTATGCGTATTGTAATCTTGTCAAGTGATGCATTCTCTATCAGTGCAATATAAATAAAAAAATCATGCCATTTATTTATAGACAATGTTGTATTGTAGAATTAACTTGCCAGTCAATTTAACATTAATCATTTCATTGTGCTGTCATAAAAGGTATGTTAAACCCCACTGGGAGGATTCATTAAAGGCAATCTCACACCTATTTTTGTTACGAATATTAGATTAAATATAAATTCTCAAAATATTGAGCTATTTTTTTCTTTAATTTTCGCACCATATAATATTTTCAGACAGATGCATATTAAAGGTTTGTACGTGTTCCAGCTCATGTATGTTAGTCTAGTCTGCTAGACACGCATTCTGACTCCTTATCATACTCCTTGTTCTAAACAATAGAATGACTCCTCACATTATCAAAGTCTATGGAGGAACAGACTTCATTAGCATTGCTATCAGGGGAGGGCTGGCACCTTCTTGCCTGGAAGGTACACCTTATTGGCCCTCTGGCCCCTTGACCTCCCTGGTTAACTAACATACACTGTGGCCCACACTTACACACACATGCTACACACATTTACACTAGCACATACTCATACTCATTTACACATACAAACATAACACACCAATGAATTCATGCTTACACACTTACACATCCTCATTCTAACACACACTCTCTCCAACACACACTCTAACATACTTACTCACTCCTTCCTTAACTCGGTTATGTGTGCAAGCAGCCTTGCTTTCACCACGGTGCATTCTGTCTCTGGTAATGCCCTTTTTCAAGCACTTTGGAATTTTGCTCCCTGGCCCTCTGGGCCAGCCTACCCCTGATTGCCATAAAGCAACAGTGCAGTGTATTGTCTTGGCAGGGAAAAACCTCCAAAATATCGATGACTGACAACAATGATATCCTCCAGGTCTGTAGATAAAGGAAGATGAGATAAAACCAAGTTTTTTTCTCCATGTCAACCACAAGGGAAACCAGCCTTTCTCTTAATCAGAGCTATTTTGGATGATTGGTGATCCAAATCACAGCGATCACTGAAGCTCACATAAGAAGTCAATGTTTTGAGGTACAGAGAGTGACAGACAGTATTCCAAGCGTTTTAAAAAATATGAAAAATTAAACCATTTCCATACCTTCCAATAATCATTTTTTAAAACTTTATTTAATTTAACCCTTGCAACCCATGCTGTTGCTCGAGTTGCTCTTCTTAGTATATTGTACTGCTTGAATATTTTTGTCTCTTTTTTTTTCTTACTAAGGTGGGCAATTTGGTGGGATGAGTGAGTTAAGGTTAGGTTGTGAGTTATAAAAACTAAATAAATATACCGTATTTGCCCGATTATAAGATGATCCTGATTCATTGTGAATATTAATTTAGGAAAAAAAGAAAACGCCTGATTATAAGACTACCCTATAAGAAAAAAAGTGTTACTAGTAAATATTAATTCACATGTAAACTATTTGTTAATATTTAATAAAAACTGATTGAGAAAATGCATTTTTTGTTTTTATTTCCAACCTGCCCCCAGTTGTGCACATCTGCCCCCAGATATGCCTTACACCCCCTTATATTCCACTCTGCTCCAGATATGCCTTATACCCCTATAAACCACTCTGCCTCCCAGATATGCCTTTTAACCCCCTATATGCCACTCTGCCCCAGATATGCCTTATACCCCCATATACCATGCTTACCCTCCCCCGACTTACCAGTGCATCCCTAGACTTGTCCCCTGTGCTTCAGATTCCTTGGTGTCTAGTGGGGCAGCTGGTGGAGGTATGCGCACAGATGAACAAACTTTTGCTCAGGTATTTAAATCCCCTTTGAATCCAACAGTAGTTAGTTGATCATTGTTACATTCAAAATGCATTTTTCTCAATCAGGACTACAATGTATGTATTACTCAGTTTAAAAAAAAAAAGTTTAGGCATTATGGTGTAAGTTCCCCTTTACAAACCTGCAGGTACATGATGGACATTACAATAAATACCTACAATGTCTTGTGGGCTTCAAAAGATTATGAATGCTTGCATCCATGAATGAACAGCTTACCCGCTCCTGAGAAAAACTCAGATAAGATTGTAGTGGGAATCTCGCACAATATAATATGATTTACACAAGCCTGAGACCTTTAACTCTGTTCACCTGTGCCAGAAATTGAAGTATTTTAGCTACACTTTCCCTAGAAAGACATATAATTAAGTTGTTCCTCTTCACAGTTTTGACAGGCTTTGCATTGTGTTTTTTGCATGTTTGCTGACAGCAAATTTTGTTGTGCAACATTTAGGACCATAGACAGTTGGCAATTATTTATAATGACAAATGTGTTTGCCTCTGCACTCCTTGCCTGTTTGCCTCCACACAGCTTATACGAGAATCCCGTATGTGTCAGAATGTACTATATTTAACAATACGTCAATAACAATTTTAATGGGGAGTGCGACAATTCGCGATTGTAAAACACAATGCTACTTTTATATCATGCTATATAAGAGACTAAAATAAATGATAAAAGCATGTATATAAAACATGATGTGTAATTATTTATTATTGTTTCTCTAAGTAACAGCTTGTTATATAGCAGTCTTGTGTTTATTCATTTCTTCCAAATGATTTCTTGTCCAAAATGATGAATGGTGCATTTTTTCAGGATGCATTCTTAAATATTGCCTATCATGACCCAGGTGGACTGGGGGTTAAACTAACACTCCTTAGTTTTTTGGAAAGCATCATAAGTTAAACTCCTTAGAGATCATCATTGCCTATGGCCCCTAGTCCCTGCATACTGTGGTGAGTGGGGTTAAATATATTAAAATCCCTTTTGGAGGGAGATGAACCCAATCCTGTTCTGCCCCCTCCCTAAATCCTGCTTTGGAGGGCCTTAGGTGTTCAGGCACCCTGTTTGGCCCAACTAGTGGTGCCCCCCTGTCATCCATAGGATATGCCCAGCACCCAGATGACACACAGACACAGGATTTGCCCAGATTGCACCCACAAGATTTACCCAGCACCCAAAGTGCACCCACAGTGGGCTCCTCCCAGTCTGGCTCTTGGAGAGTGCGAGAGGCTGTCTGCCTGCCATTGCAGAGAGAGGGTTGGTGAGGGGAGATCTTCTGGCAAAGTCACAAAAGGTGACTGAACAAAAGTTTGGTCATCGCCCACCAGTGATTGGACCGTTTTCCTTGTGTTGTGTTTTTTATGTAAATTGGGTCAATTCACTCCAATTCACTCCTCCGCTGAGGTTGCATGTCCTCGCATGCTAACACTCCCAAAACAACGTGAGTTGCTTGCAATGGCATGAAGCCATGCTACCTTAAAAACAATCAAAACCACACAAGTGTCTGCGCACCCAAATAATAAGTGAGTAAATTATATGTGCAACACAAAAATAACATGTACAAAGATACCCTTCCAGCGAGAGTTCTCACACACAGTATCCAAAAGGTTCATATAAAAAAGGAAGAGAAAAGAAAAAAAATTATGGTGTAGTATATCAAAGTACGTTTTTAAAAAAACGCTATTAAGCAGATCGGACCCTTACAATTTAAAGGGCATAAATATGCCCATACATAGAGTGTGATGATCTCCTTAGGAGCTTCTTTATCCCACACTGGTACTTGTAGATAAAGAAGGTAGGCAGCGGAGGGGAGTAGGTAAAAACGATAATTTTAATGTATAAAAGAAAGGCAAACTTGTTGTCCTCCGTTTCGGATGTCACAGAGTCCAGGCTTCAAACTTCGTAGCAGCGCTACCACAAAGAAACGCCGTCTTAGTCCTCTGATCCACTTCCGTAATGCTACTCCTCCTCCCGATGTCGTCAACACGCACTACGCGTTTCGCTTATCGCTTCATCTGGTGCATGCACTTGACGCTCTGCCTACTGGTTTATAAAGCAGCCGGTCTATCCGAATTGGTGTAGGGCCGCTGAGGAAATCAAACAGCTGATGCCAATAATGTGTTTCAGGTGAGTATTCACTATGGTTCCTTTAATTTAACCCCTATGTATATGTCCTATATGCATATACAAATTCTCTTAAAAATCCATATAAAAATGACATACAATAAATGCATATAAAACCCCCACATAGGTTAATCCATATAGTTATATATACAGGGTTCTCAGGAATCATAGAAAAAATATAAAATAGATACAAATATACTTATGTTTATAAAATATAAAATATTTAAAAATACATATGGAAATCCGACTATCGATATTCAAAAATTCCACCTCTCAACTCCACAATGTTCTGAATAAATATAAATAAATAGATAAGAATACATATTACAAAAAGTTACACAATTCAAAATCACTGTTTAACCCATTAGGAGTCAAGGTCTTAAGTCTAAACATCCATTCCATCTCCTGCTGTCCCAACTTCTTAATAAAATCCTCCCCTCTCCAAAATTTACCAACCTGTGTTATGCCAATAAATTCGAGATCTTTTGGATCTTGGTTATGGTGGGTTAAAAAGTGAATTGGAACACTATGTTTATCGTATCCATTTCTGATGTTTCTCTGATGTTCTTCTACTCTAGTGTGTAGGGCTCTCGTCGTGCGCCCCACATATTGTAGCCCACAGGGACAACTCAGTAAATATATCACGTTTTTAGAGTGACAAGTAATTTGTTTTTTAATATTATATTTATAGTTTGTGCTATTTGATTTAAACTCGGTTATCTTATTGTTGCCCTTCTTTGCAGTTCTGCAGGCCAAACAAAGTCCACATTTGAAAAAACCATTAGTGCTAGTTAAAAAATTATCTTTATTAACTATTTGTTTTTTCTCCTTAAAGTAACTCTTCACCAATTTATCCTTTATTTTAGGTGCTCCCCTGAATACTATATTAGGGTGTTCCTCTAATATACCTCTTAAGTCATGATCTTTTTGTAGCAGGTTCCAATGTCGTTTGATGATTTTCTTTAATTTCCCTCCTGCTCCGTTATAATTCAAAATAAGAGGCACCTTATTAGACATTTGTTGGCTTTTCCTTTTATATGTGGGGTATAGGATATCTTTTTGTTCTCTTATGGCCACCTCATTCATTACATGATTCAGATATTGTGGATCATATTTCTTCTCAATAAAAGAATCCCTAACTATTGTAGCTTGTGTAATGTACTGTTCTTGATCTGTACAGTTCCTTCTTATTCTTGTAAATTGACTTTTAGGGATATTCTTAAGCCAAGGGGTGTAGTGACAGCTATCTGAAAAAATGTAGCTATTAACGTCTACTTGTTTAAAAAATGTTCTAGTTTTCAATCTAAAATTCTCTACATAAATGCTCAAATCTAAAAAATCCACCTTCTCTTCGCTATATGTAGAGGACAATTGAACCCCATATTGATTGTCATTTAGTCTAGCCAAAAAAATATTTAATTCGTCAATCGTCCCACTCCAAATAAAAAACAGGTCATCAATATAGCGCTTATAGGTCACCAAATTTGCCCCAAGCTCATTACCCGCATACATATAGGTCTCTTCCCAGGCTGTCATAAATAAATTGGCATAGCTCGGGGCAAATTTGGTACCCATAGCCGTCCCTCTAATTTGGAGATAAAAATCATCCTGGAACCAAAAATAATTATGTTCCAGAACGAACCTGATCCCATCAATGATAAAATCTATTTGTTCTTGTTGAAATGCAGACTCCTTCTCCAAAATCTTTCGGACTGCTTCACATCCTTTAGCGTGATCTATAGTAGTATATAAGCTAGTTACGTCACACGTTACTAGGATGTAGTTGGGTTGCCATTCTATTTCGTTCAAAATCCGTAAGATGTCCCCTGTATCTTTCAGGTAAGATTTCTGCAAAACTACTGTAGGTTGTAGTAAGTGGTCTATATATTCTGATAGTCTTGCTGTTAAAGATCCTATACCTGACACTATCGGTCTGCCTGGAGGGTTCTGAATGTTTTTGTGGATTTTCGGCAGTAAATAAAAAACTGGGATTCTAGGATAAGTGATAGACAAGTAGTCATATTCCTTCTTATTCAAGATACCCTTAGCATAACCCTTCTCTAATAGACGAATTAAAAGCTTTTTATATTCATTTGTGGGGTCTTTATTTAGTTTAACATAGGTCTCATTGTCTGTTAACTGTCGCAGTGCCTCCTTCACATATTCATCTCCAATCAATATGGGGTTCAATTGTCCTCTACATATAGCGAAGAGAAGGTGGATTTTTTAGATTTGAGCATTTATGTAGAGAATTTTAGATTGAAAACTAGAGCATTTTTTAAACAAGTAGACGTTAATAGCTACATTTTTTCAGATAGCTGTCACTACACCCCTTGGCTTAAGAATATCCCTAAAAGTCAATTTACAAGAATAAGAAGGAACTGTACAGATCAAGAACAGTACATTACACAAGCTACAATAGTTAGGGATTCTTTTATTGAGAAGAAATATGATCCACAATATCTGAATCATGTAATGAATGAGGTGGCCATAAGAGAACAAAAAGATATCCTATACCCCACATATAAAAGGAAAAGCCAACAAATGTCTAATAAGGTGCCTCTTATTTTGAATTATAACGGAGCAGGAGGGAAATTAAAGAAAATCATCAAACGACATTGGAACCTGCTACAAAAAGATCATGACTTAAGAGGTATATTAGAGGAACACCCTAATATAGTATTCAGGGGAGCACCTAAAATAAAGGATAAATTGGTGAAGAGTTACTTTAAGGAGAAAAAACAAATAGTTAATAAAGATAATTTTTTAACTAGCACTAATGGTTTTTTCAAATGTGGACTTTGTTTGGCCTGCAGAACTGCAAAGAAGGGCAACAATAAGATAACCGAGTTTAAATCAAATAGCACAAACTATAAATATAATATTAAAAAACAAATTACTTGTCACTCTAAAAACGTGATATATTTACTGAGTTGTCCCTGTGGGCTACAATATGTGGGGCGCACGACGAGAGCCCTACACACTAGAGTAGAAGAACATCAGAGAAACATCAGAAATGGATACGATAAACATAGTGTTCCAA
This sequence comes from Spea bombifrons, assembly GCF_027358695.1. NCBI lineage: Eukaryota > Metazoa > Chordata > Amphibia > Anura > Pelobatidae > Spea > Spea bombifrons. Next base: position 29,867,594 of record NC_071094.1, read on the forward strand.
TTCACTTTTTAACCCACCATAACCAAGATCCAAAAGATCTCGAATTTATTGGCATAACACAGGTTGGTAAATTTTGGAGAGGGGAGGATTTTATTAAGAAGTTGGGACAGCAGGAGATGGAATGGATGTTTAGACTTAAGACCTTGACTCCTAATGGGTTAAACAGTGATTTTGAATTGTGTAACTTTTTGTAATATGTATTCTTATCTATTTATTTATATTTATTCAGAACATTGTGGAGTTGAGAGGTGGAATTTTTGAATATCGATAGTCGGATTTCCATATGTATTTTTAAATATTTTATATTTTATAAACATAAGTATATTTGTATCTATTTTATATTTTTTCTATGATTCCTGAGAACCCTGTATATATAACTATATGGATTAACCTATGTGGGGGTTTTATATGCATTTATTGTATGTCATTTTTATATGGATTTTTAAGAGAATTTGTATATGCATATAGGACATATACATAGGGGTTAAATTAAAGGAACCATAGTGAATACTCACCTGAAACACATTATTGGCATCAGCTGTTTGATTTCCTCAGCGGCCCTACACCAATTCGGATAGACCGGCTGCTTTATAAACCAGTAGGCAGAGCGTCAAGTGCATGCACCAGATGAAGCGATAAGCGAAACGCGTAGTGCGTGTTGACGACATCGGGAGGAGGAGTAGCATTACGGAAGTGGATCAGAGGACTAAGACGGCGTTTCTTTGTGGTAGCGCTGCTACGAAGTTTGAAGCCTGGACTCTGTGACATCCGAAACGGAGGACAACAAGTTTGCCTTTCTTTTATACATTAAAATTATCGTTTTTACCTACTCCCCTCCGCTGCCTACCTTCTTTATCTACAAGTACCAGTGTGGGATAAAGAAGCTCCTAAGGAGATCATCACACTCTATGTATGGGCATATTTATGCCCTTTAAATTGTAAGGGTCCGATCTGCTTAATAGCGTTTTTTTAAAAACGTACTTTGCCATGCTACCTTAAATTTACATCATAAATTGAATGTCCTTGACTGAAACTTGCGGGGTGTTGCATGCCATCACAAACTTACATTTTAGTGAATATTCCTTTTTATCTCCTTTCTCTCCTTTTTTCTTCCCCCCCTTTTCTTTTGTGCTCTATTCCCCCCTTCATCTCTTTGCTTTCTCGATGTTCTTTCTTCTTTTTCTCTCATCTCATTTCTTTCCCTTTTTCTCTACTGCCCTTTTTATCTTTTGCCCTCTTCTCTCACTTCTCTCACCTTGTCACATCTCCTTCTCCTCTTTCTTTTATTTCTCTCCTCTCTAGTTTTTGCTTCTATCCTCTTCCACCACCGTTCTCCTTTACCTCTTATCTGCGTTGTCTCTTTCTAGCCTTTTAAATGTTCTTTAAAATAATGTTTGTTCTAAATATAGAAACTGTACGAGCACAGAGCTGATGAAAGCTGATTTACAAATTAGATTGAATTTTGATCAATCTGACATTTTAACTTTTCTTGAGTAAGAACTAGGAAAAGAACCTGATTACAACCGTAAAAACAATTTAAAAACAACGCTTTTGGGGGGAAAAACAGCACCTACATTATATTTTACTTATAGAGCGCAACAGATTCTTTAGTGCCATTACAATTTAAATGAGTAAAAATTAACGACAACTTTAAAATTGGCAAAACTGACGATCACATCAGAAAGGGTAAATACAGAAATACAGAACGAGTAGAAGACATGGGTCCTGTTCTTGTAAGTTGACCCAACTAGTTTAATAACCTTCTCTGTTGTTTTGAATATGACTAGACACATTTGTTTTCGGGTCAAGAAATTCAGGTGCCTTTGGACAAAAAAAGAGGTGCAGCAGCAGCAGTAGTAACGGGCAGACAGATAATGGCAGACTGAATTTCTTGGAAAATCTTGGAGCCATGGCTACCTGGCCCCTTGGAACTTGACAAGCCATGGTTTAAAATACTGTTTATATTTACATTTAACTGTTTGAAATGTAAACTGTACCAAGGACCCAATATTTTTATTCTATTAATAATAATAATAATAATTATTAGTATTATTCTAGTAAAGCTAATAGGCCGTGTTGCATGCAGTTGCTGTAGTCCATATGTCCTATTTGGCCTCTACACAGTACTGCAATAGGATCTGAATAAACCAATAATTTATATTAACAGTAAACACATTTTATTCTGTATAATAAAACCAAGTTTATTTTTGCCTGATGCGGTGTCGTGTAGTATTTCTACATCATCAGACGGCACCTAATCTTCATGCCGAACAACATTTTAAATCAAACATTTTTATTTTTCACCTATAATGCGCCCATGGCCACACTCCTAGGTTTAACCCTTCAAAAAGTATCCAGGAAACAACTTGGCAAAAGACAACCCTATCTGGAATAGAAAACACTATCATTCACCTATAATTATATTGTCTTTTCCCAAAAAGATAATTACAACCTACACAAATAATTCACCAATCAAAATCCACATGGTACATGACATTATCACCCACTGCCTGCATCTTCTTTTTTTTACTGGATCACGAAGAGTAAAGGTAAGTTGGAGTAACGATAGTATAGTATAGTAATTCAGGTTTTAGGGTGTTACTACTAAAAATGAAAATATTGTTTTATTATTTTAAACTAGCATAATGATCTTTGATATGTAAATGGCTACAATCACAGGCAAAACGGAGCCCATTCTGAAATGTACTTGTTCAGTCAAACAGTTTGTGAAGGCTTGATTTACTAGCCCCTAATTAATGGTAAAAACTTCACTAGCTTGCAGTCCATTTGCTATGCGTTCATTTTAATTACAGCTCTGGGAGAAAATCTTTGGATTTACATATCATTTTAATTCTGTATGATTTGCATAAAACTTAACTCCACAAAGTGGTTCAGGACGTGCATACAATTAGCTATTGGAATAATATTATTTTAATAAAAGTGTGATGAGAAAAAAAGAGCGAAAAAAAGAAAGAGACAAAGCGAGAGTAAGAGAAGGAAACAAATAAAGAAAGAAAGAAAGAGAATGATGACTTTCCTGCAGTTTAAAGCACCTCTGCACACCATTAATTAATCAGTGTGAGAGGTTATTATGCCCACAGTGTGTGAGTGCCAACTTTGACCTCAAACAGCTTGGCAATGCTATCTTTGTTCCCAAACAGCTTGTCAGTGCCCCCAAACAGATTGTCTCCACCATTTTTGTCCCAAACTGGCAAGTGCCCCCAAACAGTTTCCCTGTGCAGCAGGGCCTGACCCTCTGGAGGGCACAGATGACCCCTGCGGCCACACGCCCCCCCTTTTAAAGCCGCTAGGTGTGGGTAATACCCACAGCTAGTGGCACAGAGAGCACGGGTGGGCTCACTCCAAAATGCTCAAAAAACGATTGGGTGACTGTGCGAGGGAGGAAGAGACTTTTTTGTTCTAGCTGCTAATATAGCCAGTCAGGTTTAGACTTATGAAGAAGTGAAAGCATGGGTTAGGACATTAGATTCCCTATTTTCAACAAGTTGACTCCGGTTATCTTTTTGAAGGTGAAAATAAATTGTTTCCTCAAGCTGCTTATCCAACTCCTACAAATCATAACTCATAACATAATCAGTTTGAGACAGTTATAGGCAATTAAAGTCAGGCAGAATTAGAATGGATATGCGTAAGTGTAATAGAGCGTCGGCAGGGGAATGCACAGTAAAAGCTCTCATGGTATAATCCTAGCTAATTAAGGATTGAACTGTAACTAAAATGTGCGCAGAATTACATTGTGCCTCTATATTCTGGATGCCTGGCAACAGAGGCTCTTAACCCTTTGATCTGAGCTATTCAGTGCATCATGTGTTCTTATAACCCGAGTTGGTTCTACCAAATAATCAAATGAAGCACCTGCTTGGTCTATGGGGTCCCCTCGGAAGTTGTCGGACTGAGTGAGACAAATAAGTCTCACATATTTATATCACTTAATTTAAAACTTGTGATCAAAGGTTTTCGGGTTTATATTTTTATAACATATGTTATGATCTCCTAAACCTTTTCTCTTGAGGCTCCAAAATACCTATAGCTGACCTGATGTCGTCATGGCGTCCTAAAATTAGCAGTGTTATAGTACATTACAGTAATTTATGGAGGGAATATTGGTTCATTTGAAACATATATATTATATAGCCTCTAAAAGTTTCAGGTTGGTCAATTTGCCTGGTTGCTATGGTGATAAGACCGATTTTCAAATTCTACATGAATCTATTTTATGCAGAATCTATTTGATGTCTAATTTAGTGTTGATTCCTCACCAGTATCATGTATATTGGTTTGTTTTCACATTGTTCATTTGTTAAATAAATGGCAGTTTAATGGTGATCGCAGGAGACCTTAATGCTACAAAAATAAACTTTTACACAACCTCAAAACAAACTTTTTAGTGCATGCTTTCCTACCAATCTGTCCATGTAGACTACAAGAGGACTTCCACTGTGAAGGTGAAAAGTTGGGAAAATATTCTGATAAAGCAACAAATGACTTAGAACACAACATGTGTATGATAATTATGTTGTAGTTTGAAAAATGTAGATTTGTGGCTCTTTTTCATTTTTACATTCTGATCAAGGGATTCTGGACAAAGCTTTATAGCTAGGTTAGCTTAATTGAACCTAATTGTTTAATTACTTTGATCTGAATTGACTTCCCAGGGGTTTGTTTTGATCTGCCTAGACAATAGAATGAAACTGAAAAAAGATATTATCCACTGTGTATAAGTGGTTGAGTGGAGTTACTTGACTCTGTGCCCTGGTTGGCTACCTGGATACAAGTTGGCACAAGTTTGTTTTTTTACTGCATGAGTGCGGAAACTATACGGGTGATTGAATCTGCCCCAATGTGTTCTAAACATATTTTTAGATCGTATGCCTATTCTTTTGGCTTTTACAGCCAGATAACACCATCATACACTCTTACTCACCCTCATGCAGGATTGGCTGAACTGCTCTTATCTGCTTTTAAATTCTAAGTATCTCTGTTTGTAGATGTAGATGGATGCCATATCTAAAGGTAGACATGAATGTTTGGGTTGCAGGGGACAACTTCTTCCATCTAGGTGATTTATGTGGGGAGAAAAGATCATTCAAGCATGGCAAACAGGGGTTAACCACAGTGTCACCATAGTGGCATAATGGCTTTGGCAATACAAGGAAAGAGGAGCAGATAGGTTGTCAGAGGATGGCTTCAATTTGAGTCAAAACTTAAAGCTGTGTTTTAAAGGGCCCATGGCGGCGGTCAGCAAAATTAGCAAGGATGTTGGTTGGAGAGAACAGCTTCATTTGTGGTGCTGAGATTCTTTCTGCTTAAGATAATCTCCCTATCAGCGTGCCATGGAGGTGGCATTCTGGCTGTCATCAGTTTCTCCCTTTTGCTTTCACTTGTTATAATTGTGAGGGCGAATACTTTATGGATTAATGTTTACCTTTTTTTTTCAATAGGCAGCACCTGACTCTTGGGGCAACATGTGCAGTCCCCCCCAGGTTTGGATGTTTGCAGTGAATTATTGGTGACACTCCAGCCTATGGTGGATAGACTTTGTTCTTAGAGTCCAATTAGTGTATTGTCTAAGTGGGGCAGCTCCTTTTAAAAGAGATATGGGCTTTCTAATCGTATTAGCTGAAAGTACATTATTAATGACACAGTGCTTATCTGATGTTGTTTTCCTTCTTTTTTCATGCACATCTTTTTTGTTTTCGGGGTGATTTCCCCTGGAAATAAAGAGTTTACTTCTCTAGCTGCTAATAGTGACATTGCACAGTGGTGAAAGTTTCATCTTTCATTATAACATCATTCCTGCTGAACAGATGGGTGGACAAGTGTAGAGGCTTTACTCAAATTATGTACATCTGCTTCAGGTGAGCATTATTTACAGATCACTGAGAAATTCTGGATTATACTAAATTACCCCAAATAACTTCAGTTCTTAAATCTGTTTATCTTCAATCTTCATTCATGTATAAATGTTTGAGTAGCTTCCAGAGACTGAACGGTGCTACATAGAGCAGCAATCGTGAAATTAAAGCCCCAAAGAGCTTAAGCATACAAGAATGTGTGCTAAAAAATACACTTATCTGCTGAAAATACTGCTTGAAAGTGTGCATTGCAGCACACCAGCAACCTTATACAGTACTTCATTTTTGGGGCTGTATGGGATACTAGAGTGTCATTCTCAACACTGGCAAGAAAACGATCCCATTGAGCTCAATGAGAACACTCAATAAATATGCGCTTAATGGGTTGAAGCTGGCTGGCAGCAAGTACTCCCAGATGCACACTTCTGAAGATGCGTTTGATGGAATATACCTCCTGCAAGGCAAATAGCTGGGGGGGGGGTGGGGGTGGGAAAACAGATTTAAACAAAATATATAAACTCAAACGTTGACAATCCATTTTATCCCGGGTCGGATGAAAGAAGCACAAACTATACAGTTCTTTTCATTTGTAGCAGTTAAATAAAATGTATGTTGGGGAGCTGTTAAGGTGGGATCAATGGTCTAGTGGGCTGGTCTGATTAAAAATGTTGGCTTCTAGAAGACGTCTTTTTTCTTATAACTATTCTAAACATAACCATGCTGATTTGGTGGGATTATTGTGATGACTGGATCCCTTTTCTCAATATTTAATGAGTTTTCTATACACTACTTTTCTGTAAATGTGTTTTAAACAGTACACATTGAGCATATCCTCTGCCAGATGGGTTTTGGGCTGCTTCATTGCCGGGCTACTAGCCTGGACTTGGTGTTAGCATGGATGTGTATGTATTAGTGGTGTGAGAGGGAGTATGTTAGCTTGAGTGTATACATGTGTGTTAGTATGTGTAAGTGTATGTTAGTTTGAGTATGTATAAGTATGTGTCTTAGCGTGAGTGTGTATGCTTGTGTAAGTGTGTATATACATGTGTCAGTGCATATGTTGAGGGGGACAAGGGGCTGATGTGGTCACTTGGTTTGGTTTTCCTTGTTCCAGAAGGTTTCAGCACTCTCATGCTGCCAGATAGCAAAGTGTGATTCCCTGGCTGGCCCACTGAAATCCATTGAGACCTTAATCGCAGCTCCCATGTGGCCACTTTGTAACATAGTATAGCAAAGCACTGTTAAACTACATTATATCTCAGAATTCTCCTTCAGTTGTAAAGGGAAAGGTAGGTATATTATGGATGTAATCTAGGTGACTATATACAATGTAGTGCCAAGTAGACACTTATTTAGGCATAAAATGCATGTTTCGCCAGTTACGTCACCCTGTTGGTTCGAGTGCACAGGGCTCATCTGTATGTTATTTTTCATCTTTTCAATAAAAATAAGTTGTGAATTTGATATACAAAACAACAAAAGCGCACAACCTCAAATGCATAAGAAGTAGAAAAACATCAGATCAGGTGACGTAATACCTTATACCTTAGATAGGTGTTTTTCGAAGTAAATTTGATAGTTGATGTTTCCTTTTTTTATTGGCTTTTCGCAGACATTGCAAAGCTGGTGTGTCCCTTCTGATTACTGGAGCTCCGAAGCAAAAAACAAAAACGTGAATTACTAATAAATTGGTCATCAAAATACAGGGAGTTTTATACTTTCAGGGTTAAATGATGCAATAAAAATGTTTTGCTACCTTATTTAAGGCTGTGACTGGTGCACATTCAGTTAGGTAGGCAGATCTTCCCAGGATGCCTATTCACTAAACTGTGAGTGCATATGAGTTGGCAAAGAATGTGCAGAAGCAAACTGGCATGAGTAGGACAAAAGTCCAATTGCCAAATTCACTAAGGCCAACTTACATATGCAGTGCCGTTATGCCTAACCTGTTTGCTGCCCACCGGGACTGGAGTTCGGCAGCCCTCTGCCAGCAGGTAGGTACAGGGTGGAACATGTTCTTCCGTCCTGTCAGCAGATTTAACTGAAAGTGATTTGGAGTGTAAAAATTTATATATGTATTGAAAATATCTAAATTTTTTATTAACCCCTTTAGTCCCAGGGGTTTTTAGTGGCTGCTAATCGGAGTGATGGGGTTCATTTGAATGAGGTTGGTTTGGACCTTTTTAATTTGGCGCTGCAGGAGGCGATTAGTCAGGCCATGCCGTTTGTTGGTGGGAGCCCCCGCTTATTTAAGGGGTTAAACAGTACATGGCGGGTAGTGCGTCCTTGCTGGTCTGGTTTGGTACGTTACGGAGTTTGAATGCACTTATACTGTACATCGTTAACAGAATAAATTACTTTGCTAAAATGCTCTTATAAATACTTTACACGGATGCACGGATCAGCACCTCGGACAGGGCTAGAAAATATGACGTTTACGGACAGATTTTAATAATATTTACAAACCTGCGCAAAAGCTTTAGCTGTGCTGCTTTTACCGCAGCCTAAAATTGGCTTTTTCTACCTGAGAATCCGATTATTGGATATATCACATGATTCCAAAAATATATATATATGTCATCTAGTCCATGGACCAGCAAAATCTAGCATACAAAAATTCTGCCATTAAAGTTGAGTTGTACAGACACACATAATAGAAAAATCACAGATAAAATGACTATGTTGTCAAACATTACCCTAGAGATCTTGTTTTTATATTAGTCCGATGAGTACAAGTACCTACCAAATAACCAAACTGCCAAAGCTGTTTACTTTGTTTTGGAAGATGGCAGCTGTATCATGGATCTCCCTCCAACCGGCCCTCAATATAAGGAGCGCTGGCTCTGTCAAGACTTCAGTCTCACCGCTCCTTTGCAATTCTGCTGGCGCCGGAATATGACATCATAAGCCTGCGATCAGCACATCGGTGGACCAGATTAGGGGGTAGATGGAAAATTGTGCCCCACGTCCCCCTGAGAGAGACGGAGAAATGCTCAGGGAATAGGAATAGACACCTAGACTTACCTCTTCATCTCCCTAACCCCGCTGGTGTAGCACGACAGTTTGCAGAGAACTCATATGGTTCCCGTCACATGATTGTATAAATAGATTAAATAATTTTTCACCCTTTTCAGGTGAACAGAATTTTTTTTCTGCAATGCAATAAAAACCTCAATTTGGCAGTAAGAATACTTAAGTCGAAGTGATTTGTATGCATTTAACTCAGACAAAATACCCATTCACCATCCCTTATCAGGTCACCCTTTAAAAGCTCTTTTGGCAGGGGAAGCCTTTTCCATATCTTTGATTTTATCACACTCTTTAACTTTTAATGAGTATGATCTCTGGAGTGCATTTAAAACTGTCCTGTGTTATAAAGCATGCAGGTTACATTGACATACTACAGGGAACGGTTGTATTCTAGACATATTCAAACAGTTAACTTTGAAATATATGGTTTTGTGTAATACATGCAAAATGTAGTCCTGAGTGAAGAAAGAAACCTGGATTTGGTTCCCTTTCCACTAGATGGCGCTATTGTGTCACACGTAAAAGGGATGTAAGCCCTATAGACGCTGACATCTGGTATTTGTATTGGACAAGCATTAGCCATGGGTTATTTGGGCTTTATTGGTTTTATTTATTTATTAGTTATATTTTTTTTCTAACTGACCTCTGCTATAAGATTATCTAGCACTGTATACTGAACATGAGATGCTGAGCCACCTAAGGCAAAGAGGCTGCTGTGAACTGAAATGCATTCAAAACAGGGACAATAAAGACTGTCCTGCAGTAACCAATTTTATTGTAAAATAAAGACAATACAATGTTCATTTACATATATATATATATACATATAAGATGTTATATATTTTATTTCTTTTAGGCTAAAAAATGGGTCTACCTAGTTATCTATTTACATGGCCAGACTATGGATGGATAAACGGTCCTGACACCTTAGGCCATACGCTGCCAAATGATGTAAACGCAGTTGGATACACACGGGTGCGCATTACGTTTTTGTATTCCCGCATCATTCTGCCGCACACTGCAGTGCCCGAGTGGTAGTATTGGTAGGTATGGGGCACAATTGGCCACCTGCCTACCAGGCACTTGCCTGTGCTCGGTGGCCAATCTGGGCCTTTCTATTTATATAACTCTTTCTACCTGATTCAATTGAGCTGATAAAATACATTATTTGTATAATATAGAAAAGGTTATATATACAGTTTTAGGTGTGTGTGAAAATTATGTAAATGAAAACGGACGTGTTAATAGTTTATTTTTACCATTTAACAAAATGCGAACTTCGCAAGCAGAAGAAAAATCTTAATCAAATCGATATTTGGAGTGACCATCCTTTGCCTGCCAGCATCAATTCTTCTAGGTACAATTACGCACAGGATGTTTTAAGGAACTCAGCAGCTAAGTTGTTCCAAAAATCCTGGAGCGCTAACCACTGTTCTTCTGTGATTTAGGCAGCCCCAGGTACTTCATGCTGAAATCAGGGCTCTGTGAGGGCAATAACATCACTCCCAGAACTCCATGTTCAATTTTACACTGAAGATAGTTCTTAATGACTAATGGTTGTATGTTTGGGGGTCATTGTTATGCTGTAGAATAAACGTGCGGCCAATTAGATGCCTCCCTGATGGTATTGGATGATGTATAATCATTACCTGTACTTCTCAGCATTGAGGAGACCATTAATTCTGACCAAATCCACAACGTCATTTTCAGAAATGCAGACCCAAACTTGCAAGGAACCTCCACCATGCTTTACTGTTGCGTGCACTCATTCTTGTACTGCTCTCCAGCCAAATATTTAACATTTTGACTCATCAGTCCATTTTTCTGGACCCCAGTTCCTGTGTTTTTGTGAATCTCTTGTTTCCACGTTGAAGGTATGGCATTTGTGATGCAAGTCTTCGAGAAGACCCCTATTGACAAGAATCCTCAGGACAGTAGATAGGTGTACCAGGGTCCCACTGTTTTCTGCCAATGCTGAGCTGAGACACTGCTGGAAGTAAGCATGATGTGTCTCTTATCTGCTACGCTGCACAGTTTTGTTGCCGATCACTGCATTTACGGTCTTCCTTCTTCAAAAGAGCTTGGACAAAACATCTGAAACCCCTGTATGCCTTGAAATTCTGGCCTGGGAGAGACCTTGCTAATGCAGTATAATGACCTTGTGTTTTGTTGTTATTCTTAGTCTTGCCATGGTGTATGACTTTTGACATTAAACTGTCTTCAGCAACATAACCTTCTTAGTGGGTTTGGCTGTTCCTAAACCCGATTTCCACAAGATTGTGGAGCGTGTCCATGGGAAGTTGTGCCCATTCAGAAGAGCATTTGTGAGGTCAGTCACTGATGTGAAGGTCTGGCTCATTCCAATTCATCCCAAAGGTCTTCGGTGGGGTTAAGGTCAGGGCTACTCAAGTTCCTCCACACCCATAAAGTACACATGTGAACACATATGTGTATATGTGCATTTACACTTAACAAAAACATTTGTCAAAACAAATAAATGAAAGCAAAGAAGGTGACTTTGTAGGGCAAAATATATACAACCAAGAGAGAAAAACTATTTGAAGTGTTAAATATACCGTGTTTTAGGAGTATTGTTGACACAAAAGTCTTCGGTAATAAGCTCTGAAAGCTATTTATCATGGGAACTGGAAGCAGACATAGGCTTATGTCTGACACCCCAGCAGCTGAGAACAGCAAGTGACATAATGCTGCCGTATTATGGAAAACGTACTTTACAACTGCTGGAGTGACAGAGCTTGTGAATACCTGGCTAGCCATCATAACCTGTGACTACCTGGGTCATGTGGCATATTCTGACCTAGGCTGACTATTTTAATGAAGACTCGAGGTCAGTGCTTTGATAAAAATTTAAAAATAAAAAACTAGTGCAAATGTGTCCTTTTAAGGGCCACTGTGAGCTCCTCCACTTTTCTTTCTTTGGAGGCACCCCTTCTTTCTTTCTTTGTACCCCTGCTTTCCCTCCTTAGCCAAAAGGCCTGCGGGAGGTCTGCATCTTATTGATCCCACTCTGCTAGGGGAAAGTGACACTAAAACGTTGTTTGAGGGAGGAGGCCACTGATAAGGGCTACCACACCTCCCTCACCACAAAAAAACTAATATTTGGGGCATTTTCTAAGGTAACAACAGGTTCCTTAGGCAGCTGCCTAAGCTGTCTACCACTAATGCCAGCCAGCCGTGCCTAAAAGTCATAATAGGGTTAATAGTAACAGCATGAATGTGTTTTTAAATAACGTTGTGTAAACTGCATACTGTAAATGCTAAAATGCCTTACTTGCAGCAATAACAATTACCTTCAGCCAAAGTTACATAAAAGTAAAAATGTAAATGTATCACTCTTTGGGTGTTTAAAAACAGTATGAAATGTGTATTAAAAGTGTTATAAGCTACTTAAGGAAATCTGTTCTTTACCAATAATATAATATGTTTGTATATTTGGAATATATTATTAAACATCAGTATACAGAACAGAAATGTGGAGATCATAAATACTAGCCTAAATGGCAGCAAAAAAATATTCTTTCTAGGGATCAGCAGTGTCAGTGAAATATGAGCAGCAAAAGCTGCTAATTGACTTACCCGGTGGCTGATTCCTGCAGTGCTGGGTATCTGCACAGGTACGTGCGGCGGATAGATCTGATGTCTGAGGCATCGCAGTATATGCAGAAGCAGCCATGTGCAGAGGCAAAAGGAGCATTCATCATACACTCCCAATGCATTTCTCCCTTAGTGCTGTTTTCATCTTATCCGTCTCCATATGCTGTGCTATAGGAAACGGCTGTGGTTATTGAGTAGGGGGCCATCGGTTAATTAAAGGAACGGTAATGTGGAAGGTTTTGTAACATGAAATGATCTCACTTTCTTGTAGGTGCTTTGCTCCAATTACTTGTCTGGCGGGTCTCTCCCATACACCCTCTAAGCGTCTGCTTCATCTGTTTATATGGTAGCACCACGCCTGCTGACTTGTTACACAGTATGATGTTTTCCAGGTTTAGTAAGAACGAGGGCGAGGTGAGGGGTCTTCCACATGCTGTGTCTCTTTAAACAAATCATCTAAAGGGATTTAAGTGGGTTTTTTGGTTTCTTTTATACAAACTGGATTTTAGTGCAGTTGCTGGATGATTTATGTGCCATGTAAAATAAGTCTGGATTAGGCCTTCCCATTTGTCGTGATTGCAGTTATTGATGACACCATATTTAATTTAATTTATAATTTGCATTTGAAGATTTCGGTGATGTTATGGCTAAGGATACAAACCTCTTTCTTCGTCCACTTCTCCCCAGTATCAGCTCTGTTAATCAGACCTCTGAGATTGCTTCCTGGAATTGGGAAGCCCCCGTGCACACCCTGTTCCCCAATGGGAGGACAGATTCTCAGACAAAGAGGTGCAGAAACACTTATCTTTCTCTGCAAATCAATCTCAATATTGTGGCCTCTTGGAGTACTTCTGCAAAAGCGCAGAGCCACGGCATGCCCTACGGAGCGGACCTCTGCCCCCGTTCCTCCAATCGGAAGAGGGAGTGTGTGGGGAAGCTCTGAGATTCCTGGTTAATGTAAATGATGAGGAGAAGCGGAGGAAGAAAGATGACAGAAAAACAAGAAGAGGCAAGAGGGGACACAGAAGCAGTCGGCAGAGAAGGCAGGAAGAGGAAAATGTGAGAGAGAGTGGGAAAGTGTGAGAGAGTGAGTGTGTAAGAGAGTATGAGTGACAGTGAACAATCAATGAAATGCAAAAGAACATTTGGCTCCCTCTGCTTTGTTTTTTGTTAGTTTTGTTGGCAGTCCCTCCTCGCTTTCGGACATTTGTACATATTAACGTTAAAACTGACATTTACATGAATCCGAATGCACAAATCTAATCTGTAAATCTAAAAAAAGTCTATCCCAATCCCCTACTATTCTCTCTGAAGCCCAATTTCCAAAATTTGAGATCTCTGATAATAATATTTTTAATATATAATATTAATTATTAGACAACGCTTGGAGAGGGAATCTACCTGCTCTTAAATTTTACATAAATGATATGCCCCATATTAACTCTTTGCTTCCCACTAGGGAGAGTTAACAAACCTGGATTGGGAGAATGGCAGGTAAAACGTAAAAAATTGCCAACCTGGTACGTTTCCTATCCCCAACTAATGTATATCAGCAATGTAAGCATTATAGATGGAAGAGTAGCTGGTATTTAAAATACAATTATATTTATCCTGACAGAGGTGCAGAGAAATGTTCATCTTATTTTAGTGACAGGACAGCTCCCTTTCATCTATACCAAGGCGGTGGCATTTGGATCTCAGTTCTGGTGATGTGACTAGAGGTCTGCTAAGGATTTCACTGAAATTTGGAAAATTGACATAAGGAACGTGTTACGAAAGGCTTGGTAAATGCCATCTATAATATCGTTTTCTAATATATTATATCAATAGTTATGCTCATTATATTACTAAAAGTTTGTAAACGATCGAACATGCCATGAGCATTCCTGAGAATTGTCCCGGTGACCTGGAGTTCTTACTTCTCTAGTACCATACAAATAAACTGTCTATGTGGTTGGTGTAAATGCCTGCAATTAGACCCCCTAATTTAGCTTGTCTGCGGGGCATCATCTACAGTATAAAATAAAATTCTAAATTAAGGCATAAGATGCAGCACTGAAACACATGATGTCATTGCGCAGTCTATGAGGCATGTCAGTTGAGGTCCATCAGGTCACTTGGTGGGACTTCTTGGAAATGAAAGTTTCAACAGTTTCCAAATATAGGCAAAAACTCATAAAAATTACGTTTACATGTCATGACATACGCAAAACAGAAGTGCTTAGTGATTTCTACTATTTTTGTGAGTCAAGGTACAGGGGTGCTCATAGTGCGAAACCCCCAGTTAGTCAAAAAGATAAGAGGGTCTCTCTGTGACATTGACAATGCCGAGTATCTCAGTGCTGACTTACCTCTTGTCATTTGCCGTGTGCAGTGAGTGCTTTTTGCGTGCGACGTTCTAAATGAAGAAAGGGTAATTAAACAGATCCACATGGAGATCTGCCACTGTTTCACACTCTCGCTAAATAAATTAAAGCTCTTCTGCTAATAATTAAGGGGATTCCCTGTACATACAGACTGTCAGCCTCTGCAGGGTGCTTGTTAGAAAAAGAGACTCCCTGCACCCTACAAGTTGCAACATATGCTGGAAATGCCCAGGCAGCGCAATGGTTCAGATGATAGCTTCATGTGTTTTAAAATATAGAATGAATGTTTGCATATTATCATTGAGTTCGATACAGGAGAAGCACTGGATGAAAGAGACATGTATAATCAATGATGCTTCTTAATTCAATTAAAATTAGCATAACTGGGTTTATTTACTAACTGGAGAGTTGACAAGAGAGTTTCTGGTTGATATACATTATGGAGGTCCAACATCAGCGAGCTCCTGGTGCAGGAAGATCCTGGCTTACTCTGTGTAATGTATAGTTAAAGGGACAGTTTAGTTCTTGACACCGCCACTGAAGAAGAATGGGTATTAAAGTACTCTTTGCGTTGCGTCCAACGATTCTTGCCACTGATTGGTTGCATGAAGCAGCCATTCAGTGACAGGGAAGTGCTTCAACTGAAATAAATGGGAGCTCTCAATGTACATGCGCAGGCAGGTGAACATTGTGTTTGCAGAGTCATTGTTGGAGCTGACTGGCAACAAGTTTATCACTTGCAGGGAGATGTGTTCGGAGGAGCTCTTCTCCAGCATGCAAAATAGCGGGGAAAGGGGAAAATGCACACGGGAAAATTGTGCAGCATACCCAAAAGGAAAATGCGTGCAATGGCTGGAGTGGCTCTTTAAATTAATGAAATTCCACCAAAGCCTTACACATTAAATTTTACATTTTACGGGGCCAGCTCATACCTTCTAGCTGGAGAAACCTGCCACTGTTTGCCCTTTTAAATAAAAAGTGAAGTGAGGGAGCTGGCTGAAACCACAACTGCCTGCAACCTCTCCTGACAACTTTTCCTTTAGAGAATGAACCCCTTTATGTGCATAGATGGATTAGCCATGGATGCCTCTTTGTAACCACCTGCGTGAAAGCAGGGATGAATCAGTGCTGATGCTAATTTATTTAAAGAATGTGAGAGATCTTTTTACCAGGTTGTAACCTTACAGCTGTTCCATTCTCACCATTGAGATCATTAGAGGAAATGATCATTAATGAATAAAACACAACTCATTGCGTTTGCTGGTAAGAGCAGGGCGTCAGCGCAATGACTGCACCAGCATGAATCTGTAGCTTTAAGGGGCATGAGAGTCTATGGAGGAGATTGAACCCGCCCCTCTCTGCCAGGGATTGGTCGGCAGGTAGCCTGTCTATCATACAGGGGAACAGAGCGCCTGCATCAGAATCCTACAGTCTGCAGCGATCGGTGCATGTGCAGAGCACCCATACTACCTAGGACTTCTTCATCAGTCCCCGGCCACCGCAGGACCACCATGGAAGGAGGACCGAGGTCCCACTGAAGACCCGGACCTGTCCTCTTCTAACTATGGGATGACCGCTTATAACTCCAGCTGCTCTTACAGTTTCTTTAAAGGGATTTTTACAACTAAACACGTGGCTGCCGGGTATCCCCACTCCGTAGCGCTCCTCCTGCGATTAAATGGATGGTGAGCGGGGGTTTTTATTTGAGTTCTCGGGGACAGTGATGGTTCCTCGCTGGAATGGAGTGTAAAGGCTGGTGTGTCTAAAGACTGTGCGCAAACAGCTGCTGCATCTTACTAATGGGAGACCCCTAGCCGTCCAAGTCCAACTCGCAGGAGCTTATAAGTGATCGATGTTTGTGGAACATCTGGGAAGAGACTCCGAGTGCCCCTTTCTCATGTCTGCCTGTGAACCCGGTAATTTGCTTTTATTAAAGGAAAAGCAAAGGGATTGCTGACAGATCTTCGCAATTGCACCATAATGTGTCCAGGGAAGATCTAGGTAAGACCTTTGGGATAAAAGTTAGATGCTCAATTCCTGGCAATGCAAAGCATTCATTTGTGTAGTATATATATATATATATATATATATATATGTGCAAAGCCCCTGTATGCTTTTCCTAGCACCCTCAACATATAGAATCCCCTTTGTATTTGCTACCTGGATGAACAGGGGCTGTGATGTCATATACGTAAAAAATAAATCCTTGTATAATGCGCACTGTATATCTGATAACAGTGTATATCTGATTACAGTATAAGGCATTGGGCATTATAATGTACATATTACCCAATAATTACTAAGATCTGCTCACACTTATTGAGTTACAATTTGGTGATCCTGCTAGAAGTTGGTGAGTTTATTAATCACATGGCCTCTGTGCAGAGTTTTCTAATTCATTTTAGGATGGATGTAGTTAATTATGTTTGATTTTCTTGTGATTGTTACAAATGTGATAAAAATCAGTTTGAATTATAATCAGAAATGACTTTTTGTAAATAGAAATTAATGCACATTTATATAATGCTTTTCCTTCCTGGTCAATAGTTTTTTAAAAATAATTTGAGATACTTTAATTTCCTATTCATAAATCCAAAACATGTGTATGTATGCAGAGACACTTCTAATACAGTACATTCATTAATTAGACTAAGTAACGATCTGCGTAACAAATAATGTTTAAATACAATATTATTTATTATTATTATTGTTATTAGTTGTTACTGAATACTCTTGGATGGAGTCCTGGCAGTGAGTGTAGAGCTGTGTTTGATGGCCATGTGGAAATATTTTTGTTTTGTGGGGTTGAGTAGTTTGGTACCCATAGGCAGACTTTACGGAACCTCCTTATACCTTTCATTTATTTCCTGCATTTGTGATTCATTTTCATGCCCATCCTGTGATTTATTCGGTTCCCGCTGAATTTTAACTTCTTCTCACACTGTTGCCATGATTTAGACTTGCAGCCGGGTACATTACACTAGGGATGTAAATCAGATTTATCTCTCCTATAGTTCAAGTAAGTATTCATTCTATCTTTGGAGATTCCAACATAGTCCGCTAGTTTTTTTTTTATAGCATGGAATGGTTAGCATAAATGGAGGCATTTCAAGGGTTTAGAAAAGTTTCAAAATAAGGAATTCATGCTTAAAATCACACTTCTCGGGTATTTTTATTACAGTGAACACCACCGGAATTCTGACTTAATCCAGCTTGTTACATATACACTGGTCCTTTTGACTGTAAAAAAAAAACCGTACTAGCGAGCAATGGAAGAGCTGAGTTAATATTAGTTTTAGGTTGTAGAAGGCCCAACTTGCCCTCTTCAAGTTAACCCTTTAGATTTTTATAACTAATTTTATTTCTGAATTGGTTTATATTCTTTAAAATCCATTTTAACTTGGTTGTTGAGTACAACAAAGGTCCTTAGATATACTTATCGAGAGACACACTGCTTAACCACTGGTATATATTGGTCAGTTATTATCTGCTATCTTTTAATGGAGTAATTCACTACTTTAGAATCTAATACATGGCCTTGAGGAACAGACCAGCAATTTTAGTTAATAGTAGTACACAAGTCAAACTATATATTCCTTTCTTGCTGCATCATAAATCTTTTGTTGGATGCGCAAAGATGCTGAGGTCAAACCGATGAAGTCACAGACTTAAGACAATAAATTGAAGTAAGGTTCCCACTGCTAAGGGGTTTGAGCATTCATCTTCATAAAGTGCTTACCTGCTTATTCACCTGGAAAAATATTATAATTATGTCCCACACATGACTTAGCCACAATTAATAGTGGTACCAGGCTATAGATCTAAAGGTTGTCCTCAGGCTGCTGGCCACCATCGTCTGGCTATATACCTTAATTTCTGTCCTGATTTGCCAAGCACAACATAAGAGTTTATATTTCCAATTAGCAGAAACCAACAAACATTGCTTCAGATCCCAAGATGGATTACGTTGGAGCAACACACTGAATTCAAGCATTTTTTTTTGAACAGTGACTTGTAAATACATTCACATTTTCATCATGTACATATTACATATCAATAAATCGTTATCTGTTGTATGATCTTATCATCTTAACATGTATCAGACATTCTCAATTGGGATATATCTAAGTATTAATATTCTTTTTTTAATTGCTTGTTTGGGAGAATTATTAACTAGCTGGTTTGTATGGGTGGTTGAGTGACATCCTAAATGCCTATTCTAACTCAGGCAAAGCTTCTAGAATGGGTCTATGGTTGGCATTTAAATAAGCAGGGGCAGGGTAGTGATTGGGCAAGACTCCAAAAAACATCTTTCATGCACAAACCCCCTTTTTTTATTTTACTCTCTTGAACTGACCACACGTCTGTAATGAGCATGGTAAAGGTGGCTTGGTAATGGTTGTATTCCAGTGTCGCCAGTTGCACGTTTCTGACCTTGGCTTCTTTCTTGACATTTCACTTGTTTCTCAGTAGCTCCTTTGTAATCTATTAGATATTTGCTGAATACCGGTTAACATGTTTTCTCTGCTCTTAAACCATTTTCACTCTAAGCCGCCTGGAAAGAACTGTCACTTTGTGCTTTCTAAAATGGATCATATTATTGGCTTTAGCCTGGCTTCCCCTGTCTTTCTTTTAGTACTTTGCTCTGTAAAAATGACTTGCCATAAATTCGATGACACCACAATTTGCCTTGGATACAGAAGGTGTTGAACGATGAATTAGAGTTGAGGTCACCTGGGGGTTTGCGCTGTTGCTGTGCCTTATGGAATGACATATTTTCTATGGTCTTCAGAGACCTTATGGAGAACCTGATGGATGGTATACACAATAGTTTGTTTTATTAAATTTACCATTGGGATGGGATTCAGTGTTCTTTGTCATAAATCCATTGGCCAAATCAAAACTTTATTATAGGAAAAAAACACCCAGGATGAACATGCTTACAAGAAGAAAACAGTTTCAGTGGTCTTCTTCTTTCCAGTAATTGATGGCTGAAATCCACAATAATTCATCCAGCCTTAAAAAAATACCTGAATAATCTAGTCGAACTTAAATTATATACAGAGAAGTATTTATTCCTACCCGTTCTCTCCTATTCTTTGACAATCATTTCTCAAAATCAAGTAACAAGGGATTTAAATCTCATAGGAAATAGAATGTTTCATTGACCACTAATATCATGTTATATGGACTTGTATAGCGTGATATTACATACAGTGTTGTGTTTGGATGATCATCTGTCATGTTTCCAAATCTCATATTTTTCACTTAAGGGTCCTCAAAATATAGAAACGTAGAATTTGACAGCAGATAAGAACCGTTTGACCCATTTTTCTTGATATAGAGACTAAGATCGTAATCAGTCCTTGGTCTTGTCTTAGATTCAGGATAGCTTTTTGCCTCATCCATGCATGTTATTCCCTCGCTGTACTAACCTCTACCTCTTTTTCTGATGGGAGGATGTTCAATTTATATACCACCTCTCAGTAAAGTCAAAATAAAGCAATATATGTATAGTAAAAGCCTACCTGATAATGTATATTATGGTAAAGGCCATAGTAACTCCCTCTTTCTCAGGATCTGCATGATTATTCCTCTCCATTTCCATTTCCTCTGGTTTTCTATCTAATAATAATAATAAAAACAGTACAGTGGAAATTTCATTTTATTGATAGGTTAATCTCAATTTCTTCTTGAACCAAGGACATTTTCTTACATACAGGGTCAACAAACGGCTGATTGCACCAAAAGGCTAGGTCATGATTTTGTGATTTTGAGAATTAATATAATTTTAAAATAATATATTTTCTGTAATACTGGGTCGCCTTACCAGGAATAGGCAAAGTATTAATTGTGGAAGTTGGAATAAATAAAATATACTGTATATAGATATCATTTTCAGATTTAGACATTAGATATATGAGAACCAAGGTTGCACACCCCATGGTATCAAAACATTTGTAACCCTAACACAAACGCATGAATATCACTGATGAGGTAGATATCCAGCCCGGTAGCAATTTCTTCATTACTTATGGTAGATTTAGATTAGTTACTGAATTGTTCACTTTTACAGATATTTCTGGTAATCTTTGTGTTCGTATTCCATTTCAGTTATTTGTGTCCTTTCACAAGCTTCCTCAACTTTTTATATCATGGAATTCTTATAATTATGTTTCAAAAATTGGAAATACTGTATTGTGTAATTATAACATAATGTTTTTTTCTTCAATTGCTTATGACTTTCTCGGGCAGTGGGAATAGCTGTTATGGTAGACACACTTTAATTCAGTTTTTATTATACTCGCTCAGAGAAAGATAACATTTTTCTTTGTAGTCCAATTAGTTTACATTATTATTTTTCCCCTTCTATCATATATATATATATATATATATATATATATATAATGTCTGCCTACTTTACTAATTCACAATATATAACCCTTAATTAAAAGAATCTTAGCACAATTTGACTATATTTAGATGTCAAGAAGTGACATATTTTTGCTTTAATGTCATTGATAAAGTTTCTTAAAAGTATAGATTAATTTCAATTTTCTATGCCCATCCTCTTTTTAACTATTTCCACCTACATATACACACTGTCGCCTAAGCCTATTTTCTAATAGATTGAGTTTCTTTTAACATGCTTGATTTGGTTGATTTATGTTGCAGCTAAATATACGACCTTTTAATGTATATTTAAGGCTAAGACACATTATAAAAAGTTTGAATTCCTCTGGCTAATAGGTTTCTCACCTTGCCTTTTTAAGACTCTCTGGTATTAGAGCTTTTGTGCTTGGTAAGGAATTCCTGCATAGTATGTTTGTGGTTATTAATCAGGAAAATATTGATTGCTGGAGCTCTGCTTTACTCTTTAACAAGGAGGGCGTCCGGACAAATTAATTTGACAGTAGAGTTGGTGAAATGAATCTATTGACTGTTGCAGCTACTCACTGCACCTTTGATTCGGTTTAATTAGCTGTTCATCATGTGTGATGGGGTAAGGAATCAATGGGTACATTAGTTGTATGATAGATTGGTAATGAAAGTGTGGATATAATGCTGGTGAGTTTAGACCAACCATTAATATGTAATTGAAATAGTGAATATTTGACTGTATTGACTTGTAATACAGGCTGGGAGAAAAGATTGATGTCTGTACTGAGCAAGGCCAACAACACAAGTATCTTACATTTAGTCTAAAGGTGTTTCTGATATCTTTTATTGGACCAAGAAGTACATTACAATCCCGTGAGACCCCAGAAGTCTTTCCTTGAGGTATACATTTTGCATATATTAGTACCAAATGGCCGTGTATATATCCGGCTGCTCTGAAACTTGAATTTTCTTGTTAATACACATCTAATAAAAAGATTTTCTTTCTATTTTTTCATAATTCATAACGTCTGCCAATAATGTTTGTATACTTTTAGGTTTCTGGTAGTGTAGGGCACTTAGTAAACTTAGTTTAGCGATGTGGGGCAACACAACTTTCTATTGGAATCATAATAAAATGACATGAGCCATACATGTTCTGTGGTGTTTAACAGTTAAAGATGAATTAACTATAACTAATAAAGCCACATTCTTCAGCATGAAGGGAAGACTCAGAACTTAAACATTCCTTGGACTCATCTTAGATTCATTATACCCATATGCCTATCCCACAATTCTCCCTGACTATATTATTCTCTACCATTTCAACTGGGAGATTATTTCATGTATCTACCACCATCAACAGTGGGATGACACATAAGGAGTTTTTGTTAAATAACTATGCATTATTCAGGGACAACTCAGCCCTTACTGCAGGAAAATGTTGCCCAGTAGGCCATTCATAACACATAGTAAGGTCTGAGAAATAAAATGTTTCAACTTGCCTACAGCCAATAAACATGTTAAAAATATTAACCAACTATCATGATTAAAAAAAAAACATTATAGAGCCTTTAGAAACTTTGAATGGTTTGTTATATTACCCTTAAAGGTATAGGCGAATGAAGGTGTTGTATAAGTATATATATATATATATATATATATATATATATATATATATATATATATATATGCATTTTTATTGTATAAAAACTCAAGCTCAAAGTATTTGGTGTAAAGTGGGTTAAGCAGTTTAGCTGCAGTTTCTGAGACGGTCACATGCTATTTTTAGCATTGCCACTAGAGGGAGCCCTTGGCACTTTATGGAAACAACATGCTTTTAATCGGAAGAATGACGTTACAATTGTAATTACATTTAAGTTTAGGCGACACAATTATTGTAGATATAAATGTTTAAAGTTTTATTTTGCCAAATCCCAATAACATAAGCTTTATACTTATGACATCCATGTTTACATTCCCTCATGGTATTATCTTCTGCCACTACGGCTGTGTGGTTGTTTTTGTCTACCACCTTCTCTGTAAAGTAAAACTTTCTTATATTACATGTAAGCCTCTAATTTTAGTTTATGTTCTTCAAACATTTCTCCTCATTTGAAATAAACTTCCCTCCTGTACTTTGTTAAATCCCTTTAAGTATTTAAAGGTTTCTATCACATCTCCTCTATCTTCTTTCCACCAATAATCCCTTACAATTCCCTGATCATTTTAATCCTGCAAATCACTCACTATTATAGTAGCCCTCTTCTGAACCCTAATATTGGTTTTTCAAATTAACCACGTGTCCCCTTTCACATAGTGCTCTGTGTGTCTAATGACGCGTAACCTACTTATTACAAGCTTTTACACAGTATATTTTATTTTTTGTAATGATTTTTGTGTGATAAAAATGACCACTGCTGTAGAAAACATGTTCATTAAAGTAATGATAATAATAAGGAAACGCTGAGAATGTTTCCTTAGTAGCTGAACATTTGATACTTTTTCATTTGAGTTCCCTTTTATACCAGCTTTTGAAAGGTTTGTCCTGTGTGTCGCTTTTTGCCAACTAGTTTCCTTAATGTATCCCGTCTTCTAAAGTAGAACACATCTGGAGAACTGATCTATTGCCTCCTGTCTTCATCATACACTAACTTATCTATTCATAAAGATAATTGTGTTTTATCTTTCTCTGGAAACTTGATGCAGGCATTTGTCACTCTGGCTTTTTAGGTCATCAATCTATGATTAATGATCTCACACTGTCCTGCTTTATATATGAAATAACATGAAATGACAAGTCATACTATCATTAACCTGCCTTTTATTGCCTAAAGATAATCCTTTATGGATCTTATTTTAGTATTTGTATTACTCAGTGAATCCATACTTTTCCTTGTGGATTAGTTCACATTGGCAACGTTACTATACTGATCATTATTTGGGTTTTTTGCTCATATTTCCGTGCAACTTCTCTTTTCCTCCCAGGAAGTCATTATGTTTTCTAATTGGCTTTTCTTGTGTCAGTTTACCTTGAGGCTTTGGGAAGTATCTCTCAAATCTAAAAATACGGCTCGTTGGCTAATCCGAGATGTTTTCTTAACGGAATGAGCCTTTCAGCATTCCGGCTCACGGATAGTGCTTGTGCGCTCCCTTCATAATCTATACAAGAGCTTGGTAAGAGATTACATAGGAAGATCCAATTTACTGACCCCCTCTTATACCAACCCCATTATATCATCGCAATATCCGTAATATAATAATGTGATGATGATCCTGTTGTTAGGAAGTGTAGAAATAAAAAGATTAGTTAATATTCACCACTGTGGGTAAGTATGCAAAACTTCTCTGCTATTCTTTCAGCACCATGGACAGCACCGGTAGTTCAGCTGAACATAGGCTGTTATGAGAAATGCCCTGAGTTTATTTTATTGCACAATTACCTATGTATTGTTCAACTGAATCTCTTAGCAAATGTAAAAAATGTAATCACAAGTATGCTTAGCTATTGATTTTCTTCTACCGTAGACTGATGTCATTTCATTTATTTAATTATGCGGTGTTGCCTACTACCCTCACCTGTTTTCCATGCGACCAGTGACTTGTGTTTGGACTATATAAATATGTCAATAATATTAATAATCATTTCCAGAAAAGGGTAGGGCATGTGTACATGACCTCTGATGTTGATGCACACATAGCCGTGCTGCCGTGAGAAGGGTTGTTGGATGAGACTAAATGTTCTCTATATGTTGGACTCTGTAATAAGCAAGCATATAGTATATTATATTTTATATTTATAGTATGTTTTGAATTTCTGTGAGGGATACATCTGTTCCTGCTAATGTAGATCCCTCTACACTGACAACATACAAAAAAAAACAATTAATAGAAAATCTAAACCGGTAAAAACCTACACTGTTTATTGGATTACAACTGTCTGTTGAACAATTATATGGGGGATCACTAGGTCTCTATATAATGGGGTAGTGACCCTAGAGAAGATAACAGTAAATATTGTATTTACTATTACCTGTCTGGCAGTAACACAGAAAAATACACATATTCTCCTTACCTACTCCTGTAGCCATCAGATCCTCTGCCTGCGCATACACAGTCTCAAAGCAGCCAATTCTATTATTCTAAAATAAGAGCTATATCCAGCTATGGGGACAATTTTTAACATTAAACATTGTTTTTGACCTTCTTTAGTAGGTGACGATGCACTTGGGAAATAGCAGTTCAATTGTCACAACTATACCTGCCCACCAAGAAGTCACATCTAATGGATTGTTTAACTAATATTCACACGTCCAGATTATGAATTAAAATAGAAACATAGAATTTCAGACAAGACCCATTTGGCCAAGCAGTCTACCCAATATTTCTGCTATACTCAAACAGTATTTTGTCTTGTCTTCTGTTGAGGATAGCCATATGCCTACGCCATGCATATTTAAATTAGGCTGTTCCACTTACCCACCACCTTCTCAGTAAGGCCATTTTTCCTTACATTGCATTTAAC
This sequence comes from Spea bombifrons, assembly GCF_027358695.1. Taxonomy (NCBI): domain Eukaryota; kingdom Metazoa; phylum Chordata; class Amphibia; order Anura; family Pelobatidae; genus Spea; species Spea bombifrons. Next base: position 29,893,384 of record NC_071094.1, read on the forward strand.
GTATCTTGCGTAACCATGAGAAGCCAATTGGTAAATTGCCCCGATTTGGTAAGGGCCAGTTAAACCATTACAGTGTCAGCCATGTACATAGTATGTAGCTGATCCCAAAGGGCTAGAGCGGCAACACTTTTTATGTTCAATGCATTGGCTTCCTATGAATCAGCGATAGACCGGTCAGGGGCTTCTCTTTATATAAAAAGAAAAAGTGAATGGCAATTGTAATTGCTGTTTCCATGGCAACAGATTTCCCGGAAGAGGGGTAATTAAAGTGCAAGCATGCTGCCATCAGATCTATTGTGAGATCAGCTGGCATGCTGGTAAGAAAGCTTGATCTCTGCTGCCATGCAGGGATCAGGGACTGTGTATGTTTTCAGACGGCTTTTAACAAGATAATCCAGTTTAAGTTACTTTTACTGTTCGGTTTGAATTTTTTTAGGAAACATAAATGGGGGCGTGTTCCTATTTTTATCTATAATATGTGGAATTTATCCTAAACTAGGAATCCCTGAAAGCTTAACCTGTTAAGCCTTTTTGAATTTTAAGTACAATATGAATAGATAACGCTTTCAATTATAAAGAGGAGCATCTTAAATCTTGCTTACAGGTGTTGGGTTGCGATATGTTCATTTTCATTCAACAGGTCTGAATGGCTGACTCAAAGGAAGCCATTATCTTTAATATCTAATGACATTTACAGGGTCTATATTTTTAGCAGTGTTTAGAAGGACATTTAAATAATGATGACATTTTGATTTTGTGCTGATTACACACGTGCAGGTGTTAATATATTTTTTTTAAAAAACACAACATAATTATATGTACAATTAATGCAAAGTACAATAAGAAAAAAAAATGAACTCTGGGTTACTGCAGCCTTTTAATTAACATGCTGCAAATACAGAGTTCAACTGCGAGAATTTAAATTTGGACAGCTGGAGAAAATTAATTAATGCCTGCTGGCCCCTTAATCGACAATGTAGTTTATGTCTGTTTTGCCTTAGGCTCAGTCATGTTTTCATTAAAAAAGAAAACATGTATCTATAGGGTTTACTACTCTGTGTACCTGTAACAAAGTTCTGGACAGCATATTTATTAGTCATACAATAACCCGCTAATAACAGCACTGTACATATTGTAGGCACTTTCAAACAGTAACCAACATATTTCCAAGAATATCCTGGGAATAGACACTTTAGGGTGCATTGAATGATTGGGTACTACTACTTAACACTGATAATCACGCAGTTTTAGGGTGGCTTAGGTTGGTTTAGGGTGTGCAGATTATCAAGTCTGGTTAAATGATTGTAATTGTAATTTTTCTTTATATACAAACCATCCTATACTGAACCTTAATTTATTTGATTTAAATATATATATTTTTAATGTGTGTATATATATATATATATATATATATATATATTTTTTTTTTTAATGTATATATATATATATATATATATTTTTTTTAATGTATATATATATATATATATATATATATATATATATATATATATATAATATCTTAATAATAGAACTGTTTTGGTTTTCCTCCAAGAAATGCTTCAATAGAAAAACTTTTATTAAAAGTTGCATTGTGATGCAGGGACATCTTAATTCTATGCTTTTATTGCTCAATTTTATACAACGAAATGTCAGATAGTAAAAATAAAAGACTCGATGTGCCAAAATGTGAACTTGAACGACTCGACCCCATTGTGTCTGAAGCAGGTGGCTGGTCTGATGCATATCTCACAGGCTATGGTAGAGATGAATCTGTGGTTTTGGGCTCCATAAATGGCTCTGTGATTGGAAACAGGTGCCATCATTTCATAATTGGATGACTGCCTGAAGACGGAACATCGGTATTCTGCAGGCATAGAAGATTCTTCCCCTGTGGTTGGAAGCACCTCTTTACTTTTCCGTACTAATCTGTTTTCCAAAACATCTGTTAACAGTAATAAAACAGTTCAATATAATCTTTTGTTTTTGGTAGTTTTTTTCTGTGGGTTTGCAGCTACTTCAGTGCTGGCGAAATTAGCGAAATAATTCCACGGTACCAAAATATATTCTATCTATACTATAAGCTCCATTCAGACTTTTCTAAGTGGCTGCTTCTGACCCATCTTGTTTTTGTTTGTTGGTGATAGATAATACTGCTTTTTTTATTTTGAATTTTTGAAATTATATTTCTTCCTTTTTATTATATCATCCCTTTTGAAATGTACCCCCAACATGTCAAATGGCCAAAGGAGTACCTTTGTGCTTTAGTGGAAGCGCAGTAAATCTGGCCAGTGGGTAGGGCTTTATTGACACGTTTTGAGTGACTTTTTGATAGCTACCTATGTAATTGTTGAATTTTTACATATGTTATACAAAGGCCCTGTGTGTTTATATATTTATTATTGTGAATTTTAGGGCTGTAGAACAATGTGATATACACACATATACCAAACATTATAAACTCCTATAAAAGAGGGGCATATGGGGAGGAAAAAGGGACAGAGGGATTTTGATCTCCAAGAGGGGAAATAAAAAATGTCATCCTTGTCACAAGCACATAAATTAGAGGTAGTTTGTGTGTGTATATTTATCTGGATATGTGTGCATGAGTGTGTTTTTATACACACACACACACATCATCTATCTATCTATATTTATTTACACACACTACTGTTCAAAGGTTTGGGGTTACTTAGCTGTTTTCATGGAAAACAAGGAAAAATCTAGCTGTGCTAACATAAGTTTTCTAATGATCAATTAGGCTTTTAAACTGAAACTTGGTTAACGAACACAACAAGCCACAGGAGTTATTGTTGCTGATTTCGGATCCATTTGATGTTATTTTAATGCATAAAACTAGCTTTTCTTTAAAAATAAAAGGAAATGTCTAAGTGACCCCAAACTTCTGAGCAGTAGTTTGTATGTCAAATGGAACATTTGCCATGTAAATATCTTCAACCCAACTCTCTTTACACCTCTAGCTAGTTTATGACATCACAACCATGGGGACCTAATTCACCTAAACATGCTAACTCCCCATTATAGGTTGTGCATTGTGCTGGCCTATTCAAGCTGGGGGTTTGATGGCTGTCAGTGTACCCCCTGCTTTTTTCTTTTTACAACGCTCTTTTGAGAGTCAACTTTCCTTTGTTCTCTATTGAATATAGTGCATAACAAAAAAGGTGCTTAATAAACACAAATATAAGTTCTTGTTTGTAATATAATTTATAGGGTATTTTGCCGCTAGGACTTCTAATTGCAGTCATTAGCGCAATTATGGAAGTCCAGCTTTGCAGTGCTTCATGTGAGAAAGGCAAAAATGATTCACCCCCCTTTCAAATTGACCATAAAACTCTTCGTAGCTATTTTACACTTGTATGGTAAAGTGTTATGCGAAGCAATTTCATCCGATTGTCCCGCTGGGGTTTTATTACACTGAGAACACATTGTATTTTTAATACTATTGAATGTAGATGTCAGACGCTCTTGTAATTGGGACTTTGGTTTTTAATTGTATGTAATGCTGTCTGATTCATAAAAAAAGGGTAAACCTTAAATGAAACTTACCTTGCTGCATTAATAAATGAAGAGAGCAGCGAGGGGAACGTAATTTGAGCATTGCTACTTGAAAGGCATCAGAGCCTTAGCTTCATCATTGCAATTATCCATCAGAAATTGTGCTCAATTATGCTTTTTTGATAGCCTTGTCAAGATGGTCATACTGGGCTTGATACTTATTGAAAGGTTAAAATACGACGGACAACGATTCCCTCATTAACTACTGATTTGCTCTTGTAGCCTTTAAATCTCTTTAAAAATCCTTTCCAACTTTAAATCTCAGATTTAAGGGGCTGAGTACATATTAATCAAACTTTTTAGCATGTTGGTGAAGTAAACTTTCATTATTTTATTAAAAATAATTCTAATTCAATAATTATACATTTTAAACTATGGTTTTATTGTCCCCTGTAGGTATAATCACAGACAAACATAAGAGTTAGGTATCCAATCTAATTAATTAAATTACATTTATTTCAACTTTAAACCCAAAAGGTAGCCGTTCTAATCTATCGGGTTGTTGATCCCAGAAATCTGCCTTGACTCATGGAGGCTGAGCGGGATCACTAACAATTTGAATTCATTAAGCAAAAGTGGCTTTTTCCCAACAAAGGAGCCCCGCTGTTTATACTGTGTCCCAGAATGGTGAGACTGGAGCAAGAACAAGTCGGTTTACTTCTTTTTCGGGATCTGGCGGATTTCGTGATGGTTGCCAATAAAATGTTGTCTAAAAATAGCCCAAATGGTACATCAAGTTTACATCAAGTCCTGGTGTTTTGTCAACACATATCCAGTGCTGGCTTTGATATAATGCATGCAAGGGTCTGTTTTTAATAGACAAATTTCTCTGCCGCTGATTGTCTGCTTAAGCTGTCGACTAGTGACAGGACATACTCCCAGTGGATGTACTTTACTGACACTGATTGACAGCTTAAGCAGCCAATCAGTGGCAAAGTTTTTTCTTTCATTGGAATTTTATGTAAAGGATTTAAGGTGCCATTTTTATATTTCTTTGCACATACGTTGTTTGTTGTATGTATTTTTGTTTGCTGGTTGAGACACCAGAAGGAAATTGCTGCTAGTTTGGCTATAGGTGCTACATTTTTTATTTTACAGTATAGAAAAACACTATCTTCATATAGTACTGAGCAAGAAAACAGCATGGTTTCCATTATCCTAACCGTGACTTCAGTTAGTTTAGTTCTGTTGAGTTCCGTTGACTTTGTTTCTTTAAGCTAAACAAAACCAAGATTCTAAATGTAAAGGAAAACTGCACATAATCACATTTTATATGAAAGTGCGATATTATTTACCAACGGTCTTAACTCTGAGTTTATACATTTCAGAATCTGGTCAACAAACAAGAAGATGAAGCATTCGGTGTGTTTAGTGCTATTGATCTGCTCTTCTGTGACTGCTGACGTAAAGCTGGTCTCAAAAAGAAACTCAGGTAAGTTAATTAAACGTGTGACATCACAGTTTTCCGCCTTATTCAAGTTGCTAGAGGACCAAGCAGTAATGATACTTTGCTACAATAGCTATTGACCCATGAAGCATAAACTACATATTTACACGGTGACACTTTATTTATTGATAGAATTAGTGAAATATTTGTATCAGCATTACAGAAATTTGATGATATCATGTGGTTTTAAAGTTGTTCCCCATTTTCTGTTTTCTTTCTTACAAATATAGTAATATATTTAATAGAATATTAAAATCCTGAATCTATTTGACATAGATGGGCATGGGCGCCCCGGTTCACTTTTCTTCATTTATACGCTCCATGTCAAAGATCCAGGTTTACTTTGCATAGTATTTCTTCAATAAACATACAAGGTAGGTAATGGGGAAGACTGCACTCCATTCATCATATAAGGAAACGGTGCGTTGACGAAGACTGGACTTGTTTTTGGACCTGTGGCCAATATGAGCCAAAGTGGTTTACATATAGGCTTTTCTTTAACACTGGCAAAATGTGCTATGCTAATGAGACAGACGAGGGAACATGGACAAACCAATACTTTACACGTTGTACCAGTGCAGTGTCATTACCAAAAATGTTTCTCAGTTACAGAAGTTATGTCAAGAACCGGTGTAATTTGCCCAGGCGCATGGACAGGATCAGCTTTTAAAACGTAAAGGTCTAGAATTGCGGTTCCGATCGTTTCCTTCTTTTTCTTTTCTTTACCGTTATTTTTCTCCAGTGTTTAGCTAGGTAAGGATTTAAATAAAACCTAAATCGATGTACATGTGGTCTTGACACATATGCGAAGAGCTTCCCAATGGTGGGATTTATCTGAATAGCCAGTTTGTTGAAAGAAAGTTAAAGAGAGCAGTTTGTTTCTTTGATCCATGAGATCGTTTAAAATGCCTTCAAAGCCCCCCTGCCAAACCCTATAGCTTGTTACCAGCTTCTTATGATTGTTAACCGTGAGTATTGATTAGGTTTATTCCTTTTCTGTTGTTTAGAAATGGGAAAAGGATAACAATTGCTCGGCTCTTCCGGTGTTAGGCTTTTCTTTCCAGTTTGAATGCATCCTTAAACTGTAACCGGTTAAACAATAAAACACCTAAGAAGCTTTGCTTGGACTTCTTTATTGATTGGGAATTATATTGATTTGCGGTTATTTTTGCACTCGTGTGATGGAAACATTTCATCTGAGAATTTTCACATCATGAAAGCAAAAATCATGGAGCGTACATTGATAGGTTTATGGGGCTTTAGAACCTCTTGTTGAATGCTTCCTGACAGCTGACCTATATTACAGTTCTTTTTAACCTTTAAAACCTGCTGACCTGTATTACATTTTTTTAACCTTTACTTTTAGATGTGTGGAACTTTTAACCTATACTTACTTCCTAATTCTTTCCATGGGTTTGAATGCATGCAGAAGCAGGCAGTTTTGCTAAAACATATGGCTGAATATTAGTTAATGTTCATTGGCTGCGGATGCTTTTACAAGTCCTCTAATCGTATGATCAGTGAGATCATGATTAATTTAGAAGGTTCATTTTCCCTATGTCTAAGGGGGTTGATGAGTTGAAATGTTTAACTCGCCTTCATACTACCAGCCTAGTGATCACTCCTCTAAAGCACTTGACTAATATTTCCATTGTCTCTATATTTCCTTTCTTTATTTTTTTTCCACCTTTCCTTCACGTCATTATAAATCATCTGCAGATTAAACAATATATTTTATTCTTAGGTTTTCATCAATTATTGTTGTGTACACAATTCCATGATTCAATCTCTTTGATGAGAATAATGATCAGGTGTCTGTGACTGCATACTGTGTGTGTGGTGTTCTCCCTCGCTAATGTATGTTATTTATTATGTTTCTGTTAATGTATCTGTTCTGTATCTTTTCATTATAAATCCAAGTGCATAAGAATGTGTAGAGTTCTACTACTAGAATACTTGTTTTAATCATTATCTCACATTTGATTTCCATATGCTACACCTTATTTAGCAATGGGAATGTACTCATTAGCACATTTAGCATTGGCGTGCAAAAACGAGACTTGATTGTATGTTTTCATGTTGATTTTAGATTGTAATTTATTCAGGTTTGTGATGTTTTTATGTTTTGCTTCCAATTACCCTAAAAGCATTAGGTTTTTGTTAATGGTAATTGCTTGTCCTATTTGTAAATGAGTACCGTAACTCATTCTTTTATCTGATGGCACGCTTCACACGGCTGTGTCAAGATCGGTAAATGGTAACAGGTTGTTTTCAGTTGCCTCACCAGACCTATCATCCTCCTTATGTAAAGAAAATGGCTGCTAAAGGGTTCATGATGTCCTGTTTACTAGCTTTGTGTACAAGATACAAAGATTTGTCTTTAAATAATAGCTTTTCAGAAATGATGTGATGATGCTACCTGTTCAGATATTATGTAGATAGGATATAAAGTAGCCTTGAAAACACATACTAACCCAAAGTTAGATACACAGGGGTCTGCATAAGCGAGAACAATACATGAGTCAACTAGGCCGGGGCCATTTTAGAAAGTTGGACAGGGGAATGATCACTGGTTGACTTAGACCAGCCCTATCGCGGAGAGGGAACTCGGCAAGGTCACCTAACCCGATGTTACGTGACCCACGGTGAAAGTGGGCACAAGGGGAGAGCAGCTTCAAAGAAAGAAAGGAAAAGAGTGAAAGGGGGGGGACTAAAGGAGTGAGGAAGGGAGGGTTGGAGGTAGTAAGAGAGAGGGTATGGGAGTAAGGGGCGGAAGGCAGGTAAGGAGTAAGAGAGACTATAATAGAGTTAGGGAGGGATAGAGTATGTATGTTATAGTGTAGATATAAGTGCGTGTTCTGAGGGCTTCATTGATCATTGACAAAAGGTTTGACTTTGGAGACGTACACTTTGTCATTTTCTCTAAATCCTTCAACTTCCCTTTATTATTTACTATACACAAAGTCACAAGGAATTATAACATGCAGATAAGAAGCCATTTTAAGAGTGAGATGAAGCCAAGATACCCTAGAAGAAATATCTACTTAATGGAATTGCCTTTCACACACTGGTCTGGAAAAAAAAACATGGGCACAAAAATATAGGAGCATTTTCAAAAGTTTGTTTTCAGGATAATTAATTGTAAACCATTCTAATCATGATTGCAAAATTAAGAAGTAGTAGACCCTGCTCAGACTCTGTCCCGTCGAGGGGTCTTTCTTTGTAGGACTTTGTAGGAAAGGAATGCCAGAAGTGCATTTATTAACTACTGCGTAGGAAAGGCTTGGAAGATTCAATCATTTACACGTTAACAAGGGTTCAATCTTTTTGAAACGATGCACATTAAAGAACAGGGGTGTCAGGACAATAGACTTATTTAAATATATATATGTATATATCTATTTTTTTTCCCACTTATATTGGGTTAGTTCATATCAAGGGGATTTGCACACATGTTTATGATAAGTATCGCTTAATTCAACCTATTTTTTTCATTACTTTGATCTAATTTGGTTTCATTGAGATGTGCTTTGATTTTCTTAGACGAGTGATACGAAGTTAAAAATACCATTAGTTGTAAAGAGTTTCATCACAGTTACATCAACTAAACAAATATGCAAGATTAGGCAGTAGGGGTGCTTGTGACGGGAGCATGTATGCTGCTAGTCAAAGCGCTTACTAAAAATATATTTTTAGCGTCTTTCACTTTTTTGTCATTAGTCTGGATTGTTGATAGGTCATTGAATAAGGCCCAATGTTTCTAACACTGCATTTAAACATAAATGTCTTGAAATCAATTGCTATAAATCCACTACTATTAATCATCACTTAAATGCACTTAGGGATCAACACAAGTAAATCCTTGAAGCATCGTCTTCGTGTTATTGTAACTGGGTTTTGGACTACTGACAAATGATATTAAATTAAATTCTGAATTAATTTTGATTAGAGGTTACAATGGTGTCTCAGGTCATGTTTCCTAACCAAGCGTCAATGGAAAAATGTGCTCATAATACAGATTTAGTACGCTTGATAATTATGCTCCTTCCTTTCACGATGGGTAGTGAGTCACACTAACTATGACAGCTTTTACGTGATAAATTTGAGCAAAATAACCTGCACAGCCATAGAAATTGAGACCTGAAAGAGAAGACCATTAGTGTTTTATTGAACAGGGATTGGAGAGCACTTAGCGTTGTTAATCTTCCTTTAGAAGAGTTATCAGGGGAAGATCACTGAAGGCTCTTGCAGACAAAAAGTCAATTGGAATTCACGAACATGTTGCAACTTTAGATTTAAAATCACATTTTTTTATTTTAAAATGAATGCAAAAAACTGCAACAACTCTTAGTTGACAGGAAATGAGTTTGGATGAAGGATGGCCTGTTTAATTATTATTTAACTTTAAAATGAAATACATTATTTCTTAATGCAGCGTGGGAAAGTCGATATCCCAACTGGAACTCTTTGTAGTTGAAAGTAAATTACAGATACATTCTTTAGAATAATGCATTCCCCATAATAAATGGTTTGTTGAAGCACAATAAAGGGGGTGTGAAAAATAAGCAGTGCTCAGTACCATAAATTACATTTTTATTGAATACAAGAAACAAAAACTGTCTGCGCTTCTTACCCTAATAAAGTTGGCAACAAATATATAAACATAATATAAATGAGAGGTTTTGGTTATATGAATTGGCCAAAGCATAATTAAGCTCACCCGCCACGTCAAGGCACACTCTCAATAGGGTGAGAACCTACTCTCACCTCCTACATAGTGGGCACACAAAGCAGTTTATACTGCTGCCAAAACCTTATTAATGTGTTGGGGGAGGTGCAATTAAACCTCCTCCCTATTAACCCCTGGACAGCAAGCTGCAACCAGACTGATGAGGAGCCAACAACCTCAAATATGTGCAAACAGGGAAAAGAAAAAATGTCGGTGCGCTAAGCTAGTCACAGGCTCAAATAATACAAATGTGTAATATGAGGCCTACCAAACAGGTGTAAGCATGCTGCAAGAAACAGTGTATTGGCTGTACAATGTATACAAGAAACAAAAACTGTCTGCGCTTCTTACCCTAATAAAGTTGGCAACAAATATATAAACATAATATAAATGAGAGGTTTTGGTTATATGAATTGGCCAAAGCATAATTAAGCTCACCCGCCACGTCAAGGCACACTCTCAATAGGGTGAGAACCTACTCTCACCTCCTACATAGTGGGCACACAAAGCAGTTTATACTGCTGCCAAAACCTTATTAATGTGTTGGGGGAGGTGCAATTAAACCTCCTCCCTATTAACCCCTGGACAGCAAGCTGCAACCAGACTGATGAGGAGCCAACAACCTCAAATATGTGCAAACAGGGAAAAGAAAAAATGTCGGTGCGCTAAGCTAGTCACAGGCTCAAATAATACAAATGTGTATTATGAGGCCTACCAAACAGGTGTAAGCATGCTGCAAGAAACAGTGTATTGGCTGTACAATGTATACAAGAAACAAAAACTGTCTGCGCTTCTTACCCTAATAAAGTTGGCAACAAATATATAAACATAATATAAATGAGAGGTTTTGGTTATATGAATTGGCCAAAGCATAATTAAGCTCACCCGCCACGTCAAGGCACACTCTCAATAGGGTGAGAACCTACTCTCACCTCCTACATAGTGGGCACACAAAGCAGTTTATACTGCTGCCAAAACCTTATTAATGTGTTGGGGGAGGTGCAATTAAACCTCCTCCCTATTAACCCCTGGACAGCAAGCTGCAACCAGACTGATGAGGAGCCAACAACCTCAAATATGTGCAAACAGGGAAAAGAAAAAATGTCGGTGCGCTAAGCTAGTCACAGGCTCAAATAATACAAATGTGTAATATGAGGCCTACCAAACAGGTGTAAGCATGCTGCAAGAAACAGTGTATTGGCTGTACAATGTATACAAGAAACAAAAACTGTCTGCGCTTCTTACCCTAATAAAGTTGGCAACAAATATATAAACATAATATAAATGAGAGGTTTTGGTTATATGAATTGGCCAAAGCATAATTAAGCTCACCCGCCACGTCAAGGCACATTTGTATTATTTGAGCCTGTGACTAGCTTAGCGCACCGACATTTTTTCTTTTCCCTACATTTTTATTGAGTTTTCAAAGATAAAAACAACATAATAATAAACAAATAGCAAAGCAAAGTGACACAGTACCCCAGTAACGTTCCCCAAATGACCCCCGAATGAGAAAAAGAAAGAACACTGCAATACAGGGAGGCTAGCAAGAAAACTTCAGATGGTATTTCCCCTCAAAACAAACTGTTGCATCATCAGTACCATAAATTAATACTAGGCCTCAAAATTTCCAATGGCTGCTTTGCAGAGAGCAAAGTATATTTTATGTTTTGTGAAATGTTACACGACACAAAGCTATATCTGTAAAAATGACCATTCAGGAGAGAAAAAAAAATTATTATTTCATAAAAGACAAAATAAATTGCTGAAAGATGCTGCGTCTAAATCAGAAATAGCCTTCCGTGATTCAGAACGAAAATGGCTGTAAATCAAGGCAAGAATTGTTGGTGCGCTATAGAAAAGTAAATTGGGAATCATTTGATGGACTCAACATTAATTAATGAAAAATCCCTTCCTTCACCTAAGTTAATAGGCCCGTGAGGCTAGGCCATTATAAAATCAATTGGACAGTAAAAGCAGGTATGAGAATGTCAGTCATGGTCTCTGGGCAATGACCCTGTGAGCGCCCAACCATTTCTTTGGCAGAGGAGATTCATAGCAGGGCTGGGCAATTTGTTTTAAGACTTGCATGCCGGTAAGAATTCAAAATATGTGCTGAACAAACGCCAATTCTCTGTTTGGTAAAATATGGTGTCACGATAACTCATAGTTAGGTGTCATAGGTGTCATCGGACAAACCGTAAAATATATATACAATTTTTCCTTTGATTGAGCCAACTCTCTGGATTTAACAGCACCATACAAGTTGAAGATGTACTCCTAAAAGGTATAAGGCTAAAATAACATTCAGAACCACCATCGCTCTGGCTTTTTATTTACCGCTCCGTTAAAAGTTAGCTGCCAGGTGGCTGGTAATTAGGAGTGCATCGAGTACAAATTCAAGACCAGGTGAAAATGGCTTCTTAATAATATAGACACATTTTACCCGGCTACACTTTCTTACAAATAATCATTTTAAATGTTTTTCTGTCCCGTGGTTCTCTCTACGTACAGATTGCTGTTCATTTGCCAGATTGTTGAGCCCTTTAAAAGTTTAAAATGCATGTGCTCTTCCTCATTACATTGCACCTTGGCCTTCACAACATGGCATTGTATCTCATCACAAAGCTGCTGTCATGTCCTTCATTTGCCTTTGTATAAGATACTGGGCTGCATTATGCGTCGAATACCATGAACACTTTGCTTTTTCTTGTCATCGTTTAACTTTAGCCATAGGTTATAGAGGACGCTTAGTTATAAAGATATTGAAGCTACATTGTGAAGAATAACCTTAAAAAGAAAACACTGCTGTTCCACCAAAAATAAGCATTTGTACTATATATATACACTGTATATAATACTTATATAACCGCTGGATTATATGCTGAAAAAATAATGTATTACGTATAGAATGCTTAGCCTTAAGTATTATGTACATTTTAGGTACTTGCAGTGCTGGATTTAGACCCACAAAAGACATACATACTAGACTTGTTCATTCAGATTGATATGCATTGCAAGTCTATCGAATTTTGGTAAATACAGCAATTTGTATGAAACCCCGAAAATGAGTCCAGAACCCACACAAATTAGACAAAAACAAAGCAAAAAAAGATAAAGCATTAAAGTATTATGTCATTGAAAAATATTGGGCAGGGTTCCTCTTTAAATATATACTCCTTAATGTGTTATTTTCTGTATTGAGTCTCCAGGTGTTACTTGGCAGATGCCTTTGGTCCTGAAAAATAAATGTCCTTCAGGGCATTTAACATAAACTTTACAAGTAGGCTGAAACAGTTGCTAAGTTGCAGTTTTTCTCTCTGATTCTAATGCATAAATCCCTGTCACCCATACTTCAAGCAATAAATATCATAGATAGATCTCGGGAGCTGTACTATGTATGTAATAAATGCTTCGTTATGCTCATACATGCAACCGTCGGTCAGGTGAAAATACAGTCCGCCGGCAGTTTTTAGTTCATTTATGTAGAGATAAGTAAATGACTCCCAAGGATGAAAATACATTATTATCCTACATTACACACAAAGAAGAAATAGGAAAGTGATTACTGTGAAGTGCAATTGAAACAGAAGGGTTTCAGTGATAATAACACACCGCGGATATTGTTTCAGAATGCTATTATATATAGGGGGGTATTCGGGAGTTGTATGAAAGTAAATAAGCTTAGTCTGGCATCCTGTTAAAACTACGGATAATTTTGTCAGATGGATTATTTTGTTATTTTTTGGTTTTATCTCTAATAACACCTTGTACCTTTTGACCATGAAGTCCATTTAACTGGTGTTCATGGTTTTTAGAGTGATTTATATTTAGTGGCTGGATTGCGGTATCCGCATTTTAGACCGAGGATGGTCCTGCAGCGGCAGACATTTAATATCCAGAAGACATGTTGTATTGTCTGGAGAGAGCTCAAAAAACCCAAAACAAGCATACCTGGAAAAATGTATGTTTTTTTATTAATATGATTGTATCTGTTTCTGTACACCCCTTTGTATTCCAAACCTTTTGGCGTTTGTATTGATATAGTATGATGCGTATGTTCATTCATGGGGTCTGTTCATAAAAGATTGTCACACTGGGGGTACACAAGTATTAAGAGCCAGTAACTGTTTTTTTACAAGGTATCATACGGTATATCTTGAATTAATTCTGTCACAGCAAAAATGTTTACGACTGTTTTCTGTCCCTTTCAATGTAAGCATGCGTTAAATTGGAAAGTATAACGGACACACAAGAGTATTGTACTAGTTGTAGGTGATGAGCTGCATTTTTTAAATAAACATGTTAGACCTTCTTGACTAGTACAGTTGGTCTAATTAATAATCAGCACCCGCCTGTGGCCAGACTACACATGGAAAGGGGAAAAAAATATTTTTTTAATATTTATTCGATTGTATACAATTTTGATCTAGAAAAATAACATATCTGGCTGGCCTTTAATATGTTATTGAATCTTGATTCTTTATGTGTTTTAGTCATTTTTTGTCTGATACTATTCTCGCTTGTATTTTCATGGATAACTCAGATTCTAAAACAGTAAATTAATAAAATACAGTTTATGTGTGTTTAAGTGTTTCTTTATACACAGTTGCCATGTATGTGATTAAATGAACATCCTCACCAATCATCTTGAACTGTGTTCTGCCAATATAGAAACAAAAGCTCATTTTAGTTTATATTAGAAAAAAGATGACAATTTACCCCCCTACAGAGCAGTTGTCAAAAGGCACTGTGGGGAACTGATTATGTAGTTAAACATTTTTTTAATGCTAAATTACCCTTCTTTAAAACGCAGCCCATCAATATCATACAGCTGTGGAAAGGTATTGGTAAAAAAAATGTGTGTTTTTTTTTTTATAAAGGTTGAATAAATCTCCTTGTGCCTCTGCACAGATTATTTTCTTGATATAATTTAATATAGCTTTGAATAAACCGATTAAAAGTAAAATATAATTTACCCAAAAAACACTGAGCAGGTGCACTTGGATGTTATGGATTTTTCTTAAGATATCTAAAGATATAAACTGAGATATACAGCTAAGTTACACAGAAATGGGAGAAAAGCAGCTTAACCCAAAAGAAACTGTTCATTACCTTTCTGACAAGTGTTATTCAACCTTTGCGCTGGTTAATCAACGGAGGAGCTGATGGGAATTCCAAAAGCCCGTATGGGTCACTTGGCTTGACAGAATTCAGTTTGGGTACTCTGGCTATGGTGTGTTACAGATGAATGAGGCTGCAGAATACTTGTTAGTAAAAGTACACTAGTTATGGTATTTTCCATTTGAGTATTCTGTACTTGTGCGTGATACCCGAATACCCAACTTCAATTGGTGTAAAATCTCTGTCCCCAGTTGGTTTCTTCTGGGGCTAGATCATGAAAGGTACCCAGTGCAGGCCACCAGCAGTCCCCCAATGGGCCTGTGAGCTTGCTGAATGAAGATGCAGGTATGTATTCCCACCTAACAGAGGCATGGTCTGGTTATGTTACAGGTGTGATCTAGGTTAGCGTCCTGTTAATTAGTCACATCTCAAACACCTGAGAAGTCCAGTAGAGCTCACAATCCGGTTGGACAATAGTAGAGAAGACTGTGTGAATGTTAAATTGTTCTACTTGCTGACTGGTGCATAATTAGAACTGTATAGTGAGGTGTGTCCTGTTTCCAAAAATAAATAAAATATTAAGATTTTTTTTTAAAATCCTGTAAGAAGTTTAGTGAATAGTGCAAGCCAATCCTGCTGGTAATAGGATTTGAAATATGTGAGCATTCTTGCCTGTAATTATGGAAAAATCTCTATTAAAATATTAAGTAAAAGCTATTGTGTTATTTGTCAACAATGCTGTAATTTTAATTGGACTTAGTTATGTTGAACCTCGCTATACAGGCATACCTCGCTATAAGGACCTTCACTTTAAGGCCGCTCATGATTAAGGACATAGTTGCAGTGCAACCGTTCCCCTATTTATGTATGCTCAAGTTCGCGAGAACGTTTACGTAACAGCATGACGCCTGCATGTCGGTTTGTCTTTTGTGCGTCTTTTGTTTCAGAAATGACCTGATGATTGCGGTGTAGTACATGGAAAAAGGTAGCGCTTCACCTATAGTACATTTCCCTACCTGCTCTGGACCTGCTGGATTGTGGGGTATGCCTGTAGTAATTAGATTTTAGTCTCAAATCTTTAATCATGCTTGCCATAAGGGGCCCATCATTTATATAAAAATGCTGCTTGCCATTTTACCTTTGGAAGTCGTTATAGCCTTCTCAGTAAGGGCTTACTAACCATCTGCTGCTTCTTCAAGGGTTGTGATTATCCAGACATCTGCAGTTGTGGCTCCAGGGTTAATAGACTGCTATGTCCAGTTGAATGCCCTTGTGCATAACACTGAAAAAATACTTGTATAAGGGGTATTCCATATTCAGAACCCATTGACTAGGAAAGCGCGAGAACATCACATTTAATTCGACACATACTTATTGATGGCTACTAATGCAACACTGTAAATATTTCCTCACTACAACACACTTAACATAATCAATAACCTATTTGGGAAGATGCTATTACACAGCTTGACACAAGACAGACACAGTGCATTTAATCTTGTCGTTTTATGAAAATGGGTTGTGTTCAAATGAGATTACATTATTACCACTAAAAGAATGGGCTGGTTAAATAACCATTGTCCTGAAAATGTTAACTATTGTTCTACACAGGGAAGAGGAGCTGTTTTTCCGGGATTTTGGAGTGTTTCTTATCATAGTGGATTTTTTTATTGTGAGATTTTTATATATCAGTGACTAAAGTGTACCTGTGAACTATACCAATGTCAGCTTTCTCCAGTAGTCTTACAGGTGTACTGAATGTTTGTCATCAGTCTTTTGGATTGAATTTCCAGTATGGCATGAGCCTCTATTGCCAGCTAACAGACTCCCAAAAGAATGTGAGAGTCGGGTAGATCACAGATATTGGATAATATAACAGAAAAAAGGCAAGCCTACAAATATGTATGGGGGATACCGCAGAATACCCCATATGGGTTTGCTCCTTTCCTTAGTTATTTACAGTCTATATATCATTTTGTCACTGGGACAAAGGTGCTATAAAAATCACAAATTATTATTAATTATCATTATAGCCACTCCGGTTCTCAGAGTAAAAGTGCTCCTCCATGGAAAGAAGGTCTCCAAGGAGAACCGTACTACCGGTCTTGACACCAGTCAGGATGCAAGAGAACACACTCTTTATCAGGACTGGGCAGGGTTTATAAAACAGGGGTCTTCTGATTATACAGTGGTCCTATATACAGTCACTGGGAAACTGTATTCTCAATAGCTGCAATATTCTAGACACTAGAAATATGCAATGTATTTTCGTTACTATGCCAACGACCTTATGAAAAGCTAAGATGGCCTCCAGCACTGTAAGGTAGCTCATTGATGGGTGAACAGTTGTGGAGTTAAGGCTAAATTTGCTAAGGAACGAACAATGTTTCTGCCCTCCGCTTCCAAGAAAACATTGGTTATTTTGCTGAAGCAGCAAAAAAAAAAAAAAAAAAATCCAAGCCCAAAGCTATCTATTCAACCATCTCAAATATTTCCTTATTTTGCTGCACTCTCATAATCTGTTAACCATTTATTAAAGTAGTGGGCCTTCCATTCAGTTTTTAGGAGTAGAACACATTCCTCGCTGGTCTGTACACAGTAGATATTAATTAAGAAAAAATGGTCTTAACTCTAAATTAGGAAAACAACTGACAATGAAATAAAGAACAGGTTTATATGAAGTGACAGTATTTTAAGCCTATCATCGGCTCAGTGCGACATATTTCCTGATAATTAGGAATCATTCTTCAGGTAAAATAATAATGAGCCTTTTACTTGAAATAGGTCAGTGCACAATGAGAGTGAGTCTTGAACTACCGGGCTTTAATCATAAATCGCCTGTCTACAGAATCTGACTCTTTATGCGAAAGTTAGATATGAAATGCATGACATATGTAAGCTTTGATGCAAGCTACCTTAAAATAAAGATCTAAAATGCATTTAGTGCTGTTCTTACTAAGTAAGATGCCATCTGCTTAAGTCAAGATTTTGAGGCCACACAGTGATAATAAATTGAAAAATGCATTGCTTAGTGAGCGGGTCATTATTTAAACAGGGCTGGATCTGAGTCTTAAAGCTCCTTACACATATAACTCTGAAATATACCTGGCTGCCCCTGAGGAAAAAGATTTAATAGCTAATTTTGCCTATAATTGTATGTGCAGTTTGATACACCACAGTGGAAGCCATGGACATTTGGTTAATCACCAGCTGGCATGCTGAGAACCAGCCAGTGGAACAAAACAAAGATCCTTGATTCGTATGAGACTAGAAGTAGATTTATTAAAGAAAGAATCCTCTATTGTGTATTTTGGAAGTAATATACATTAAAGCACTGTATGAGCAAATTATTTATCGATTCATAATGGTTGTTTATGCAGCCAAATTTTATGAAAACATGTTTTACTAATTTCCAGAAATTACAGAATTAAATTACAGAATTTGAGGGGTTTTTTAAATCAAGAGTAACTTTTCCAAGGTTCTAACAGATGTAGTCATTACTTATTTAGTGCTAAATGCATATCTTAATGTTTGTGCCATAATACATATCAGAACATGATGTAATATGAAATTTCCAGGAAATTGGGTAAAGGATACACATTCTATTGAATGAAATGAAATTCTGTCTTCAGAGTAATCTTCATTAGAGATTCATAATCTTCGTTACTCTTCATTGTCCTAGATCAGATGTTGCTTAATAGACTTGTGGTTTTGGATTCTTACAAATGACACATTTACAGGATTTTGGTAAATTCAGCGTACAAAACCCCCAAAATGAGGCCAGACCTCTCACGTCTGAAATTTGTGGGCCCACATTTACTCTCTCTGCTGACCACTTCCGCTTCTGCCAACCACTTCTGCATCTTCTTCATCGACTATCTTCTCCCTTCTCTTCAATCTGATATCTTCTATCTTCTAGAATATACACAAATGTGTCTGAATTATTTTTGGCACATTTGAACATTTTATTTAATAAACTTCCTATTAAGGAAAACTTTACCCAAAGTGGGTACCTTTTATTGGGCAAGCGAGTGATATAAGCTTTCTGGACCACAGTGGTCTCTTCTTTAGACCTGCTGTCTCAAAAAGATTGCACTAAACATGTTCTGTGTTTAAGGCAATCTTATTGAGTCCCATTGATATTCAACCGAGGTACATTCACATTATTTATTATTTTACATGATTGTTACAAATGCATCTATATAAAAAATTGATGCCATTGTCAGCCTCCCTGCAACCTGCCAAGTGTTTGTAGGTAAGATATGATGTAGGGTCAACTGGGATCTCCCCTTCTAAACACCAGTATGATAGCTTGCTAGTGGCATGAATGTATCACAACTTAGCTCGGACATCTAGGAAAGCATTCTCCAAATGCCCGTGTGCCCATAAAGACAAATGCAATGAAATTGGAATAAGTGAAATGTTGCTCTTGTAGTAGAAACTCAGTTGCTTCTCTGATCCCTGGAAGAAATTCAAACATGACTGGTAGGTTTGTTGACTATATATATGTGGTAATCTCTCAAAATTAGCAGTTTTGGTAAATGGTTGTTGATTGATTATGTTGGTGTCTTTGCAGTCTAATCCTTTGCATTAGAGTTTCTAGATGTTTCATAGTTGTGACACTTGGCACCAGTAGACATGGCATACTATGAAAGGCAATGCAGATTGCTTTGCTTTCCCATTGAAATTCAGCAATAGTAATGACCATGTGCCTCCAGGTCGCTCTTGAGTGCTAACTGGGTGCCAGGTAAGCTGTTATCCCCCCTGTGTATTCACTACTATCACAGCAGATATGGATTGAGTACATTTTAATTAAAAGAGCGTGTGATCTTTTATTGTCTTTATGCCAACACTGTTATTTTTAGCTTCAGTTGCCCTCAGTGTTTATCATCCCTCTGTAGAATTGTTGTCTATCAAGAGGCATCCTCATCTTGCCTCAAGAACCCCTGTATCCTGTTACATTACAGTTAACAGTATCCGACCGTCCTGAATAGAGTGCAGCTCTCCACAATGAATACATTGGATGACACTGATATATATTACAATATTGTGCTAAAAAAGGAAAAATTGCACTACCTATTAAGTATACATATACACATTTCTATACAACCCATGCATGTGGCCCTAATATAAATATCACTTTATTTGACATTATATCTCCAGTAAAAATATTGTATTATTTTCCATCCCCATTACAATTACATAACTTATTGTATATATTTGTAGCAAATACCCTAAATCGTGCTCCTTCCATTGTTTTTGACATTGTAGTTCCCCAGCATACTTAAGGGAACCCAGTACATTTTTAATAACAACATTAAAGGTACCCATCACTCAACCCAATACAATCATATTCTACCTTGGTTGTAGGAAGCAGGGTTGAAGCACATCTAACATTTGCTGCTTCCCAGACATAGTCCATGCATTGGCAAATAATGAAGGGGCACCAAGTCAGGAGGCCGTTGCATGGTATGATGCTTCCTATATCTTTACACATCCAGAGTATGCTGGAAACAAGATAATCTCCAAATATCCCTTCTTTTCATAATGCCACCGCCATATCACCCTTCACCACCTTCATGCTGACAGCCAATGGAGTTTGGAGCCCCCCAGTGATGATGGCAACACGATGTTTCTAAATTCATATCCTGTATACTAAAAGTATACTGTAATATTATTTCCCCCTTCCTAGTGATATGTTCATCACCACATTGAATGTATCATGTAGTAACATCTTAACTGGTAATGTTTCTGTACTATCTTTTCATTGTTATACTTTGTCACATTTTCCTTAAGACCCAGTTAAAATTATTTTATTGCTGTTCCATTCTCAGATGATACATTGTCGATATCTATCTTCCTGGCGCTCACTGTTCAGGTTATCTTCAGTGTGACAGCTCAGTACTTTTAATGTCAGATTCGGAGTTCTCAAGACGTGATAGATTTACAGCTTCCATTATGCGTTGAGCAACTCTTAATCTGGTCCTATGGAAACATGCTATAAGGAGCACTTTTATTATTTGCTGCATGATGCTACCCTTTGGTCCCACAAATAAACAGACAATGAATGAAATTATAACTTGTCTGTTAACAAAATAAGTACTGGTTAACAATGACTCCTAAGAGAACAATGCTGGATACACGCTGCTGCATGCCTTATAGTCAGAAGTCACAGTACATATGTAATGACAACACCACTTTTCATGCCCGAAATGGATCTGCATTGTATTTTCTTTTTGTGCAATGTGTGAACAAAATGGATATAGCTATATTGGTCATAGGGTCCTTACACATGTCCACACCTGTGTGTCCGGAGGGCAAATTCGCTTAACCAACTCTGTGATCATGTCGTACTTCTTGGAGTACACAGGAATGGATAGAGACTACTACATGACTGATTTAACTTCTGTTTCTAATAATTGAGCCTGCTAACAGAAAAATTATATTGTCTAGACAAATAGTTTCCAGTGGCGCATGAATAGAAAACTCTGTACTATGTCACGTTACAATATGTAATTCACAAAATACATTTAGCGACGTTTGATTATTGTGGTCATAAAGTGTTTTATAAATAAATATGAGAAAATGTTTACTCAGGCCGATGTCACACAATATGTAACATTCCCTGAATGTACATTGTATGTATGTTATAATGTACATGCTACGTGATGAATATGCTCCCAGAAACTCAGATGCTGAAGGAAGGTGGTCTTTTCATTCATTCCTTCTTTTCATTCATCTTATTCAGGATTTCCCCAATATCTTTGACCTCTAACCTCCAAGGGGTAGGTTTTCATAATCATTAGCTGAACAAGGGTTGGTCAATTGCTGTTATTTAAAAGCTGAAATGTTTAAAGATCTGTAATGCCGTGGGTGATCATAAGTGCATTTGCAGTATGGAATTGAAGGCCAGCAGAGTTGATGCCCTGAACACATAGCAAAACAAGTACAAACTAGTGGGGCCAGGAGGATGCCAGATGGTGATTTGAAAGTTTAATAAAGTGTAATTATTTTTTAATTAGAATTTCGCTCTAAGTAAGCTTTTCTTATACTACAAATTGAGGTGAAAACAGAGAAAAAAATATAGTTAATTTAGATCCTATGTTCTACTCTGCTTTGTTTAATGTATATTTTTACTTAAATTCAGAAATAATTTTATGTTTGTGCTTTCTGAGTGCTACTAGAAGTCAAATATATATGCAACCTATTTCTAAAAATGTATAAAACAAAATCTGAGAAATTCTAAATTCTAGAAAGCCCTGTCTTAATCTAAGAGAGATCTGCTTGAACGACCATACTTGAACTTTTTAGATGCTCCAGTGCATGTTATAGGACACAAAACCATGCACTGTTTTTTTATTTGGTTATGAAAATTGTAGTTTTGTGAACAAATAGCCCCAATAAGAATTTTCACATTGAGGTATTGACTTACATGTTTGAAGAGGTAGTTTGCCATTGTAATTTAAAAAAGAATGGCCCTTGTGAGTTTGGTCTCCACTATGATTGGCACATTGGCATTTTTTCTCCAGGACATTTTCCCATTCTTCCATTCTTCTGGCCAGCATAAATATGTTGTATGTAGGATGTATGTGCTAAAGTTAAGATATCAGCTCCTAAGTTAAGTACTTCATCCCCTCTATGAGTATATACAGCTGGTTAGCCTTTGTGAAAACTGTATGTGTCTATGAAAGAAGACCACAATCTCAACCGTAGACCCTACAATATCAATGTAGACTAAACTCAATACAGTTCACTGGAGTAAGGGCATGTACTGCGTATAGTGACTGCCCAGAGCTCCCAAGTTGTCTATTCTTAATTTGCACAAGCCAAAGTTTGGAGTTTTACAAAACTAACCATTGAGTTCCCATGTACTTCCCATTGGGTTCGGTGGGAGCTCAGCTTGCAAGTTGGAAAGATGTGTCTGCATGACTAGCATATAACAAATTCAGTCCCCATTGAGTTCTCAGTAATTATAAGATGAGCTGAAATTAGACACCAGACATGTGAAAAGAAAAAATCAGGAAAGAAGGAACGTATCTGTTACATGGATATAAGGACATGAACCCCATGTGCATTCATTTGGAAACTTTATGGGTATTATGCTATTTCTGCACTTTTGAGGTTGGAGCAAAACACTTTTTTTAATGTATAAATCTACTAGTTTCCCTTCTTGCATGAGCAGTACATCTTCTGATGGCTTAGTCATTATTTTTCAAAGAAAGCATTTCAGTTTATGATTAGTTCATATATAATATGTAATTCTGCATTTATACCATTTCTAGTTTAATGACTCCCATAAATAACCCTGAGAGATGAAGGGATAATGGTGTGTTCAGAAGACTCCTTTTTAGTTTTGGCTGCCCATCTGCCAGTTTTTATCTCAGCTTTTCTAAAATGTTTTGCCAGCTGCTCTGACCTTGTTTCTTCTCTCTGACTCTCGTTACCTCCTAGCTTCCCCTACTGATCCCTGCTGGTATTGCTTTTAATGCCAGTGAGTGCACACAGATTCTGTTCTTTCAACCCAGCAGCTCCACGGTGTTGCTGCTTTCTCTGATCTGGATAACAATATCCATTTTTTTGTGTGTTGAAAGGTTACTATTTGTAATTGTCTAGTGTCATTTAGCTGCAGAAGCTATCATCTGCGGCACATCATCATCATCATCATCACGTTCATCATCCCCAACTTTGAGTTTCCATAAATCTCTCAAATGGGTTATTTAGTCAACCTTTAAGGTTTTGTATTATTGTTATAATGTGTCATAGAAATGTATTGTTAATAGTGTTGTTACTATTAATATTATTAGTGTTGTTATCATTATTACTCCTTTTCATATTTTAACATTTTATGAGTGCAATGGAAGTTTTATTTCAAAATAGTATGATTTAGATATTTGAGTGTTACGAAATGCTTTCTTTAAAGACATGTCTTGGCATATACTAATACAATGAGTCAATTCTACACAGTGCTTGGCTGTTTTTGTTAACACGTGTTCTGCTGTGTATATAATACAGCATATAGAATTTATGGTAACCCTGAGGGACCAGTAATACCATTGTCAACATCTGGACTTTAAAGACAATAGACTGGCATTTAAAGGTCTTCTGAGTTGGCTTAAACATTAGTAGAGGTTTTATGGCATGGACCATCACAGATCCTAAAAGGGTTAAAGACAGGGTTCTTCTTAGTACCGGGTATCACCAGTAGCTGTCCGGGAGCCTAAATGTCGCGGTTCCAATGTAATTCCAAACAGCCTTAGTTTTGCCGGACTGTGATGATTTTAAATGAATGATTTGTTATCCTGTCTTATTTTAGTATTAGCCACTAGAGGTTTACGCTTTGACCCATGACCTATCCAAGAAGATTGCACTGGAGGAGGAGGAAGTGATAACCTTATAAGAGCAGCACACAGAGAGTACCGAGCGCTTCGCCCTGGCCCATATCTCTTATAATGCCATAGCAAGCTATTAAAGTCAACTACTGCATTGATGTATTAATTGGAATTACTAGGTGTAGGATATAGTATATAAATAAAAACATGGAAGTGGGCATGGGAGCGTTTAATAAAAGTGTATGCACTGCTGGTTCTTAACTTCAAGTCAACTCACAAACATTGAAAAGAGCCATGTTTATTGCCGGTCATCTCACAGCTCGTTGTACTGATATGGTGAATCTAAGTAGTCCAGACTTTTGATATCAAACCATAAGCATCTTCTTGGGGCTGTTCATTGACAGTGTGTGAACACCAATTACCTTCTATAAGAGAGAGACGTTACAAATTAAATCAGATGATGTCATTGGACCAGGCTGATGATGCGGGAAGAATGTTAATTGCTGTATTACTCGCTGAACTTTATCGTATGTTTTTCCTGGTGGGTTAATATAATGCAGTGTGGTATTGATTTGCATTTGAATATGAGATATTGATCCATATGAAATACTTCTTGCTGCATGGCATTTTTTCCTTTGCGTGCAGGTGTGTGATACATCACCCAAAGGTAAAGCTGAACCAGTGAAATGTTCTTTGTACGCTATATTGGTATAATGTCTGTTTTTGTGTCAGCGTCTTTAATCAGTGTAACGGTTTGTATCTGATTTAAATGTTACCTTGTTTTTCTTACATACACTATGACATCAATTTTCACTTTATTATTTGTGCTATGTCCAACCTCCTCACATGAGCAAATTGAGCATACATGGATTTGTCAAGAAATCCACTTAACAATACATTTCCAAATAACAATCCACCTAAACTAACTTTGATGGTCAAAATGGAGAAATCATGACCTAAGGGCTTCAATTTTCACATTGCCAAATCTGTAGCATTTAATGCCCAAATTAATTCTGCCTTCTACAAGTTTCTAGTCGTTGAGGCATAGCATTGAGCAATGTTTGGGGCAGTAAGGTCAGAGTCTGTAAATTGTGTCAACCACCACAATTTTTGGTCAGCTCTCCTTCTGGAAAAAAATACAGAGCATGGAAGGTAGATGTTATTATCATAGCAAGGAACATCCCTGGTATGCTGACCTGGCAGGTAGGCTGGAGAGGGCAGGGATTCCCAACAGTTTCCTTTGAAAAGTATCTAAAACATTTAGTACCCGAGCAAGAAAGAGAGAAGTTTACGGAAATTTTGCTATTTATATTTTCAACAAAAAAAGTGTGAAAAACACCCAAACTGTACATATTAAACACTAACTAAAGTGGTGTCATAGTTCTGGATTAGCACATATCCGCATCCGTCTTCCTAGCAGAGTAATTCTCCTCTGGCTGCTATCATTTTATTTCAGCTCCTGTGTTGTCTCAGAGGCAGGGAATGTTCTGTATCACTTAACACTTGTGGAAATCAAGGGCACGCTTGCTATTGAACGGTTTGCTTCGTGGGGACTCTGTCGTGGCATTGCCTTTTTGTCAGGAGGACTTTGGATTTCCATTCATCCATTTGACCTCTTTTGTCTGAAAGGCTGCAAGGAGATAGTTGTAACAAGAGCACTATCTGCTGTCTGTCTGTTGAGACTGGAGCAGTTAAGGATGTATGAGTGTAGATTGGGATTATTTATATCTTAATTATCTAGAAATTGTATTTATTTTATACAGTCTATTGCTCATATCATGGGATCAGATGTTCTACTTTTTGTATTGTTTTTATTTGCTATTTTATTAGTCATTTTTTCCTAAAACTCATCTACTGTTCATTATTTCAACATTATATTTTTTTTCTAGACATGCTTTATGGAGTTCTACTCTGTTCAACTTAAAATATTTAATCAATGAAGATTTGAATCCTACTGTCAGCCCGTGCAGCATAAGAAACGTATCTTTCAAGCAGATGGTGATGCATCTGCCTACTGATCATTAGGTACTTCAATATACGTGATCTCGCCCTAACTGGCCCTGCTCCTGCAGACCTCACCCCGACCCTCCCAGCCGTGACCCGAGTGCCGACCCCTGAGTACCTTAGTTGATGGCCAAAATAGTTTTCTCTACTCTCTGTTTTGCCAACGGTTATTGGATTGAATGTGTTTGGTAAATATGCAAGTAAATAGCTATGTCTCCTTTTCATCTCCCAGAGCAATTAGCTTACTGTATTACCGTTTAACTTGGAAAGACCATGATAAATAGTGCTATTAGTCTGTTCATTGATATACTCCTATAATAGTGCACGCAAGTGCTTATCCATACGAGTGATGGGAGACCTTTTAATGCAACCTTTGCGTAATTATAGTTACACATGCTCATACGTAAAATTATTGACAGATGTTTTCTCATATACCGCTGAGAATTGAACTAACAATTGTCATAATTAAAGTGCATAATTAACTAAATCACAACTGAGCGTTGGTGCAGTGCGTGGCGTTTATGAGGCTGCAGCTTCCATGAACAGAGTTTGATGGGCGCCATATTTAAAAAACTGGAGGGCTAGCTACTGTTATCCATCCCTTTTTACAAAACTCGCTGAGTTTTCGTTGTTAGTAGTTTCACTAACATTATGTAGCAATTATTGACCAAGTTATAGTATAGACAAGTGGGGCATTAGCCTTTTGTTTGGCAGTGTATTATTCATAAAACCTAATGAGAGGGCTTTGATCAAACGCTTAAGTGAATCTACATTTTAGAAACCAGCTGAAGCTCTGGAGTCCTGTTTATGCTAGAGAGTTCTTTGCAAATCTGATCCTTTGTGTATGGTACTTTAGAGTTGCTAAAGACTTATGCACTCTAACATAGTCTTACGTATTTACTACCCAGTTTCATTTCAAATCCCAGTTCTGCCATTGCTTGTCCACAAAAGTAGCCAAGTTTTTTGCATTTCAACAAGGAACCTCTGAGGTCTTGAAAGTTTATATGCTGCTTCATCTTACGCTTTTAGCCTACTAACCAGTATCAAAGGGGTCTTTGAGCGCATGAAGATATAAAATTCAGTTACTTACATGGCTTGACAAATTCCAGAAGCCAGGTGGCCATGGTCTAAATAACTAAAACTATTTAGATACAGCTCTTAGCTGGCTTCCAGGTTTGTCTTTCTGGCACTTATTTCTACAGAAATTTGTCTCTTGCTACGTGCCATACTTTCCTAGGGTTAATATTAGGTTTTGAGTGACAGGAAAACTGAAAGATTAAGGGTCTGAAAAAGTTGGTCAGAGGAACTGTTCTGCATAGGATGAAGAGACACTAATCCACTGCACAATAGATACACGCATCGGAAATCTTTATAACATTTTTGTTCAAAATAATGGCGATCACCACATTTTCTGAGAAATTTGGTGATTATTGTACCTTAACGACAATTACAGTGGCAGATGGAGGTAACAAACATTGCAGGAATGGTAAACTATATGTGATGATTTGTTTGGTATTGATACGCTAAATGAGAAATATTTTAGTCTATTCTAAAAAGGATTTAACATAATCTAAAACATTTATCATGAAAAGTATGCTTTATGCTTCAGTATAGTCAGGAAATAGACATCTTCTAGAAGAAGATAAAGGAAGAAAAAAAGAAAGTGCCTAAAAAAAAACTAAGAGGTAAAAGGATTGCGTAACAGAGGTAGAATAGATACTGTATCAACGTGGATGAGAACCAAGTGAAAGGTAATAACTCAGGATTGAGATTAGAAAAGGCAGAGAAGTATTGGAAGAGTTAAGAGGGCAAGAGGCTGAAAGAGACAAATTCTGATAAATGGTCTGAATGCTCTGACCAGTTAATAGTGAGAACAGATTGCTGCAGTGTTCTAAACACAGATATCTTGCTGAAAATCTATGCCGTTGAAGGCTCTCTGAGTCCGCTCACATATACAATCTGATGCTCCTCATTGTACACAAAGTGCTTTGGGGAATAGAAAGGAACATTGAACAGAAGAGAAGATGTAAGGAGAAGTGACATTTAAGTAATTCAAATAAGCTTTTAAAGCTAAAGGAAAGAAAACTATCCATATATATTCCATAAGAGGAGGGAACTAGAGGTCACATTGTTTTCTTGGGATGGCTAGAGTACATATATAAGTTGTCAGAGTGTATGATGTGTCACTCTTCTGGAATATGTTGCCCAAGGTCTTGAGACCTGGTTATTCAAGTGAAACATTGGCGAGATGGACTGCAAATCATTTATTATATGTTGCTGGTATATGTCTGTAAGGTAAATATTCAATAATTTATATAATACACATCTGTTAACATCTTCACTTCTCTGTGCTGTGGCCATGTGCTGTGCTCCAGGTCTGTCTCCTATAGGACAACAAACTCTTTCATTTGGGTCATTAAACTTGAAGTATACTGTACCAGATACACATCTTTTGTCTGCATTCTTCTCAGGAAATGGATTTGAGCTATCAGCTAGCCTAAGTAAATCTTATGGTCATCTAAATGGAGGGAATTGGGCGGCTTCCCCACCTGGAGATAGAGGAAAGTGACCCGGAGACCCAGGGAATGAGCACCTCACCTGGAATTTCCAGATATGCCAGAACTTTGTTTTTGGTTTGTCTTTGGCTACTAAAATGGTACCAAATACACACAAGTATTACACAAAAACCTGTTATCTTTACTCATAGTCCTGTATTTGGATATATTTTGGTCCAGTAAATGGAACCTGATCTCATTTAGTAGTAGTTCCAGTAGTGTCTGGCAACAGAAGACGCTTGAGTTTGTTTTTTGTAGAAGCTTTTTTCTTGAAACCCTACCACACATCTCAACTATATTCGCTGGTCTTACCCATTGTGATGAATGGCTAAGGGAATTTGGCCTATGTGTTACCTAATATTTATACCCCTGTGAAACAGTGTTCAAAGGTCACTAACAAATGTAAAATATGAATGGGAATATACTTCAAATATATTTTATCTCATATGAATTCTTTGGGGGGTGGGCAACAATCGTGCCACACATAAATTAATCTTTGTATGGATAAACAATAAAGATAATTTTTCACAGGGTGCCAATATTATTGGAGGGCACTGTATATCGCATACAAGGGGATGTGTTCAGCCAAACACATCTCTTGCACAGGAAGTAGCGGGGGGTGGATAAAGGGGCAAATGAATATGGGGGATTCTGCAAAACCCCTCCATGCTTTTGCAAGGGTGACACCCCAAAAATTAAAAGCAGGTATTTTATAGTTTAAAAGGCATATGATGGCCAAGGTGTATCTTCAATGTCTTTTCTTAATTTAACAAAAAACTTTTGTTTTCTATTAGATATTTTGATATGGCATAACATTTTCTGTGGTATGGTTTGTAGAATGATGGATACATTTATGCTCTTGTGTTACTGAAGTCGCAAAACTATGGAGGTTCCAAAAAAGCATCCTTTAAATCATGTTGGTAGTAAATATACAGATGACAACCTGATTACAGAAGTGACTACATCTCCGGCAAATTAACTTTGTTTATTTGTATAGAATAATATGTTTAAAGTTATTAAAGAACAAATATTATTCAGCCAACATTTATGATTTTGTGTTCTCTCAATTTACGTTCCTGACCCCCATGTTGTTTTAATCTATGGAAAACACATTTTTGTTCACAAAAAGACTTTTGTTTAATTGCAATCAGGCCGCGCCAGGGAATTGGTATGTCTTGAGATAATAATCTTAAATGGGGAATTGAAAACACGGTGATAAGCCTCATTTTTCATCAGCCTCCAAGGGAAAGATTATCACTTGTTAGCCATCCCCTACTGTGTCCCGCTAACTTGTGTATTTATGTTAAATAAAACTGATACATATTTTAAATGGTTTGTATTTAACTGAACATTCTCCAAGGATACAACATGTAATTTAAGAAAAGTACACATTCAGAAAGTAATAATATCACAGTGGCAAATTCAAGGAAAGTTTGTCGCTCTTCTACTTTGCCGCTAAAAGTTACACATGGCCATTTATCTTGATTTGAAATGGATGTTCAAAATAATAATCTGCTGCAAAAAAACGAAATTATTGGTAATTATTACTAATTTCATATGAATTTCATTTTTGACACATTGATTAGCATTCTAATTTACAGGGCATGAAAGTTTTCTTCTCAGAGGAAATATTTTTTTCTGTGCCAAACACCTCCACAGGGGGTAATGAAGAAATTGATACATGGGCAAGGTTATCCTATATCCAGTGCTCCATTTTCTCCACCTTGGGTAAATTCCACTTTTTTTCTACCATAATTACTCCTCTATTAACATCTTAGTTGCTGGTGTTTAGAATATTGTATTTGTTTGGTACCTGGCAGCATGAAGCATTTATACGTGGCTAGAATAGGAGATTTCAATTGATTTATCAGTAAAGGCTGGGGCTCTTGTGGACCTATGTTCTGATTTGAAACTTGCATAATAAATGCAGCCCTCAACATACATTTAAATTAAAACAAACAAACAAAAAAACATTATGAAGCAGGGCTCACCAGACCCTCCATGTTAAGCTCCTTGGAAGCAGTGTAATACATGTAGGGAGTTACAAAATAAGCTGTGGGCTGGTATAGTCTATAAGGATATCCCCCAACCTTATTGCATTTTCAGTGAGATGGGAGATTTAAATAAAAAACCCGGTAGAGGACATCTATGTCTCAAAGCTAACCTACTGGGGACAGGGGGCTTAATGCTCTACAAAAAAATCTTTGGAGAGGCAATTAAAGGTTGCTTGGATGTATTTCACAGAACACCCCCCACCAGGATGACGTAAAGGTGTGAGAGGTAGGAGAGGCGTTTTATTAATTTGTTTTTCAAATGTTATGTAATGTATTTATTTTAACTATGTTACCCCGTCTGTTGCATGGGGCAGGGATTGAGAGGCAATGGCACAGTACAGGGTCTGTACCTCTCCAAAAGGAACTTTATAGCATTTTCACCTACTCAATGGCCAGGTTGTAATATCCCTTTCCCCAACCACACACACTCCTTTAAAACGTGTTCCTGGGGACTTCAGTTTCTTAGTATTTGTTTAACATTTTTTCTTTATTTTAAAGAAACTTGATGGGAGTTGCTTCTTCTACACAGTGTTGTGCCCACAGTATTGTCAGTAAGCTGGATGCTGGTTGGCCAATTCCCGTTGTATACTTATCGTCAGCAGGAGAGAGACAGAGTTTCAAATATTTTCTGACAATGCACTGAAGCATCTGGGTCTATATGTTGACATGCCAGGAAGTGACAAATTCATAGAAAATTCTTCCCTAAGCTACCGAGCATCCAGATTTGCACATGTAATATATTTTTTTTCTTCCACGTGTAAACGTTTTTATTTTTCTAACCTGATTCAAGATGTTTCTTATTTGGGTTTATAGTTGTGTTCTATAGAATCAATTAGTAGTTTAATGTCTTTTGAGGGACAATGCTTTCGTTTTCTCTCTTCTTATAAATAACATTACCTCTGGCCACTGCAGCTACTGTTTATACTGAGAAAGGTCATGGTGTACTGGTGATTATTTTAAAAATACTGGTGTTGACAATGTCTTCACAGTGTGTTAACCCATCCACAAATGACACCCTCGTAAACTGTGTGAGTTTCACACTAAAAGTTTATGGGTCATCGCACAACTCTGTAGAGCTGTAGAAAAATCCATATTATATTATTATAATCTGCACTTGGTAAGAGTTCTATCTTATATCAAAATGTATAGGTTTTTTACTATTATTATTATTATCATTATTATTATTATTCCATCTTGATATTACAAAATGGTTTATTATAGTTTATACCGTGAAATATATGTCAGATATTTATTAGAATCTGTACTTTTTGCTCTTTCTGAAATACATTTGGAAGCCACAATTGTACATAGAGTTAACAGGTAATGAGAAAGATTCTGTGGTTAGCTACCTGATAAACAACCAATTAGAACATAATAATAAATACATGTAATGTCATCTGCTTGTTTCTCAAAAATGCAGGTAATGTAAGATAAAAAATGATGCTCCAAGCTAGAAATGGTTCCACACTTGGGTTTGTTCTCTAATAAGTTGTATTCATTATAAAACAGCTTGTATATTCACAAATCCACAAATATGCCAATTGCTTGGGAGTCCATTCAACTTTCACTTCATTTTTTATTGAGATTTAGATAACATTTAACAAATAACAATTGCAGGGTAGTTGCGTTGTCCACAAGAACAACAGTATCACTGTTACCTAAAGGATGTCAATTGTGGTGACAAGTCAAACCATCTTTTTTTGGGACAAGTGCATGTGTCTTTAAAAGGGAAGTCTCATGGAACATAATATACCTTGTGATTGAACTGGCAGACTTAATTGTAAGTATGGGCATTGTTAATATATGTGTACATTGGCATTAGTGAATTTATGAGTTGGGTCACTTAGATAGATGTCCCACTGGCCATATATTGTTATTGGAATATTGCACACACTTTTTACTGGTATAATTTTGAGAAATTTCTTGGAAAATACAACACAGGTGTCCTATAAAGGTTGTTCGTACCATGAAAACTGCCAAGGGAGCAATTTTCTACAGGGTAGGAAAAAGGGCTTTCAAGGATGTTCATTCAGTACTTGTGATAAGTGTGAGGCTTCCCTCTAGTGGACAGTGTTTGTATTGTCCTGTACAGAAACTGACCATGTGCGATAAATATTTTTTTTTCTTTTCTCGTTTTTAGTGTCTGGTAAGTATGAAGAAATACGACTTATGTAACTAAGAATTGAGTAGTAATTAGGAAAGGTAATTGCCAGAGAACAATACCTCGCTCAGCTTTTAGCCTTATTTTGTGCACCCTCCAGAGAGCATCAATTATTGGATCTCTCTCCTCCGTAGCAATCTAGTCTTGATTTACATATGTTTTGCAAAAGATCCTGAGAACTCTATAGTGTAATTGTAGTGGAGGTTCATTTTGAAAGCTGTGTACCTTCATTTAGCCTTTATATCATTATAAAACATGAGCAGTGATAGATTTACTTTCCAGGCTGCAATGTAATTACTAGCAACATCGCAATTTTAACACAGTGAATGAAATTATATTACCTGTACAATTTGTAGCTGCTTCTTCTAGTGAAACAATACACTGTTCCATAAAAATTACTTTTTATTTTGTGCCCACTCCGTACACTCTGATCATACAAGCTGGTAGATCTAGATCTATACAGTCTACAGTGCTGATTTTCAACCAGTCCTGGCTCATTTTAATGACATCCTGACAATGGTCCCAGCTAAAGGACATCCAAAAAGTATTTTCTTGAAACCCAGCATGTACCAGATCGTCCTGCATATTAGACATTACTGAGTATGTGGGGACCTAAACCAATGCAATGCCGAACGACAGCTCAGAATAGTTGGATTCTCTAACTTTAATATATGACTTGGTGTATTATGAATAAAGTTTAGATGTTTACAATCATGTATACATTAAGTAGGATACATTTTAACGCTGAACATGCCAGTGCAGTTTCAAAATCAATGCCTGTCTTGACCTAGTTCTACGGTAGGGAAGAAGCTTAAGCTTGAGTTGAGCTGAAAGTAAAATTAAATAAAGTGGGTCCTGATCTGTCATTGGGTCCTTGTATGCATCACATCTGTTTCATTTCATTTTCAGCTTGTAAACTCAATGGACAATGATGCTGGGAGTTGTTCTATATTTTATTATTCAATGTAAACTAGATTGCACTGTTCGGTCTATAATAAGTGGAGCCATTGTGCCTGTGCTTTAATTATTTTGATCTAATAATTATATAAGGGCCATTATGATTGGGGTAATTTAATTGAGGCAGTTAACACATGCATAACAAATATTCATTAATACGTACAGGCACATCAAGAGTTGAGAACCCTGCCAGGGCTAAGTAGTTTCAAGATCCAAATTAAAATGAACGGGGGGGGGGGGCAGGTTAGTGCTTAGATCTTAGATGGTGTTATGCAAAGGGCTAGGGATGTTTCAGGGAAGCTACAAGAGGGGAAGAGAGATATGAATAAGAGAAGATATTTTTGGGTTAGAAAAAGGGGTGATTATGGCTGTAGGAGGCCTGAGGGATAGGGTATCAAGACAACGGAATGCACTTTTCCAAGGTAAACAACATTTGGCTAAGAAAGAAACAGTGTCCCCAAAATACGTATTTGGTACATATACCGGAAACACATGCATGCAGTACAACATATAAATTAGAAAACTTGCTTGCAGATCTGGCAAAATCCAAATGAGGTTGAATACCTTTTTGATTCTTGGGCCTCTCTTCAGATGGTGGTTTGCAGAGGGCTTGGGATGTCTCAGGAAAGCTTTTTGATTCTTGCAAGTGTCTCACTTCAGAATCAGTGGTTTGCAATGTATCAGGGAAGCTCCAAGGAACCTAGCCGCCTGCCCTAGACCTTTGCCGGTTTTGGAGCATGCATTTTGGATCTCCCTTTGGAACCGCAGACTCGGCCTCCTCGCCCCTTTGGGCTCCTCCGCCAGACCTTTCAACAGTTACTTATCCTGTAATCTCTTTTACTATCTATTTGCTGGCTAATTTCTCACTCATAAAATGTGTTTGGCGCATGCTGTCCATTACAGTTTATAAGCCAGAATGTTTGACTGAAGATCTACTGTATAACATTCTAAATGACTTTTAATAGTTTCTAGATGCAGAATGATGCATGCTGTCAGTGTGCATTATGAATACTATGAATTCTCCCTTACAGCTAAAGGTATTGCCAAGATGATAAATACAGCCTTAAATAAAATCAAATTTACTACACTGTTATCACTGTAATAACTCTATAACATACATAGCACAGCACAGGTCTAAATTAATGTTACCATTTAATATCTTTTTGGAACTTTGCAAGCTTCTAAGTAAAAAGGCATTTTTAAATGTTTAAATACAACCAATAAAATATCTGTGGACTGAATTGGGGATACTTTTGTTCCATGTTTCCAAAAAGATAATGTGTAATAATAATTTCTATTTTATAAGCTTGGTTGAGCAGGTCCATCCTTACCTGTTGTTTCCATAAGTCAAAATGTTATGTTATGCATTACTTGTCATAATCTGTTTAACTATTGTACAGGACAGCGGGATATAAAGACGCTATATAAAACAATAAAAAATAGTAATGGATTTTTGTGGTGTTAATTACTGTTGGCTCTATAACCTAGATTAGTTTGATAGTTTGACTAAAACAATTCATGGAAAACAAAGATTTTAAAATAGTGCTTCCTTACTTAAGAAGTGGTTCTTATATGTGAAACGTCGGAGAGACCTTTGTCAATGTGAGTATGGTGTATAAGCTTAATAGACATTTAGCAAGCATAGCAGGAAACACTCATAAGAGTACAGACCAGCAAGTCTAACATCAGCAGTTGGGAAATCTATGGAAACTCTGCTAAAGGAAATAATTGTCTCTGGGTGTAAATAGTTTGCAAGAGCAAAAACTGCATGGGTTTACTGCAGGAAGCTCTTGTCAAACTAATCTAATTGTTTTCACTGGCTAACTAAAATAGTAGACCAGGTAGGAACCATAGATATAGTCTATCTAGATTTCAGTAAAGCATTTGACACTGATACTTGCAGAAGACACATAAATAAATTGCAGTGATTGGGTTTGAATATTAAAATAATTGAATGGATAAGGCTTGTTTGAGTAATAAGAAACAAAAGGTTTTAGTTAATGTGAATGTATATTCAGAGGAAGGTCTTGATATTAGTGGGATAACTCAGGGACAGTAGCGTACCTAGCGGGGGGGGGCGGTGCCCCCGGGGAGCGCTCATCAGGGGGGTGCCACCACGCCGGCACCCCTCCAGAGACGGACAGTAATGTCCGTCTCAAGAGGAGCAGGCTCGGTTGGGGAGATCTAAGATCACCCTCCAACCGGCTTAAAGACAATCAAGGGAGTGGGAGGTCTGTTAATGCAGACCGCCGATCCTGTTCCCTTGCGACGCGCGCAGCAACTGATGCTGTGAGTCGGGATTTGCTGTCATATCCCGGCGCACAACTTTGAAGCCACGCCCCCCGCCTTCCGCACTCACTGCACCGGAAGGACAGGACACAGAAGAAGAAGAAGAGCCAAGAGGAGGAGGGAATGTGACAGTGACAGAGAAAAAGGTAGAAAAACATTCACTGAGAGTGGATTAGTAAGTGTGTGAGAGTGATGGGTGTTATGCTGTAGTTTATGCTGAATGTTGGTGAATGAATGTTTGCGAATGAGTGTGTGTGATAGCATGGACCTGTAAGTGTTTGTGTGTGTGGGGGGGTAGCATGGCATAGGGAGGCTGTAATCGCATTCTTATCATGCCCATGTTCTAGCATGTACTGGCTGCCTGGGCATGATAGGAGTGTGATTGCTGTTTTATATATATATATATATATATATATATATATATATATATATATATATATATATATATATAGTATTGTATATTTTTATGTTGTAAATTTTTTGGTCCAACCACACTTTTATTAAAAGTAAGTAACACACCAAAATTGGACAGAAAAATTAAACAACAATATATATATATATATATATATATATATACATGATTGCTAAAAGCAATCCCACTCCTATCATGCCCAGGCAGCCAGTACATGCTAGAACATGGGCATGATAGGATTGTGATTACTGTTAACAATTATCTTTTTATGCCACAATTTTATATCTGCCAATAATGGTCTTTACACCCTAATAAAAAAAAGGAAAGGTGTTTTTGATGGGAGGATCCATGGACAACGCAAAGTGCAATGGATGCATGCATGAACAGTTTAGTCCTCCAAGTTGTATTTTGAGTTTTCTAATGCATGTTGGGAGTCCCTTTTGCATTATGCAAACTGTTGAGTGCATTCTTTAGCTATTGGGGTTGAAAATAGCTTTGCAAATGCTTTGGAGTCCATGCAATATATATGCTTTTTGTTGTTGATTTTTTTTTTTGTCTTATTTTGGTGTGTTACTTACTTTTAATAAAAGTGTTTTTTTTTGTTTTTAAAGGCGTATATATATATAAAATTTAATAAATTATTCTCATGGTTTTATATATTTTACTGTAATCATTTTTAATTATTATTATTATTATTATTAGGAGAATGTGTTCTACTTTAGTGTTTGATTCTTGTAAGTCTTTGTTTAATATTTAACAATTATGAATGCTTACTTTATTATTGCTGCAGATAGAGGACTGGACTGCAAAATGATAACCAAATTTATACTGGAGACATATCTTTATATTCCAGAATATTTTAGATGGAAAGCACATCGACTACAAACTAAATTTAGTCAAGGAACATGGTCATGTATCTCGGGGTGACAGAAATGCTATTTCATACAGAAGCACTTTTACTATGGACTTGATCAATAAATTAAATAGATTAATTAAGTCAAGCTGTCAAGAGCAAGGTCTGTCACTAACTGCAGGCAGTGGAGTTGGCCCATTTATCACAGATGGAAACTCAACAAGAAAAGCCAGTCTTCAGTGTATAATTTTATAATGAATACGAATGATTGGGTTCTCTAAACGCCTCACAGTGAGAGATCGTGCCTATCATCTGGCCATATATGTTTGTATATAAATCCAGGCAGATACCGGAAATATTAAAACGTTTTGACTATATCTACTATATTTTGGCAGCTGCTCAGCTATTCCTTTTTCTTTTTTAATAATCTGTGTGATAATACTAAATCCTAAATGTGGTTCTAAAACATGCTCTGTTATGAGGTCATGGTAAAAATATATAGTATAGTGTGTTTCTTGTTATATGTAGTAATAGAAGTGGACATTTTTGGTGGGTCATAACGAGAGCTGGAGCTGAATACTTACTGGATCACTCACCATGAGCTCCGGGTTTGAGAGACAGCTTTGGAAATTAGGATGTATAGACAGATGGCACTTGGGATACTCTACCTAAGGGTAGAGTATCCTAACTTATATTAGTGGTTTATTTCCCGCAGCTATTAGGAACCTCACTATACAAAGTTTGGACCAAGGTCTCAACACGTGCTGCTAGAATTATTCAAATGTTTAAAATTAGAAATACAAATAGAATACAAAATTGTTGGAAGGATACATTGAAAAGTTTGTCTTGTAAGAATGTAAAATATTTGGAACTAAACACAGCTTTTTGATTCAATTTAAGAAAGCTATGTTACTTTTGATCTTTTAAGTAACCATTTTCTGCTACAGAAATGCTACTAAAAAGACAAAAGTTGTAATTTTGTGTTTTTTTCAATTTGTAATTTACTTATTTTCTTCAAACCTCTCATGTTCTCAATTCTTTTACAGTGTTTATAATGCTAGAATTTCCAAGTGAAGTCAACACATTGTATGTAAACAATAGGAAGTTATATCCTTACAACCTTTTCTGTCTAGAATGCTTCCTTTTTAGCTGTAAAGTGAGAGTGAGTTTTTCTTCCCACAAAAAGGAGAATCACATTGAAATTTTGCTGGTAAGTAGACTGTGCTATATGGGTTGACAATAAAGGTTGCAAACTGTTATATTGTATGCTACTGTTCCCTTCAGAAAATGGGCATGAGGAAGGATCAGGGATTTTTATTGAGCCGTTCTCTATGTCTGCTCTATTGACCAGGTGGAGCTGCAGACAGAGGGAGATTGTGATGTGACCTGCTGTCCGTTGACTTGTTTCTCCAAGTGATACGTGCCAAAATAATTAGGTCAGAAGTTCTAAAAATCTGGCCTAAGAATGTGCAGGAACTTTCAATACATTTGGACTGCCCTTAAACTTCAATTTAAACCTTCTGAACAGCTTTTCATGTGAGTTTTTTGACAGCACAAATTCAGTTTACGGAGAACACTGAAAACAAGTAAAGTTTAACTCTGAATCAGTGCTGGAAGTTAATATTTTAGCTATTTTAAGACAGAAAGGAAATGTTCTTTGAGCCACAGTGACGTGCGCAAAAAGAGTTGTTACTAGGTACACCGCCAAGTTAATGGAATTGCTTTAGATTTTGTGTCTGAAACAGCCAGTAATTCAAGTCTGGAACTTGAATTGCCTGTAGAAATAAAGTGCTTAAGCTGCATGCCTAATGCCAATTGACTTAACACCTATTATCCTCCTGCGCTTGACTTTTCTATAAGCAGGTCTTCTCTCCAGAATGTAAAATGTGGTATGCCCAGCGCTGGTCCTCTGCCTCAGTCTGTATAAGACATCAGCCCTCCCTATTACTCACCAACATATTCCAAGGGTGTTATCGTCAGCAGTAATTCTACCTATACGGCTTAAGTACATACATAATGGGCTCCAGACGAAGAACATACAAATGAGAAAACAGAAGCTTTCTATTAAGAGATATAACTGTCTAGTGCTGACATAGTACTATAGTTTTCACAAAATGTACTTGTGGCCTATTGTTGCAAATGTAGTGTAATAAAATATTTTATCATTGGTAGGGGTTTTGTAAAATTAACAAAAAATTACCACAGACAGATCTGTGACACATGAAAAAGTAAAACTGGGAAAAAACCCACAAATGTATTGACCACAATACCAAACAGCAACAATATTAAACTGAAATGTTAGCGGTACGCTGGACTTTCATAATTCTTAGGCATCAGTCTGGGGCCATTTGAATGGTTGTAGGTGATATGTGACATTCAAATACTTAAAGAACTCATAATCTAAAACTGGAGTGTCAGAAGCTTAGATCTAATGCAAGGAAGTTTTACTGAAAGGGTAGTGGTAGATAAAGGGGTAGAAGCTAATACAGTGAGTCAATTTATACATATATGGGACAGGAATAAAGCTACCCTGAGTCTAAGACATAACCAAGGACTGATTAAGGTCTGAGTCTTTACATCAGGAAAGATGGGCAGAATGGTCTTACCTGCCATCAAATTCTATGTTTTTACTGTATGTTCCTTTTTTAAAAATTGTTGACCCTATGCTTTTCTTGTCTACAATTCCACATGTGGCCACACATGGAATCTACATTAAAATGTAACCTGGCTTATCTTTTTTCTGTCAGAGGGGTCTATCCACTAAACTCCATGTGCTTGCAATTTGGTTAAAAAATGGTTGGCACAGCAAACTCGCAACGGTAGGACAAAAGTCCAACTCACCGATTCACTAATGCTAGCAGTTGCAAAAAATCATGTATGTGTGTATAGTGTATACGATATAGTCTAGTGAATGCAAGTTGAATAAATCAGGCAAATATGTTGGGGTCACCTTGCAAACCCAGTCGGGGGGGTGGTACATATGGCAGGCACAAACCCTAAGCCATGTTTTCCCCTATCCCCATCCCTTTCCTGGTGATATAGGGGTTACATTTATGGAAAAGCTCTTATATATATTATATTCTCAAAGTTTTAAATGTTTTACCTTTTAGATGTTTTAATGGACAGCAGTACAGTCTATTTTCTGAAGAGTTGTTGGAGCAAAGAGGACTGAGAGATGAAGCAGACCTGACCCTATCTTGTGTCCATGTAAACAGAATTTTCATGTTTATTTTTCCCGTTAAAGCTTATTTTACACATTTTCTAGAAATAGTGGCCTAGTAAGTGCTTGATTAAGAATGCTCCACTCCCACTCTACTATAGGTCCATCCTTAATGTGGTAGTTGTATTATTCTAGAGGTGTCTCTTACAGGCCTGAAACATTCACTTCTTTGTGTTCTTTTCGCACTGATGTTGATACGAGAGAATGCTGCAAAGGACATTGAGTTAAGGAAGCGCTAGCTATAGAGATCACATTCTATCAGCTTCTACGATATACTCTGCGGCTTCCTGAATTTGGCATCTACAGACGTATACCTATACTGCCTCAATTCATTACTGGTCATAGCTAGGAGCTTCAGTGGGAGTGAGAAGAGAAGGAGAAGTTAAAGGCTGATCAGTGAAAAATATTATCTGTTAGGTACATGATGGCACAAGCTAGACAGAAGACAACTCAGAAATGTTATAGAACGTGTGTAGACTTTTCAGATTTACACAACCACGCTTCTGCCCCAGCACAGACATTCTATATCAAGCATGCAAATACACCAAAAATCAGAGTTACTTACTCAACAATTTCTTTTATTGCATGGATACAGGAAAATGATCTCTGAAATGTTTTAATTGAGGCAAAAGGGAATATTTATACAATTTGTAAATGAATATTTGGATTGAGGTTTATGTGTATGTTTATCTTTCTTGCTTTATTTTCTTCATCTGCTATGAATACATCCACATTTGAGGAAATAATGAAGGGAAGATTTCTAAGCGTTGCAAGGTGATTAGCCTTTTGACTAGAGTGTGGTCTACCGCACTAAAGGGTTAAAATGTCAACCTTTGACTCAGTAAAGAAAATTAGTGTTCCTCAAGAAAAACATGATAAGTGTTCAGCACCCTT
Organism: Spea bombifrons; assembly: GCF_027358695.1. Lineage (NCBI taxonomy): Eukaryota > Metazoa > Chordata > Amphibia > Anura > Pelobatidae > Spea > Spea bombifrons. The sequence goes on from NC_071094.1 coordinate 29,934,985, forward strand.
GCTCATCTGGAACTGTGTTACCGATGAAAGACCATAGCAAGCGGAGGTCAGGGACACTGCATGTAGGTTTTAGCTTCTTATCCTATGGGTATTTTTCTACTTTCCTTTCTTTTCTTTTTTGTTATTCTATGCAGCCTTTGGTTAAACTGCTTTTTTATGGCGTCCTACAGGGAAGTAGAAAAAAAACCCTTACAAAGACCAATCAGATCCTATTTCTGTTCTACACATGTAACCCGGAGAGAAAATCTAAGTGCAGCAGCACAATTTAGAGAGCGTGTTGATGGCCCTCCATGGCAGGCACAAAGCAGCATGGAGCCTTTTCAGAAGGTGGATGCTAAAAATGGGAGATGTATTATTATGACGATTCAAAGAAATGTTAACCACATGTGGTGGCTGCATTCACAGAAAATAAAAAATGTAAGTAAAATAAAAATAGACACTTCCTTACACTTATGTGTTGCATTGTGTCAGTCAAACACTTATTTACCTAAATAGCAAACTTCAGTATGTTTAACATGAAAAATAGCTGCACGCTGTTGTGCTAAGATTATAAAGCTTATGTCCAAAGGCACAACTTGCAAATGTGAATTTTGACCTGAAATTTCTTTGTGTATGGATGCTGTTTGAAGACTGCTATTAAAGTGGAACCCAGTAAACGAAATAAAATATACTGTCGTTTTTTATGCTTTACCCATGGTATTGAGATATAATGTAAGGACGCTTTACTTTACTGAGTGGGTAAAGTTTTACGTCCATGTATTTATGGACCTTGCTTTGTTCACTGGGTCGCAGTCGTGCTGTAATAGAAAAGGGCCTTCCCCAAACTGTTCCCACAAAGTTGGAAGCATACCAATGTCCAAAATGTCTTGGTATGCTGAAGCATTAAGATTTTCCATCACTTGAAGTAAGGGGCTTAACCCAACCCCTGGTTTCAATAATTAAAATATGTCCCAATACTTTCCAGAACGTGTCCAAAATGGCATGGTATGCTGTAGGTGGCTGAGGTCCTAAAAGGGATTAATAGAACAGTATTTGAGGAAAAGGCAACTTTCTTCTCATGATGCATATTACCGTATTGGCTCGGTTATAGGCCGCACCCGAATATAGGCCGCACCCTAAAAGTTAGGTGCTTTTTCAAGGAAAATTTCTAATTAGTTTAAAAAAAATGTAGAATAGATATGCTGCCACTCTGCCCCCCCCCCGAGATATGCTGCCCTCCACCCGATATATATACTGCCCCCAAGATGTGCCCCCCCCACGACTTACCAAAGCAGACTCCCCTGTGTCTTGCGGGGCCGGCAGGGGACACCTACGCAATACGCGTAGACAACTTCTGGTGCCGGCACTTCCGCCGGCACGGGAGATTGTCTAAGCGCATCGTGCAGACGTTCACCGGCAGCGGCGATGCGCGTAAACGACATCCGCTGCCGGCATGTCTGCACGATGTGCTTTAACAATCTCCCTTGCCGGGACTCCATGGGAATTTCCCGGCAAGGGAGATTATTAAAGCACATCGAGCAGACATGCCGGCAGCGGAGGTCGTTCACGCTCATCGCCGCTGCCGGTGAACGTCTGCGCGATGCGCTTAGACAATCTCCTGTGCCGGCACTCCCCCCGTGGAAAGTGCCGACAGGGGAGGCTTTCAGAGCGCATCGGAGAGTAGGATGCAGGTCCCCTGCTCCGCTGCGGGGATCTGTATCCTAACCATGCTGCCTGCCCGGCACCCGGAACTGCATGTCCCGGGCGTCACGCGCTAGACCCCGAATATAGGCCGCACCCCCACTTTAAAGACTTAAAGTGGGGGGAAAAAGTGCCAATACGGTATATATGGGCAGACTTTGAAATTTAAAGTTACACAAACTTGCTCAAAGGTTGGTGCATACTTTGCAATACATAAATCAAGTTTAGGATACCCTGTCATATATTGTAGATGCATCCCTTCTGAGAGCAGTTTGACATGGTCTGTGTTGAAATTACATACTTGCTTTTGCAGACTGAACAGACACATTCTGTCATTTATCCAGGTTTAATCACATTGGCATACACAAGACTTGCCACTTAAAAAAATAGTTTTCACCAGAAACTGGGAAAAAATTAGTAATTTTTTTTTCTTTCCGGCTCATTCCTTTGTTCACCTTTTTAGTTTGCAAATGAACGTGTGGTCGGAGCTAATCATTTGTCTTCTGAAAACTTTTGCCACTTTTAATTCAGTAAAGGGCTGCTGTAATTTCTCATATGTATCTGTAAATTACATTGAATCCTGTTGGCATCACATTATGTGCCAGTGATTTATACCCTTTCTAATAATTTATCGGTTTATGCAAGATGAGCTCAATTTTTATAACCTTGATTGAATTAATACTGTGTGGGAGAGATAGAAAGATTGCATTGAAGTTTCTCTGCACAGACAGATATGCGTATATACACCCACTAGTTTTCCTTAACCTTAGTGTTCCGTAATAGTACTTTAAACCCATTGCTTTGTAGATGATTGGATGCACTGAACTGCAAAGTGATACAATACTTATAAATCACACAACAATTACTACTTAATACAGTAAGACTTTGGAATGCTCTGTTTTTCGTAAAGTGGAGCATTCATTTCAACTTCAATATCCATTGTATGGACTTTGTAGATCTTATCTTGTACCAAAACCTGATTCAGTTACTTAGTTTTGGAACTGACATTTGACATCTTTTTAGATTCTTTAAAGTTCATATCTAAAGTTTTATTTCCTCCCCACAGCTTGTTTTAGCTGTGATCCATCTTCTCCTGGCTAGACATTTAAAGCCAGCACGAGGATCCAGAATTCAGAATCAATTCTTCATCTGGTCACAGCTGCTCCAATAACGCAGACCCCACCAGGCAAAGAGGAGATATTTTGCACTGTAGTTGGGAATGGGTTATTGTGGCTTTATTTGGAAAGTGTTTTTGGGAGGTCCGAGGATGTCCGTTTCTCTCTTTTCATGCGCCAGTGAAGTGAGTGAGGATGGAAACTTTTCGCGAAACCTAAGGTATAAATACATAAGATGTTTCTACCTTTTCAAAAATGTATATATTGGTACCTACTGTACGCCTATCTCTTTATAGCTCAAAGTGTTAGGGAATTTGTTCCCTTCATTCACCAGGCTTGATTAATTTCTTTACACACTAATCACCCTGACAATCTCCCTGACAATCCTATAGAAGAATAGCACATATTACAGTACTCTGTGAGTAGGTCAATATTCATTATTCTTTATATGTTATCATTTGATGTCAGATTATTTGTTACTGTATTATATTTCAATATATTCCTGTTGCTCTATAACACCATTGTGTAAAAGCAAACAGTATGTTTATCACACTTATATGGAAATATATTTCAATGTGTGTTAAAAGAAGCACTTGGCTTAACTCCATCATCATGTTGAGCAGCCAGGGAAATCCCACAGCTGTGGCAAAAAACCAATGCAACACATTTGATTTACTGTGCCAGTGGATTCTGGGAAGCAAGAGCTAACTATAACATAAACATATGTTAAGACATACTGATAAGGATTAAAATCTTTTACAGCAACAATTACAACATAGGAAGAAAAAACGGAAACGGGAAGGGCGGTTGCGAATCTTGATCTTGCAGTTTCACCTCAAGAGAAGAACGTACTGGTTAAGTCAACTGGGGTTTTTAATACACAGCATTTCATACACAGCATATTCTTTATTAACATAAACGTCCCACCCTTCACCCTTGTCCTAACATATAGCAGCAAAAGCTAAGGCCAGGAGTCATGTTGACCTTTCATATGGGTCCAGGGCTTTACTTTCCATATCCTGATTTATCTGTTCCATGATAGAATACCGATATTCTTATAGGGACCTGATTCTTCATTTGTTAATACTATTTAGTTTTATGCAATATTTTCATTTGATGCCATCAACTAAAAATAATGTTGTCCCTGTAGCAGTCACATATTCTGCTAGCCGGCGTCAATGCACCTATAGTTCTACATGATGAAATAACGTATAACGAATGTATTTGTATGTACAGTATACGAAGCCATAGTGGTCTATTTCATCTGCACCGGTCGGGTTGGCCGTCTGAGTAGGCGGCTATCCAGTTTCATTCTGTAATCTGCCAAACACAATAACCTGTTCCATTATGAAAACCTTCCACTTATTTTCTGCACAGCAGTTTTATTTGATGCAGGGATTTGGAGCGTAAATTAAACGTCTAACTAGTAATTAAGCGTTGAGATAATGGACAGTGTATGGGGTCCATGGACAGAAATGAATTCCCCTTGAAGAGAAGGTTCCACCAACAATAACATTTATAGAATGTTGACCAAAATAAAGTATGTTTTATTTTGATTAATTAAATCTCATTCTAAGATTTCAGGATATTGAGTTCTGACTGGATTTCAGCGGTAAAATTGGCTTAGGTGTGGGTGCAATGAAAGTAAGTGAAAGGGCCTATGGTACTATTAGTCTCTGCATCTGTCTGGCATCCCCCAATAACCAGTCATTCATCTGATCAGCACTTTTGCCTCAGATTCCCCCACTTTTCCTTTGAGAAAATGTCAGCACAATCCCCTTCCATTTTTTTTACTCTGCAGGGACGCTTCTGTTCCCTTAATACCGCTTTTTTACACACACACGTATATGCTATCATTCAGAAGTTTGAGGTAACATGGAAATGTCCTTGTTTTTGAAAGAAACGCAGATTGTGTCCATTAAAATAACATGAAATAGATCAGAAATACAGTGCACACATGAGGTTGTAAGGGACATAACCATAACTTCAATAAATAACAATACATGGTGATAAACTTGGGATAAATCAGGCCGTGGTTTTTATTGAATTAACCAACAAAACAATAAATAAACAAATAACCAAAAACGTTACCACTTAATAACTCAATAACATATATATATATATATGTGTGTGTGTGTGTGTGTGTTCTTGGCCTAGACCCAGAGCACCCAAAGTTAATTTAAGAAGCTTGACAAGCACCCTATAAGCCAGAAGGCAACACCTTTCACCTTTACAGTTTACCCCTTGTGTGATAGGGTAACTTTACCCTAATAAAAGCCACAACAATATATATGACAAGCGCATTGTTGAGTTTGTGCCAAGGAAGACCGTACCCCATACCCAAATAATGACTCAGACACTTTATTTGGGTGCAAAATATATTGTCCACAGCTTTATTAACATATATACAATATTTAGAGGTCATTGTCAACCCAGCCACCCCGGTTAAAACATAATTAACAGTTTACTTCTTATTAACACTGACAATGACCTCACATAACCAATAAATTAACCACATATAACAATGGCACCAACACATACCAGGTGCCTCCACATTAACCCATTAACATATTGACCACATTAGGGGTGTACCAAGACACCCCTACCAGACCGTTTAACCAAATTATAACTATGTAGGGGCATACCGAGACACCCCTACACCACCGATTTAACCAAACCACCAATGCAGGGGCATACCGAGACACCCCTACACCACCAACTTAACCAAACACCAATGCAGGGGCATACCAAGACACCCCTACACCACCCCAGGTTCTGAGCCACAGGCCAGCTCGAAACCCACACCAATAACTTGAACCAAGTCAAATTATTAACCAAAAACATAACAAAACACCGTATTAGGCAATAATCCCCAACTATCCCCGCCGCTGTGACAAAACGGGGTAGTCACCCCCCACAACCCACCTTAAAGGGAGGGAGGGTGGGACAACCAGGATTTAGAAAAGCAGTTAAGTGACCGTTTACAAAATGGTTGCCACTTATATACCTTGTTAATAACCCCACCCATAACAACTCTGAACCAATTAAATTAAATCACTCCTTTTGCACACCACCTAGCTCTGTCAAGGCCCACTCCGCCTAAGCTGCGCTGCTCCATGGGCTTCATTACAACTTAGTGGCTCGCTTCAATAGTGACAAGCATCCTCATAACGCCTTTGCCATTGTTAGTGTTGTAAATGACTATTGTAGCTGGAAATGGCTGATTTTTAATAGAATATCTTCATGGGCCCTTTATCAGCAACCATCACTCCTGTGTTCCATGGCACGTTGTGTTTGCTAATCCAAGTTTAAGTTTAACAGGCTAATTGATTATTAAAAAAACATTTAGCAATTATGTTACAGATAGAATTGTTTTATTTTCCATGAAAATAGCTAAGTGACCCCAAACTCTTGAACTGCAGTGTAAATATAAATAGACAGTATGTACGTGTATAACTTTCTCCAAAACACACAATGTAATTGCGATTTAAAGATTGAAAAAAACCCTAATTATACTTTGCGGGAAATGATTATTCTAGTCTGAGAGACCCATCTATGTATATTTGTATCTGGATTAATGTAGCCGTTTCTGCTCTTATTCAAAATCCTGACACAAAAGAAAAACTAGCTTTCAGGGCCCATTACTTTCTCTCACACATTAAAAGAAATGAACCCTTTTATTTAGTCCTGGTACTTTGCATTCAACTTGACACAAAAGTTTGTTCAAAAATTTAACAAAAGGTTTCATCTTGTTCTGCAAAAGTGATATGAATATTAAGGAGAAAATACTTGTTTGTTCAAAATATTTGATTGCATGCGCCTGCTGGGAATAGCATTATAAATATCAGGCTATCTGGATCTAAATAGCCGAGATATTGCCATTACTCATGAGAAAATGGTTGCAGAGGATTAAATGTATAAATTCCTAAGCCATACATTTTATATCTTCAAACAGTCTGGTATAGCTGAACTGTGAAAATTGGAGATAGGTTTTTATGATAATTGAAAGATGTTTTCCTTGAAGTATATAAGGCCCCAGAGAGAATGTTTCTCTATAATTTTATTCTAAGCGTCTGCACAGTTTAACCTTCCAAAGTATATTTTCTCGCGGCAGCTTCTGTGTCTGCAAATAAACATCGTAAACCCTATTTTTCATGATTTGGCAAATATTGCTTCTGATTCTTATATCGCTATAGCGAGGTGCTGGATAAAACATAATGAGTTACATAGGACTAGATCAAGGAAACTATCTTGGGTTCATAGCATTGGTGATTTCAGATGCCGAGACTACATTACTGCTGGTTACAAAACAATGTTGACCTATCCGTGTGTTCCAATAACTTCATTGTCATGGGCCCTACCTGTCTCAACTCCTGAGTAGCAGATCATCACGAGAGTTTGAGGTCTACAACAGTCGAAGATCTACCACACCTGTTGTCATTCCCTGCTTATATGCAATCCTTTTGGCTTTTAAACATCCAACTTGCAATGTGAGCAGTAAAAACTCACAAGACAACAATAACAACCCCGATTAAACATTAAAAGAAAAGCCAGCAGGATTAAAGTGTGTTGTAAAGTTGAATTAAATTTTAAATGGAAATGATTTCAGCATCTGATGACCAGAAAGCAATGTGAAAAATTTATTACGTGCAAGTGATTTTTTGTAACTCCCCAGACACAGTGATTAAGTAAAAAATATTGTAATCTTGCCTTATTCAAACAACCTACTTGTTTATTAATGTGTCGTATACCTCTGTGCTGATTCAATACAACATTGCCTTTTTAAAACCCTTGATATTAAATGAGGGTGGGGGTATGGCTAAACTCTGCTGCCCAGAAAAAGAGGAAAGTGACCGGTTGAAGCAGCGCTTCACTCGGAGACTCTGGGTCAAACCTAGAAAGTTCCCAGGACTGTAGAAAGCACACTTATAATGTCTGGATGTGTGGAATGGCGCTCATGTAAGATTTATGGATATGAATAGCAACATTTTCTGTGATTTTTATTTTTCTAATACGGTCTGAACAATCCTTAGAGGAATTCATAAAAAGGAAAGAATGTTGACATCTAAAATAAATATTGCATTCTATGTCATGGATAGATCTACTCTACTGTAGAGTACTTTTCACATGTGATGTCTTTGCTACGGCATATTCTTGTTTAAAGCAGACATGCCACCTCTCCAAATGCTCAGATTTCTCTGGGCATCGTCCATGACCTAATTTACAGGATTATTTTCTTCAGCCCTCAGGTGAAAGCTGATATATACTGACAGCTTCAGGGAGCTGAACAACAAAGGTGAGGTTGAAGACTCACGAGTAAATAATAATAATAATAATAATATACAAAATAGCTAAACAACATTTAAAGCTTGGATCTGAGGTGCTAATGGGCCGTGCATACTAAGGTCAGCTCAAACTATTACATTGAGGAAAAAGAGAAAATATAGATGACAAAATACATTTCACGGAAAGGAAATCAAATTTAGAAGCGTAGCTAACCTATCTCTTGAAAATGCTGCAAAAATAATATCTAGAAAAGAATTTAGAAAGGGATCATAGCCCACACGCACATGATCTATGAGGATATATTCATGTTAAATTAGAGAATATCCATGTATCAGACATACCACGCGATAGGCCAATTTTTTGCGGGACATTCCCGATCTTGAGACACTTTTGCAGGTAGTGGGAATCATGGGCTGGATCGTCTGACGATCTTAGGGAACTTCAAAATCAACGGAGGCCCATGTTCATACCTGGGAACTCTCCCCGGGTGAGCACTGCTCCTCCGGTTTTCCGGGTCAAGACCCGAATCCCCCGACATTGGCGGGACCGCCCACCGACATCAGCAGGACCGCCCACCGACATCGGCGGGACCATCCCACTGACGTCAGTGTGCAGTCCTGGCCGCGTCCCGCAAGGGAAGGCTCCTGGTAGACGGAGCCGAGAAGTTCCCAGGTATGCCCATGTTACTGCATTTACTGTAAGATATTATGTCAATGTGTTGGTAGTGAAGTGGTGTTGGTACATATATCATTTTAAAACAGATTATGTGTTAATATGTGTCACCACCACAGCTGTAAACATATTTATTAAAACCATCCTATACCATTTGTGAATCAGTAAAATGGTTTGGGCACATTCTGTTTAAAAGCAAGGAGCTATTTTTCCATACGAGAGCTGAGATAGCATAATATCAATTAATTCCAGAATCCATTCTCCCTTATTTCAGGTAGACTATACATAAACCATTTTCAAAGTACTTATGTGCTTTTTTTTATATATTTATGTTTTATTTATTATTTTCATAGCTATATGTTTATGGAAATACATTTTGTTTACAGTAATTAGAGAAAAATTAGTAATTGGATATATGTTTAATTCTAAAGTTAACCTACGGGTTTTACGATAAATCTGAGGTTGGGTTATATCGTGTTACTGTGATCATGGTGAAAGTGATAGGATCAGCAGTATGTAAAATATTTTGCTGTTTAGTATGCTAATTTACCGAATGCTGAAATCTGCTTGTTTCAAAATGACTGAAAAATGGCAGCAAGAGATTTGTGCTGGAACCTTGCTAGCAAATTCTCCAGGGTAAATGGATAGGTTAATGAACATTTGTATTGAATGATTATATGAAATGACAAGTTTAAAGATTTAGATGGAAGATATTAGTTTATCAGATGTTTGCACATGCAATGAAGCTGATTTGATTTATTTCCTGCTATGCTTTGTCTAATGTATATTAATTTGCCATCATGCCCCAGAGAAAACAAGCAGCCTGTCCAGGAATAAAAAGAAAGGTTTGAGAACACAGAAGGTGAATGTGTAGTGCAAATTTCTCAAGTTGTGACAAGAGGGTCTATTCATTAAGTTGTGAGTGCTCGTGAGTTTGCAGCCATGTATCCAGTAAGGCCAAGTCATATTAGTAAATAATCACTCATAGTTGTGGATTAGTTAATCCATGGGTTGCTTGCGCATAACATATTTCACCTTGCATGTCCAGACCCTAGGTATCCCTCCCGGGGGTGTTAGAGGGTTTTAATAAATGTTATTATATGTGTAGTAACCTATGGGACAGGGGCCATGCCTGATGGAATTAGGCTGTGAATGATAAAATATAACACTCTTGAAGGGTTTGTGTGGCATCTTCCACCCCTGCACATTAAATGTTAAAGTGATAATAAAACCTTTTGCAAAGGTATTGATCTCATCCCATGCTATTCCCTACACCGTCATTCCCACCCGTAGGAGTTGGCTTCATCATACCTGTTTTCGGTAGAGGCAGCCAGGAGAAGGAGAAAAACAAGGCGAAACTCTTATTTTTTTTAACTTTAGTAATTTAAAAAATGCATGCACCAATTCCGAAGCGGTAAAACATACTGAAATCCATGCAAAACAAAGTCCAATATACATTACAAATATTTGAAGGACTATCCTGTTCCTTTACGGGAACAAAAAAACCCAGCTTTGATCACTTAAAGATTTGTAACTCCTATATTTTAGGCATAGCTAGTGTAAAGGCTTGTACAGAAAAAAAGAAAAAAGGGATTTAGTATTTTTGAATTTGACGTTGAATTCGAAGTTAAATTGAATAGTTTCCTCTTTTGTTGTTTTCAGAAGACAGGGAGAATTGAAATCATTGTCTGTGTTAAGTTCCTAATAAGTTGTTGAATATTCATCGGAATGAGAGATGCTCCTTCCTAACCTGATTTAATGATTTAATGCCCTCAATCACATTATGTATTATTTGAACATAATGCTCCATCATCTTAAGTTAAGCAGCCATCATACCATGCCCTATATAACAATTACTTCAGCTAATTGGCTGTCTTTTCGTTTACAAGAATAAATCACTCTTGATGTGCACGATGATGAGAACCATTTGCATCTGCGTCTATTGACTTAAGTGTCTTTACTTTAGAACAGATGGCAAACGTATGTAAGAATCATCACTATGGATAGTGTAAGGGCCCATTTTTGTATAATCATGTCTTGTGTTTTCACCTTGTAAAGTAAAATCACAAATGCTAATTACCTAAATCATTCTCTGTAGGATTGTGTACATAATAGAGCTACAATTGTTTAGTACATGTGATACTGAGACTGACAATTTATTTAAAAACATTCAACCTCAGGCTATTTCCTTGTAAACATGGCCTCTGCCTCCAGTCAATGGTCCCTCCAGTAGTATCGGCCCCTCTGCTGGCTGAGAGGGACATAACTAGTCTAATACACCAGCTCTGACCAAAGGTGTAGGGCCACCACTCATAAATATTGAGTTTTGTTATTGCAGTCAGTTTGGGAAATTTTTGCCCCACTCCACTGTAAGTGTATTATTGTAAAAATCGCCTGTCCTTTATAGTCCAAATGACTGTAGCGTCCATACAGTCTATCAAATGCCAAGCATCGGCTAGGAAGGTTTAAAACAAGATGGCAAGCCAAGCCTTCTTGAGCAACATCAGTGCCCCGACTCAAAAATGCTCTTTTGTCTGGAGAGGCACAAATTCACACAGACACCCTGCAAAATAATGTGATGTAAATGTAATTGTCATTCAGTTTATCTAATCAACCATTGTTCATTCCCCATGGTTTTGATTGTCTGTTAATATCTTTGCTTTTGACATGCCAAAGTTCATGTCCTTGTTAACCTGCTGGCATGGATAGGGTTAAAGCTCTCTAGATTTCTTGTAATCCCCATCCTTCATGTAAAAGTGATATGTCAAATGAGATGACTTGGAAATATCTGCATGCTTTTCTGTATGTTAATATTTAATAGAGATAGACATGTTTATTACTGAAACACTCAAATGCTCTTATACCTGGCATATATAATTACTGCCATGGGGAAGTGGAATAAGTTAATTGAGAAAGTCAGGTTTTCTAACTAAATTTAGAACCAAATTCTTTTGAAATGTAGAACTGTCTCTTTTAGACACCTTTTGTCATCTGTGTCACTATGTTTGGTATAAAGCTCACTCCTATCTATTTAATGAAGGTATTTGATATCTGCCTCATGTTTATTTTTAATTGTTGGTCCTCTTAGTGGAACACCATATTGTTAAAGTAAAAGGCACAAAATCTTCACAATTAACCCTTGTTGAAGAAGGCCCTTTTCTATCCCAACATGACTGTGCCCCACTGCACAAAGCAAGGTCAATAATGACACGGTTTGTCAAGTTTGGTGTGGTGGAGTTTGAGTGGCCGCACAGAGCCCTGACCTCAACCCCACCAAATTGGAGTGCTGATTGCGAGCCAGGCCTTCTCGTCCATCTTCAGTGCATGGCCTCACAAATGTTCTTTTGGCTGAATGGGCACAAATTCCCACAGACATAGTCCAACATATTACGGAAAGCCTTCCTAGAAGAGTGGAGGCTGTTCAATATTAATGGCCACGCTCACATGGGTGTGATGGTCAGGTGTCCACATTATTTTGGTCATGGTCATAGTGTATATATTTTCCCTTTACGTTACAATCTGTAAATGTAACTATGCAGTTATATATAGTTCTAAAGAGTAGCTTTTAACTTGCGTTTTGTGTTTTACTCTTTTTATTTAACTATCATTATTATTTTCTTTTACCGAAAACATTCAGCCGGTTTGCGTTTCTGGCTTTTACGGTTTATCCCTGTCCACTTGCCATCTGGTAGACTGCAGAAACATTTCCTTCAGGGATGTCTGCCGTAACAAATCTTTGTCATTACTGTCATACTGACTCAGTATTTTGCCATCACCTTTCCTTTCTGATAAACTGTCTTCAAATTGATGGCTGTCATAAACATGCTTAGGTAAGAATCTAGAAGATGCACTAACTGACCAAGGTGAAATCGTACACTGTTTTACTTGGTTTCTAGGGTAACGGGCACATGGCTATAAACTTACCCTGCTCTCCTCTCATATATATCAAATTATATTAATTTAAAAGAAAAAACTGATTTTTGTCCAAGAAATCTACTACTACTATCTACTGCCATGCCATTAACTGCAGTGCCCACGTTGGACATTTAAGTTAGAACACACTGGCTGGAGTTATGAGTGTTTCTAGGGAGTTGTAGTTAAAGCGTTTGAAGCAGTTTTAACCTCGCATAAAGCTATGGCGTCAGCGTCACTTTTAAGTTCAAATGCATACCATGTGCGTGTTGAAAGCAGTCAGCCTTTATTGACGCGGATAAAAGCACACATCAGATTCTCCGCGTCACATTTAGATGCGCTTTATAAAGTGGCTGGGAGCAGAGACCAACCACATTCTTCATCTTGTGAACGCCCCGCAATAATCTGTCCTTCTTGCACATTGCTTCTCCTTGTTTTTTTTTTGTTACTGAAAAATATCAGCTGTGAAATTACTGACCTTTTTTGCACTGGATTAATGCAGAAATTTGGGGCAAATGGGTCATGGCAGTGGAAAGTGGTTCTATCAAAGCTAGTGATATATAACTGCCTTTGGACACTCAGGGTTCTTCACCTGGTGGTGCATTAAATTATTTATTTTAATTTTGCGTACATTATTTTCTATTGTAATAAATGTGCCCTTTTGCCCTACCCGATCATTTGCAGTTGTTGATGATTTTACTTGGGCAGGACATTGGAAGGAAAAATAAATGTTACACCATAAAGTATAGAAATGATCTCAATACATTTTCTTATTGACTGTTACATCTGCTGTATTGAGCAAGGGATTGAAATTTGGCCATGTCTGCCAGTGGATTTTAATTACCAGTGGTGTGTAGGTTGGAGGTAGAGGTATCCACGTCCTGTAACAACAAGGCTTTGAGTTTATGGTTATGCACCATGAATATGTGTCCTGTCCATTCACTCGCCCTTTGTATTACAGTCATCTAGTGCAGGAAGACATGCACACGAAAACATAAATAGGGGTCTGCGGAGTCTTACCTCTCAAGGTGTCTCTGAATAATATCTCTCTCTGTTTTATAACTTTCTGAATATCTATATACATTTTACTTAATTTATATAACAAACATATTTAAAAATATAAAAAAAACTTTTTCCACCAAGAGGTATCTGAAAGAATGGACCATGCGTGTTGTATTTCCAACAGTTTACCTTGCTCATGTTAAAATACAATGTCTGCTTGTTTTAATTGTTTTTTGTTTTTAACAATCTTTCATTTTTCCTGATCTCATCTGCCCGTGTTTGCCTTGGAAATTCATTTACTTGACAAATGAAACTGTAGTGGCAGAACATTTACTCTCGGAGAACTAATTTGCGAAATATTAATTTGATTTCCATATACAGTATATTGATTGCTACTGGATCACCTTCAATACAAAATAGATGTTTAAATAATGTTTCTGGATTTTTACATTTAGGGAACTTTGCTTTAACTAATTTCCTTTTTGACACATACTCTATCTTTTTCTATATGTGTAATAAGATCATTGTTACAATTATACTAAATTATACCTGGACATGAGCTCTGATAATGAAAACATAAATGATATATAGTTTTAGCTGGTGAGGCAAACATATAAGCTTAGATACAATAACAATTGTGTTCTACTGATGGATTCCTAATACTGTCATAGGAAATAATGTTTCCTTTTTGCCTGCCACTGGCATTAACCCCTTAAGGACAATGGGCGGTCCCTAAACCCATTGAAAACAATGCATTTTGACCCCGTACATGTACGGGCTTTGTCATTAAGGGGTTAAATAATACTTGTACGCGTATCATTATTACATCCTAACCACTTATTTACCAATAAATCAGTGCGATTTCGAGCAAATGTAAATTCTGGTAAACTATGTTGGATTCCTAGAGAAGTAATCCCACCTTGTAATGCTTGTTCCATTACTTTGAAATCGATATAATATTAAATTTGGATTTCTAAGCAGGCTGTGGCTACTTCTGGCGTATCAGCACTATTCATTTAAGCCATAGTCGCTTCCTGGAGATGTTGAACGGAGGTGTCCTATTACAGAAGCTGTATTTACTTTCACGTCTTCCAAGATTGTATTTAACCCTTTTTGTAAATGTGTTCCTTTATTTCCTATAAACCCTATTAACCTAGTACTAAGTATACTTTCTACTGTATTCACACCTGTACATCTTTTTCCTGTTCAAAATAGTGTTATTTTTTATCAAACCATTGAACAATACCTCTTTCCATATTTAGTAAATATTTCTTACACTGTGGAAATCTAGATTCAATTTTCTTCTCTGATATATTAAATATTATATTCTAAATTATAATAAAAATTACCATCTACCATTGTGTGTGAAATGGAGATAGTTTACCTGAAAGGCACTTGACTTTTTAAAAGTTTTGTTTTCAAATACTGTTTTAGTTGGTGAGACTTTCACTTGTACATCTCCATGTGTCTCAGCACCCAGATTGCATTTATAGGATTTACCCCAGCACCCAAATTGCACCCAAAGGGGCCTCCTCTGAGTCTGGCTCAGACACATCCTTTATTCATTCTATTCCCTTTTCGCCCAAAACAGTAACAGGTAGACTGTGAAAACACACACACATATACTCTACTCTTACAAACGCCTGCCCATAAACACACTTGTCCTTACATATAAACCTGCCCTTGCATGCACACACTTGTTTGCTCTAACACAAAAACTGTTTTTCTCCCCTATGTCATGATCTCGCCTCTTTCTTAGTATTCCTACCCTTTTGGGCAATCTCTCTTCTCGTTACCCTCTTTATCTCTTCCCTTTTTATTTATCTCCTTAGTTCAGCTCTCTCTTGCTCTTTATCTTTCTCTCTATCTCTCTCATTTGCACACACTCACGCCTACACATGCAACATACTCAGTAACACACATATCAACACATCAATGTTCACACAAACACACATATACATACATGCCCACAGAAATAATAGGTTTTCAGGTATTTCAATATTTCAATTGCTGGATTGGTATTCCCTATAGATTTTTTCAACTGTTAAAGTCTATCCCATAGGTTCTTTCGTCATCTTCCACTATGGGAGTATTTTAAGGGGGGCTAAACGCCTACTCTTGTGGGTCGGAAACCTTAATTAGCCTGTTTGTTTGCTTAGCTCACAAATGACGCTTACCTGTGTTTGATTCAAATACAGCCACATTACCAAATGCATCCACTAGGATTATATTGTCCTATTTCTTTGATTACTTTCATTATTTGATGGTGGATTTCCAGTTTACATGTCAACAGTTTATGTTCACGTTTTCTCAGCATCTCTTGTGCTGAACTGACCTCTGGTTCTTCCTCTACATTTTCTGTAGACCATGATTTTGTTTCTATTTCCTTGTGGTTATTGAAATCTTTCTGTAATTTGAATCTCTAAATGTTTCCAATATATCAAAAACACATCTTTTTATACTGTATACAGATTACTTTGACAAACTGACATTAGTCAGTTTCACACCTTCAGCAACCATTGTATGATAAAACGTAACCATTTTCATTATGTTTTATCTTATGCTTAGTCTTACGTCCTGAAAATAACTTTTTGTTTCTCATATTATTATGAAATTCACATTGCGTCCTCAAGTCATGCCACAAAGCCGCATTACTAGCATTACAAGACACAAAATATATTCCATTTTCCTCTCACTAGCAAAGTATTTATAAAATCCATACTTACCATAGGAAAACTTTAAGCAGTTGATTTTCTGCTTTAATCAGCAATCGGTACGCAGTCGACCTTGGAATGCTTGTCTCTTCTGTCCACATGGCCTGGTCTCTCAGCTGGTTTATATTTCCCCTCTATCTTCACCATTTGATTCTTTGAAAGTCAGTAAATTGAGCTGTTCAAACTTTGTGTAGGACAACAGCCGCTCTTTTGTTTGTTGTGTGAAAATTTATAACACTGGCTTGCTTGTCAATTTCTGACACTGATTCGTCAGTCTATCACTTTACAATTTGTCAGATATTTGTTTTATTAAATATCTTAATGTCTCCATGACCAAAGATCAGTTGAAATCACAGCTTAAATTGGTTAATGTATTGTACAAAGCATACATACACACAGCACAGCACCAATCAATGACGATAATGCATATTAAACTGTTTACAAAGTATTTTAATGTACGTTATTGCGTAGAATAGCTCCCTGCGGCAGTAAACTGTCCCTTTTAAGCTTCCTCAAGAACAAGCGTGCCGCTCTAACCATAATTAACACTATTCTGTCTGACTTCATGTATAATAATGTGGGTTTTAATGTGTTTTTATACTTCTAATACTCCCAATTATACTATCCCTGCAGAATGTGCCAGTCTGGGCTGTTTACATCACATTTTCTTTAACATGATTGGCATGTTGGCTTCTCAACATCAAGTGATGGAATATACAATGAGAATATTTAGTGTTTATTATTCAGGAAGCCATTTAACTGTGTCATTGCATAATTAAGCTTTAACTATGTGCTAATGCGGCATTACACACCATTTCAGTATTTTGGTGAGTTATTCTGTTCAAATTGAATAAGTTTTGAAAACTGCCAAATGTATCTGAGGATCACATTAGCCCAGAAATGCCAGTTTGACACCGTACACACACAGATGCACCAGGAAACTGAATTTGAAAGCTGTACAATATTTATGTCTTTGTTTTCAGACATTCTAAATCCTGGAGCACGAGATGTGACTTCAATCTTTCCGTGCCTGCTTTATTTGCTGCGTGCGATTCAAAGACTCACAGTTTATTATTTTTCACTGGAAATTAGCATTTAAGATTGAATTAACCTTTTCCACTATACTTAACAAACAGAACAGTCCAACATACATATGTGAGCATACATGCATGTTTTGATGTGCATACTGTATACCGATCTCGGTTTCAAAACATTGTTTTACTAAGCTAGATGTCAAAAGGGAACTCTTGCACCGTGGGTTTTGGCACAACAAAAATCTCTCCTCTCCCTCATTTCTTCTTATTACCCGTGTCACGACACAGATTGAAAATAGCTTTGTTATAAGATTTTTTACTTATTACCAAGCACTATTACCTGCTTGACTTTGTGTGCTCCTTTCCTGTAGTGTAAGTACAGTTATCTTACAAGATCGTATTTGATTCTCTAGAGAGTTGACACTTTCTCACAGAAGCCTGTAGAGATGGCAATGCTGGTTGCTCTGATCTAATTTATCTGTACTTTTAGCTGTCAGATTGCTGTAAAAACAATGTTATTAACACCTTCTTTACTGAAGGTATTTTGTACTAAAAACCTTCTGACCAGTCAGCAGCATTCACTACAGTTCAGTGCAACATCTAGTTCATTGTGAACACAAGTCCGTTCAAAATAGAAGTCTCACGTGATCAGGTCATCAAGACCTCCGACCTGGGAGAGTGAATGCCGATTCCCGAGGACTGCCTTAAGGCAGTAGCCTGTACCAGGATCCAGCAGGTAGCAGTGGGCACACCACTACTGTCTTCATGATGTCTATGCCGTCAATATAGGTTTTTGGCCACATCTTTACAGGACGGCATAAAACGTCATGAAGGTTTTAAGGGGTTCATTCATGAAAAGTGAAAAGTCTTTCATCACAAAATAGAAGATAAATGCATTATTTTTTATGGACTATTAACAAAGTTTATTTTGATCTTATTTCCACATGCAGGTGGAAATGTATCTTGTCTCTTGCTTCATCATGGCGTGGAATGCTGCAGAGAGCCAGCTTATGATGTCATTAATGGCACTATGTAGATTGCGACTGCTAGAGGGCAAGAGAGAGATCTGTGATGGTGGCTGCTCCTGTAGGTGGCCTGTTGCCTCTTTCCACAGAAGCATCACAGTAGGGGGTTTCTATAGGATTGCGAACAATTAGAGGAATATTTTTTTGTGCTGTGAACATTCCAGAGATTATTCTTCGTTCTTATTTCTCTTCTTCCCCTGGCTTAATTTTATCTGGTTTGCAGAAGACATCCAGTTGTTTTTCTATGATGTATTCTGATGTGATTTCCTGACTGTTGGAGACAGTTCCTACTGTTACGCTTTAAGCATTCTATACCAACACTGACTAAAGCAGAGATAATGCAATAGAATTTTAAATACCTTTTTAAGACCATAGTTTCAATTCAGCACAGTTTTACTGCAGATATTACAGGTAGCAGGCTGAAAAATATAACTTCAGCATTTTTCTTGAGATGATTCCAGAGATTGTGGTACAGTAGATAGACCCATTTGTGATTGATTACAAGTTTTTTTTTCTAAGTTTCAAATGCACATGTACCAAGCAGAGGTAAAATGTGTACCAGTTATATGTATGTGTCAGTGAATAGTAGCAATCTGATAAAAGGAATGGGGTAATAATGGTGGATTCTGCAATATCCCATGTAATTTCAGAATAAATCTGTATACTCTGGTTCCATCGTGACCATTTTAACCATCACCTTTGGGAAATTTTTGCTTGCAGCATGATATTTCTATTTCTTGACATGACTTGTAATTGTCACTCAAACTGAACACTGGACATCTATTTTAAACCAATTATAGTTAGAAAAAAAGATTTTTTTTTTTTTTTTTTTTTACCATTTAACCATATCCATTTTACTTGTCCTCTGTGGTTACTGTCTTGTAACCTTGGCAATCAAAGTACTCCACTGCCCAATTATCAATTATACATTTTCTAGCAAAGTGATCCTTCTTTTCCTGTGACTCATGAGCACCTTGTCTGTCTGCATTTCACAATAAGAAGTTTTGGGTGTAGAGATTCAATAGCAGTTTGTGTGAACTTAGCTAAAAAGAAAGTGTCTTTGGATGTCAACAGAAAATGTATATTTGACAGACCTAATATATATTTATTATTTAACAAGTAACATTTTATTCTTCTCTCTTGTGCAATTTGGGACTGAAAGATTACCTATACCAGTGAAAAATACAACAATTTAATACGATATATTTGGTTTCCCAAGGGCTCTTTAAAAAAGTATAAATGTATTCTATCACACTCCACCCATATTCTATGACCACGCATACCTCCCAACAGTTTTCACAGATGAGTCCCTGTTTTGGGGCATTATTCTTCTGTCCCACTTTTGTAGACAGTGGGTCAGTTGAGAAGATCCTCTAAACTCCCCTGACAAGCCCAGGGAGCTGTAAAACCAAATGAGTTCGGTGTTGTTATAGCACAGACCTCCATTGCAGCTCCCATGTAGCCTGTTCCTGGTGCTCTGAAGCTGATTCGGACACCTGAAATGCTGGGGGCTGGGTAAAGCTCTTCTCTTAAAATGGAATGCCAGCAGCTGCACTTTATAGCAATGAAATTGACTGCAGTTGCCAAGAAACTCTATGAATTTGACCCGGAGTCCCTAGGTCAATCCCTGTTTCCCTGGGTCATGTAATTCTCTCTCCAAGTAGAACTGTGTTGGGTCACATATGCTCCCTGGCTACACTCCACCCACCATGGGCTGTCATAAGTTAGCCCCACCCCTTCCTGAAGCTAGCCCCACCCATTCCTGAAGCCTTTCCCCTAGAAAAGGGAGGGTCCAGATAGCCTACATACACAGGCTACATACATACCCTATACATGTACTGATTGTGTTATAATATTTTAATGTTAACTTAAGGCAAATGCCAGAGGATATGAAATACGCTCATTAAATGTAGACAAGCAACCAGAAATGGGTCATTTCCCTGTGACAGCAACGAAGGCATATTTAAAGTAATTAATGCACCGGCAAGCATTTTGTTTATTTAGATTTGACAGGTCCACTCGTCACACTAGCAGCTTTCCAGTGTCATTTTACCCCGCAGGCCACAAATTCAACTATTATTCAAGCCTCAAGTCTCTAAGAGATAATTGAATTTAGACCTCAGGTGTTACTTGGAATTCTCTGGTGAAGGTTTCGGCACAGCCATAAGAAAATAGCTGCTATCCTCAACACCCCACTCTTCTCTTTGTGAAAAATGACTTAGTTGCCATTGGTGACTTAAGGCTTTAAAAAATCCACCAGTTAGGGAATACAGGCAATCAATCACAATAACAGACCCTTATTTCCTTATGTTATAGCAAATACAACATTAAGAAAAATAGGAGTATAAGATTATTTTGTGCTTTTATTATTTTTTTGCAATTTTTTATCATATGGTAAACATATACTATAGAATAACAATATCATTGGTTAACGGTGTTATTCTATCTACTCTGCTGAATATAACATTTGTGTAACTAATTGCAGCATGAGAACCATAATTTCCTAGAAATCCCAGAAATAATTCTTTGATTCAGTAAAAATGGAAACATTCAATTGTCATGTGACACAAACACAGTCACAGATAGGTTATTGCAATAAAACAAAGGACCTTCCATGTTTTTATGGTATCCTCCAGAGGAAATATTAAAATATCAGAGAATATCTGTTTAAAACAGAACTTTCATGTAATTAAATACTCCCTGGTGTCTGGAGGGATATTTGCAGTACACAATCTGGCAAAAGAAATGGGGTAATAACATTATTTGAATGGACAGTCCTGTTTTATGCAGCTGGTAAAACAGTCCTGTTTACTATGCATTACAGAAAATATAACAGGTCTCCATATATCACTTGTCATTCAATGGGATGGAAATGCTAGGGAAAAATATGATGATGGGGGTATGAATATGGCGGTTGGGGAATAAGGATTGTGGTGGGAGATTGGAATGAATTAGAATGTTGGAGGTATGATGGTCAGGGGCAGCTCTACACTATCCCATACATACATGCAACAACTCTAACAACATACATATACATACATATACACATATCCACTCTAACACCTTACACATACCAGCATGCTTACAAACACCTTACGCATAGTCTTACAACAAACCAAATGATAGCTTTATTATGACATGTTTTTTTTCTTTTTAAAGACAAAATATTCCTTCACATTATAAATAAACGTGGATGCGGTATCTGAGTATATTCTGAACAGTTTTTAAAGCGCTACATTCATTTTATGTAAAGTTTTCACTAGGCCAGTGTGCACCTCACACTCCCTAATATGTTATTGCTGGTGGCCTATATATATATATACAGCGTGCCATGTACACACTAAAGAATCCTTTCTGAGTCAGAAGACAGATGCTTGTATCTCTGAGCTGTCACAGTCTGTTTTAAATAACCTACTATTTGTTCAGACTCTAATAATATCTGTTGCTTATACTGCCAACGGTAACATCCCATTTCATTCCTACGGAGCTGTTCAATAAATCAGTAAAGATTCCTGTCGACACGGGCATGATCCCATTAGTATGTGTGGTCCAAGTAGACTTATTAATTACAGTTTACTGTTCTTTCACCAGCCCCAACTGATTGATTCACTATGTATACATTTTTATAACATGTTCACAAAAAGAAGTAATTTGCAATATAGGTAAAATAAATTACATTTTATATGTTAAAATAATAATAAAAATATTTCATTTCATGTAAAGCACTGTTTAAACCTATAATACTAGGATCTTATCTGTTAAACTAAATATAAACTAAAATAAACAGCCAGATATATGTTGCTGAGTATCTTCCTGCTGTAGCCTGTACTCACTTAATCCAGGAAGCACTTTCTTCGTTTCTCTTCCATAGATTTTTTTTTTGGGGGGGGGGTTCGACAAGAATACATTCAGGAATACGTGAGCACACGTGAATGTATAAGGACATCCCTTTGCACCCACATTTTGGTTGAGGGGGCACATTACCCACATCCACGATTATAAGTTATTATTCCCTAATGTAGAAAAAAATTAAACAATGAGGACAGGGAAAAGAAAGCATGAGGAGAGAAATAGGAGAAACAGAGAAGGAGAGGGAGATACAATTCCTAAGCGTTATACACACATATGTATGAATTTGCATATGGATATCCATGACTAATAATTTAATATCAGTGGTTAAAACTTGGTCTGTAACTCTGTGGGAGATCTGGGTCCTTGCCATATGTTGGAATAACTGTAATTATCGCTTTCAGCATATTGATGTCTAGTCTCTGCCCCTCTAGTATTGAATTGAACAATTTGGTCAGCCGTGGAGCCAGGTGTTCCTGTTGCTTCTCATGGCAGATCAGTGGAAAGCCACCTGGACCTGGGCATTTACCAGTGGGCGTTTCTTTGATGGCCAGTGACATATCATGGTCTCTGAGGCGCTACACTGCTCAGGCAAGAGTCTCCGAGTGATGTTATAGTTAAGGTACTCAGCCTCACAGTTAGCAAGCGGTCTTCGCTTAATGTTAAATAAGTTATCTTAATAGGAATGTACGTGCCATGTGTTCTGGTAAGTATTGGCTTTTCCCCTTAGTGTCTCTAGTTTTCACGATGTAGGCCGTATTCCTGTGCTTCCTAAGAGTGCACATGGAGTAAGTATGCGTACGGCTATGCTTTATAGTTCATGAGATTTTTAACCAATTAATGTCAGTTATGCTACCTACCTGCTATCATATTCTATTTTATTTCTCATAAGTGTAGACTACTTTAAAATGGAAAATTTTACCCAGTTGAGTCACTTCAATGAACTTCACAAACATATATTTCACAATTTTGTGATGGAATAGCTAGGTGAGCCTTCAAGAAGCTGTCGCTTTGCATTCTGCCTTCCTACTAACGGGTCGGCTCCTTATATGACATGGCAAAGCAGTCGTCAAAAATTATCACTGAAGTACTTAACATCTTGACCTATAGCATAACTGACATTGATAAATGGTCTTTAGTGTATTTCTTTATGAGCTCTCCAATATGATTTATTTGTTTCTGGCCTTCAAGCGGCACTTTCATTGATTTATTATTTTATTGTAATTGCAAAAGTAAATAGCTTTCACATTCCTTAACCATTTCAGTATAGACGTAGTCATGACAAATGACAACATCTTTTGTTTTTAAAGATCTAAAAAGTACTAACCACATTTCTTTACATACTGTAATATATCAACATATCCTAAAGAGATCCTGACTCTCAAACAGGGAACACTTAAGAAGTCTTACAAATTCAAAATGTAAAAAAGTAAAGCATACCATGATTTAAGAACCTTCACTTTAAGGACACTTGTGAGGAAGGACATATGTTTATGTACTCTTGATTTGCAAGAACGGACACATAACAGCGTGACCCCAGCATGTCTGTTTGTCTTTTGCGTGTCCTTTGAGGCTTTCGCATGACGACTGCAGTGTAGTACATGAATTGATGAGTGAAAAAAGGTAGTGCTTCACTTTTAGTACACTTTTGTTTTACATACATCTCTGGACCTATTGTGTAGGTTAATCTGGGGTATGCCTGTAGTGCTTATAATATATATATATACCATTACATAAGTTATGGTGGGTAAAAGGTGATGGAAACCCTTCCACTTAAATTTAAGGGGTAGTATAAGTATTATTAAACACTCATCTACAGGCACCAGACAAGCCAGAAGGCTTGTTTTTCCCTCAGAACAGAAATCTCATGGTGCTTTCACAACCACAAAGGATTCTGGGTAGGCGCATGCAAATAAGGTTAACAATTATCACCTTTGCCTCTATATCCATATATAGTGGGTATAGAGGCAAAGGTGATAATTGTTAACCTTATTTGCATGCGCCTACCCAGAGTCCCTTGTGGTTGTAAAAGCACCATGAGATTTCTGAGGTAAAAACAAGCCTTCTGGCTTGTCTGGTGCATATATATATATATATATATATATATATATATATATATATATATATATATATATATATATATATATACCAAAAGCCAAAATAAGTAGAACAAAAAGACAGGGCCGAATGAGATACTTCAGGGGAAAAAATATTGAATAATACATTTTAAATTTAAAATAATAAACTTGCAAACGTGTGCATATTTCTAGACTTGTGCTTAAATGATCCTTTGCAATGCCTTGACTTAGGCTTTTTGCTCGTGCTAACCACTCCAATTTCTACATCACAAAGCAATACACACTAATATGATGCCTAATGCTATCATCATTACACATTCCCCCCGGCGGCAACCGTGACAAATCAGATCTTGGGAATGATCAAGTAATTAGCTGGCTTGAGTATAAGTATGCTATGCTTAAATACGACATCTCAGGCTCAGAATAGTTCTCTGTGTGCATTAGAGCCTTAAAAAAGGAAATGTGAAATGTCACAGTTACCAAGCGATCTTGTTTTATATGTGGCATCGATTCATGGGCAGCTTCTTGTGCATCTTTAACAATAAGAGACCTGCATCTGCAGTTGATCTCTTATGCATGGTATACACGGCCTGCCAGGCATTTAATTCCAACAACAGTTTAAAAAATGTGGCAGATCATGCAAGGACCTGCAGGGCTAATGTATTATAGTTTTCTAGTAATAGAAGCTGCTGCTCATTTTTATCCAATATACCACATTTTTGTTCTTTTACAAGAATATATATATATATATATATGTATGTATATATATATATATATATATATATATATATTTATATATATATTACTGGTAGGATTTAATGTTTTGGAAATTTATAGTGTAATGAACCGTAGACATAAGACCCTTTCATACTGATTTTTTTTTTTTGGGGGGGGTATGTTCTTAGTAAACATTGTGTTTAGGATACAAATAACCCTATGTGTTTGGAGGATGCATTGCATCTTACATTGGCTTGAATGAGCCTCCCTGCCTTAAATGGGATCCTTTGAAGGTTTTAGAATTTTAACCTCTTGTCACCTCAAAGGTTTTGGATTTTACTGTTAACCTCATTTTTCCCATTTCTCATTGGGTATATTTTTATGCACTTTACATTGCAAAGCTTTTTTTATTACACCCACCTCATGCTCAGGGTGAAGCAGTCAGTTATCCCGGTTATTAGAGAGCTCTGGGGTCTCCTGTTTCATTTTTATGGTCTCATGCGTATAGAGGTATTGTGTTTAAATACAAATGTCTAGGGTGTTTTTCTTTTGCAAGTTTGAGGCAAGGACATGCATGTTTTCATTCAGCTTGCATGCCTCTCCCTGAAACTGACTTGCACTCGCAAACAATTCACATGTTAGTGAATATCAGTTTTGTGAGTCTAAGCGTGGTAGGCCATGAATCCTCAGTTGTTTCTGGTCAGTTGAGTTAACCACTCAACTTTTTAATTAATAAACCCAAATTACATGTTTCTTTTATGCTCAGACAAAGGGACGTGGTGCCACTTAATAGTCGATAATCATATGAGATACAATGATCTGAAAATGTCATATATATACAATATATTCTGTATTTGCTGATTCTTTAGTGCTTATCGTAAGTTACATTATTGAGTGTACAGCGACTTATCTTTAATTGAGCGTATGTCCAATAAAATAAGGCTTCCCAAGTGGACCGTGTGGGATTTAGCTGAAATCTACAACATTAAATAATGTTTCCTTGCAACATTGTTTATTGAAACCATGTCCACAGAGTGGCTAAATTGGAAAAGAGGTTTTGACATTGCATATTTATACTCTCTATTAGGCAAAAGTCTCGCCTATTGTGCGTTAATGTGAAAAGCGGCTGAGGATTTGTAAGAACTGATAAAGTGTTTGTCAGCATCATCCATCATTGTACAATATCATTATAAGGTTGACCTTCAATCAATTTTGTGTCATGGCAAAACTAGACCATGCTGTGAGCATCAAAACAGTCTATTAAAACATCATGACAGATGGAGCTCCAGACTCTCTCATCTTTTTTTTTGAAATTAAAAGTTTTTATTATTCATCGGAAAACGGGTTACAAATAAGGAGTCGCGCAGGACCCAAGACAAATAACATCCGACACGCAGGACGGAACTTGTAACAGTCGGACCGCACGGCGATCTACAAGACAGATCATAAAATAGCAAGTAAAATAATGCGCAGAGGAACGACAGTTCACATCAGTCGGACTCATAACAGAAACCGATACCGATGAAGATTTTTCAGTTTTACTCAAAACATACAAGAGCCATAACGTGGAAGCAACAAGACCACCTGCAATACAGTGTGATATAAATGGCGTATGATGAGTGGAGATGTATAGCGCAAGTGATCACAAAAGCAAAATAAATATAACATAAACAAACCAAAACAAAAACGAATCAGTGATACATCAGACGGCCGAGGCCGCAGAACAGCGGGCACAAAAATAGCACGCGACATCCTACCAAAACAACAGAGTGCCGGCCGGGTGTGGTCGAAGGCAAGCGATTAACAATAATCAGAGAGGACCTGGCTAGCAAGCCAGGGAGTCCAGACTTTCAAGTATAGATGAGACGTGCAAGACGAGTCATGGGACATTTTCTCCAAGACCCTATGCCTCTCAGTGGTGGAAACTATTTCATCGACGGTAGGAGGGAGAGGCGCTTTCCAGTGTCTGGCAATGCATAATTTAGTGGCAAGGAGAATGTGTATGAGAAGCTTACGTGTCGAGGAGGGGATAGGATCGGGGAACACATGTAGTAAAGCAAATTCCGGAGAAAAATCAAAAGGGCAGTGAAAAATGCGGCGGAGCAGGGCAAATATCTCCAACCAAAGCGGCTTCAGAACTGGACAGCTCCACCATATATGGAGCATAGAACCAGATCGGCCACAGCCCCTCCAGCAAAGTTTGGATTGGGATGGCCACATGCGATAAAGACGAGCCGGGGTGAGATACCAGCGACAACTGAGCTTCTTTTGGAGCTCTATGTGATTGGTGCAATGGGTGACCCCCCGCATCGCCTCCTCCGCCTCCAGCCATGTATCTAGTGGGAATTCCTTTCCCAGCTCCCTCTCCCAGGCAAGCATATGAGGCAGCTTATGGGCAGAGAAACGGGACAGCAACACCGAGTACCAAATAGAGATACCCCCTG
This sequence comes from Spea bombifrons, assembly GCF_027358695.1. Lineage (NCBI taxonomy): Eukaryota > Metazoa > Chordata > Amphibia > Anura > Pelobatidae > Spea > Spea bombifrons. Next base: position 29,962,513 of record NC_071094.1, read on the forward strand.
GAAACCTGGGAGCTGAGCCGCATAAGGCGGCCACCTGGCGGAGGAGCGGGGTAGAGTGACACACCGGCGAGGGCAAGGAGCCCAGGAGATGACGGACCTGAAGGTAGCGAAAGAAGTCGTGATGTGGAATATTGTGTGTAGATGTGAAGTGTGAAAAAGGGCGCAGAGTCCCGTCCTCGAAGAGATCCCCCAGTGAGGAGAGACCTGGGCGAACCCAATGGGAAATAGAAAAATCAGGAATGAGCAACTCCAAAACCCGTAAGGGAGCAATACGTGTAAGGCGATGTAGAGTAGGGAAACGTTTGGCCACCTTATCCCATATGTCAATAGTGTGCCTAGTAGTCGGGGGCAGAGGCAGAAGGCGCGGGCGTCTAGAGCGGGGCAGCCACAGGAGCTGGTCAACAGTAAGAGGAGAAATAACATTATTTTCTTGAGCCGTCCAAATAGGAGGGCGGATGGGCGAAAGAAAAGGGAGAGTTTGCGCCAGAACGCAAGCCTCATGATAAGATTCTATATGGGGAACACCCAAACCCCCCTGCAGCCGAGGCACAAACCGGGTACGATTCGCCACTCTAGACCTGCTTCTGATACACGTGAAGGAAACAAAAAATTTCTGAATAGAACCTAAGAGCCCCCGCGGGGGTCTAACCGGGACCGTCCGAAACACATATAACAGTTTCGGGAGGGCTGTCAGTTTTAAGGCGTTAACCCTACCCAACCAAGAGAGCTCATAGCCCCGCCACCTAACGATGTCTCGCCTCACCGAGTCCCATACCCTCACAATGTTTAAGGCGTTTATATCGTGAAGTGACTTGGGCAATCGAATACCCAAGTAGGAGAGATGGGACGTCCTCCACTCAAATTTATAGATAGAGGAGAGACGAGCCCTACAACCCGGGTCCAGATGGAGACACATCGCCTGCGTTTTAGAGATGTTAAGAGAATGATAAGAAACAGCAGAATAGCGAGAGAATTGAGCGAAAAGAGCAGGAAGAGAGCGCTCCGGGGAGGTAACCGACGCCAGAATGTCATCCGCGAATAGTCCAAGCTTGCTCTCATTTCCGTTGGGCAAGGGAAACCCAGAAATCATAGGATCCGCGCGTATGTTAGCCGCTAAGGGTTCAAGCGCGAGCGTATAGAGTAAGGGGGAAAGGGGGCAACCCTGACGGGTGCCATTCGTGATGGAAAACGGGGAGGAAAGAAAACCCATCATGGAAATGCAAGCAGTGGGAGACGCATAGAGCGCCAGGACCCCCTGTATAAAGGGGGGGGGGGAAATTAAATTTATGAAGAACTCTCGACAAAAACACCCAGTGAAGTCTGTCGAACGCCTTTTCGGCGTCGAAAGAAATAAAAAGGCTGGGGCATTTACGCTTAGCTGCGTCCCAAAGGGAATTCAGAAACTTGCGGGTATTGTCGGAGGGCTGACGGCCCAAAACAAAGCCTACCTGATCAGGGTGGAGAAGGGAGGGTAGGAGCGGGGCAAGTCTATTCGCCAATATTTTCGCATAAATTTTCAGGTCGGTATTAAGAAGAGAAATGGGACGAAAGTTAGGACATACCGTGGGCGGCTTACCGGGTTTGGGCAAAGTGACTACATGCGCTCTAAGATTCTCAGAGGGGACGACGCCAGATGACATAAAGGAGCGGAAAAGAGAAAGCAGATGAGGTCCTAAAGTAGGTAAGAAAGAACGATAATATGCTGCAGTGAATCCATCCGGACCCGGGGCCGAGCCCTTTTTAAGATGACAGATGGCCCTCTCAATCTCCCTCAACTCTATTGGCGCGGCAAGTGACTCAGAAAGTTCAGGCGCGAGGGTAGGTAAGTGTGTAGACTCCAGATAGGTGGTAATGTCTGTGAGTGAGGGTTGAGAAATGGTGGTGTCGCGATGCAAGTTGTACAATTTGGAGTAATAAGCAGCGAAAACCTCTACCATCTGCGAAGGATTACGAATCTCACGACCCCCACTATCAATAATGTGAGAGGGACGGGATAGAGACACAGTTTGTTTAAGTTTTCTGGCCAGAAGGGAGTCAGCTTTATTGCCTTTCGCGTAGAACTTTTGTTTTAATTTCAACAGCATGTATGCTGTGGAACGGGCATTGATTTCCGCTAATTGGGATTTAATGTGTTTGATTTTGCGCAACAGGGAGTCAGATGGATGGCGTTTGTGGAGAGTTTCCGAGTCATAAAGTTGCAACAGCAGGGAGGATTTATCCGCCAAGTGTTGCTTCTTAAGGTGAGAAGCCAAACTGATAAGCCTGCCACGTATAACCGCCTTATGAGCGTTCCACACTGTCTCTGCAGAGAGATCAGGGGAAGAGTTGTCGTGAAAGTAATCAGTGAGATGCGCTTGAATTTGCTCTCTATGTGCGGGAGTCAACAACAAACTGTCGTTAAGGCGCCAACTGCCTCTGCCCGAGACCGGATAGGAGAGTGCAAGGGTAAGTATAACCGGGGCATGGTCGGACCAAGAGATGGACCCTATGGAGCACGATTTGGCCGATTGCAAAGTAAATTTGTCCAGAAAAAAGTAGTCTATACGGGAGTATGAAGTGTGTGGTGCAGAAAAATATGTGTAATCTCGCTCGGAAGGGTGTAGGACCCTCCAAGCGTCGAACAGTTGATTGGAGTGTAGCAAAGAGGACAACGTGGAGCCAAGCGTGCGTGTGCGAGAAGTGTGTGTGGAGGACCTATGAGTGGAGCTGTCCAGCTCGGGGTATAAAGTCGCGTTCAAATCACCACATAAGATGACCTGACCCTGCCGTAGGGTATCCAATTTAGATAAAAACGAACTAAAAAATTGAGTGTGGGAGGTGTTGGGGGCATAAAAAGAGGCTATAGTGTAGCGAACGGAATTAACGTCGCAAACCAAAATGAGGAAGCGTCCCTGCGGGTCAGGGCATTTACGTATCAAAGAAAATGAAAGGGCATTAGAAAAGAGGAGCGAGACTCCCGCCTTTTTAGAGGTGGCCGTGGAGTGATACTGCCATGGAAAGCGTTTGGAAAATAAATTAATCTTGCTGGACTTTTTAAAGTGGGTTTCTTGAATACAAACAATATTGGCTCTGTGTGACTTGACCTCAGACCACAAGGAGTTGCGTTTCTGAGGAGTATTAAGGCCCTTGGCGTTAATGGACAGGAGAACTAGATCAGCCATTTATATAACAATAAATAAAAAAAAGGGAAAAGAAAAGGGAAGAAGGACCCGCAGGGGAGCCAGTCCCCAAAGTGGAGTGAGTGGAGACAACGCATGAGCAACCACACCCGACCCGGCAGGACACGAGAATAAAAAGACATAATAAAATGTATCGGAGGAGCATCACTGATTACAAACAAAAAGAAAAGTACATATAAGGAACACAAACAATGGAGAACCAGGGCGGAATGCCCAAACATACTACGCAAAGAGCGTGCTAAAGATGTAAATAGCACTTGGGGGGCGAGAAAGAGTGAGTGAGAAGGACTCATCCGGCGGGAGACCGCGCAGCCTAAAAAAATGCGTGACAGCATCACGCGGCTGTAGATGAGGGCCCGAGAAAAATGTGTGTGTAAATAAAGAAAATAGAAAAGATAAATAACGTATGAAAATAAAAGTAATGTATGAAATAAGGTGTATGGTGCAGTGCAACGTATCCCTAGCGAGGGACAATATCTAATGCCCGCGAATGGGCTAAGCCAAAACTTGTGAGGGGCTCTGACCCAAATGCAGCCTGCGTAGCCGAAGTCATGGGAGAAAATGGAGTGCAATTATGTAATGCGCTCTTGGTGTGTAAACAATAATACTTAAATAAGGCGTAAATAAAAACGACGGCGGAAATAAAAACGACGGCGGAAAAAGGCGGCGAGACATAAGTAGAAAAATGAAAAAAAAAAAAAAAATAATAGAAAGTCCCTGTGTAGCATGCAAAATGTAGGCGACAGTCAAAGGCCCAATAGGCAAAAATGTACTGGTTACCATCCTGCAGACAAATGAAGGCCGTCAAGTCTTCGTGGACCAGTCCCTCTTCAATTTCTTCTGCGGGGAGACCTTGTCTTTCGTAGCGGAAGAAGGCAGCGGCGCAGGATCAGCAGCCGAGTCGAGACCCCATTTATGCAGGAGAGCCATGCCGTCCTCCGGGGTGAGGATAGAAGATGCGGAGCCATCCCTGATAACAATAAGCCTTATGGGGTAGCCCCATCTATAGGGGATATTGTGCGATCTCAGGAGGCTCGTCACCGGAGCGAAGGAACGACGTCGCTGGAGGGTAAGTTGAGAGAGGTCGGTTAAAAGCATGATGTTCTGGAAACGAGGAGGGAGATCAGGCTTGCGCCTGGCCGCTTGCATGATTTTTTCCTTGATGTCGTAAAAATGCACCCTAGTCAGAACGTCCCTAGGGGATTTTAAGGATAGCGCCTTGGGCCGCGCGGTACGATGTAATCGGTCGAGACGTATGTCAACGTTGTTACCTTCTCCCAGGAGATGCTTGAAAAGGTCGATCACGAAATCTTGCAGGGCCTCCTGGCCCATATCCTCCGGAATGCCCCGCAGGCGTATGTTGTTGCGCCGGGAACGATCCTCCAGGTCCATCACTTTCTCCCTGAGATGCATCACCTCAGATTTGAGTGCAGTATGGTCATCCGCGAGGGTGTTGTGTGCGTCAGCGAACTCCTCCATGCGCCTCTCTAGATGATCTGTGCGATCCCCCAGGCCATCCAGGTCGCGACGGATAGAATTAGCGATATCTTGAAAGTCTTGGCGGAGCTGTTCCCGCATTTCGCGTAACAGAGACTTCATAGTGTGTGAGGTGAGTGCGTGCGTGTCTTGACCCGGGTCATCTCTTTGAATGTCGGATGGGGAGGGAGGCCGAGAGCGGGAAGACAAGGCAGGGCCTGTAGAAGTATCAGAGTCTTCCTCCTGGTCACGTGGTAGGCCCGACGTGCGAGATGAGTGCTTTTTCCGGCCCTTCGGCTCAAAAAAGTTTGGCATTTTCGCAGATTTCTTCGTGCGAGGACCCGACATAGACAGTAAGCAGACGGGAGGAGGCAAAACGGCGAAAACAGCCACCGATGGATGCGGATAAAATGCTGGTAAGGCTAGTTAAACGCGGAGCTCCCGCACCCTGCGTCCGTTCAGTTCGCCATCCAGACCACGCCCCCCAGACTCTCTCATCTTAAAGTCTTGTATTAACGGAATATTGTTCAGGATAATTGTGCTACATGCTCTGTGGCATATTAACTGGTATTAAATGATCAAATGTGATGTAGAATGTCTCCATAGGTCTAAAAAACAATCATGCATATTCCTGTCATATGCAAGGGTAGATAGATTGTAAAACTAGATATGCAGATTAAATAGATGGTGCCGTATATGAAAATGAATCATTTGCATACTGCCCCATTGAACTGTGATGCGCCAATCAGAGGAAGGGAGATTATTTTTATATCTATCGCTCTAGAGAGGTGAATATAGATAAACACACCTGATATCTGGTAATATTTGTTGTGCTGCATTGAGAGGAGTGTTTACCTTTGCTACTGCCCTAGGACTGTCCCAGATCTCCTGCAGGCACCATCCTTACCATGGAGCCCTGGGCCTGGGGTATATCCCGGTGCTATGTGTTCACGTCTCATTGAGCACAGGCACCCCAGGGAGTCCTGATGTGTGGCTGGTGGACTCCTACCCCACTGGGCCTGCTGTCCTAGGACTAGGCCTAGCTGGCCTGCGCCAGGATATGTCACTGATGCATTGCATTATCAAAGTATATGTAATCATTTTGTTCATTGTGCACAGGTATAGGTTTCTGCAGAGGCATCCTGGAGCAGGTACTACAGTGTGTGCATTTCATTATTGAAACGAGACGTAAATTATACAGATAGGTAAAGTGTGTTAATTAAAATGATGTGCTAACAGTAAATAGTGAACTGTCAAGACAAATTAGTTAGAACATGATTAATTGCTCAGTTTATATGTTTGTAATGTAAACATCCCATATATCATTTGCATTGCTGGAGGCAAAAATGTAACCATGAATGAAGCAAGTCTGCAATACAAATTAGATATTGGATCATTTAGAATATCTAAGAGATATATCTGCTGGGTTTAAATAGCATGGTAACACAGGAAAACCTGCATTGACTTATCAGTCTGATCCTCCCAACAAGGGCAGCCCAGACCATAAACTCAAGGCAGATTTCCTCTGCCCAAGGGAACCATCAAACCCAGATGTACATTTTGTCCTTTGTAGACCTCATCATCAAGGTGCAGTTGATATCCCTCTAGACACAAGTGATCAAACAGTTCCACATCTGGACTTACCTTTACACTTGAGCTGGACCCCAATATATTATCCCAAAGGGAGAAATGACATACAGCTTTACTCACCCTTCTGAGCAGGATCAGACTGATATATTCATGCAGATTTTTCCTCTTTAATGGCACAAGTGAACTACAGCAAGACATACTTGAGAATCAGCAGTCCCCTCTCAGTTGAGTAAAGGTGAGTCCAGACAATGACCTTCTTGCTTACTTTTGTCTAGAGTAATATTAACTGCAGCTCACTGTCAAGTCCTATAAAGACTAAACTGCACATCTTGGGGTGTTGGTTCTCTCATGCAGAGAAAAGTTGCCTAGTATTTTAATTTTTGGACTGCCCTTGTGGGACAAATCAGATTGACAAATCAATGGAGATTTTTTATCTACTGTAATAACACACGTGAGCAAAAACTTGAGATGGACATGAGATGTGACACACTGTATGGCAGGCTATTTAGTGTCTGTCCATTCTGAGGTGTGTTCGGAAATCTTTATGTATGTATAATACTGAACTCATGGGATTAATGGGGTTAATGAAGAAAGCAATGTTGGGACTGATATTTTTTAATAAAATACGAGTGGAACATGTTTTGTTCTGTTTCTCATGTTTTCAATTCAGCTGCTTTGTTTGCCCCTCATAGACATTGATGTGATAACAGAAGGCCTCTTTCCTGGTTGGTTTTGGGAAAAGAACATTATAACCTAATAGTTAAAGATCCAAACTTAGGTATGAACAAGAAATGCACTGGTTTCTAACAAAGGTAATCACATACAAGCAAAAAAGGCGGTATTCCCTTTAAGAAAATTGAAGACATTTTAAAGTTATGAGGACAAAAGGTTCTTCTAGAGGACCAGGAACCAGCCGATTGATACATGGAAGAAGACCTCAGGAACCTATGCATTAGTATTGTTATGATCAGTGTCAGCAGCTCACACATTAAATTGCCATACGAAATAGGGTACATTTTCTATGCACAGGTAGTATGTGTCGTACACACTAGGATGACACAGAAAGAATCTCAATTTTTGCTTCCTTTTTTTTAAGTGCCTTGACCTTGCACACGTGACCTTTAAAAATGTGCAGTGACATTACACAGTCACTGATGTTTCTACATGATAGAAGTTCAGCCTTCATAATCAGTAGTATGAGAACACATATACGAACCCCATTTGCAAGGTTTTTATTGTTTGAAAAGCTGTTCTTACATAGTTACATAGGCTGAAAAAGACATGTGTCCATCAAGGTCAGCCTTTCCCATATCTGTTAATGGCTGTTGATCCAAAAGAAGACAAAAAAAACCCAGTTTGTGGATCTTTCCATTTTTGCAACAAACTAGGGGGGAAAAAATCCTTCTTAACCCTAGAATGGCAGTCAGAGCTCTCCTTGGATCAAGAAGCTGTTTCCCCATAATTGAAAGATTATATTATTATATTATGTTTTTGCAAGTATTCATCCAGTTACTGTTTAGGTGTAACTTGCTGTCTTTGGTCTTTTAAACACCACTAAACACTTAAGTAATTTATTTCTAGTAAATAAAATTACACTTGTGAGATTTAATTCTTAGTTTTTTTGGCTATTGATGTTGTATTCCATAATTACAATAACACTGTATATCTGAGTTTAAAGGATAAGTTTAACAAAACAATACCTAATTATATATTTGTTTTTTTAATTACTTTGTTGCATGTTTGATAATTCTAAAGTAAAGCTTTGAATGGTTTAATAGGAGCTCAAGTTACTCTAAAACGTAATTTTATCAGCAAAATATAGACAGGGCTACCTCTATTATATATTAGGTGGCTTGATTGAGTGTATTTGACAGTACACTTAACCCTTGACCCACCTTTACACTTGGGGAGAACCCAGAGAGGAGTTTCTTCGTGGGACTAGTCTGATAAACTAATGGAGATTTTTCCTCTGTAATGGCACAAGTAAGCTCAAATTTGACACTCTCCTATGGGCTGGTTTACTGAAGAGCTATTCAGCCATTTCTTTGTGTATATTATTTCCTTCTGAACCTCTTGGGGGTCCCCCCAAGTGTAATGTTGAGTCCAGATGTGGATCTCCTGGCTTAGTTGTATCAAAGTGATGCTCGCTGGTGTGAATGGAACCAGGTATGCTGATAACTAGTATACGCAATCTTCTCTAGAGTGTAATTTAAAAACAAAATAAAAATCCCTGCTCAGAACAAACATTCCAGGTTATAACTGGCTTAAAAATTGCCACCTTCTAACTTGTGCCTCTTAGTAGAAAATGGTATTAGAAAATTTCATGTAGAGCCCGGAACACTCAGCAGGTCTGATTCGGCCACTAACTTGAATACAAAGTAATACAATGTGTCATGTTTCTGCATAATCTTATAACACCTTTGTCTGTGGAACTGAAATGTTCTAATGTGTTGCTAGTCGCTTCAATTTTGTAAAGTGCACCTATTCGCTTTGACTTGGAGGTATTATTGGATTGGTGGTTGGAGGTTGCCAGAAGCCTATTATAAAGAAAAATACAAATGTCTTCTGAAGATAGCTATGTGTAAGCTGACTTTGGGCTTTTTTCTGTCTATCTGAACTAGCTCTACTAACAAAAAATGCCCCTTCAAGTTTTATTATTTCCTAAGGTTGAGATACTTTTTTAGACCTGTTTGATTTTTAAAAAATATATTTCCCTTCTTTAATGTCCATTACACCATAGCAATACAGAAACATAATTTGACTACAGACAATATCCATTCGGCCCATCTAAATGGACAGATAATACTAAAACATGTCATGCTAAAATAATGTAGGATTATTGTGCCCCTTCGGAGGAATTTTAAAAGGCTCTAGTTTCTAATCATGATAAATGTGAAATCCAGGTGAATCTCTGCTTCAAGCTTGGGTTTTAAACAGCTATAGGTTATTTGCATAGAGGACCCAAAACATTAATTACCAGAGAAACATAGGATTAAATAGAAAAAAAAGCAGCCGGACATTTGTTGGATGTGGGTCAGGTAAGATGTTTCTCAAGGGAGGCTTATTCTATGGACGTGTGATACCTAGGTCATCATTACCACTTAGGTACAGAATCTTCCATCCTATGTCATAGATGGTGTTCTTTTTAATTTTAATATAGATATTACAGCACAGAATAATTTCACTTGAATTATGATATTATGTTCCCTATTCACTCTTAATCAATCTCAGTGACATTAATTCCACTTGTAGGGCTATGTGAAAGTCTCTTATTTTGTGATTTCCTAAATTACTGATTTTAATTATTAATGTGTAAAGGCCCACTGTAATTCTGTCTGAACAATGATCAAAATGAAATATACACTGTATAATTGAAGATTATTAAAAATGCTTCAGTACTGTTCTGTATGTTAATCTATTTTGAGCTGCCGGTTCTTCTCAATCATTCAGCACTTTGTGTGAGATGACCATACTTCATAATGCATCAAAGTGCATACCAAGAAATCAATAAGCAATCTCCGCGATAATTAATTAGGGTGCCAAGATGAATTACAGTCTCTACCACTCCACGTAGGAACACAAGTCACATTTGATTTGGGAAGTTGTCTACATTTCAATAATAGTCTGTTCCTTAATTCTAATGATTAATAACTGTGGTGGATTCCTCTGAAATGTATACGCTAACGAAATATTTTAAACAATGTTCAAGTATTTGAGTCTGCCGGTATTGACGATATTGGGTGATTTGAGGCTCCAGGTTACAAAGCATGTAAACATTCAGGTTTAAAGGAGAAATACTGAAAAATGTGTGACGTTCCCCCTTAAAAATTGTGAAATAAATCCAAATAGGGAGAAACAGAATATAAATAATAATAAAAAAAACCAGAGAAAATGTAAACAAAATATTAGTTAAAACCGAGCTTAAAATATGTAAATAAAATCAAATAAAACTTGTATTTTTGGGGTTTTTTCCTCTTCATTTAAAGTTCATCTGCTTCCCGTCAGTTTGTTAGAGGTCTTTGAGCAGCCATGCACTTCACCATAATATTTAAACCACAAAGATGGTTGCACATGCTCACTAAATAGTTAACACTGAGTATCATTAGTTTCCTATAGCTTTTTTCATATCTGTTTTAAATGTCATTATTACTGTTTTAAGTTAAAGAGCTCCTACCTCCCAAATTGTGAAATCCATGGAAGGCAGCGAGAAGATTTGTGCGATTATCTTGATAAGGCTAGCATGTTAGATATTTGTTTTTACGTACATATCTAAATGTCTCCATGACCAAAGATCAGTGGAAACCACAGCTTCTAAGACTTGTTAAACAGGTTAAGTTATTATACAAATTATATGTATACATACAGCACCAATCGATGACAGATGGTAGTAACAGGATAATGCAATAATTGTGCATATGCTAATTTAACAATAAAAGATTAAACAAACAAGCAAACATTTAGAAAAGTAAACCCGCACCTGGGTTGGCTCAACCGCAACTTATTATTTTTCAACTTTCTGCATGTATTCTTATGTAGGCAAGTCTCTGATCCAACTTCGGCTCAGCTTGTACCTTATCATCTCTAACAGGACCGAGTGTTGTCAAATGCATTTAAGCAATTTTATGTAATTAAATTGTAATAGTGACTGTTATTAGATACTTTGTGATTCTATAGTTATACTCATATTTTCCCCAAAATAAATAAATTGTCCCCTAATTTGCACCTGTTTATTCATCATCTGATGATTTATTATTAAAGTCACTCTTGCAGGAACACATGCCATGGCCATATAGGCTTTTAATAGAGTCTATAAGCCTGACTATTAGTTAGCCTGGCACATACATATACTAACAAGCTTAATATTGATAACCATTAGGCACAGACTTTATCTACCCATAATTACTCAGCTCATCGATTCATGGTAGTAATATTTATCAGCTTGTCAATATAAACCTTATTCTTGGCAGTTCTTGAAAATAATGTAATCAACAGCACACAAGAAGTAAAGGTGAAAATGAGGTGCTGTTCCATATCATTTTGACCTGTTCCAAAATATTGTTTAGATCTCGTTTAGGTGAGTTTTATAAGTTTCCTTTTTCAACATCACTTTTTACATTGCATTGTCTTATGTATAATATGTAATAAAATCCATGTTATGTAGTTTTACATTTAATTAAAAAGCCTGTAAACTGTGGCAGTAAATTCATTTTGTGATTGTGACTTCATTACAGCTTTAGGATGTTTACTAGAATAATTGTTTTTTATATGTCTTTCATATATCTAGGTACTCTGATATATCAAGGTGTGACCTTTGGATCAGAAACTTAAAAACATTTGCTTTCGATTAGTCCCTAAAACATAGAGGTATAGCATTAAACTTTTCTTTTAAGATATACCAGTTATTTTTGAGTTTAGGAATAAAATAATGTGTAACTTACTGTTTGTGCAAAACTATTTCAATATTTGGGCAACATACATGTACCATGTATGTCATGTGCATGGTACTAAAAATAAAAAAAAATGGCTGAAATTCAACCTTCACCAAGAAAATCAAATCAAAAGTTGGCTTTATATAAAAAAAAATCCCTCCACCCAACAACCATAGGCTAGGGCAGAGGGGAAAATGTTATTTAAAAAAATGTACTTTAGAGGTCCAGGGTCATGTTCAATGCTCCTGGAAGTGGATTGTGCACATTGTGTGTCAATCACCCCAGTGGACCTAACCAGGAGGCTGTGAGCATACCCTGGACTTCACATTACCCCCTTCACCTTCATATGAGTTGGGTTCCCCTGACACCCAGCAGAGGGTAACATACCTGCCCCCACCACAAAAAAAAATAATCTCATGGTATCCGACTTCACTGTGGCCATTTTCAGTGTATTAATAAAACATTTTCAATATAAATAATTGATGATCCTAAGTGCATCATGCTACCTAAATTGAGTTAACCTTTAACTTGACTGAGCACATGACATCTTAGGTAATAGACCCAAATAATAAAGTTTGCATTATAAAGAGAATTTATATGTCATACCTTGTCCTCATAATTGGTATTGGGGTTGGCACTTGGCTGGTGAAATTGCAGTGTTAGTGAATAGATGAACTTACTTGTTTAGCTCCTTACGACACAGATGTTCCTACATTTGGTGGTGATCAAAGCAGCATTAAGTCATCAGACCAGCATTGCTTCTTGCATCAGCTGTAGCTCCAGGCCCATTTGATTTAAGGAGCAATCCTTTCCTAGGTTTTATGCCTCACATAAAAACATTCAATGTTCATACTATTGTCCTAACTATTCAATGGATGCAGCACCTTGTAGCCTTGATGCAAAGGACTCGGGTTATGACGTTGTAAAATTCACAAACTATAACTTGGCTTCTATGATTAAAAAGAATTGAGCCTGGGAATTTGGAATTTATTGTTCTCAAGGCAGATGCACACTGCGAAAAAAGGTGTTTTTCTTGGAAAGAACAGAAATGGATGCAAGCAAATGTCAGATGAATCCCTTACTTAATGCATTTCTAAGATCGGTAGCCGTTGCCTGTGACATTTTCTGGTTGACTTTTTTCTCTTCACTGCTAAAGTTGCTTCTGTCATATTGCATTAAGTCTGCGCCTGGTTAAATTCCGCCACTAAGAGTCTATTTGAAGAATCCCCATTTGCCATTTATTTTATTGATTTGCACATACTTTGTCCTATGTTACTTTCACCCGGCAAAAACTTCTTCATTAACAAGTGGAGATTAAATCACATATGTTTTATTGTTTAACTAAAGACTTTTCCACTTTGATATTCTCTTTTCTCGCAACATAATAGGTATCCTCATGCACCTATTTTGTAAGTCCTGATCAACTGTTCATTTTCTTCATTTTTTATGCTTACTTATTGAAGTGTGGGTTGAGGGGAACTTCAACATTCTTAGATATTCACCATGAGGGTAAAAACCTTGGATGCTTTATTTGCAAATGGGGCTTCATAATTCATGACATGCTGCATTTTGCAGCGCTAACTCAAATATTCTCTCAGGAGATGCCCTAAAGTGTCCCAGTGTTTTGGCAACAGTCCTGGTTTTCAGGCACTGTATCACGTAGCTGCCCAACGTTTTAGGTAGCAGAAATCATGGGCCAGTTAAGGAGATCCTCTGATCAGCCCCTGAGCAGCCCAGGGAGCTATAACATTAATGGCGGTCTGTGCTGTTGCAGAAGAGACCTCCATTGCAGCTCCCATGTGTGCCACACTTTGCAGATGAGTAGCGCAAGGTAAGGTGGATTGTAGCCACACCTCCAGCTCCACCCATTCCAGCCTCTGGCCCTGCCCACTCCCACCACTAAGTCAGCCTCTAGTCACACACCCTAACATAACAGTCACAATTTGGACACCTGAAATGCAAGTGAATGGAACATTTCAGAGATCTCTATGCATTCCAGTTGAGCAATTACAGCAGGTCTCTCCTGCAATAAGAGCTGGGTTGCCCTTGCACAAATTCATTTAAGATTTCTTCAAAGACACATCTTTAGAATGTCAAAACGATTTGCGTATGGTTATCAAAAACAAACAAACATATTGTTTGGATTTCTGTCCTGATGACTATGTTTTGTGTGTTAGGTCTAACCTAAGTTTAGCACATTTCACAATGATTCTGCACCCTTTCCATACAAAGCATTAAAAATTGGTAACAAAAAAATTGTGTACAAGTATGGCAAGGAATTAGTTAAACAGCCAGGCATCTGGCATCAACATTATGTCGCCTTAAGCCCGTTCTTCCGAAATTGTAGTACCTTCCCTCAAGGCCCTAGGATTCAGAGATTCCAATGATCAAATTGTTTTAAAGATGTCAGCAAAAATCATGGATCCAACAGTATTCAATCAGATGGATCTGCCGGTGCTGATTTTTAGGAGGATCATGCCAGGTCCCTTTTAGGGACAGATTTGCAGATTTGGCTCACTGGTTACCCACTCCTAGGTATCCAAAATATTAATTGTTCTACTTATTATGTCTACTTATAATGTCACAGAAGGTGGGTGGTCATTTTCAGCTTTACAGTTTTCTCTATACTTCTGCTCATATCTCATCTCTGCACTGAAACTCCTCAGAGATAAAATCACGTCTATTTGCAGCGCATTTATTCTCTCTAATAAATTGTATGGCAGTTTCTAGCCAAGAGCATCAGCTAAAAGGATTGCATATTTTTCCACTGCTTCTTGTGAATGCATATTACTGCCCAAAGATCAGAGGGCTAAGAATAAACTTTTCATTGTAGTTATTAACATGTCAACATCAAGGTTCTGCACATACCATTTGATTTGGCGCTGGTGTGGAACTGCTAACTTTGCAGTTCTTATCAAACTGTTACAGCACAGTCTTTTTATAACACAAAGTAAAAAGAAAAAAAAAACTAAATTGCCTTCAAAAGTAAGCAATTTCCAATTTGTAGTAAATAAGCTATCAAAATGCACTTGTCTCAACAGCCTTCATTTCATTATTCAATTAATGCCAAAATGTCTGTGAGTGTCCAATTAAAAATAGCAAAGTATAAATAGTCTGCTGAATTATGCTGGATAACTTGATTGCATGTAATACCGGATTGCAATTACAAGACAGATATACAGAGAAATTAATTTCATAACGTTTCCTCCCACTCTTGTTGTCTAGAGAGATACAGTTGGCTATGGGTAAATTAATTGCCTGCGTTTCCATTGAAGACATGTTGTAAGAAGTTGTTGGTGTTTATTTTTTTATGTTAATGGACTAGAATACTCAACTATATATATATATTGTGACAGTGTAAACCCCAGGGAGATGCTTAGTGTGGCATTTGGGTACAGGTGCTATCCAGATCATAAATATGGGTCCCTGGGGTGGAGCAATTGGAGAGCAGGGTGGGCCAATGCTCCATTTCCCCATGCTGTGGAAATTCCTTTCCCAGGTTTTCCAGGAGGCAAGAAATCTGCAGGATCCGGTCCGGGATTCCTATGGGGCCGGTATCAGGCACAGGTGCTAGACATTAAAAACCCCTGGAGCCTGATACTCAGGGAGACTGCTGGGGGAAGAGGGAGTTCCCTGTGCTCCCAGGGCAAGGAGAGACCCTGAACAAGACTATCCCTGAGCCAAGTGAGGCAATACCTGCCTGGACATTGTGTGTGCTGTCTGGGGGAGGTTTTCCAGAGCCTGGCGTAGCTGGGTCTGGCTGGGAGGTTGAGGTAGTGGGTGATTAGGCTGTTCAGTCTGGACCAGCATAGTTCAGTTAGAGAGGGCTACAATTGGGAGCTAGGTTTTCTTTTTATGATTGACATGTATGGCCCTCATGCTATAGGGTTTGTCACAATATATATATATATATATATCACCCTCCTTCTCCAAGGCAGGGGAGCGGCATTTAGCCTTTCCCACTCGCCTTCCACTACCAACCTATTAAATGCTATCTATGAGATTGTGTTGCTAAAATTGCTGGTGTTACACAAACACAATTCAAATTCTGACTAATAATATAGGATGTTATGTATCCTTCAGCATTCTAACAGTTTGGGGAAGGTCCTTTTCCATTCCAGTATGACTGCGCCTCAGTGAACAAACAAGGCCTATAAAGACATGGTTGGATGGGTTTGGTGTGGAAAAACTTGACTGGGCCGCAGAGAGCACTGACCTCAACTCCATCGAACACCTTTGGGATGAGCTGGAATGGAGAATGTGAATGAATATTTCGTACAATATCTTCAAACATAATTGTTAAACGGGATGTCCAAAAGAATATCTAAAAAAAGCATAGAAAATTACCTTGAGAGAATTAAAGGTACTTTCTCTCTTATATTTGGTTTCACAACCCTTGGTAATAATGGCAGCCTGCAAATATTTCTTGTAACATAAACATCTACAAGTCTACAATTTCAATGTGTTCAAGCGATTGCGCGGGATTCCTCTTCTCAAGCAGGGGATGCACCTTAGGGTTGAGTTGTTTACAGACTTGTATATAATTTCCACCTTTGGGGATCTCTTGTGTCTGGACGGATGCCAACAGAATGCCCTATGCTTGGCCCGGCTGTATAACCTGTGGCCTGGCAAAGCCAGCCATTTGCCTTAAAGTGCCCGGGCTGCCCCCAGCATGGGTTTGGTTTTTTTGCCTTTTTTTACATTTTTCGTAATCCACTTTTTACTACTGTCATATTTATAATATTAAATGAAAAGTAAAATGCTGTTCTTCTGGATAAATGTGTACAATAAATAATAAAACCCCCAAATAAACAAACAAATAAACGCTTCTTGTTTTATCTCTACTTCCTGGAAATTGTGGTTCATTTGCATAAATAGGTTCAGTGTTTTGTGATTAAAAAAATATTTTCGCAGCAAAACAGAGTGCGAAGACAAAAGATACAAAGCTGTGATTTTCCATGAAGCTATATTCAGAGGGTACAGTTTTGGCAGTACTTACAAAGTCCATATGCTGCCTTGGTATTGCTATAATTAAGCCAAAAAGTCATGTTAGATTGGCCTTTTCCATCTGTTCTATGATCTGTTTAGGGACTAATTCTGAAGGAATGACAGCTGACCTTAAAATGATTCATTCTGTTAACACGCATATTCTATATGCATGTTAGGTATAAGCTGAGTTTTTTTTGTCTGAAATATGGATATATGAATTCTATAATTGTTCTTGCAATTAAAATTGTTTTAAGTAGCTAGTAAATATTAACATTATTCCCCGGGCAGTACATAGTGTTTCATTTATCTTGCACTCCAAAGTAAACTGATGCGATTGCATTTCTTATGGAGTTTTACTTCTGATAATTTACTCTAAATATTTTGGCTGTATAAAGGTTTGATGTGTGAGATGCAGGACACTTAGTCGGTATTTATGATGCTAATTGATTTAATTTATTTTGCATCCCTAGTGGATTTTTGAACTGTCACTCATGCCATTATCTTAATGTTGTTGTTTCCAATAACGGTGAGAAAAGTCATTTTAAAGGCAGGAGGTCTGCTCGCACAGATGCATCAGGAGTAAAGTAGACTTTCCTTTGAGACCGTCACATTGGCTGAAGGAAACCTCGCAAACTCGTACACTGCCTGTCCATCTGTTGGAATGTGCGTTACCTTGAGAAAGCCGCTAATATAAGCATTCTCATGGGTGGCATTATTAATATAGTAATACACATATTTTTTTTTTACTCTAGACCAAATTAGAAAGGAATAAAGTGTCTGCGGTGTGATAATGGAGGTAAATAAGGGAAGGTCATTTTGTTTATTGTCTGAATATACCGTATTGGCTCGAATATAGGCCGCACTTTTTCCCCCCACTTTAAGTCTTTAAAGTGGGGGTGCGGCCTATATTCGGGGTCTAGCGCCCGACGCCCGGGACATGCAGCTTTAAAAAAGCACCAAACTTTTAGTGTGCGGCCTATATACGGGGGCGGCCTATATCCGAGCCAATACGGTATATTTACAGCGTCTAGTCATTAGAGAAGTGGAGGTGTGTATCCTTGTAGGCTGACAAACGGCTATCTGGGAGCCTTTTTACTGATTAGGAACAAAGATATATTCACCATAAAACATTTATTAATGATGTTCGGAATAACGATCATTCATAGTTTTCTTCAATTATTTTGTCATTAGACTTCCTAAAAACTTTTGTCTGACTTTCTAAAAATGCAGCAATGTAAAATGCACCACAACACAGAATATTGAACAAGAATAAAAGATGTTAATCAGCTAAGAGGCTGATCTGCGTGTTGCTATGTGAAATAAAGTCATACTTCAACATGCAGTGTAGTTTGAGAAGCCTATGTTTGCCAAGATGACCATCAGCTACCGCTGTTTTTACTGCTGGGTGTGAACTTTTAGGTTAAATTAGGCTACTAGCATCATTTTGGGACCTGGGTACAAAGCTGAAGGCTGATATTTCCATTATTGTGGTTGATAAAGTCACAGTCAGCATAACATAGAATAATTGAGAGTCCTACCTACATGTTATTCATAAACCCCAAACAACCAACCAACCAACCAACACTCATACATCTGAATATACAGATACACTGAAACACACAGATGCACACTTATGTATATTTACTTATAACAGCCGTGTACTGCCATACATGCACATACTGACACATATATTCATACACGTTCATGCATAGCTATGAAAGCAACAAAGACCTTAGCGGATAAACACACACACATACATAACCGTTTAAGTTGACCATCGTAGACATTGTTACTTTATGTCGCCCCTAAGTGTTTGCGCTTTTTATGCTTCTGGGAACAATTTTCAGCTAGTTTTTGAAAATATGAATTAAGAAGCAGAAATGTTGTGTTACAAAAAATGAAGAGGTTATAAGAAATGAACAAATCACTCCTGCTAATGCCAGTCCTTTAATAAAATTACCCCCCCCCAGTATGTTCTGTTTGTGAGTAGAGAGTTAAATTTACATTCTTCTGCAGGAAACAATAAAAATGACCTATCGAAATGCATTGAATTATGAACCCTTGCAGAATAGGCAAGATGGAAATATAGCTTGTAAGTGTAACTCAATTGTTAAAGCACAGGAGAAATTGAACTATAAATAAAATACCAAAAATGATCACCGTTTTGGCAGCTTATACATCTTTAAAGGCAATAAGGCTTAAGTATGTCAGGGAATGTCACTGTGACTGTGAATAGCAAATGGAAATGTCAACTCGCATAACATAATAAATTGCTGATTAAAACTGCAGTCTAAACAAGATTTCTTTTTAAAAGCGAGTCTTACAGGAAAATGGTTCCCAGCCTTGACTTGTAATCTTATTATTGTAACTTTTGATGAGAGGAGAAAGGTTGACTGGCACACTGTGTTTGTGCGGAAAGAAGGCCGAAATACATTTAGATGCCCAGTCTCACCGGCAGCTGACACATCCAACATACAGTATATGTAAAGGGACAGCAAAGCAAGGCCATTCTTGCATTACATTTAACATTGCAAGAGAGGTCTTCTGCAAGGCGAACTGAATTCAGTTTCTGTTATTAGAACTATTAGTACTGTTCATCCAGTATACAGATGTCTTTTCTATGTTGGTCTGGAGGCATTATTTACAAAAGCTGAGTTTGCACCAGAATCTGCATATCACATTATTATTTTAATCATAATCATTCAGTTCGACAAATCTAAACGTGCTGAAATGGATATTAATACTAAAATTAGATGCTGATCTGAGTCACCCAACATATTGTGTGCAAGCTGCTCTGTGCATAACGAGTGTGTGCGTTAGTGCATGCTGTTAGAGTTTGTTGGTGTTAGAGTGAGTTTTAGTGTTAGTATGTGTGGAAGGGGCTGAATGAAAGGACGATCACTTGACTTTACTTGCCCCTAACCCATTTTATTTATATAGATATACAGGGAGTGGTAGGGGAATGTTATGAGGATGGGATTAATATTATATTATACATGGCCCTAAAATAATTACAAAGGTTATTATGGTGACTATAAAAAGGTAATGTTGGTGTGATGCCCCCTTTTTGATGGAACATTGTGCAGCAGTTTTTATAACTGTTTCACTCAATAAATATGTTTGTTCATTGCTGTGATTTGGTGAACCACTGTTAATTTGAAGGACTATTCAAATTTCCATCTTTGCATTACAATTCATTTGAATTGCAAACTTACAGAATTTTGGTACATTACGTGATTTGTGTGAAGCCCCGAAAATGAGGCCAGACCCCACATGAAAACAAAGCAAGAAGCTCAGTATTGGGTCCACATTCACTCTCAATCACTCTCTCACACTCGCATTCTTGTTCACTCTCTCACACTCCCTACCTTCTCTGCCAACCACTTCCACCGACCATTTCTGCTTCCACATCTTCTTCTGTATCTTCTTCTTTCTCTTCTCTCCATTCTATCTTCAATCCTTAATCTGGTATCTTCTTTCTTCGTCCGCATATCTGCAGACATAATCTGACAATTTCTGCCAAAATGGCAACGCTTTGGTATCATCCTCTCCTGATCCTCCCATTGGCGGAGAAGACCTCACGGCAAGCGCCATTGTATTGACTTCAGGTGATCTCAGGTCAATACAGTGGCGCTTGCAGTGACGTCATGTCCTGATCCTTGGGGGAGAGAACGTCACTGCAAGCGGCACCATATTGCCCTAAAGTTCATGTGAGGAATGGGGAGGACAGCCGCCAGGTTATGTCCAATAAGAGATGTGGATGAAGAAAGAAGATATCAGATTAACGATTGAAAGAATAGAGCAGGGAGAATCAAGATAGAATAAATAAGATGACGGAGATGCAGAAGTGGTCAGCAGAGAAGGTAGGGAAACATTTAGAGAATGTGAGAATGTGCACTGTGTTAATTGGCATAATGTGTGCTATAAATTATATTACAGTCATTTTGCTTGGCCAGGCACAGCAAGTCGTTCCTTACTGGAGAACGTTATTACAAAACAGCCGCAGAATTAAATCAGTTTCTTCTCCAGTAGACAGAAAGGTGTTTTTCAATTTGTCCCACGGTGTGAAAGCTGAGGCAAATTCTTTAACGCTTAGAAATTAGAAAAAAAACTGCGCTATTTACTGGCAATATGTGATGATCCAATAAATCAGGGGTAGGATACAGCGAGTACCATGATACCGTGATGGCTTAAGCTTGAACCAATTGCAGTTTTCCCATGTGAAAATAGAAACACATTTCTGCAATACCATTTGCAACTTGGGAGTTTGTAGTTCAATGCCCAGCACAGCAAATATAATCTAGCAAGTTTGGGGAACGTATTAAAAGAAGTCTGTAAATATGGAAGAGTAGTGAATTATTGATCAAATCATCCTTCAATTTATGCGGGATGCGGGTTCCTCTCTGTAAGAAAGTACCAAGGAAAAAGGATGTGGCGTGTTCTAGGAGTCAGGAATAGCTGTAGCACTCAATAAATTATTTAACTGCAGGGACGCCTTATCTATTTCTACTAGGTGAAACTGTAAGCTGATAACTAAGACCATTGATAAAGTGAATGCATTTTATTAACATCCTTGGCGTCCTGCGTAATACCATATGCATTTATTTGCTTATAGGTTAAGGTTGGAAGTGGGCTGGCAAATAGGACAATGGTGCTTTACTTTTGACCATATTTTGCCCTTCCAGATGATTTATGGGGATGATTTATAGTAAACAGACAATTTTTAATCTGAGGATATATATATAATCAATTATATTTTAATGGCAGGCTTAATCCCTTTCATCCCACAGGATGGGGAGAAGCACTGGTAATTGTTGCACCCTCCACATGTACCCGCTGAGATTTTAATGGGTCTCACAGGTATTTTTGTTCGGTCCCGATTCTACTGAGCAAGGGAACAGGGTGAGCTCTATCTGTGCAAGGGCTACAAAGAAAGGTAGAGAAACTGATTAATATGGTTGAGGGGGAGTAGGGACCTCAATTTTGTTCTTATGTGATTATTTTTTATAATGTGATGTAAATGAGAGGGGGGTCTTTGAAACCCACAAGCAAATCCACAAGTTTTTTGTATCAGATAATTTATGCATGAAGTAGCCTAGCTTTCTTATATTTCTTTGTTGACTTTAAAGTTAAAGGACCGTAAAACCTCTTGATATGTCAGTTCACCCAGACCCTCCAAGTTTTTTTTGCGTCTATTAAAAGTTTAGGGCTGGTGCTAACAGTTCCTTACGGTACTTTTATGCTAGAGAATTACGTTACTGAAGAGCTAGACAATTAACTAGCCAATTAACTAGTAGTGTAACCACCAAAGTACTGAACGGTTTCTCAATATAGCTAGTTGTAGAAGACAGCTGGATAAATTACATATTCTGGAATCACAGAACTAGACTTTATGACTCTAGTTCCACATTAAATGCTACTAAAATATATAACCCTACCAATGACAAAGTCTTGGATGACCTTAATGAATCACATAGGCAGCTTTTTATTTAGAAGTAGATTTACTTTTGTAGTATGCAGCACTTGAGTTTTTATAATCATTGTACTTTACGAATAAAACTTCTGTATAATTTATATTATCATAATTCTGGCCACATGTCACATCAGTTAATTCATAACCTCGAATATCTGTGCTTCACCACATCTTTATTAACCCCGCAGACACAGATAACGTTTGGCTATTTAGTGGAATGGGCTAACGGAAGGGGTCGACAGGAGATATACATGGCTCATTTCTAGGTGGCTTGAAAGGACAACAATGGAAAAACTAAAATGTCACATTAGCATAGTGTTTTCAAAGTGTCAATTTAAACAATGCTCTGCTGATAAATGTTGCTCTAAGCTATTTTCAATTGGGAAATATTTGTCAAATGAGTATATAATCTGTAGAAAATTAGATCAGTATGTTAACCTGTTCAGTGCAGTGCAGTTGAATTATATAATTCCAATAATGGTAATAATGAGGTGATTATTTAATTCTGTATCAAATATGACGCCTAAATAACCCAATAAAACAGGGCCTTAATTAAAAAAAAATTGGTTTTTTTACTTCTTTGCAAACCTATACAAGATCCATTAGACCAGTCTACAAAAGGTTTCGGTCCCTTCTATATTGGACTTTTCTACAGCGGAGCCCTCAGAAGAGCATCATTTTTGCCAGGAATTTTGTATAAAGTACCATAAAGCTGGATGACGAGCTCACTGGCGGGGTTCTCATCTCCTGATGTGTCTGTGCGCCGGGATCTGACAAGAAACCCCGGCGCACAACAGCTGTTGCCGCGCGGATCACAAGGGAGCGGTATCGGAGGTCTTTAACAGACCTCCGGCTCCCTTGAGTGATTTTAAGCCGGGTTGAACCCGGCTTAAAATCACTCAAGGGAGCCGGAGGTCTGTTAAAGACCTCCGATACCGCTCCCTTGCGAGCCTGCTCCTCCAGCGGCGGACATTACTGTCCGTCTCTGGAGGGGTGCCGGGTGCCGCAGGTTGGCACCCCCTGGAGTGTGGCGCCCTGTGCGGTCGCACACCCCAAAGGTCGGCCCTGCTCTAAGGGGCCGGCCTTAGGGGTCTGCGGCCGCACAGGGTTTAAATAAAAACATCGGGGGTTTTTTTCAACTTTATTTAACATCCTCCATGTTAAATAAAGTTAAAAAACTTTATTTAACATCCTCCATGTTAAATAAAGTTTTTTTTAACTTTATTTAACATGGAGGATGTTAAATAAAGTTAAAAAAAACCCCCGATGTTTTAATTTAAATCCTGTGCGGCCGCAGACACGTAAGGCCGGCCTTGGTGGGGACTTCCCGGCCCCTTAGAGTGGCGGACCCGGCAAATCCCCCGTGTTTCCCCGAAAGTAAGACATATGTCTTACTTTCGGGGTACGGCTTATATTAGCTGACCCCTCTGAAACTCCCGATACGTCTTACAATCGGGGGTGTCTTACTATCGGGGAAACACGGTATATATCTATAGTTTCCCATGAATTCCATTAATATTGTGTTAAATGCAGATGACATTTTGTTATCTTTGACAAATCAGTAGATATCTCCTCCACGGAAGTTGGCAAAATAAGAATAATGAATACCTCCCAGCACTCTAAAAAGCAGTCACATTGTTGGGTACTTTCTTGCAGAGCTGCAGTGTTGATTTTTGTCCAGTTGTTAAAATCAGAGGATCCGCCAGACCTCATAGCGGTCTAATGACATGTTGAAATGGAGCACTGGATATGATGTCATATTGCAGCACTAGGCATCCCTAGAAATAATAGTAAAACTGGCTTAGACAGTACCTGAGAAATAGGAGTGTTATTTCACAGGTAGTCATACAAGGGATATTTGGTACAAAAAACATGAGCGATCGGATGGACCTCAATTAACATACAAGGTATGCTATTGCTATACCAAATATGAGTCAAGATTTGAGGGGGGGTCATTGAGTGTCATAAACTGTGTTTTCTTTGTTCTTGTTTGTAGTAGTATAGTTGAATCTAAATGTAACAAATGTATCTTTTCTTTATGTGTTTAGCATTCTTTTCTTAATTGAGTTTGTATCACAAAGGTAGTCATGGGGTTTCCGATGACCTCTTTAGCAGAATTTATTTCTAGGGACAAGTTTATTTGCATCATAGGAACAAGACAGAATTTTAGAATGTAGCCCAGGTGCTAGATTCCTTTCATGGAAACATTTCAGTCTACCTCCCAGGAGAGAGACAGTCAACCAAAGAAATGCAGCCCAGATCTTCACATTGTTCTAGTTAGACCAATGGCTCATCACAGAATCAGAATCCGGATCTTTTGGAACATCTGTTATTTCTGACCCCTGTGTCTCTCTAAGCCTCAGGCAGATCTTGTAAGTGCTAATTTACTAGTACATAATATATCATTATAGGCACAGGCATAAAATCATTTTACAACCCCAGATTTTCTTTTAGTGTCATAGCTAAATTAAAACCCTCTTAAAAATATTCAGACACACAATCCGGAGGTTACAATACTGTGTAAAGCCAGTTTTAGTTTCATATGCAACATTCGATGACAAGAAAACAGTTGAACACTTAAAGGTGAATTGAATTAGTTGGTAAGTATTTAGAGGTCTGTTTGAACGAAGCCTTAAAACGCTCTGGAAGACAGATGTAACCAAACAGCACTTGCACAGTTATAACATAACAGAACATTTATTGTTTCTGTAACAGAAAACATTGAACGTTAGAAGTCAGTGCATACCCAGGGAATAACATTCAAAAAACATCCGTCTAAGCCATAATTATTGGAGATTCCATCACACTATATGGCCATATATTGCTTAAGTGCCTCATTAATAGTGTCCTGAGATGGATTTAAATTGCTTGAGAGAATGCAGTGCATTCCCCCTGATTGCTTGGTAAGCAATATAGCCATGAACAATTAGATAGGACACGCCAAACGTCGACGTAGCGGCGGGCTAAGTCATATATGGCTATAAAGTGTGACAGAATCCCCAATATTGCTTGTGTGCTTATTGGTCATTATTATGCTAGCAGCAACCCTGGAATCTGAATATGTAAGCCTTTTATGCTTTTTAGGTTGCACACTCCCCTGTTTAATATTTTTTTCGGTAGGAACTTAGTTGACCCATAATTCAGTTATTCAAACAGACTGACCAAGTCGATTGCCAACATGACAGCTGTTTCTCTTGGCTTTGTTGAGTGAATCTTGATAACTCAGTCTTTGATGAATCGACTGGCCTGTCTCTGTATAAGAAAATCTATGATGCGCCACCATGACTGATTTTGGTTTAAATGGAGTGTTCTGTTCTGATTCGTGACATATTTAGGTTGTCTGGTTTCAGGACTACCGACTTAATGTGTTGAAGACCTGTTAGACGCATTTACTTTTCTGTAATTTAAACAAAATTTATTTGCTAAAGAAGCGTTTTGCAAGGCTTTTTACCTAGTATGACGTATGTTGTCTACAGGCTACGGTCCTCAAAGGTCTACAACATGCACAATTAAAAACTACCGTATTTGCTCGATTATGAGACAACACCCTAAAATTTGAATATTAATTTAGAAAAATGCATTTTTTGTTTTTATTTCCTTTTATTTGCCAACCTGCCCCCAGTTATGCACATCTGCCCCACGGCTTGCCACTCTGCACCCCAGATATGCCGTATACCCCCTATATGCCACTCTACCTCCCTCATATGCCTTATACCCCCCTATTTGCCACTCTGCCTCCCTGTTATGCCTTATATCCCCCTATTTGCCACTCTGCCTCCCTGTTACGCCTTATATCCCCCTATTTGCCACTCTGCCACCCAGATATGCCTTATTCCCCCTATTTGCCACTCTGCCCCTGATATGCCTTGTACCCCCCCCACTTACCGATGCAGCCCTAGACTTGTTCCTCGTGTTCCAGACTCCCTGGTGTGGGGGCAGCTGGTGGACATCTGCGCAGACACTTCCGCTGGGGCTTCTACGACGGAGATTGTCTTCCCACATTGTGCAGACGTTCACTGGCTGCCAGAGAGGAGGATCCAAGTCTCCTGCAGCGCTGCGGGGGATTCTCCTCTATGGCAGCCAGTAAACGTCTGCGCAATGCGAGTAGACAACCTCCCCTGCTGCTGGCCAGTACTTCCACCGGGGCTTCTATGGAGCATCGGAAGTTCATGTCAAGCCGGCGCTCTGTCATAGAAGCCCCGGCAGAAGTGCAGGCAGCAGCGGGGGTTGTCTGCGCACATCGTGCAGATGTTCATCGGCTGCCAGAGGGGAGGATCCAGGATCTCCTGCAGCTCTGCGGGGGATCTGGATATTAATTCTTGTAATCAGACATTTTTTGAGGTTTGATTATAAGATGACCTCGAATATAAGAATATGTATATGCTTTTCAGAGCATTTACTAAAACTGTATCAATAATGCAAAAGCGTAATTCATTCACTGTGTGATCATGCTCTTTAAAATGTGAAGGGACTAGTAAGTCAACTTTTTAATTATTATTATAGAAATGATTATAATAAATATATTGTTTTATAAAGTGCCAACATATTATGTAGCGCTGTACAATGGGTGTACAGGACACAAACATTAGCATATAACATAACAATGTGACTTACAGGAACAACAGGTGAGGAGGGCCCTGCTCAAACAATAGTAGATTTATGTTTAGAAACCCATATTTTCATATGTTTTTAGTTGTTTCACCAATATATATGAGATTATACAAACACATTCATATATAAAACAATTAAGGAGTCGTAAAAACTCCCCTAATATTATACCACTTATCCCTATGTGGATATTTACATGTATTACCTTTAACATTACTACCATAGGCTTTACACCCCCAAGGAAAAATGATCTTATATGAAATCAAAAAGTGTTGTTGTCTTATTCCCTCACTCGAAATAAACTCAGCAATGACTAAACTGTCCCTAATGGTATTGGCACGTCTGTACACCATTAATGGTATCTTTTCAAGCTCCTGAATATCCACGGTAAAATGTGCCAATATTTTTTTATGATCTTAGTTCTGCACTGTGGCTACCATAATCGGACACGTACACCAGCTTTTCTCAGTGGGTCTATCCAGCTTTTTATGTAATATACCATCACTCTCCAGAGGCATAATAGTATCATATACTTCTTCAATTAATTTTTGTGGGTAAATTCTTATAGTACATTTTCTGACCATATGACCATATTGTGTGCATAACCAACCAGAACATTTTTACATGCAATAATTGACTTTTAAAGTCTTTGTGGGTGTTCAGAGTCATATCTTAGTTAACTATTTTTATCAGGGAGGTTCACATATAAACTCGTAATTAATTTTTCACCACAAAAAACAAATATTAGCCATCTTATGTTTGAAGGCCCTGGATAATGAGTTGAGGTCTATAAGAAACTCTTCTAGGGTCATTTGAGATATGATAAGGTTTTAGCCAAAAGCAAAAAGTAAATTCTAGTGTTCCTGTATCACTCATTTTGTTTGCAAGATAAGAGGAAGTAAGATTGGTCTGGATATTCTAGCCATAGCAAATATAATAATAATGTATTTGCTGCAAGAAGTATTATTTCTATGGCATCCAGACATACTGGTATTTTGTTATTTTTTATTTTATATACACATTACATTACATTACATTTATTTATAAAGCGCCGGCAGATTCTGCAGCGCTGTTACAGTCAGTAGAACAATTTCACCTGCAAAAACACATACAATAACAAACTGGTGCAAAGGAGAGGAGGGCCCTGCTCCTGCGAGCTTACAATCTAGTCAGCGGTTGAGGGGGAAGTGAGACAATAGGAGAGGACTGCTTGGATGGGGATGAGTTGATCTGGTTCCAATGATGCGTTGAAGCTGTTGATTGTTCAGATGGATTGATTATGATGATGTTTGGGAGTAATGGGAAGGAATGTTGTACGCTTCCCTGAACAGGTGGGTTTTCAGAGAAGTTTTGAAAGTTGCGTACGAGGCAGAAAGTCTGAACAGAACGGGGAAGGGAATTCCACATGAGGGGTGCGGTGTGGGTGAAATCCTGCTTTCTGCAGTGGTACTTGGTATGTTGTTTCCCTCCAGTTTAACTCCAGTGTCACTCTTAACTGCCCACTTATGAAGAGTCCACTAGGGGTAAGGCCACAGCAGCTACATTTCCAAGCAAGCTTGTTTCCAAGTGTGACCGAGGAATTTATAGGGCTGCCTCACAAGTGGTCAGTTAGGTGATTGCATACAGGCGGCAGATGTTTCACACCGTGGCTAACAAATGAAAGGAGTCCACTTGGGGTAAGGCCACAGCAGCTACATTTCCAAGAATGTACATATACATGTAATCTCTAATTTTCTGTCTAATTATGATATGCTAATTTCCATACACAGAGGAAAGCAAAGAAAATGTGATTAAACTGAAACAAAACTTAAATGTTTAAAGGGACAATTCAACTCAATGGCAAGTACTAGATGTGGAAGACCTACGTGTATAGCTGTATGTAAGCTGTAGTCCAGTAAAGGCTAAACTAAAGGGCTGGCTGGTTTTCAGGATGCATGCATAGTCCCAACTTGTTCAGATTCCTTTGATAAAATGAATATTACAATATACCAACTATTAACTAGACAAATAAATGTAACATTCAGTTTCTTTTAGTTGTACGCAACATGGCCACACTGAAGGTTCAGTATTAGATATTTGACATGTTATGTGTCCTTTATCTACCTTGAGCTGTTGCAATCCCTTCGATCTTGGAAAATAGGCAATTTTATGGGACTACACGGCTAGTAATGTTGTTAACAGGGATCTGGATCATAATGCAAATAACCCAATTTCTAGGTTCATTTGCAAGCAGTGCTGTCAAAGGAATTACCTTAAGTGATGTCAATAACTCCAATACCCATTTTGGTTAATTTTGCTAATAAAAAACAAGTTAAACATTTTTATTGTCTTCTGTAAATCACATTGTGCTTGTCTGGTCCACATGAAAACTATAGTGTATTGTTGTAGTTAAATAAGAGTTTAATGTTTTTGGAAGGAGAGGCGACCTTCTTGAGCCCTCAAGGTCATTAAAGGTTGATGAATGAGATCATGATACAGTGTCTCTTTATCAAGAATCTTAGCCTTCCTGTAGCCTAAAGGACATATGAATTATATATCAACCTTCTCCAATCTAGGTGAAAGAAAACCATGTTAAATGTATTTGTCTTAAGAAGCCTTTATGGCAGAGGCTGTTCAGCAAAAACATTCAGTTCAGAGTCAGATGAACCCATTGGTATATCAGATCTGCTTTTTAAAGTGATGGCCTGCCTTTATATATGGAAATTTTATAACGTACCAATAAATATTCAATGTGAGCAATCTCTAAGATACAAGCATAGTTATTAATTCTTGGAAACAAATGTAGCCGTAATTACATTTCCTGATATGAATGTGCTGGAAATGTTAAGATCCATTTTTTATGTTAACCTCCACAAAAAAAGAAAATCTTTATATATATATATATATATATACTGGTGCAATTGTTACAAAATGAGATGGTAGTTTTATTATTGAAACTGGATTGAAATATAAACGGTAACAAACATCTTTTGGATCATGCAGTGCACTATGGGAATGCATGTGAATGCACTGTACAGTGATACATTAGCATTGTGGTCCTGCCTTGTTATTCCTCTTAAAGTAACACTCCAGCCATCATATGCACTTTAATGTACTTGATAGGTGCGTGGTCCCTTTAAATTGTCACGTGAATCTGCAGAATCCCCCCAAATGCATTTACCCCTTTCCCGTCAACCTCAGCTAATTGTCCTGCAGTAGATGCATTTGGTCAAATGAATCTGCCTGCGCATGATATGCACACATCCAGTCTGATCCCGCGCTGGCTCTGCTGAACTCATGCACCCCATTGTGCATGTATAAAGTATAACCATTCATTTCAATCAGAGCACTTTCCTGCCACTAATTGGCTGCTTAAGCCGTGACAGGGCATGACCTCATTGATTTCATTGTAAGTACTTACTGCCACTGATTGACATCTTAAGCAGCCAATCTGTGGCAAGAACTTTTGGAAGATTTTGCAGTATGGCTATAACCCTTGTGTCTGGTTAGTTTTTATGTTGCAGAAGAAGGAATATTAATAGAGGGTTAGGGTTACTCACAGTGTACTTTAATATGGTTTTTTTTCTATAATAGAGGAACATTAGACTGTCCTTTTAAACCTCCAGCGCACAAACAAGAAGCTTCAGTTTCATATAATTGCCCATGGGCAGAGATTACATTAATCCTTTAATAGACATGCAAGTACCTTAATATGTGTAAGGTGTGTGCATACGCATTTAAATATCTATAATGAACCTAATCATACTCCACATTAACAAGAGCAAGTTTAATGTTTTGATCTCCACAGTGCTAAACAGACACAGATGTATTTTGAAAAGATGGATTAGCTGGTTTTTATCTGCCATTAAAATTATGTGGTTTTGTCTTTCTTTGGGCAGCAAAGGAGCTGAGGCTGATGCCTTTTGGCCAGGGGGGAGACAGCAGGTTGACCCCCCACAGCCCCTTTGCTCCCCCTTAAGAAACATGCACTAGTACACACACATTTACATCCTTTAATTGAAAACATACACACTCTAACACATACAGTACATACTTACACATTAGCACATACATATTCTAACACACACATTCACATACACATAATACTCACACTAAAACAAACATTCTCACTCTATCACACATCCTCTCCATCACATCCTTACATCTCCATTCTTTCACATCATCCCACCGCCACACCATCACATCTCACACTTTTTTTGACATACAACGCAAGGCCATTCATTTAAAAATGATTTTTAGTATCTATAAATTTATTAAAAATAGAGAAAATAGATATATATATATATCGATAATGTTCAGGTGAAGATGGAGTCTTCACTCAAAGGTGACACCTTTTATTGGGGCAACAAAAGACATATGCTTTAGGGACCTCCATGGTCCTTTCACCAGGTGAACTCATCTGCCATCTCACCAAGTTTGAATCCATGCTCCACTAAACTTGTCCCCTTGCCTCTTTGGCTTTAGGGAATATTTGCAGAACATTTACAATCTGATGTGATAAAGCATTAATTTCCTAATGGATTAAGCGCTGCCTGCCCAGTGCTCTTCATTAATTCATTTCTTTAAAATTGCTGAATATAAATAATTCTATAAACTATGCAGATCCTTAGGTTATAAAGTGACTTCTCATTATGAATTGTCTTGTATGCTTACTGACAGTTTGCTTGTTTTGCAATCTTCTAACACTGTAAGACTTTTAATTGCCAGTCGAGTTGCCACATGATCCTGATATCCGAGGACAACTGTGGTTTTTAATGGTTATCGTTTTGTTATGCTTTCTTCTTTAGATCACATCATTTTTTTTTTTGCCTTTACATTGTAAATTGAAAACACCAAAAATGTACCTGCCCAAACACACAATGGCTTGTATGCTGAAGTATTTTGGATTGCAATGACAGTGGCATTGGATTACATGCATTTAGTGGCTTTTTAATTTTTAAATACATTAATACAATAATGTCCTCAATGTTTTTAGGAACCCATTACCATTAAACGCAAAATGTGTAACCAACATGTGTCTTTCAGAAAGCAGATGGAAAGCCACAGGCTGTCCCCACCACAAACTGGAATCCTCCTATAACCCTAGCTATCAGATATTAGACATCCCTAACCTTGTGATAGTAAGGCTGGAAAAGAGTAAATGTTACCATTTTTTTTGTTTTTGTTTTTTTTTTGTGGATTTTAAGTCTACTCAAATGGAAGCAGAACATATTAATACTGAGTGGTACCATATTGCTTCTTAGCAAGTAATGCCCTCTGTATTTATCTGATGATCATATAACCCCTCCATGAGCGAGCTTTTTATCTTTAATACAGTAGAAAAAAATATGATGACGAATAAACATTTTTTAGACTGATATAATATATATATATATATATAAAATATATACTGTAGATATAATTGTTAGCGTTATTCCATAACGCCTTATTTTTTATATTTTATTTTAACAATTGCTTGTGATACTTAATATATTATTGAGTAAGGCATTTAGAAAAATAGTGAGTTTTACTTACATGATTTAATTCACACAGTATCATAAATATTAGGGCTATAGAATACTGTTACACACCTATAACAACAAATCATTCCAGGAATATCAGAGAAGGAAAGAATTAGGATGGAATAATGTCTCCTGTGAGACAGCTGTGCTGGCCCTGCTCAGTACACTTAAACCTGTGACATTTTTTAAATGTCATTTCTCTGATTTAACAGGATTGGTGCAGCTCTTCCTAAAACCAACTTGACTTGCCCCCTTCATAATGCATAGCGAAGTTGAGATGTTGAAATGTTTCAGCTATAAATTCACCAATTAGTACTCCCAGTTGTCAAAATGTGTAATACCTAGAAAGTGCAGGTAAGGACATGGAAGAAAAACATATTTTTGTTTATTAATATGCATAAGGGGTTTTGTCAGCAAATTGTTTCATGCTTTCTTTCTTCGTCGTGTTTTTTCCCCTGTTATAGCTCTTTTCTGTATATTAGCTTATAGAATCTTGCTTATTTTAGCACCTTTCCTATGTTTACGAAAGTCTTTTTGTTCTGTTTTAGTGGATGGCTGCATGGACTGGTCGGTGGACCTGAAAAGCTATATGGCGTTGGCCGGTGAACCAGTTCGGATGAAATGTGCCCTTTTTTACAGTTATATTAGGACTACATATAACATGGCTCAAAGCGCTGGGCTCCGGCTCATGTGGTATAAAACCAAAGGAGACGTGGAAGAACCAATTCTTTTCTCAGTTCTTCGGATGAGCAAAGATGATGACTCGATATGGATCCACACGGCAGAGGTGCAGGACAGCGGCTTGTATACATGCGTATTGAGGTGAGGGAACTCTTTGTCTTGTCGTTGCGCGTTGGTGACTGGTAGGCAGTTGTTATGCATATAATGCAGCTCTCCGAAAATCTATTGGGCTCAAGATTGGTAAAAAAAAGCCCAAATCTTAACATTTTAAATCATTATTTATGTCTATTAATGTCAAGTTAGCACATGAACTGGGAATGTTTCCAAATAGTCTTATTGCTAAATTGCTGAAAGATCTCCATTATAGCAGGCTCATTTGCTCTAAAGAGGTAGTGTTCTTCCCATGAGGTCACGTTCTGGTGCTCAGCGTTGGGTCGAGATCACTCGGGGCCCAGAGACAACGCTGACACAAGAGGCCATTCTGTAATATTCCGTAAATAAAATACGTTGTTTTCTTTATTTTTACGATAATTCTAAGTACTTTTATATAACGTTTGCAGATTTTGTTGAACGGTGTAATCTTCTAAGTGCTCAACATCAAGTAAAACAGCATTTTTTTTTATTTCTGAAAGTCTGAATCCCAGCGCTTTGCATAATATTATTCTTTATTTTTCCAAATGCCAGATCACAGCTGTGGGTAGACTGAGCAGATATAACTGAGTAACTCTCTGTAAGTAGTGCTTAGCCGATAATCAGGAAGTGATTGTGCTTCTCACTCAGATGATGGTATTTGTAAGTCTTTCCAGTGTCATTATTGGGCGACTGAAGCTTAAGCTAACCTATAAATGTACTGTATTAAAACATAGGGAGACGTAAATACCGTTTTTGCATTTTCCTAAAGCAAAAGCTCTCCGTTTTAATCACAAAAGAGACTATGTACCATTTTAAAAATATAGTGCCTTCAGAATTACTAGGGAAATAAACATGTGTGTGCCGTACACAATAGTAATTTCAAAATTGTATAGTTAAAGACATTTTTTTATGGATTTCATAGTATTTTTGTACCTCTGTATAATATGTACCCCTTCTATAAGTATCCTAAAACAGGGAAAATAATAATAATCAACGTAGATATGATATAAACATCAAACAGTGGAACAGTGTGATATGAGCTTCCAGAAACTATTCCTAAAATACTGAGTGCTAGATATCAACAGTGCTGTTTGTTGTGAAAATGAACACATCCTTTTTGTTTACTAAACAACATCAGTAAAGTTGATGTTATAATTCAGTTTACAATGTTTACAATATGTTTACAATGTGTAAGTCATTGTAATGTATTAATAATAATAAATACAGTAATAGTGTATAACCCAGCAGTTCAATTGGTTGACATTGCTCAAGTAGAAAGATAATAGACTCTTTGGGATCTATTCACTAAAGGGAGAGTTTGCAGGAGAGTTGTGGTTTTAACTCATTCACTATTCATGGGCCATCACCAACAAGCTTCTGCTGCAAGAAGAGCTTGGCCAGCCCAGTCTAATGTATAGATTTGTTCAAAGTCTCCTTACACATTGAACTGTATCTTATACAGAGTCAGCTTCTTATTGGATAAACCTGACAGGGCTATTAATTTGGTTTGGGTCTAGCAACCAGCCAAAACAAATGTAACATTGATCAGTATATTAAACATTTGGCAAACATATGTTAATGATAATCCATTTAATAAACTATTGACACATTAGAGATAACAGTTATTCATTTAATAAAATGATAAATGAATACATTGAATTATTGGTAAATGAAGTTAATAATTGATAATTGTTACCATTGATAAATAAATTGATAGATATATTAAATGCAATATAATGTTCATTAAATAAAGCTGTGCATGCATTTGTATATAAATACATAAAGGAAGGAATCTGAAGCCACACACACTAACATACCCAGACACTCGGCCAGGTGTTTTGTGTCAATAAGCGAGTCCTGCTTCATCCTCAACTAAGTCTCCTCTGGGTATTGGAGGGAATTCATTTGCAGATAGCTATACTTTACTAGGCTCAGGACCTTCTAGCGAACTGGGAAGCAGCAGGGCTCTCCCACCCTAGAAGAGTGGAAGACCAAGATATATAGATATATATATATATATATATATTTAACTGTTATGTTCCTCATCTTTGCTTACAGTAGTGCCGTATAGAGGTGAATGGCCCCC
Organism: Spea bombifrons; assembly: GCF_027358695.1. Classification (NCBI taxonomy): domain Eukaryota; kingdom Metazoa; phylum Chordata; class Amphibia; order Anura; family Pelobatidae; genus Spea; species Spea bombifrons. The sequence continues at coordinate 29,997,657 of NC_071094.1, forward strand.
AGTAAAACAAACATTAAAAAAATATATTGAGAGAGACCACTAAAGACAAAACAAGAGAATCTTATTAAGCTATCATATCTATTGTTTCACCTCAACATAACAGGGTCTTCATTTGAGCAATTGAGACTGAGGAAAATCAGTTTAGCCAAATCTTAATGCAGGGCCGTAGGAAGGGTGAGGCGAGAGAGGCACGCGCCTCGGGTGCCGCTGCGAGGGGGCACACAGCCGCCCGCATTGGGCACACTGGGCAGTTTCCCAGGGGCCCAGCGTTCTAGGGGCCTTGTGGTGAATCACATTGCTGGCAGCAATGTGATTCACCACGAAGCCCCTAAAAGAAACAGTAACGTATCTATATGTCACGGTCTGTGTCACGGTCTGCAACCCAGCGTCTGGCAGGTACCCGTGGTGTGCCTCCACCCCTACTGTCCCTCCCCATCCTCCAGGAGATGGGCGGTCTGCGCCTGCACACCACGCCCCCTTCTATCCCATACCGCCGTGGAGGAAAAGGGACGCGCACAGCACTACGTCATAGGTTGGGGACGGGGCTTAGAGCGCAGCAAGTTTAAAAACCGAGCACTGACTCTCATTCAGTGCTCGGTTGTTGTATTGGCTAGGCTCACTACTCGTGCAGTAGTTGATCTACAATCCGTCTGTTGCTGATATTAGCCTGCTCCTGACTACGTTGATCTCTCCATTCCTGACCCAGCTTGCCTGACCGTCCTATTGAAGTTTGTTGCTGACCTTTGCCTGTTTTTTTGACTACGTTGCCTTCTCCATTCCTGACCTGGCTTGCCTGATCATTCTATTGAACTTTGCATATTACCTACGCCTTTTGTTGCTATGACTGCATACTGGGTTCCTCACCTGCTACAAACGTAACACTATAGGGGAGGGGGTGAGCAGAGAGACCACCTTCCCTGGGCCGGTCTTCATGGGAGTGCCGAGGTAGCTGCACGACCAGCCCTGCTCATCGGGCGTCCCTGTGGGCAGTGCGCACCCAGGCACCATCAGCTCTGGTCTGGGTAGGAGGTGTCTGATGAGCAGGGCTGGTTGGTGAGATCACAATCCCCCTCTAACCGGCCCAACATTAGGGACCGCGAGGACTGTCACTTCAGACCTTGCCTTCCGTGCTCTCTAATCACTACGCATCGGCAAATGATGCAGAGCGCTGGGATATGACATTACCCCAGCACTCTGCAACAATAGCCGGCACATAGTGATGAGGAAGAACTAAAGCTGAGGCCTGGAGTGACAGACCTTGTGCTCCCATGACAAGATGGACGATAGATGATGGAAGATGATTGAAGATTATGGAAGATGAGAAAAGTAAGAGATGGGGAGAAAGGAGTGTAAGGGATGCGTATATGTGTATATGTGTGTGTTTGTAAGCTGGTGTGTGTATGGGCAGCGTGTGTGTAAGGGCAGTGTATGGACGGTGTGTGTGTGTAAGAGCAGTGTAGTTATTTTTGTGTTTTTAAGCTGGCGTGTGCTAATGGGCAGGTGTGTGTAAGGGCAGTGTATCTGTATATATATGTGTGTGTAAAGGCAGGGTTGTGTAAGGGCAGTGTATGCGGGCGCAAAAGAAGCTAGCTACGGCTCTGTCTTAATGTATATATTTTCTAAATGATTTGATCATTGTTAAGGTTTAAGAGTTGAGGACATTATCCATTCTCTTGTGAATCGTCAGGTCTCAAAATCTTTCTGCCTTCCAACCAGTCTAATTACACCTATTACTTAGAGATACTATCATCAACCCTTATTTTAGAACATATAACATTTACATTTCTATATTGTTAGAAGATTCAAAATTAGCATCTAGCTTAAATTTCTTTTCCCTAGGGAAATTTTAAACGGCAGTGGACAATACTAATTCAGATGATAACAGCATGTTGACTGAATTCTACCCACAATAGAAGTCTAAAGCTGAAACAGGAGGCACTTTTCATCAAAACAAAAATTGGGGCATAGTTGTGATATTACATAAAAATATCTGTTGCCACTAAAACCTGCCTTCAGTTTTTTTTTCAGATATCATGGTAAGAATTAAAAATAGACAAGTTCTTTTTATATTCCCGTTTGACTGATATTGGAAACAATAGGATGTGTAATGAAAAAAATGCAAACTAGAACACACTATATATTATATATTCTGATGAAAAACAAAGCAAAATGCTAATTTTTATATGACAGCTTTTACTTTACTGTGGGTGTAAGATTACATTAACTCTCATAATTACTTGTAAAAGAGAACATTTCACATTTCCTTTTTCATATGAATTGCTTTTTTTCTAAACCACATTTGATAATTATACCCAGCTTTTAACAGAAAAGAAAACCGCATTCAATTTTTTTTGTCTTTCTAGTTTAAGATGAGACTGCCAAGATATATAAATTTACAATTTTAACAGTGAAGTGTCAGATGTATTAAAACGTAATTCCTCTTTTGATTTGTTCAGATTTCTTTTTTGCTTCTGTAACTATTATTAAAAGAAACACATGTTTCGCAATATGTTGTAAGTCACTTTTGCACTCATTAAATCACAAAGCATTTAGAATTTCTAGACACTTGCCGGATTTCTCAAGTAAACAGCATGGACTGTAATGAAGCTTTGCTGTGCCGTCCAACTCATTTGGATGGAGATGCACTAGAATCTGGCTTCTTTGTTCCAGGCATCCATGGCCACATGAACACAAGCTAAGACTCATTGACTGAATTCTGAATTATAATTAAAATAATATTCTTGGTACCAGCGCTTCAGTATTCTCTTGGGTCATTTCTTGCATTATTATCAGAAACAGTTTAAGTGTTAATCTATTTAAAATTTGGCTTAAACAGCCAGGTTTCTGTTTTTGAAGGTCATTTTTATTTGGTACAGGGCAATATGAGCCAGTTTTCCTCCAGTTTTATAGTCCCTTTGTTGATACTTTTTGTAGTTTACAAATGTGTTCTCTATATCCTCTTTCAGAAATAAGTATACTTCAGTACTTACTAGACGTGTTATTTTTTCCTAATTGGTCAAAGAAATCCAATTGTGTTAGAAAAAAATATTTAAAAAATGACAAGTTAACCATCTGTTCTCCTTGAGCTTTATTTTGAACTATGGGATTCTCATCCTCCGAAGAGAACACCCTTGGTGCAATTTCTAAAGGAACATCAAGCATTTTTTGAGAGGTAAATTACTATGTTGCCGCCTAAAAAAGTAAATGCCATCAGACGGCATATTTAACCTCAACCCAGGTTTGGTAAATAAATGTTTATCCACCGATTCTACATCCTCAAAAGATAAATTAGGGATATCTCTTGAGTTGAACATTCGAAGGTTAACTTGCATGCAGTCAACTTAGAATTTGTGAGTTGCTATACCATTGTGTCCCACTTCTGCAATTTGCCTTAAAAACTTGACATTTATTTCACAATTCCTCAACCTTTAGTAAATAGGAATATGCCTGTATGCCTTTGTTAATACGCCAATGTCTAATAATTTGGGGATCATTCCCTGTGCCCTGTACAAATTTGCAACTCTGTTGTGGACTGGATCCACTTGAGCTGGCCCAGCAGTGCAGGACCCAAAAAGCGTACTCAAGAAGCCCTTTCAAGAAGAACATTATCCCAGAAAAGTACATTCTATACCCAGTTAAAGTATGTTCCACATGGCACAAAATACCAAAATGAAAGTATTTTCTAAGAGTATGAATATGGGTTGAATTGGAAAGCCGACTAGGATTTTTGCAGTAATTATGTAGCATCTAAATGATGATAGCTTGAGGTTAGTATGTCTCCAAGGATTGTCAGTATGTATCTTTAGCTTAATGAGATTGTTAAACAAGGGAAATAGATGTCTTTTCATTGAACACTTGAGATTTGTTCAAAATGTATTTGCATGGACCATGGAGCATCCTATCAACATTTATGGAATGCTATTGCATCTCAACATGGAGATTATGGTAATTAAGTTATATTTTGAAATGTGCTTATTTGTTCAAATTAAATAATTAAGCATAATATCTATAATATATAATTTTTAGGATTTTTAGGACAATGGTCAGTTAGGTATTGATGTGTCATTTCTTTCTTCTATAGATGACGGGGCCTTCCTAAATATTAATCAATTTCATGAATACTATTGGTTATGAAAACAGAATATTTAGATTCTACTTTACATTCTATAGGGATTTAGCCCCCATCCATAGCAGTTACTCCTGGTAATCACACAGGACCGTCTACTTGTTTCTTATTTGCCGTGCCTTACGGGGAAGGGGGCATGCTATATCCCAGAATGCAACTAGGCCAGCTTTCTGATTGTTTGCTTATTTAAGAGAAATGTAAATGTGTAATATGTTTTATACCTTGTGCAGAATACAGATTCAGAGGAAAGGCATAGGAATCAGCTCTGTTGATTAATTTGTACTTTATATTGTTCCAACAGCCACACCACTTTTAGAACAGAAAAAAGAAAAATCCAGTCCATTGTATATTCCATCCAGCACACCGTACAACCTTTGAACAATTCAATATAATCATAGTATTTTTCATTCATGCAGGAACTCTACATATTGCATGAAGGTATCGATGCCCTTGGTTGTGGCTGAAAATGACATGGGTCTTTGTTACAACAGCAGGCTACGATATTGGGAACAAGTTCAAGTAACAAAAAAAAAACAAATCACATGCCCTGACGTTGACGATTATAAAACACCAAACACAGATCCAGAAATTGTGTGGTACAAGGTAAGCATGTAGCTCTATGTTTTATTGAGTGTAATGTATGTGGTAACATGGTATAATTATATGCATAATGATCGAATGGATAATGTGATGGATGCATCTAGTAGTGTGCCCTTGACATGTGGTGAAGGAATATTGGCAAGGTTACAGGTTTCTATGTTATTGATACAGAATGAGAGACACACAGAGACGGAGTAAATTAAAGACCAAAAAAAATTAATACATATATGTATATGGGCACACAATTGGATACCATTATCAGCTTTGCCCCCACAAGAAACTGATGTCATAAAAAAAGCTGATTAATTGCCATTATCAAAGAGCTTTGGTTTCATTAACCTAAATCATATCAAGGTTATTGGAAATGTCTAAGTAATTTTATTGTGTAAGTCATTCTTTACAATCTATTTGTTAAGGTAAAATATACAGTACTATGCAAACATTTTTAGGTAGGTGTGGAAGAAATGTGCACATCATGACTTTAAAAGCAATAGAAAGCAATATACGATCACTTCCTTCACCCAAACAGTATTGCTGAAATGCCTCGATGTTGAGGCATTCAGCAACACCTAGATCGGCAGCAGTGGCCCCGTGTAGCCCCTCCCCCAGGTGTCAACATCTAAATATAATACTGCGTTGGCGATTGATGTAAAAGAGTTTAGGAGGTGATAAACGACTGCCAGGACGCACTGTGACCGTTCCTGCTGCAAGAGATTTTGCCTTTCGCAAAATGGCGGTGATAAACAAGTTTCCAAGGGGGTCTCTCCAGACCCTCCTGAGAACTCTAAGCAATATAGGTACTGCATTCAAAGAAAATGTCTGTTTTTATGAGCATGTCACCAGAATGAGGAATCTGCACACACACCAAAGGAACTCAGGTGCTTAACTGTGCCAGGAAGGGCCAGCTCCCCAGTAGATCAAAATAAATAAAGGCTCCAGGCACTTAAGGGTTCCAGCTCAGGCAGATGTATTAAAGGAAGACAGCAACAACCTTTCAACCTCACAATTAGGTCCTTATCAAGAACCTTTATTTATTTTTATGAGCATGTGAAATGCCCATGGGGTGTCTAATTTTAAAAAAAATGTATGATTTGATGGGGTAAATCGAATTGGCCGGGTTCAAAGGTGTCACAAAAATAGGACATGGGCACAGACTGACTAGATGTCCAAATTCCCCAAAAATGCGTGGGCTTTTACCTCCCAAATAACCTGACAAACCCATAAGTATCGCTTTACTCAGGAGATATTGCTGAACACATATTCGGGTGTTGTTTGACAGTGACATATACCAGGAGCTGTAAATTCATACCTAATGTAGAACGTGTGTGGAAAAAACCACACACAAAAAATTATATAGCAAACTTTGACAAAGGCTGGTTTGACAAAGTGCATGGAAAAAATACCAGCATAGAAATACCCTGGGGTGTCTAGTTTTCAAAAACATATGATTTGATGGGATAACTTGAATTGGCCAGCTTCAAAGATGCCCCAAATAACACATGGGGGCCAGATGACCACATGTAAAAATTCAAAATTGAAAAATGCACACTTCCCAAATGTGGCATTTTAGCCCCCAAAAATGCATGAGTGGAATCACTGTACTTAGGAGATGTTGCTGACCACACATTGTGGTGTTGTTTGGCTGTGGCATATACCAGTAGCTGTAAATTCATACCTAATGTAGGATGTGTGTGGAAAAAACACAGAAAAAAAAACTTTGATAAAAGCTGGTGGTAGAATTAGTGTATGAAAATAGTTAAAATGTCAGCATTTGACATACCCTGGAGTGTTTTATTTTCAAAAATATGTAAATTGAACTGACCGACTTCAAAGATCTCTCAAATGGGATATGTGGGCAGAATATTCCAGATGTCAAAATTCCAATTTGAAAAATGCACACTTCCAAAATGTGGCCTTTTAGCCCCCAAACATACATTGTCATGAAGGGTACAAAAAATAAAAACACACATTGTCCTAAAGGGGTTAACAAAATGCAAAGTGAGTGAACAGAAGAAAAGACTAAATCAAATGAATATTTGGCGTGACCGCCCTTTGCCTTCCAAACAGCATCAATTCTTCTAGGTACACTTTTTTGTAGGCATATAGTTAGGTGTATGATTACTTTTGCAAAGTACTGTATTTTGTGTGCCCTAAAAAGGATCTTTGAGGGCTGTCTTATCTTGTGTATTAGACAGCTAAATTATAGTTGTTTTTTTTCTTTAAAGTTCCGTACTCATAATTGTTTCTCCCATACCAAGTACAGTCTGTTAGAGATTTTATGGAAGGTTAAAAAATAGGTCTATTCCCCCTGGTCTGTGTTTCATTTAGGAAGGTCCCATGCTTAACAATATCTAGGATTATTTTTATTATGCTCATTGTCTATTCTTAATGTAAGCTGTTCACATATACACACATCTAAAAATAATGAAAAATTAATGATAATGTCACCAGGTTGTCATTTTAATGCAGGGCACGTATAAAATATTCATACCATGGGTCTGCATTGATTCTAACATAGAACCGAAATAGGCTTATTACTTATATCACATATTATTATTGTCAGTAGAAGATGTTGAAAATATTTGCCCATACTTTCAAATAGTGCCACTTTTTCACGCATAAACACTTTCATAGGAAAAACTCTCACCGTCAGTTATTATATTGTATGCAGGATGAAATTTACACTTCTACACATGTGACAACATCAGCAAAATATTTGAAGTTTCTGCTTTTGTTATGTGGGCATTGGTGTTGCAGTAGGATTATTCAAATACAATTTAACTTTTTACCCAGCTCTCATGGCCACACTGATTAAGTAAACTTAACTCAGGAATACATTTGATGATGAACTTTAAATTTGACATCTGGTAGATGGTATTCTATGACTTTCAGTGGCACAGCTCTGGTTTCTTTTACAAGGCAAGTTTAGTACATGTGGTTGGTGTGAAGTAGTGTTTACTGTACCCCTAGTTAACTAAGACAAATTTAATGTGAAACATAACTCAGAAATTTTTAAATCAACCTCTGTGTACCACATCTTGATCACGGCTGAGGCTGCATACTCAACCCCGGTGCAGCCGTGCCTGGAGGAAGCTGTCTCTGTGTGAAACACATTGTATGATGGGTATTATCATGCCCTGTTCCGACAGATGAGAATCCTTCAATGCATATTGTTGCTGAGTACTCTAACATTTACTTAAGTGATCAGATGAGCAAGACTTTGAATGAAACCATGTGACACTAGCAGTATTATTATTGTTTTTTTCTTATAAAGCACCACCATATTGCACATCACTGTACAGTGAGGAAACAGGACATAACAAGTATTGCATAAAATAACAATTTAAATATACAGAAACAAAAAGGAAGGAACCAGTTTGTAATCTTCAAAGTATGGCTGCATGTCTCTGACGTTACATCACTACCAGGCCATAGACTTGGGGTCTTTCCTTATCTTCTCTATTACTCACAGTAGAGATCATCATGACTTCCCAAGTCCTCTTCTAGGCTTGAACATTAGACCCTAGTGCCACACAACACACTCCAAAAGTACTTGGTTGCGTGATTACTTTATTGCTCAACTATATTATTATGGACATGTATTTATCAAATTCTAATGCTGCCCCCCATATTTATTCCTGCACTTTTGGTACCTGTGAAAGCCAACTCAAAGCGTCCCTGCAGCTGTAACATAGTAGCCATTGCAGTATATTGAAACAGTACTGCAACTGAGTCTTTTAACTTGAAATCTATGGACGGGGTTTTAGTTCTGGCCCTAATTCATTGTTTATACGTTTTAACCAGTTTATATTGTAGAACCCATTCTAATGGGAACTATATAATTAAAGACAGAAATAACAGGATTAGTCCGAAGGAACAATTTAAGTAGAAATTCTACTACAGCTACTACTGTCTTATTGATTGTGTGTGTAGAGAAAACCGTTAGACACAGCTGCAGGGAGAATTCCTCGTCTCAGTATGAATTATAAGCGACCTAGCGTTTAAGCATTAAGCACCAGAGAGAGGCAGATAAAACAAATGACAAAATTTGTCAGACATGTAGAGTACAATGTCTCTCTAGTGGAAGCTTTCTTGGGTAGGGGTTATGCAGACACATTAAGTAATGTGTCCAGTGAATATATTTCCCAGCCTGTAATAGGAAGGGGAGTGTGACACATTTCTAAATGAGTGAATGTGACATTAAACAGTAGAACAGTGTTACCATGTACGTGCCTGAGCCGTGAACACCTAACTAAAACAATGCGGGGTGTTCCCTGGGAGTCCTGTTTGGAGGTTCTGCAATTCAGAATCCACACAATAGGTTAGCTTGTTAGATAATGGATTGTTCTCCAGTCGTTTTGCAGACAGCCCGTGAATCTGGCGGAGTGTCAGCTAGAGGATAATGCACCATCTAAGGATTGCAGGTCTCAAACCAATTATACCTCCCGCTACTCTCACAACTTTTATTAATGCTGGTGTTGTGCACTCAACACTATGCTTGATACAAAAAAACATTTAGCAAAGTTTCTTGGCAATGCCATTCCTCAGCTCCTACAAACATTTGATTGCGTTCATTTTCCACGTATTTTTGCCAAATAGATAGTGAGAGTTCAATTCTCTTTGTGCAAACTGACTGTGATGATTGCAATTCATATGTTACAAATGATGTCCTGGGCGTGATTTAGCCGCAGTCACCAATAATAATTATTATAATAATAATAAGATAATGCTGTCAAGGGCGTTATCCAGTCTTGTTCACAATACATTTATAGAAAGGGGGTACAAAGAAAACCCATGAAGGGACATAAAAGAAGTTAATTCCCTCCACTGGACGTGTGCATGCCTTCCTCCTGTGGTAGTGAAGGAGTTAAGCCATCTATGTTTAATGTTATTTTATCCCAGGGCACTAAGTTATGGATGAATATGGAATAATAAACTACATTAAGGCTGGCAGGGAATTTCCACTCATAATGCTCCTAGTACTTCAAAACATCAAATCATTAATATGTGCTGAATAAACACAGCACAGCGCTGCCGACCGGTTCAACACGTGACATAAAAAGCCAAGGATTCGTTTGAGGTGCAGAAAATATGCATTGATATTAATTAGGACATGATGCAAGATCCCATCTGTGAAACAGAAGTATTGCAAATCACTTTCGCCAGCACAGCACCATCTTAGTTGGATAGTCAGATCTCTCTTCACTCCAAGACATGGACCAGGTTAGTTGTTTAAATGGCTTAAGGTAGATATAATACTATAATATCTGTAATTTCAAATGCGTTTACGCAATAACTCTAGTTACTGGGTTAGGCTAGAAAAGGGGCCACCAAGACTAATGGGGTGAAGCAGGTTCATTGCCCTCTACACACCTATTCTTGGCTGGACGGTGCTTCACTTTACAGATGGACCCAGAACATACTGCGAAAGCCACCCAGGATTTTTTTAAGGCAAAGAAGTGGAATATTCTGCAATGGCCGAGTCAATCACCCGATCTCAACCAGATCAAGCACGCATTTCACTTGCTGAGTACCAACATTAAGGCAGAAAGACCCACAAACAAACAACAGCTAAAGACAGTTGCAGTAAAGGCCTGGCACCGTTTTTAGTGATCTTCCAGACTTCAAGCCTTCAAGTCATTGCCTGCAAAGGATTCTCGAAAAAGTATTAAAAATGAATATTTTATTTATGATTGTGTTGATTTGTTCCATTGCGGAGGCAAAATGATGTCAGTGTCCAAATATTTCCGTACCTAACTAAATCAGAAATGTTGTTACAATGGCCAATTTGGAGCGTATAAAGTTAGGCTATTGTATTTATTTATTCGTTTTTACCTGATTTGTTTTTTTTTTAGCTCTGCATTTGCGTGAAAGATATTACAACGTGACATTTAAAAGCCCTTTCCAAACCAGTTTCGTGTAATTAAACAAGTCGTTTTATGAATTTCAATTGACTGTACGTATTAAAAAACAAAAATTCAGGAAATTATTTTTTTTTTGATTTGCATTCTTGCATTACTAAGATAATTATTATAAGTTATAATCAAAAGGGCAGAGACAGGGAATAAATCATGCATTTCTCTGGCTTTAGTGTCTTCCTTAATTGTGTTTTCTAGGAGTGCAAGCCAAAGACGTGGAGAAGCTCCATTATACAAAAGGGAAAAACTTTATTAATACAAGATGTTCAAGATGAAGATGCAGGGAATTATACCTGTGAACTTAAATATGAGGGAAGACCAGTCCGACGGACAGTTCAACTAAAAGTAACAGGTAAGATTGCGGGAATACAGATTGCGTGTATGAAGGCATTTTCCAGTGAAGACATATTTGGGGTATAACCAAGGCCTATAATTCACACTACAAGCATTGTTTTTAAGAGAGGTTACAGCAAATACATGGGAATTTCTTAGCCAAATGGTTTTAAATCATGTAATTTATGGTGGCCATATGATGTCACACAATGCAACAACCCTGTTCTATTGTTCATATGCAGTCACAATGTCTGTTTTTATGAACAATGGGCACTACTCATGTAACATGTCCACAACAAACCTTGTCTTAACTTTTTAGCAGTTTTTGTAAGATATTTTACATGATAGATTACAACATAACAGCTATGGATCCAATTTTAGTAAGGCATTAAAAAGTGGGGATTATGTGTATTTTAATATGTAATATGTGTTCTTAGCCCTAAAAACAGGTCACATTAGTAGAAATCTGTTATTTTGTAAAATATATATATATATTTAAATCATACAGAACATCTTAAAAGCTATTGATTAATTTAAGCAATAATTTCGCATAAGGGACATACCTACTTCAAACATTTATTTTTTCTAGTCATCAATCGCATACTATGACCAATATATGTAATATTTCTATTTTATTTAAGAACAGTTTGATACCATTTTGTAGCGTTGTAGTCAGTTATAAGCAATATTTTAAATTATCATTCTCAAGCAGAGAATCGCTGTACAGTTGTATTAAGTAAAGTAACAATAATTAAAACCGTAGGAGCTTTGTTCTAATTAAAAAATATGTTGTTTTAACGAAGTGCAAAGATGTTTCATTTGTGTTTAAAGAAGTTTGTATTTTAGATTAATAATGAATTTCAGAATAATAATGTTTCCGGTTTTCTTGATATTTTTCTTATAAAATTGGTGAACATTGACACTTTCTGATATTCGCTCTTATAGATAATTTTAGGCTTTTAGAAGTCATGAGCAGAGCCAGAATGTTTGTAGATTACATTTAATTTACACTAATTTACACTTAATTTAAATTAGAGAGGCTAATATTTATTCCCGATTGATAACACAGCTGATTTAGGTGAGATATTGTGATTATTATACATAAATAGAAAATAAATAGATTAAAATATGTGTGTTTCTCTGATAAAGCAACATGGACTGGGGTGAAGCCCTCTTGCCGACGATATTTGAAGTATAATCTGTCCATACACAATAGCTAGGTCTAATCACTTTATCCATGTGGCATTTGGCAGGTACAATATTATATTTAATATTAAAATATTATAACCTACAAATTACCACCATGTCATTTATTGGTGAGCGGCACACTGTCATAAAACTAACCTAAATGGAAACCTTTCATTCATTTGTATACATTAATATACATCTTTTTTGCATTAACCCCTTAATGACAAAGCCCGTACATGTACAGGCTCAAAATGCATTGTTTTCAATGAGTTTAGGGACCGCCCATTGTCCTTAAGGGGTTAATAAAGATAATATATAAAATAAATATTTGTTTGGATGGTAGTACGCATGCCATTTTGGATACATACATACACGATCAGGTGTCTTGTCTACCAATAGTCTCTACATCAGTACATTTTGGGTTGAAATTGGATCATTCGGGAATATAGATATTTTTATAAGAGTTTTTAAGCTTCTGTTTGGTTGTTAGCTTCAGTGCACTAAAGACTGTTCAGAGGAAGTTACTGTATTGGTTAACATGAAGAATTCCTGCATAGTTATTATTTTACAGAACATTTAACACAATTACAGCTTTCACTGGCTTCTTATCCACAGCTCGGAGCAAGAATTACTAGACAAATTTCATGCCAACGTAGATATTACAGATTAGGCTTCTGTACCACGGCATATCAAAATTGTTCAGCTTGGTCATAATGAAAGCCTTCCGCTGGGATATTCACCCAGGTGTTATGTTGGCTATTATTAATTCAGTTTTATTACATGCACGAAATATAATTAAAAATGTGTTTTTAGTAATTCTGCCAATATTATAAACTTGTGCCAGAGACAATTGGTCTCTGGATGGTTGGAAATCCCAAAAAAATGTTTTATTAATGAGTAGGACATCAACCTATACAGTATGTTCTTTTGATGGCAACATTCTTTGCTAGGGATTTGTTATGTAAATTGAATTGGAGGGGGTTATTTATTAAGGCATTCGTTTGCTAGGGAAATTGCAGTTTAAGGCATTTTGGGCAAGATGAGAATGCATGCAAGTTGGCAGAACTAAAGCCCAACTCTGATATTCACTGCTGCCAACTTGCCTCCGCACTTACATGAAATAGCCCCCACGTCGCATACACTGGAGTCGAAGCTAGTAAGAAAAAAACAGCAACTTGTTAATTTAGAAATATAAGTATTTTAAAAAAAATATCTACTAATGCATATAGTCGACCTATACGCCTCATCCTGATACCAACGGAATGGGTCACTTGTTCTATAAGAGGTCATGCAAATGGCTTCATCAGTTAGACAACATAACTGCTCTGGAGCCCATTTTAATAAGGCACGGAAACGACTCATCAAACCCTACCCTCTCTTCACCTCTCTGCCTTAAATACAAATACAGCAAGGACTATTTTAAAAAAGGACAAAAGCGGTGATCAGGTGCATCTTTGAAAAGACAGGCCAACTTAGTAGAAATCTGTTTTTCAAATGTCTTGCAAACCACTGATATTTTTTTTCTTTACAAAAATATGAAAATACAGAACATCTTATGAGCTATTGATCAATTTCATCAATAATTTCTCTTAGGGGACATATCCACTTTAAGGACATTTTCAAAATGTCAAACGTTTGTGTTTTCTAGTCATCAGTTTTTTGTGTAAGAAGTATACTTGCGCCAAAATAGAACAAATAGAAATAATTACTCCGAATTTTATGATTCAGCTGTGTTTGCAAATTGGGAAGTGCAATTTACAGAAACCGGGAGCTATCAGAGGAAAGCACCTTTTTTCATTTTCTTTTAAGTGTCATAACGCGAAGACAGCCAGCTGTGTGATGTAAAGGTTATTCCGTTAAAAAGATATATAAATGGTTCATTCTTTGGCTGAATGGAAAGGCATTGGCATGAATTCTGCCCAGAATAAAAATGAGGTAATTTATAAATGCATCAATCTTTATTTAATGCAGCGTGTCACATATTTTATACCAATGGCGATGCTGTTGATGAAGGAAGCAAGGAGGACAATATCCAAGTTACTGTGAAATGTCAATTAGCATTTTAGCGCCCAGGCCTTCCAAAATATTATGCCCCAGTGATTTACAACACAGAATCACAAACTGGAAAGTAAAATGGCCTTAAATCTCTGGTACAGCGCAACGTTTTTGACTTTTGAATACATTGTAAAATGATTAATATTAAATTATAATTAATAATAGTTAGTGGTTTAAGTGTAAAAAAGGGCTTAGTTTAATAAAACGCTGTACATAGCCCCCAACTATCCATAATGTCCTTTTTGCTTATTTGTTTCATTTTAATTCGGTAACGCCATTTGAACATTTACGAGGCGGTACTCTGTTAGTTTATGTAATTCTGTATCCTATTACACCACTTTGAATAATACACCATAAAGTGTGTTGAGTGAAATATGCTATAACTCAAAGGGTGTTATTACTTGACGTACCCTCTAGGCTTGTCTAATTTAAATTTTATTTAGAAACGTATGAATTTTAAATGTGTTATTAAGTTAAACCTTCCACTGGATTCTGAGTTAAAATTGTATGTATCTCTTTCTGACAATATTTAGACCTTATTAAGAAAGGTCCTAAGAAAAATTCCTCCAGAACATTATAACTGTGAGTTCAAAGGGGTTGTGAACTCCTTACAACGTCCCCACTATTCTTTATTACAATGCTTGTTTTTTTATCAAAACTCATCAGGGTGCAAAAAAATAAAATAAGACAGCCGGGTATTGAGGCTTTATTTTAGTCGCTCTACAGTTGCTTTTTTTTATTTTAGATATCCTCTCCAGTATATATAAAGCCTGAAGCAAATCCTTGTAATAATTTGTTTGGAGTGAATGAGATTGACGGTCTTGACCAGTGGAGTTATTTTGCTGCCACGTTGCATATTATTATTATAAATTAAGCCATTAACAAATCATGTTTTATAATCTTGTTGACCCTTTAATGCTTCAGGGTGCTGTATAGCGTTTACTCTCAAATGACCCAAACGCATCTATTAAACATACACAACCTGATGCAGCTCAAATTGTATTTTACAATCCATGGATAACAATTTACTTAATGTAGGACCAGGAAGTATTATAATTAGAAAGGGTAGGGCAAAGGTCCAATATGATTGCTAATTCATTATTTCATGTAATCATAAATTATGTGCCTTTTGTTAGAGCTTGACAACTTCTCATTAAATATAAAATGCACGGCCAAACAATGTGGAATTTAAATAAAGGCAAGTGCAAAACAATGCGCTAATTACATTTCCACCACGTTAATTACTTAAAAAGGCATCAATAATCTATTTTCTCGCGTAGGTCTAACTTTGTTTTGCTGTAAGTACTTCTGCATTAAATATTCCCAACACCTCTAAATACCTGCAGTGGCCTATTCTGACCTAGGCCAGCTAGGGGTGGCAGGTCCAGGAGGGCGGCAGCACCTTTGCCACAAAACAAGGCGATCATGCTCCCCAACTGGCACACTAACACTATGGAGAACACAGCCTCCTTAGTTAATTCTTTGCCTGGCCCTGTACATCATTAAAAGGATATGACATATAAGCAGTAAGGACGGTGGAGTGGAGTGTGCGGTCAGTGATGTTTCCCTGGGTTAGGCTAGGGCAGCACTGAAGGTAAATATGGTACTGTCATACTCACTGCCGCAGTCCCTCCTTCCCGGCTGCTTGCCTTCCTCCTCTCCAACAGCTCCACCTGCACTAACCCGGGAGCGGAGGCAGTTACGGCCGCCATGATGTCAGCTGTGCAGGAATGACGTTAGCAGAGGGAGTCAATTTTGAAAATAAAAGACAGCTGCTCACTATGCTTACCTGTTAGCTGATTCTCCTGATAATTTGCTTCCTGTTCATTTATGGTGTCCCTTCCCTTGTGACTATGTGTACTTCAGGCTCCCCTGACCTTAATGCTTTGTATTTTTGACCTGACTTCTGGTACAAAAGTCAGGCAGATTGTTTTCACACACTGTCTGCCAGTTGATCTCTGGGGCTCAACCTTTGGGTGGAACTGGTGGACCCTGTGTGAGTGATTCCCTGCCTCTGCTACTAGGAACCTCCCCGCTATTACCAGAGTTCACCTTCTAAAGGAAGAATTGTGCCAGGTATACCACCGAATACCTGTGACTGTTAATTTGTGAATTTGCCTTTCAAGAACTTTGATACTTCTAATAGTCAGGAAGCAAAATAAAATAGATTTTAAGATTCGGGCTGCTGGGAGTGGAAAGCCAAGTGCGGGATTACAATCCATGGCAGAGTTGAAATTAGAGCCACCGTATTTTCACCTTTACATGTAAAGTAGATCTCCCACCAAAGTTTCTGATACTAGTATCACAGTTAAAATGTAACTATTTTTTGCTGTTTTCTGATTTTAAAGAAAAACTATTTTAACAGCTGTATAAATGTCATGTGTTAGCTGTGTTATCATGGTATAATCTACTAGACTAATACACTGTCTTATTATCATACTCCCTTGTGGATAACAATAGACTGACAATAGGGGTGACACTAGCTGTGGTGTAGTAGCAGACATCCTTCAGTGGAGTAGTAGTGGGTGGGTAGTAGATGTGGACAAACACATTTCCCTTGCCTGAACAACGACAAAACTGACTCAGAGACCTAGGGAATCAAAGTTGCCTTGGATAACCTATGGAGAAGTCTTATGGTACCCATATCAAAGTATGGATTATAGACAAACTATGAACTAGTATTGAATAAACAGTGTGAAAGCCAGGTTAAGTAGTGTTTAAATAATGCCTAAAGATCCTGAGCAAATCCATAGAGCTTTCAGATGTACCCGTCTTTCCCTTGGTAGCACAGAAGGAACAGAGACACAGTGACCCTTATAGAGCTTGGATCAGAACCAATTCACTTTATGTAAAATTAATTTGAAAGTAGCCAAGGAACAAAGTATTTTTTAGAATTGACAGTACCAAGGAAATGGTGCAAGATACAGAAAACGTTCTCTGCGAAATATGGTTTGCATATTCTGTGTAATCTTTTTACAATTGATATGCTAATTTTATGTAGTTTACAAATTGGTTAAGCAATTAACCAAGACACTCAGAGTATTAACATCATACATAATGTGTTCCAGGTAGATATTTGCATAGTTAAACAGGCATTATATTTGGAAAAACTAATTTTGAAAATATATGGCACGAGTAATCATTATTTGGGAAGCCATTCTTTCAAACCTTGACAAATCTCTAGGGTTTAATTCAGTGACCTGTGTAAACCCTGAATGGTGTTAACAATTGTTAAAAATTCATGGTTTGCGTTCAGCTCCCTTACTAAACTGCCATGAGCGATCCTGTATCCTAGACCGCAACCTTATGGTGTGTGCAACAAAAATGGACACATTTTCACACAATAAAAACATATAATCCATATAATCTATCTCTGAAAGAACGGAGAGTATAGAGAACATACAACTATTTCAGTGCCAACATATGGAATATAGTATTAAATAAGCTATATTACTTATCACATTATAATTACTACAGCCTCTGTCACCATATATAATCATATATTTTCATTTTCACCCCAATATTTGACATATAATAATACATCTCAGCAGGGGCTGATGGCATGCATGTGTTTTTCTACCACCCCTCTAGTTCCACATATTGCATGTGGCAGCTGAGTGAACGATTCGACTTCTCCTGTATTCATAAAAAACAGGATTCTCCGTACCATCTGCCATTACGATCTTTAGCTTTGGTTAATCCAGCTGAAAAACGTAGAAGAGAACCCAACCAAATGAGGTTCTCGTCTACGTAAATTGAAACATGTTGTAAAGGATACATTTCTCAGTTCTCATAGTCTTCAAGCACTGCCAATAATGATGTGCAATTCGGTATCGCACGCATCTCCCTATATAATGTACGTGTGTGTATATACACCCCGCAGTGCTAATGTATAGCAAGCCATTGGCTGCGCAGTATGGATACAGAGTATCCTTACTACTATTCTGGAACTTTCACACAAATAACACAATTTTTGTCCGTAGTGATCATACTAAGGGAACAGGAAGGGGTCTCAGACAGAGCTATGGCAACTGTCCTACAAATGCAAGCGTTTGTTCCCACAAAAACTGAATGGAAGTTATAACAGCTTTCTGAACATAACCAAGTATCCAAGAAAAGAGAGTGTATAGTGGAAATTTGTGCATACGTATGTGTTTGTAACTGTAGTAGGTGCCTCTCCAAGCCTACGAATAATGTTCTGGTTTTCCATCGTTAAATAATGTAGGAGCATTAACTAATTTCCAAGTAAATAACATTTTCTATAATTACTTTATTATAGCTGAATGTATTTGCTGGCCGGCACACGGCCCGGTGTTCTGTGTGGGTTACTGTGGAGGAAGCCTATTTTAGCAACTACCTCAGGGCCATCAGAGACACGCACTAAGTGACGTCCTTTGGTCTCCGGGGCACGTAGCCAGCTGTGCGGTTTTTCCCTCAAACACAGCCAATTAATAGAGCAGCAGTAACAACTTCTTAAAAGATTTAACCTAGCCTTACCGTGACACAGAGCAAGGTATCACCGCACTGAGTATATGTTGATAGGAGCATTTCTATGCTATTCTCATTCCTGGGTACCAAGTGCATAACTTGTGACATTTTAGAATTTTGTGGAAAAAGGAATGATCTTCATGTTTGCTTTAAACGCTCTTAAACAAATAAAATACTCTTCATACCTGTAACTAAAGAGTGCCTGAAGACCACCCAACTCTGAAACCCTTCTCCCAGATCTGGTAACATGAACAGTTTACCCATATAGACTTATCTCCATTCTCTAGTGCCTACAAATCATACCTGGGAACTCGTCCTGCTTTAATGGGGTTCCCTCAGACAGGCTTGAAGTGGGGCTCCCATATTTTGTGGTGCCCCAGGGTGGGGGTATATTCAGGAGCAGGGGGTCAGTTGTCCTCTTGCTGGTCTAATTTCAACATTTGGAAGCCTTATTGTGTATTTTACATATGTGTATTAACAAAGGATATATGCAGTATTTACACCCTGTCTGGATCATTTCTGAGCTCTTATTAGAGGAAACATATTCTATGCAGCGCCTTTTAATGAATTTATATTGTATCTAAAATATAACTATTTTGATCTAATGAGCCACTTTGCTGTGTTTCCCACCGAGACCAATCAGCCCTTTCCTGTGTATAATTGTCAAGTCTGAAGCAACTGGAGATGGGAAGGCCTAGAAAAAGAACTGGAATTATGGGGGGGGGGTTCTCTCACCTGAAGACAATCAAATCCTGGAATACAATTCAAATACTGAAAATGCATTTGTTTTTTAAAAAAAAGAGCAATATGCCTTTCTGCCTCTAGGGGAAAGGTTGCAGTTTAGTTTGGTCTGGGCTGGCCGCCATCTTGTTGGAATACAGAAGTTGATTATTTATGTCCTCTCAGTTAAGCATTGATTGACAAGTAAGAGGTTAAATGCGTCTGAAAATGAGGTTATCTTTCTGACCTTTATCTAAATGATTCGTATTAATGTTCTTCCCATCACACTTTAATGGCCGATAAATAGTTTTTTCTTTTCCTCCTCGTAAGTAAAATGGTGAGACCAACATCCTGTTCTCGTGTATAGTTGAAATATGAAGACCTTGTTTTACTTGTAACAAACAATAACGTTTTAAAATAGTTTATTATTTACTGAAAAAGCTGTACTTTAATTTCAAGTATATTACTTTTATATACACTGTATTTCTTGTTTTCATTGTAACAAAATTATTTTTAATTTGTAAAACTATTCCAGTCTGCTTTATTTTTTAAACATTTTCGGAAAATTTCTATTTTTCTTCCGGAAAAAACATTTTTTTTTCCCCATTGGTTTCAAAATTCCTGGGAATTTTACATCTCTAATAATAACCAATTAATCTAGTGAAAGCTCATGGAGATAGAACAAGGCACATTAATTATTCTCAGCAAAAAAAAAAAAACCTACAGAAAAAAAAGGGGAGAGCACAAAAAAACATAAAAGTCATACACATTCCCAGGTTGCTGGGTATGCGCTGAATTCTTGCTTTGCTTTCTGTACATTTATTATTCTCTCTGAATTGCTTAAGCACCTTGACAAATTCTGTTGACTTCTCCCTTGATATCAGTGGTAATTTAAATTAAACTCTCTAGATATAAATTCCTACAGTGAGACTCAACAGATCCTAATATACTAAGCATTTGAGTCAGTACCGTCTGAGCTGCAGAGCCCGATATTCACTTAATGTTCTTCTTAACAGATAGTTATCAGCTCAGAAATGAATGCTAAGTCCAGTCCATAGATCACTTTATATTAGGACATTAATCTATCTATGCAGATCAATAGCATAAGACTGCTTAGTGAACAAGACTCTAATAATGCTGTAGGCAGAGGTAATGAGTTATGCATTGGAAGGTTGGCTTCTACATTAAATCGTTGCTAGTGACTGTTCTCTTTGCCGAGTACATTGGTGCTTTGCAGAGAAGAGATACAATCAGAAGTTACTGAGCACCATACATATTTATAACTCATCCAATGCCTTGGGGGTGAACATATTCATAAGTTAGCAGTGAACAGTTTTTTCTGCAATAATAGCAATTAAACAAATAAAGCTGCACAAAATGTAACCCTATGGAGATATATATATATATATAGAGAGAGAGAGAGAGAGAGAGAGAGAGAGAGAGAGAGAAAGAGAGAGACAGACACAAAACACCGTTTAGATTACTAATCATTTATTATTTTATATCTTGCCTGTTCACATACAGTCCTCGCTCACCCTCTCCACTACACCTATACATAGACCACGGCTCTTGGTGGCCAGCTACATAGGCAGCCTAACAACCAAGGACAATTCCTTCCTGTTAAGTTTCCCCTATGCCCGATTCCTTTCATAGATAATGTGAAATGGAAAAACAGAGTTTGAAAAATTATTTATTGAAACTGTTTATAGTCCAAGTTCCATTATATACTTAAGCTATCATTTAGAATAAGTCCCTTGGCCACATGAACAAGCCCTTTTAAAAAATGTCTTCTAATACTGCAGCCAAAAAACTTTGGAAGACTGGGCAGAAAAAAAATCCAGTCTGAAAAGTAACAAAATTATACCAAAATTAGAATCTCTTCTAATTAGCAGGAAAGCTCCATTGGTTGCTATAGCGATAAGACTATTATTTTATCACTTTTTATGTGTAATGTTGACTACACATCTCATCATCCTTCATTAGGCATCTGGTGGGTAATGGTAGAGCCAGCCAGTGTCTTAGCATGAACTCGGACGGTCTCTTTCACGTTATATGGGACCAAAATACCTAAAGGGATAGTCTGTGTTAACCCGCTCAAGTCCGGATTGCGTATGATTTGTGCTGATCCACCCCTGCTGACCCAGCCATAGGTAATGGCAGCTGTATTCAAACTGACAATGTTGTCGGAATTACTTTGTAAAAAAAGAAAATGTTTATACCTTGGTGTTACAGCTTTTGTTAAAAAACATAACACTTTGTCAGACAGAAAAATTACTCCTTCCACAATTGTTGTGTTATTGCCTAAAGAGCTTAGCAAACTTAAGAGAAAATAAGACTTTTAGGTGGAATTATTTGCAGACTTTGACATAGGTCTTAACTATGTATTGAGCTGCTGCTACAGTATTTATATTTTTCAGAATTATTAAAAAATCTGTCACACATATTTCCTGCTGTAAGAAGTGAAGGTAAAATTTATATTTCTTGTGCAAAGAACTGAGAAAATGACTTGTCCAGTGATTTGTCTTGTATTTCAATATGGTTACCTATGGTATCACCAAAAATTGCCCAGCTGTTTACCTGACTCTTATGTGTTTCCAATGGAAATCACTTATTTTGTTAACTTCCATTATTATAGAGAATACTGGTGATTCAGGGGAGAAGTTGGGTTTAGGAGCGACATCAACAGCATCTGTCCTCATTATCGTTAGTGCCATATGTGTATGACAGCAATAAAAGACCAGACGTTTTCTGTTAGACACCTAATTACAAACTATGTTTATGCATGGTATAAGGTTACAGCTCGGAAAGCCAAGATGTGAAATGTGTCAGGTACTGACAGCATATCCTAATGAGGATTCTGAGTGGGACACCTAATCTCTGCAGTGCAGCCACTTCATGAGTGCTCTGCATGTACAATGTACTACGTTGCTTATTGTGAAGCCCATTCATTGACCCACTCCCGAGTTAAATCCAAACCAATATTTTTAACACGTAAGAGTATGCAACCAAGAGTCGAGCCATATTTCTCTCATAAGCGCTTCTAGCACTCGATTCAAACCTCACTGCTTAAGCCTGGGAGATGTTTGGCTTCTGATGCCTTAGTGCAATGTAATGGACTAATATGGCAACAGTAAGACTGTGGTGAAAGCAGCTGGATTCATCAATTACACATACTAAACAGCGTCAGTGGGGTAAATGACAAATGATATAAAAGTATAACAAATAACAGAAACTATGTATTTGGTATTCTGGTATTTGGTAGTACTTTTCTCAATAATGACATATCGTATCTTAGCTCTTTTTCTGAAGCTACCTGGGCTTTGTCTGCTGAGTGTTTCAGGCGGTATAGCTGCTGCTGTCACATTTAATAACAAAACCATTACACACCTTGTGTATTACCTTGCAAAATCAAGCTTCTTGGCCTGAAAAGGTGTTATAAGTAAAGTTTTCGGTTCTTACTACTGGTAGTTCAGTTCACTTATGGTGTTATATATATTAAGCTCCCAATTAAAAAGTATCCCATTATAACAACAACATTTATATGGCACATTAATACTTTTTTATGCTAAATATAGTAAGCAATGAAAGCATACAGAAAAAGACTTGTTACATTATATTTTTGTCATCTAAAAGGACATACAAAGATATGCATTTGGCCTGTTTAGATGTGGGTCACATATACCAAGACTTGGAAGGGACAATTATTTGCAAAGCAAACTTTCTGTGGGTTCACCAATGTGAATAGCCTGTTTGACATGGGGTTGCCAAGTTGCCAGCATTTTCACCTAAAGCTAGTCCTGGACTGGGGCTGACTAGATGGCCATGGCACCTTAAGGCTGGCAGCCACCAAATAACATAAGTACAGCCTATGGCTGGATATGAAAGTTACATTTTTATATACATGGCAGGGGATTAGTATGGAGCGATGGGCAGATGGCCAGGCTGGGCCTGCCTTAAGACAGTTTTAGCTTAGCGTGGTCTCATTAATAATCTTGTTTATGCAATTCTGTGGTATACATTTTTTCCAGAAAACTTGACAGATCTTTTTCAGTCTTGTTTGTTTACCGTATTAATTTCTACACGCATCTGTTAAGTATTTAACCATTAAAAAAACACCCTGTACCATGTTGGCGTTAACCTACGTATGGTGGCTGCAACTACCACTGGTCCTATTCATGCTGATCATAATAATCTAGCTTGTTTTATTCTTCAGTAACTTCCTTATCCTTTGATAAGTGGAACGTAAGTACCCAGATCCTGCTTTTTTCTACAGACCCAACTTGTCTGACCACCATGATATTCTCCTTTTCGGTGATTCAGACTTGTTTGTTCTGAACAATTCCCTGTCTGCTAATGTTGTTGGAAATATTTGTATCATTAAATATACGTATTATATCGTGAGGATATACCGTATTTGCTCGATTATAAGACGACCCTGATTATAAGACGACCCCCCAAATCTTAATATTAATTTAGGAAAAAAAGAAAAAGCCTGAATATAAGACGACCCTATAGGAAAAAAGTTTTACCAGTAAATGTTAATTCATTTAAACACTTTTTTTAATAAAAGGTATGCTTGAAAAAAATATTTTGGTTTTATTTCCTTCTATTTTCCAACCTGCCCCCCAGTTATGCACATCTGCCCCAGAAGTGCCTTATACCCCCTATATGCCACTGTGCCCCATGATATGCCTTTTAACCCTCTAAATGCCACAGTGCCCCATGATATGCCTTTTAACCCTATATGCCACTGTGCCCCATGATATGCCTTTTAACCCTATATGCCACTCTGGCACTTAGAGGGTTAAAAGGCATATTATGGGGCAGAGTGGCATATAGGGAGGTTTAAGGCATTTCAGGAGGCAGAGTGGCATTAAAGGGGTTAAAAGGCATTTCACAGAGCACTCTGACTCCAGAAATGCCTTACACCCCCCATTTAACACTCCCCCTCCCTCCTCCAAACTTACTGGTGCTTCTGAGTTGGGGGGGCGCATAACACAGGAGGGTCCAGGTCCCCTGCATCTGAGCCCCAGGTGCTTAGTCCGGACAGCATGTAGAGCTCCACGCGAATCGAGTAGAGCTCTACACGCTGCCCAGACTAAGCACTGGGGACTCAGAAGCACCGGTAAGTTGGAGGGGGCATAACACAGGAGGATGCAGGTCCCCTGCATCCTCCTGTGTTATGCCCCCCCCTCCAGCTTACCGGTGCTTCTGAGTCCCCAATGCTTAGTCCGGGCAGCGTGTAGAGCTCTACGCGATTGTATCGTGCAGAGCTCTACGCGATTATATCGCGTAGAGCTCTACACGCAGCCCGGACTAAGCACCGGGGACTCAGATGCACCGGGGACTCAGATGCACCGGTAAGTTGGGTCGGGGGTTATCACAGGAGGATCCAGGTCCCCTGCATCTGGGTCCCCAGTGCTTAGTCCGGGAAGCGTGTAGAGCTCTACGCGATTGTATCGCGTAGAGCTCTACACGCAGCCCGGACTAAGCACCGGGGACTCAGAAGCACCGGTAAGTGTGTGTGTGTGGGGGGGGGTTAACACAGGAGGATCCAGGTCCTCTGCATCGCTGCGGGGGATCTGGATCTTAGTCTCATAATCAGACCTATTTGAGGTCTGATTATAAGACGACCCTGATTATAAGACGAGGGGTATTTTTCAGAGAATTTGCTCTGGAAAAAACCTCGTCTTATAATCGAGCAAATACGGTATATGCTTTAGTGTTATTTGTGATAATAGGACTGAAGGTCCTGTATTATGAAGATCTAAATAAGCGGTTATTTATTTTGTTTTAGATCTGAGAGTGCTATGGTATTTTCATCAATATATATATAAATCTATATGTAAATGTTTAGAGGGTGATTTTAAAAACTCCATCTTTTGTAGGCAAATTGATATAGCATAGATCCAGTAAAAAAAAGCTCATTACAATCTGAATTGCCCCTGTCTCTCTGACACTTAGATCCACAGATGGTTCTTGTGCTATTCCTATGTGCAGAAACACTTCACGGGCAAATTGCTATTTCCTTTGCTTGTGACTCATGGAGTAGGTATAGATTAAATCACTTGAAAGCATTCAGCTACGGTATATACTTTCTTACAGAGCTCATTTGTCAACATAATAAATGTACTGCTGAAGTGAATAGAGACCCTGCAGTTGTTTTGGTCTTTGCCTTTGTTCACATGTAGAGCTGCTGTATAGACAAAAAGAGAACATGGCATCAAGTAGTTTGAAGTCATTAGCTCTAGAAACAGTGACATGATTGAATGTCCTTAAAGCGGATACAAGCTGGAGATAAGTGGAGGTTTTACCATATGCAGCCTTAAATTTATTATTTGGAGCTTGTCCTAAGCGACAAACATTTAACATGCTGAGTACCACAGAGATGATTGCAATACTGTATTACTCGCCTTTATGCACACTTAATACTTAAAATCTAGACTGTCTATCCATACCGGGCAACATTTCCGGGTTATAACTCTGGACACTTGTGTTGCAGGGTGTGACAAGAGGAGCAGAACCGATGCCAGAAGTGGACAGGTCAGGGAAGGGAGTAGTTGTAGCCACCATCTTAAATGTAGGCTCGCCAGCCTTTTAGATTGTCTCTTTAGTGCATAGCAAGCCGTCCTGCTTCCAGCCCTCAAACAAACTCTCCTCTTCTGTGCATCAGGCAAGGCTTTATTGCAGTCACTGCAGCTAACCACTTGCCTCTAACCAGTGCTTTGGAGTCATCCTGAACTCCTGGCCTGGATTCTTTGTCAGTCCAGGTGTATGTAAACTGTGTGTTGGGGGGGGCACCGGCCCGCCCTACTCTCCGTATGCTCCACCCCAGGGGCCCATATATAAACATATTATTATGTGGCACAACACATACTCTCCCTGGGGCTACATATCATATCAAACCCTATAAAACCTAGGGGGTATGTATACGCCCTATATATATATATGATATATCATATATATATATATATGTGATATAAAAATTCTACACACCCCTGTTAAAATCCCAGGTTCTTGTGATTTTAAAGAATGAAACAAAGATAAATCATGTCAGAACTTTTTCCACCTTTAATGTGACCTATAACGTGAACAATTCAATTGGAAAACAAGCTGAAATATTTGAGGGGAAAAAACACCTCACAATAACCTGGTTGCATAAGTGTGCACACCCTTAAACTAATACTTTGTTGAAGCACCTTTTGATTTTATTACAGCAATCAGTCTTTTTTGAGGGAGTCTATTAGTATTGGATTTGTACCAATTCTAGTTTTTAACACATTTTGCCTAATTCATAGGAATCTCTGAAAGGGAATGAAATTCATTGTTCTAAAAATGAATTAGAATACAGTGAATACAAAATTTGTGCAAATCACTTTTGGTTTTCGTGCACGTTGAATAACTATTAATGTAATAGATTGAGAGAACAGCAACCCTAAAAGTCACAATGATCTGTGTACCAACAACAGAACATGTTTTTATTTCATTGTGTAACTGAAATACATGAGTCACAAAGTCAATGGAAAGTCATAGTCCCACCACAGCTACAATTTCATTGTCATTTGCAGTGTTTGCTTTCATTGAGTTAGATTTTAAGCTCTTATTGAAAATAATATCACTATGTTCTGTGCTGTTTTTACAAGTATATATATACTAATATATACTAATATATATATACATATATATATTAATATATATATTAGTTAAAAAAAAGATATATGTAAGATATGTGTAAGATCAGTGGCAGAGATCTGATTGGCTGCTTGAATCTGTCAGTCACTGTCAGGAAAGTCCTCTCATTTAAATTGATGGCAGCATTTTACACACATGCACGCTGGGGTCTAAACAGACCCTTACATGTAGCATTCACCAGCGCTTGAGCTGAGTGGGGGTAAGATAAAGTGCATATAATAGATAGAGTGTCCCGTTAAGTATATATCCAAGAAGGATCCACCTCCTTCAGTGCCAAATGTCTAACCAAAACAACAGGTCCTACAAAGGGAGCTGGGCCACACTGAAATATTATTTTCTATATTAGAAATGCACCAGTGGGCTTCACATGATCCAGTGTTTACTTGTTATATTCCCAGATATCATTGTGGTCAGCCTTACCATTCCACATGTATCTACCCTAATGGGTAGTACGTAATCCCTTTACTAGTACATTTATTTTATTCAACCCTCTATGGATCACTCTCATTTAGCATTTGACTATAAATCATTTGGTCTCCTAGGAAGGTTCCCAGGTATGCTATTAGGCTTTTTAAAGCATACTAAACCTCGAACAGATATAATATTAATTCATTCCTTGATATATGATTATGGATCTCTGATTTCCACTGTGAGAAAATACATGCCACTCTTATGATTACATTAATAGACTCACTGCCGTTCAGTTCTATAACTCACGTTGGCAGAGCCTTTACATCTAATATCGTTTCTCTAACATCTTTAAAGAGATATTTCAAAGGGCATTTCTTACGACTGGGTGAAATATTGAAAAAAACTTTTTTTTTATTTTTAATCTTTTTCTTTAAGAAAAATAGAATTATTTACATTGTCTCTCCTATTTTTCATTTGACATCTATTGATCATACACTGGATCTACATATTGGTATAATTAGCTATAAATAACTGCTAATTTCAGCTGAGCAAATTGCTGTATTGGACACTCTCCTCCTATAACACCAATACTTTCTTTGCTTGAGTAACAAGAAGGGGCCTTTCCAATTTCAAAGAAAAAAACATATAATGGGCAGTTGACTTTTACCTTTGTAAGCGCTAGAATTATAACTACACTGAAAATACTAAAAATGTAAGTGTTAAACCATGTAGTAGTAATATTATACAAAATGTGTTCATCTATTCAGGTAGCTTGCATTGAATCAATGGGCAGTTCGCATCTTCACCTGCCAAGACACAAAAAATCAATTTCAATAAGATTAAGTAAAAGCTGGTACAAAGGGTCATCAGAAGGCAGTGATATGACACAGATTAATAAAGCCAGCATCTTGTAAGCAATTGGTTCAACGGCTGTACGAGTTTTAAAGGAATATGGAACATAGACACAAGCAAGTGGGTACTTTAAACTATCAAAACACTGATTTATTTATACCTGAACTGATGTTATTTGTCAGGTGAAAGGCAAATATACTTTATAGTTTGCATAGGATGTGCCATACAGGGCCATCTTCGCTTATAACTGGGCCCTGTGCAAACTTGTGTTGTTGTGTGTGTGTGTGTGTATGTATATATATATATATATATATATATATATGCACACACACCAATCATTCATAACATTATGACCACCTGCCTAATATTTTTTGGGCCCTCCTTTTGCCTCCAAAACTGCCCTGATCCGTCAAGGCATGGACTCCAAGTTGCAACGTTGAACCCTCATTGGTGCATCCTAGTTCCACATATTGTCTAGGTAAGCGACACACACGCGTCCGGCCATCCACGTGATGTAAAAGAAAACATGATCTATCAAACCAGGCCACCTTCTTCCGTTGCTCCATGGTCCAGTTCTTATGCTCACATGTTCATTGTAGGCTCTTTCAGCTGGGAACAGGGGTCAGCATGGGTACCCTGACTGGTCTCTGGCAACATAGCCCCATACCCAAAAACTGTGATGCAATGTGTGTTGGAACCAGCTTTTACTTTTTCAGCCATTTGAACTACAGTAGCTTGTCTGTTGGATTTGACCACACGGGCCAGCTTTTGCCCCCCTACGTGCATCAGTGTGCCTTGGCCACCCATGACCCTGTCGCCGATTCACCACTTTCCCTTACTTGCAAACCGGGAACACTCCACTTGAGCTGCAGTTTTGGAGTTGCTCTGACCTAGTCGTCGAGCCATCACAATTTGGCCCTCGTCAAAGTCGCTCAGATCATTACGGTTGTCCATTTTAACACATCAATTTTGAGAACGAAATGTTCCCTTGCTGCCAAATATATCTCACCCACTGACAGGTGCTTTGATAACAAGATTATGAGTGGTATTCACGTCAGTGGTCATAATGTTATGGCTGATCGGTGTATATAGTCAGGCATCAGAGATATTTGGAGAATATAGCCTGGTATGTACCAGATCTGTATTTTCTAACAATTGTGGTGCCTCAAGGTACAGATTAAGTTGTCTACTTCACAAAGTGCCACCTGAACATTTTGTAAATGAAAATTACTCCTTAATACCCTGGTTATAATCACGTCAGAGGCAACCATCCATTTGTTTGTCTTTCCATAAAGCCAGGCAGAAAAGTCTCATCCTCTATGTGAACATACTAATCTTAAAGGTTGAGTATGTGGTAGTAGAGTTATTGAGCCATTGTACATCCTGTGCCTTATGACCTGCTCCTAGTAGTCATATTTTGAAACAATGTGAGATTTCCGAACACACCCCGAGACCCTCAATAACTTGAAAATATTCACTTTTTGTTTTTACAACCATATTGATAATTGTCACTCCATGACAAATATGTTACAGATAGACCTAGGAAATTAAGGAGTGTTGACTATTTTAAGTATAATGTAAATGAACACAATATTATAACATTGTAATTGTATGGAAATATTTTAAATCATATCCTAAACCTGTAGATAATTAAGTTATATGCCCTTTTGCTTTGTAGAACCAGTGTATAGTTTTAATTATCTTTTCATGTGGCTCTCACTCTGTTCTCTTTTGTTGTTTCTAACAGCTGTGGTAAATTACATGAAAGACTCAAAGTAGCTGAATTCTAAAGTTTAATTTGCTGCACAGTGGAACGTTCAGCATTTACAAGTAGATTTTTAATTCAGCTCAGATGAAGAAAGATCAAATAAAACTGAAATCTGCAATTTCTGACAAACTTCAAGCCCACATTGAAACAGTACGCAGTAACAATAGACAGTAATCTGCATGTGCTAAATACATTTTTTGGATTGTGTATTTTTTAGGAAGGACATAAAAAAGATGTTAAGGTGACCAGAATAGTGTTATACGACTTGTAATCATCCAGTGTTTGTTAAAGGTCCCATTTGCATAGTAGGATCACTCAGGTTATAGTTTAGCAGCTAGAGTCAGTGGTGTATTTTAATTGAGCGCTGCCCTAGGTCTGACCCATTACCCCAACTTCCCCCACCAATTTCCTCTGCAGCCACCATTCTGTATACAATATGACATCATATATCGTGTTCTGTTTTTTAAGGAAGCTCCTCCATAGTGTATATGGACTGGTTACCAGGATTACAATGGAGATCTGTGATTTTCCAAATTGGCCCATTGAGCATTGAGGAGTATGGGAGATGTAGTCCTGCAGCAGCTGGAGGGCCACAGGTTGGACACCCCTGTTCTAGATATTGGAATTGTTGCACTATGGCTATGTAACTTAAAATGCAGGTATTTTCATGGGAGCAATGGGTTTATATTTTTCAAGGAGGACCTTGAAAAATTTCAAGGAGGAACTTAAAATTTGACAAACATCAATTTGTAAAATTACAGTGCTTGAATTTTATAAAAAAAAAAATATAGTTTACATACAGTATCTAAAACACAGGTAAAAATGTCAGGCATGATTTTGTTAAGATGGAAAAACAAATCAAGTTTAAGCCATGTAGAAATCCCAAATACACTTGAGAGAAGACTAGAGTACCACTGACAAATATAATTTATTTAGTGGTTGAAGAACGAGAAGCTGTAAGTGCAGCTCAGAATGATGAGCCCAGTTTAAAGGTAATAAGCCTACCTCTATCGCTGTTCTTATAGGAGTCAGCAGGAGGTGAAGCTTGGCCATGTGAGTTCTGGATGGGTGTCAACAGGAGGCAAACATGACGGGTACTATTTTTTTGGCCCAGCTCCAGTATGTACCTGCTTGCTAACACAGGAAAGAACCACATGACAATGGTGCTCCCTACCAACTCTATATCTCCCAAGTGTCCTGGTTTTCATGGGGCAGGCGCGAGGGATTTTTACACTGCAGCCAGTAGGGATCATGGGCCAGCTGGGGAGATCCTTTGATATCTCCTGACCAGCCCGGGGAGCTGAAGCGCAGACCTACATTGCAGCTACCACATGGCTACTTTGCAACACTCCGAAGCTGAGTACTGCAAGTTGGCTCTTTGGGAGTGGTGGCAAGGTGGTCCCACCACAGCCAACCATGGCATACACTATCTGAACATGACCCTCCCAACCTCCAGCTACACTGGTGTCCCCATTTGGACATCTAGAATGTTGGGGTATATGCCTTAGACAACTACCTAGTGTGATTATACATTCAGGAAAGACACATACTGAGATATAAGTATTGCCTCAAGGCCCAGCAATATCTTGCTATACCTTAAGCATCCTAAGCAAATCTGACAGGGTCCCAAGGGAGATAATATGAGTACAGAAAGGTAGAATTATATATCACTGTCCCTCAGGATAGTTTCCTGCATACACTTGTAAAATTCTTGTTTGATTAAATAGCAAATATAGCAGAAGTCATCACTGAACATATACACTCTGAGAGATCGTCTGAAAGATGTATAGAATAGAGCAAGTTCACGATGAATAAGAGGATAGATGTATCCTGTTGCTTCTTGCTTTATTTCCCGGATAAGAAAGTTAAATTCAGAGATCAAACACAACAAATTTCTTTAACCAGACATAAAACAATGTAGGAATAGGCAGAAACATATTAGTGTCCTGAATCAATGAGATAATCTGTTTGAACCAAAGCTTTTCTAAAATAAATGTATTTTAATAGAATCGTGGGTGGTAACAGAAAATCAATCATGTGTAATTTGATGTTAATGGAAATACTGCAGGATTGCTGTACAGCATTCATGAGGTGCATGAGAATTAGGATGTGATTCACCCATGTGATTTAAAGCAGGTTTTGCTGAGAGACTGAGAGGAATAGGGAAATGTACTGATGTCAGCAGTGATAGATAAAGCTTGGCAGGTCAACTACTGTGAACTACAACTCCCAGCATGCTTTATGTCGCAAATAAGTCACAATTTTGCCGTGTAATTTTAAAAAAGCTACTCTGAGGCTCTATTTAACTAAGGTTATCATGGAAATGTGTAAGCAGTGAGTTAAAAACTGGAGAGGTAGGCCGGTGCTTTTACGGTTATGACTGGCATGTTACCAGCAGTGTGGTAAAAACTGCACTATGGGAACATGAAAATGCATGTTGATTATATGCCAGAAAGGCAGATGGAAGCTTAGCTTAGCTTCCAGTGCAAGAAGAGTAAAGAGGTTAGAAGAAGAAAATAAATAAAAAAAATATATATATATATATATATATATATATACGGCATATATGTATATAACACACCTCAGAGTCATACATCCATTAGAAAGTCAGCATATCTACTTATAATTGTATTTGTTACTTAACTTTGGCAATGCACGACTTTTTGCTTTATTTACCTTAGCAATCAAGAAAAGTATATGTAGGCACTGGCATCTTGTGATAGAAAAATGCATCTGTGTTATGTTTTTAGAGCATGCTGGGAATTGTAGTCTGTGGCTGTTGGGTTTCCAGGTTTTGGTTTGGGAAACCATCAACTACAGACAAACAAACTTCATGAACTGAACAAAAAGAAAATGATTTTCAGCTAATGGAGGAGCCAGTCGGATCTCATTCCTCAACAGTGACTGGAAATCAAATCTTGAACCTGACAAGCTGAAGTCGACAAGACTACTTTTGATAAAGTAGATAGGAATACAAATGACTGTCAGAGGATTGGAGACTGATGGAGATTGAAGAAATGATGTAGTATTTCTGGAAGACAAGATTCCAGTGTTGCTTAGTTGCATTGTGATATGATCTAGGAAGAATGAGACAAGTAGTTCACGTAGTATCCAAGATTTTTTATAATTTCCCAGCCTTCTTGGAATAGTCATGTTGTTATTATCGTTGTTCCTTTAAAAAGTCCTTTATTAACAATAACTATCGATGGGGGGGGCTGCTCTGGAATGAGGTCACCTCAGTGCTATTTGAGCTGAAAGAGCTGAAAGTGGGGTAAAGGAACTGCCCCTCCAACAGGCAGCTTGGGGTACAAGAGACTAAGCATGCAATATGACCCGAGACTCTATACCACTCTGGATGCATTGGGTCCTAGTGAAGTAGGTTCAGATAGAACTAGATTTGGGTGACCTTGTGAATTTTTGGGTTCCCAGAGAGGTTCCTGCAGGGAGTTTGGTCCCTATATGTGAAACCATATGCTAAAGTGTCAACACTGGGCTCTATTTCTGAGCCATTCCCAATAAGAAACCACTATCACCTCTTGGAACTGCTGGCCCAAAACTACGAGCACACCATGACGTAAAGGGCATCACGCTTACAGGAGACTTACAAACTGAGCTTATTTGCTGATCACGGTGACATCACTGCATACTTTCTTTCCTAACGAAATTTTAGGTAGGCTTACTAAATTAATGTTTTCAAGAGTGAAGCGCTTTATATCTCCCTGTCGCCGCCCACACAGAAGCTCCTAGCCATGAACTTTAAATTTAAATAGGCATCCTCACACTTTAGATACCTGGGACTGAATATCCCATTGCAAATGTCTTGCTTATAGAAGGGAAATTACCTGCTCTTTATCAAGCAACTCAAACAAGACTTAATAAGTGGTGACCTTACTATATCTCCTCCCTGGGGAGGATATACTTGGTAAAGATGAACTCAAAAAGATACTCTTTCTGATACCAGTTCGAAGGTTGGACATTGACTCCCTGCAGCAGGACATTTCCTGATTCATATATCAACATAAGAGCCATATTAATGTACTTTACTGTCCTAAATCAACAGGAGGTCTAGGCACCACACCTATGGACTCACTATAAGGTGACCAGGTATGCACAACTTCTCAGTTGGTGGAGCTCATGGGGTGGTTGTAGGTGGATAGACCTGTATAGAACACTACTATCTCCTATTCCAATAATGGGTCTCCCATGACTTTAGCCACCACCATCAACTATTGCTACATTGCCTTCTCTGATAAAATTATCCCACTAGTTCCACAGGGGCCAAGAAATCTGAGACAGGAAAAGAGACAGATCAGACACTAAGACCCCAAGGCTCTTCCCGCCCCTCATGACATTCGAAATCATGTTCAAATTCCACAGAGCCACCAGGGGCTCTATCTCCAGACATATATATCTATATCTATATCTATATCTATATATATATATATATATATATATATATATACATACACATAAATATAATGATATATTTGTGAACACATCAAGTTACTGTTGTGTAGTTGGAAGTCTACTGGGCAGAGAGGAAGCTGATCTTCTTTGGCAACGGATACTGCATTGTCCTTTAATAGAAACTGATGTGTGTTTTCAGCTGTGCACAGCAAGGAGACCTCCCAAAGTGATCAGAAATGTGCTCCCTGGTCATTTTGCTCATTTGCAAATGTTATATTTATTAAGTAACATTTATGCAGCAACTGTCACAACCTAAAATGAAATATCTTGCTTACATGTTTTATATATACCAAATGTGTAACATGCATTTATAAATGCATGAACTACACCCATTAGATTATGCATCAACTAATTATTCTCACAAAGGTGCATGATATTTTTTAAATATGTATTTAAGTTGGTGTTTCATGAACAAAATATAAGTACACCTAATCCAGGGTTGGTTCATCAACTAGAAGCACCGCCAGACTCAGCCATGCAACTTTCCTTGAAGGTTAAACATTGGTGAAGGCAATAGTATTTTTAATTAAATTCAGTGGTCAGTTAACAAATAGTATTTGCTATGGAAGTACATTTAGGGATATTCAGCAGGCAGATTGAAGACATGCTTGAGGTACTGCATGTGTTTGGTTCCCTTAAAAAGGAAAATAAGATTGTTAGACTGTTGTCGGTTCTAAGGTTGGGTCAGTTGGATCTTAGTTGCTATTATAATGCATGTTTAATTTGCTAAAAAGAGGAGTCTTGAGCATTTTGTATGTGCTTAGGCTCAGTAGCGTACCTAGCGGGGGGCGGGGGGCGGCGGTCCGCACCGGGTGCCGCTCATCAGGGGGGTGCCAACTTGCCGGCACCCGGCACCCCTCCAGAGACGGACAGTAATGTCCGCCGCTGGAGGAGCAGGCTCGCAAGAGAGCGGTATCGGAGGTCTTTAACAGACCTCCGATACTGCTCCCTTGCGATCCGTGCGGCAACTGCTGCTGTGCAGAGGGCACTGTGGGCGCGGCTTCAGTGCCGCCGGGATCTGACAACAAACCCCGGCGGCACTGAAGCCGCGCCCACAGTGCCCTCTGACCCGGAAGAAGACAGAAGAAGAGGAGCGAAGAGCAAGACTGCTGTAAAAAGAAAAGACTGCTGTAAGAAGAAAAGAGGTAGAAAAGAAGGTAGGAAATCATTCATTAAGACTGAGTGACAGTGAGAGTGGATTGGTATGTGTGGAATCTGTGGATTGATATGTGTGGATTGGTATATGTGTGGATTAGTATGTGTGGAATGTGTGGATTGGTATGTGTGGAACCTGTGGATTGGTATGTGTGGATTAGTATGTGTGGAATCTGTGGATTGGTATGTGTGGAATCTGTGGATTGGTATGTGTGGATTGGTATGTGTGGAATCTGTGGATTGGTATGTGTGGAATCTGTGGATTGGTATGTGTGGAATCTGTGGATTGGTATGTGTGGAATCTGTGGATTGGTATGTGTGGTATCTGTGGATTGGTATGTGTGGAATCTGTGGATTGGTAAGTGTTGATTGGTAAATGTGTGAGAGTGATGGGTGTTATGCTGTACCATTTCCAATGTCTTTTTCATTATAATTATGCTCTAAAGTACATCATAACTCCCATCACTCTATACTGTTCCGTACAGTGGCAGAGCTGGGAGACAGAGGCCTTGCACCCCCACCGCAGGGTGCTGGTCAGGTTCTATGTGGGCAATGTGGACGCTGGCTTTGGGGTGTGCAATCTGTGATCTATGCCTGTAATTTAGGGTGTTTTATCTATAACTTTAATGCTGAGTTTTTATGTGAATTCCAATTGATCAATACCTGCAAAGCTGGGTTTGTGTGTTAATGTGTTGGTCTGTATCTGCTATGCTATGTTTCTATACATTATTTATGTTTACCAGCAAATACAGGATTTGTATGTCTTATTCAGTTGATCAATACCTGGGGTGCTGTTTCCATGTGTTGTTTATTTGATCTATACCTTCAGTGCTGAGTGATTTCCAGTTGATCTATACCTGCAATGCTGGGTTTGTGTGTTCTGTTGATTTATACCTGCAATGCTATGTTTCCATACATTATTTATGTATACCTGTAAATACAGGATATTTATGTCTTATTCAGTTACACGTGCTGTTTCCATGTGTTGTTTATTTGATCTACACCTGAACTACAGGGAGTAATTAAAAGAGAGTTAGTTGTGGTTTAGTGACGTAGGGGACAAATGGACTTTGGGGATGATTACGGGGAGAGGACCTCCCAATGTCACGGTGCAGTCAGAAGAAGGGAAGGCTGTACTGACTCTCACAGTCTTCCCCTGATCTGCAGTTGAGGGCAGTACAGCATAATCCCTATCACTATACATCGATCTAGACATTTACAATAATGCAGCATAACCCCTACCACTATATACTAAGCCAGACACTGAAGTGGTAGGCCTACACCACATCAATGGCTTTGTATATAGTGATGTGGGTTATGCTGCATTATTGTAAATGTCAGGCTCAATGTATAGTGATATGGATTACGCTGCCCCACCGTCAATGTGTGCTCAGTATAAAGTGATAGGTGTTATCCTGTATCACCGGCAATGTGGGCCTCAGTATATAATAACAGTTATGTTGTACCACCGTCAGCGCCTGCCTCAGTATATAATGGAAACAGTTATGTTGTACTACTGTCAGCGCGTGTTTCAGTATATAATGATAGCAGTTGTGCTGCACAACTGTCAATGTCTGCCTCAGTGTATAATGATAGTTATGTTGTACTACTATAAGTGTCTAGCTCAGTATATAAAGATAGCGGTTATGCTGTACCACCATCAATATCTGGCTCAGTTATAGTGATAGGTGTTATGCTGTTCCACTGTAGTATCTGGCTCAGTGTATAGTGATAGGAGTTATGCTGTTTCACTGTAATGTTTTCCTCAATATATAATGAAATTACTTAAGCTGCACCACCGTCAATGTCTGTCTCAGTATAGAGTGATAGGCATTATGCTGTACCACCGTCACTGCCTGGCTCAGTATATAGTGATAGGTGTCATGCTATACCACAGTCAGTGTCTGGTTCATATGGTGTATATATAATCATGAGTCGACATGGCAACACCACTATATATGCAAATGCTTAAATGAAAAGAGAACAATGTTATGGTGACTCCTGATTATAATATCAGAATTTTTTTTAGTTTATAGTGTCTTTAGCTGCTTAGCCAGTACTTAATTTGTAATGTTTGTCACTCATTTGTTAGGTCTTCTTAGAAACTTGTTGTGTTTGTTGTTTTTTTTTTGGGGGGGGTTATTAAAGAAAGCACTATTATATGTTCAGTAAATGTTATTTAAACATATTTATTTTACTTATAAGTTATTAATTTATTTTTTCAGATTTCTTGTTGTTTACAGTTGACATACAGTTTACAAATTGGTGCAATAAATATTCTTGCCAACATAATTTTGTAGATGTCTTTACATTTGGGGGGGGTGCCACTTACAGGATCCGTCCCGGGTGCCAAATACTCTAGGTACGCCCCTGCTTAGGCTACCTTGACATTTTAAAACCTTGGTAAATCATATTGCAAGTAGATCAGCCCTTCTGCTATGGAAGCCCAACTCTAGATCTTGTAATCTCTAATGCATCTTGATAGCATGTCATTATGATCTTGTCTAGGTTTTTATGGAGTCTTGTTAGATAAAATGGGTGCTAATCTTTGTTAATTAATTCCTTATTAGAGTTAACAGAGATTTGGTGGCTTGGAGAGCATGCTTTTACTTGTAATTACAGGATGTAAATTGAAATGATTTGCTATGTTCCAAATCCTGGTTGACAAATGATGCAGAGTTCAGTATAAGTGCAGAATGTGGTGTGTTAGTAGAAGATGAATAAGAATCTATGAAATGGAATCCAGACATACAGAAGGGTTTAATGTTGAAGGTACGCTATGTTTACACACTCACCTGCCATGAAGTATGATGGAATGGTGTACCTACCAACACAGAAATGCAAAACTCATTATCATGTAATGTACAGTCAGACACTAGGTTGTTGTACACAAGTACAGATAAAGGACCCTTCACCTCCATAGCTGATGCATTTAGCTGCTAATGTACCCAGCAGTACAGATGGCACACACTGACTATGCCTATTCCTGCGCCATGGAAACAGCCCAGTGCAAAAATATGTGGGGAAAAACCCTAATGGAAAATGTGGAAAACTGACGTAAAAATAAGTAATCCCATCTGTGGCAGAAAGCAGCAGGTTTTAAATTACCACTCATAAGAGGATACATTGTATTTTCTATAAGTAATGTTCGCTATAGCATATGCCTGGCATGAGTTGAGGGGCAAGGAATGGAAACAATTTTCCTACAGGTTTATTAATATTATTTTAAACTACCCCACTGTAAGCGACTTTGTGTGTTAATAGATCCATGAATTGTTTACTTTTTTCCAAAAAAAATTTTTCTTCGTTTCATTTTTCCCCCCTGCACCGATCACACTGTGATCTCTATGCAAGTCCCCATGGACGCTGCAAGAAGGGCAGGACGTACCGGTATGTCCATAGGGGATTCTTGAGATGCATTTTTTGGACGTACCGGTACCGGTTAACCTGCTGAAAACATTTCAGTTCTGTCTTCCACAAAGGCAATAGTTAATCTACAGGTTACAAACAGTGATATTGCTTACGGATAAAGTTTGCTGACTGTCTCTTTATCAGTCATCATTTGATGCCTGGGAACTGGTACAGCAGATTAAAGGATGAATTGAAAGATGTAAGAAGAACTGCTTTTTAAATGAATGATGGATCACGTATATTGTCTTCAAAGTACAGTTATACAACTGGGACCTTGCAGGGAGCATGTGGATTACACTCTGACTGTTCTGACACTGAAATAGTTTTAAAAATATAAACACCATGTTTCAGAATAAAACAATTTAACTGCATGATCTGGCATACAATGCACTCATTTCCTTTGCTGAGATGGGATCATAAATCAGGAGTGGCAGAGATATTACAAATATTATATTTGGGAGATATCTGCACTGCATTCACCTATATCATTACAGGCATCTAAATCATCCTTTCAAAAACATTGTATGCATAGGATTCCATAAATACATTTCTTCGGTTATATCAGTTTTGAAATGTTTTGTACACTCACATCATTTAGATGGCCCTTTCATACCTCTTTAATGCTTTTACTATCATTCAATTCTAGTTTGTAGGAATAGGACTTAAAAAGACAAGGTTCCGATAAAAAAAACAACTGGTATGGGTAGGATGGATTCACTAGTCCTTCAATGGAGCTATGGTATTTGGAAATTAAAATGGGTTTATATATTAAATTAAATTATGGAATTATGAGTTTGCTCATAGATTTTTAGGAAAATTGCGTTTTTTGCATGGGATCCGGTGTCCCTGACAGGTCTTACAGCGGTCAGTGATTCCTATGGGACATTTAATGAATTGTCCACCACATTTAGGCTTGTTGTTGTCTACCCTTGGGCTGCACAATGAGTGAGATGTCTTTCAATGAATCTCACTATCTCAAGCTCAATATGATTGGCCATTTATGATGCAAAGTGAAACTGCAACTTTCCTGCTCCCTTCTCCAGCTCTTCCAACTGCCTAAATTGATTAGTGTCTGATTACTATCCTAAATGTATCAGCACCGCTTTGAAACGGGCACACTCATAGTTTAGTGAATATACTCAACAGGATTGATAGATGTACTCTGAAATACACATTTGATCTAGGATAGATAATCACATGGTGCCTAGTTCTTAACATTTTTATACACATGGGTAGGCATTTATTTATTTTGTTTAAGGCAGAAAAAAGTGCTATTTCATACAATACAAACTATCTCAACAAACTCATTTGTAAACATTTCACTAGTTTTTGTACCATATTTATTAATAATCTGTATTTTAATTTCGATATATTTACTTAATATAACTATAATTAAAAAAAGATAAATGTTTTCATACCAGAATCCAAATTTATATTGTTCCAGGCAGCATTTTTCTACATTACCAAATGTTCCTTTTCTTGGTTTATCCAAGGTGTAGTAATAACAGGAGACAGAAGGGGAAAAATAAAACTGTACTTGAAAATAATGATAAAAAGGGCCTCATCATCGCTTGTCCCTTATTTCACATTAAACTAAACTTGTTGATACATTATTATCTTTCCTGCAGTTGCCAAAAGTTGATAAGCCATGAATAAAACATGGCGTGTCGTAATAGTTGTCAGTCCCTGCTGAGTCAAGCTTGCATTTAATCCAAGGATAAATGCTAATTAATTTGACAGTGTTTATGATATGCTCCATAGCGCACCTTTTTTTTTCGCTCTCTCCTAAACTTGAACAGTTTCCAGAAGCGAATAATGGCCTATGAGTATTACCTGATGCCAAGTCATCCATTATTATTTTTAATAAGCCTGTCTGTGACATGAATTCTTACTCCTGGCCCTTAGGCTGAGTGTTTCACACATAAGACGATGTAAGGGGGAAACACTAATATTTTATTAGGCCTTTTGTCAGCACCTTACACTCATTTTTGGTATTGCTGTTTTACCTCAGGACCTATTTTTTATTCACATGGATTTATGCTATTGTAGTTTAAGGAGCCCAATAAAGAAAAATAAACCATAAAATAGATCTGGCAGGGTTGGAGTTGTTTGGTGCATGGGAAGTTGGGGGGGATGTTTATATACTATTGGCACCATTGGTAAATATGAACAGAAAAGGCTGTGTAAATCATCTATTGTTTAACCCTTTGATCTTCTCTTAAAAAAAATACACAAAATGCTCTGCTCTAATAGATATCAAACAATTACAGGCACAACACAGGTGTATCCCAAAATTGTTCTTTTCCGTGCTTTAGCTAAGCAAGAGGTTAAGCCCCAACATAAGCGGACAAGGATTTAAATGATCCCAACAGTATGGAGGCTCAGGTATAGGCAGGTATAATAGGCACTGAAATAACCAAATACTGGAATGGGTAATACTGCAGGTAGAATTCCAGGACAGGTGGCACTGGATGCCAGGTGTGAGCCACAGCCGGGTTCAGAACACTTAACAGGTAGTCAGAAAATCCAAGGTCGGTACACAGAGCAGGTAGACAAGCAAGGTATGGTGCATAGGTCAGAACAGCAAGGTAGAGAATCGCTAGGCAGGAGGGTAGTCAGACAATCCAAGGGTCAACAACTGAACTTCAGGAATCACCACACAGACGCAGGGGAGATCAGAGGAAAGAAAATGGACGGAAAAGATTCTGGTCTACCCTGCCCCATGTTGTGCATCACAGGTGCTCCTCCAGCAATATGTCCTCGCCAGGGCCAGGCTTCAGGCAGCTGTCGGGTAAGTACACGTCACCTAGAGACTTCACATTGGCTCACGGCAGCCTGCCTTCCTTTGCGTCTCTGTGGTGATTCCTGAAGTTCAGTTGTCCCAGTGACGTAACATTTCTTACTATAAAAATACATGCTATTTTATTTTTGCTCCACACTTCAATCCTTAAAACTTAACTCTCCGGTATTGATGATATTCTGACTATTGCCAGACTTTCAAGGTCGCTGCGTGGGTATGATATGTGACTCTGGCCTGAGTCTTATTACCTACATTAATGAGCTCATTACATTTGGGCTAATTCACTGTCCAGTCAAGTTGGCAGCAATGGCAAATTTGCTTTAGAAAGACTGTACAGACTTATCTGTGCCACCCATTGTATTAAGAAAAGGACAAGTCAGTACTTTTAAAAGGTTTATGAACCTGCCATACGCAGATGCAGTGTTTAGCCTTTAAATAACTGTATTAGATTGTATTTTAAATGTTAACGCATGTTACAGTCTGATTTACATGGAGTTTAGTTATCAGCGTTAGAAAATAAAACTTTTGCCTTCTCGGAATGCCATTGCTTCTTGCACATGTTGAGTTGCACCCCCAATATGTATGTAAGATGGAAATAGGGATGCAGTGCTCCATTAAAGATAGACTGGCCAGGTCACGTCGTTACTTTTAATGTTACAATATAGTAAGCGTTTTCCGTTTTGTATCTAAGTTACTAAAAGGTAAAGCTGTGTGCAAAATTGAAATACTTATGGAATTATACTGTACTGTTATGCTTGTGTAAAACAGATGTGTTGCATTAGAAATAATCCATTAAGCTTTTTCACATGGTACTTACTCCCTTAACAAGCTGTTAGCATTAGGACTCCTTAAATATAATGCAATATGTTTTGCTTTTACTGCCTCCTAATACCACAAAGAGGTTTTTTTTTTTAGAAAGCTTAAGAAATATTCTGATCTCCTAAACAACTGTTTGTAATAACACAAACAAAAGTACATTTATATTACAATTACCATAAATTTATATTTTTCAGTTTCAAAAGCCAGTGGTTTAAGGATTACTATCAGATGTCAATGGCAAGAAAAAAAAGAACCAATCCAAGCATGCCCCTTACTGTTTTTAATTAACACACCAGTACTTTGCCACCTTCAGAAGGATTAGTTCACAAAAATCCTCAATTTATTTGCCATTGTAAAAAGACCAAGCTCAGTGAAATTGAATATGCTTATTAACAGAATTGATTGCATGGATTGTTTGAGTCTTCAGTCTTGTCATAGGTGGTGATATCACTGTGCAAACTGGTGATATCGTTTCTATGACAGCGCTGGCTGGCAGTTTTACCATGTTAGATTTTTTTGGATATGATATTTTTATTTTTATTTATTTGATTTTTGTATGTTAACGCTATAAAGACAGCGTTTGTTTGAACTACTACTTTAGAAATGTAATTTGCATTGAAGGATATTTTGATGCTTTGCATGTAGTTTTTGAAGCCCATCTCCTTGGTGAGTATCTTGCTATTTTCATGATTGAACCTTTTTGAAAAATATTATCATTTAAGGAGCGTGGCCTATTAAATAACATATGTGCAGGTGCCAGCTGGAAACACGTGGCCACATGTTATTTTGTCATACTTCTGTGGCCATATGACTCTAAATGGTGTCCACACACTAAAATGTGGGATCTGCTGCATGAGCGGCAGTAAAGGGGCGGAATGTAAGTAATAATGGTGCAATGCAATATCATTTATGGGTTTTGCGGCTTGGTCTAGACCATAACACAAAACGTAGTGCACAGAATGTGTGATGGTTTCCACTGAGGCTACAGTTATGTTGGACCTAATGTCTGAGAACCTAAATATCATCCTATGCTACTGCGAAAGAGCTTGACTTTGTTTATTCAAGAAATGAACATACATTAAGAGCCTCAGAGGATTTTTGAGACAAGGACAAAAAAGAGAAGTGAATATATGATGGTTACAGTAAGTGATGGAGAGACAGAAGGCAGAGGAATATACAAAACAAAAGCAGAGGAGGAGAGTGAAAGGGAGAGAACTAAAAGATGTAAGGCGTGATGACTGGGTCTGATGGTTGGTAGGGTTGCTAGTATGTAAAATACCTATACTAAAATATTTTTTTTTTTGCAATTTATGTTTAACAAGATCCCATGATTACTGACAAACATATTTTTTTGTATGTTCTAGAGGACCACAACCATCCTTAAATAGTACCATATAGGGTATTATTTTTAGTACTTCTGGCTTAAGATGTTTGGGTGTAGAAAACTTGGCAGGGGTTATAATTTTTACATGCAGTGCTAAGGCAATGGGAAGTAAAGGCTTTTTTTTACATATTTTTTTAAATATTATTTATTTACCTGCACTGTTATCCATCCAATATAGATATAAATCCCTTTAGGGATCTCCTATAAATATTTTGCTCATATCACCAAGCTTACCCTATGTTTATTTAATTTATTTAACACTTTTTCCCTTTTACTTTTTTGTTTCTCATTCTCTTCCCTCTGATCTCCCCTGCACTGATCACAATGTGTTCAGCAAGCAAGGTTCCATAGACTTGAATTGCTGATCACAATGGATGCGATCAACCCGCATGGGGGGGGCGGTCAGCGGTCCAAGCAGGGTCTGGCAAGCCTTTAAATGCACACAAGCATGCATATAATATGTCTGGGGGGCTATAGTAGGTGGCGGAAGTGATTTATTGGAGGATTGGTGGAGCGGATGTGAGGTCTGAATAAAAAACAACCTTGATTAGGTGAGGTGGAATTTCCAAATTAAGTTTTTTTCAGAAACAAAAGTCTTATAATCAAGCACATCACCTAGAAAATACTCAGCGTGGTATGTTCTAAATGGAGTGTATACACATATATTATTTAACATTCACTACACAACTTTTTTGTGTCTCAAGAGACAATAAATGTGTTAAAACAAATCAAAGCCTTTAGGGGGCTAGATACCGTGCCTAGCACATCTAT
The DNA here is from genome assembly GCF_027358695.1 of Spea bombifrons. Taxonomy (NCBI): domain Eukaryota; kingdom Metazoa; phylum Chordata; class Amphibia; order Anura; family Pelobatidae; genus Spea; species Spea bombifrons. Next base: position 30,042,615 of record NC_071094.1, read on the forward strand.
GTTTCTTAAATGTTCTTCTCACTCAGATAAGCCTGCCTTAAAAAATAATAAAAACATGTCAACAAATATGGAGAGACTCTGACATGTTAAAATAAAAAAAACATGTCTTCCAGCTGTAGTTTTCTAAGAGGATGGCGCCATTCTCATTGAAAAAGCCACAAAGACTAAGTGTCTGGGAGTGCAGTAAACTGTCGTACCTGAGTTTCTTCTCTGAAACCATTTCTAAGTTAACGTTCTGATTAGCATTTTAATAGCAAAAAATTCTAGCTTTTACTTAACAGAAAGTTATCTGCATTTAAATGGGAAAAATGAACGTAAAACATGAAAGTAGTTGTCAGTGTTTTAAGATATAATTTATAGTGGTAAGGTTTCTGTTACAGCAGATAAATCAAACTCTTGTTTTTCATACTTTAAACAAATCAAATAAAAAATAACTTAATAAAAATAAATTGTTATGGTTCTACAACAATGTTTCCAATATTAAATGTAAGCACTTATTCGCAATCGAATAGCTATATGGAGTTATTGTCCTGCTGTCCTCACTGTCCTGCTTTTGTGGGCACTGGGGATGATGGGCTGTTCGAGGAGATTTTCCGATATTCTCTGACTGGAGGAGCGGAGAGCTGTAAAATTAATGGAGATCTGTGACAGGCCGTCAGGTGCTACATTGTGGAACGTGGCTGCAGGTCTGCAGATTCCTCGTCCGGTTTAATGATGTTTAATCTGTAGGTGTGTTTCAGAGCCAGAGTAGTTGTATAGAGTCTGAGGAAGGAAAGAGAGGATCCATTGTTTATCTGCTGAATGAAGTCCAAGGTAGGTTATTCAAGATGTACATACACTCAGCATTTATTAAGAGAAAGTTGCAGATCTCAAAGGAAGAAGTTTTGTATAAATTCATGACCATGTGTGCCATTACAGTACAGACGCCCATTACAGTTCCGACCCTTGAGGCTGTTTGGGTAAGGTAGATGGGTGGCAATGCCTCCTTCCCTGCACACTCCAATATCTGGCCCCTACCTGCCTGGTGCTAAATCTCACAACAAAGTGTCCCGATTTGGACGTCTGAAATGTTGTGGGGTGGGGGTATGAGTTAGTGACACTAATCACAAATATATTTTTTCATAACCATTTTAAATTATGCTGAATTTTATAGAGCAAATCAAAGAATCCACCTTAGAATGTTAAATTACAGCTTTTGATTAATAGTATCAGGTTAAATTTAAGTTTTTCAAGCAGTGTGCAGTTTTCTTTTTAGAGACAGTCCCAGTTTTTGCATAATATGATGTTTTCAGGCTGCTGCATATCAGCATATTAGTAAATTTGTTGTACCTCTGTTACCTTCGCCTAGTCTATCAAATACCCTGACTCTTTATCATATCACCTGTGGTAAACAGTAGAATGATCAATCTGAATCACCCAGCCTAACACTCTGTCCAACGAGGGGGGAACGGACTTCATTACCGTTGCTATAAAGAGTCAGATCAGTGTTGTGTTTGTGGAGGAAAAGTCACCAACAATGCCAGCCTACAGCTCTGCAGATAAAGAGAGTTTGTTGGTACAAAATAAGGTAAACCAAGTTTTTGTCAAAGTTAACCTAGATCACACTATATAGCACTGAATTTTGTACTCCAGGAGAAACATATTTTTCCTGTGAGACTTTGGCTTTAACCCTTTGATGACAATTGACGTGCCAGGCATGTCACAGAACTCCAACCTCTTAACAACAATGGACGTAATCAACGATTGCTTTCTTTGCTCAGCTGGTGTTGCTGCAATGCCTCGACATCAAGGTATCCAGCAACACCAAAAGGCATAAACAACAGTGTGTTAAATATATATACAGTATATCTATAAAAACAAATTCTGTTCTTGCAGTATGTTTTAGTAATTGATGGACTTGAATTTGCTTTATAAATAAAATCCAATAACAAAGCTATAAACATACAGTATATATATATATTGCCTGTGTGTATATATATATATATATATAATCTGTAAAAACAAATTTTGTTCCTGCAGCGTGTTTTAGTAATTGATGGACTTGAATTTACTTTATAAATAAAATCAAATAACAAAGCTATAAAAAGGAAATCATTTGGCCATTTACAAGGTTCTTACTCAGGAACTGTTGCTGTGGCCATAAATCATACGGTATATAAATAAGATTATAGAAATAAAACCATTTAGAAAAATGAGCAAGGCTGGGAACAAGTCTCTAAATGTAATATGGTGTGCATGCATAATAATGTCTTTTGGGCTGCCATTGTGATATGGAATCTTTATATCGCTACCATTGCAGAAGAGAAAGGTATTTTCTGTAAAAAAGGTTTATTTAGCATTGCAGTGTAATTCTTTTTAGAACATATAACAGACAGATAGCATTTATTTGAGTGTTTGAGTAGACAAAAATATCTAATTTGGATGGTTGCCCTGAGTACATGTGTTAAGGCTTCTTGTTACAATAAATCAGTATTAGAATTGGGTATTGTTGAATAATTCAGCAAAATCATCACAGTACTTAGCAAGCATATATAAAAGTGTTAGTTTGTATTGTAATATATACAGTTGCTATAAACAAGTCAATAACTTACATATAGTGCTGAGAGTGAGTATTGATTAATGGAATTATTGAATGGAAATAATATCTTCTATTTTCTTGTACTATGATATATGTTTTTAATGGAACAGTTACAATATATATATATATATATATATATATATATATATATATATATACAGACACCGATCAGCCATAACATGACCACCACGTTATGCTCTTTCTGCAGTGGACAGGGGTCAGCATGGGCACTCTGACTCTCTGACTGGTGTGCAGCTACGCGGCCTCATACACAGCAAACTGCGATGCACTGTGTGTTCTGACACCTTTATCAGAACCAGCATTAACATTTTCAGCAACTCGAGCTATAGAAGCTCGTCTGTTGGATTTGACTACACGGGCCGGCCGCTACACCCCCCACATGCATCAATGTGCCTTGCTCTATATAAATAAAATAATTATTATAATATATAATAATCATACTAATTGTACTATATATATATATATATATATATATATATATATATATATATATATATAGCAAATCCCCGAGTACTTTGTCAGAATGTGTACTCCTTGACACTCACAGATGACAGGTTGCTGTTTGTTACGGCTTTGCTAGGACGCATTGCCCAGAGGCAGGAAGTGTGCCTTTGTACTTCGGTCATTGAATTACCACTCAAAACCCTATTACTGGAACACGATTCTGGCAGTTTTCTCTATATCACTGGGAAACTGCTTCTTTATTCCTATCACCCTCAGACGATCTTTGACAATCCTTACCTGGTTCCTTTATTTTATTTTTTTCTAAGTATAATCAACTTCAGTCAGCCAAATGTTTGAGAGTGATGAGAGCGACCTGAAGACTTCAGTTCCTAACCCTCGTGTAAATATTGCTTATAACAATGTTGCTCAACATTTGTAGTCATTTTCCACTCTGTTAATATGGTTTAAGTGGGATTCCTACAGAGCCTTGATTCACATAGGATAATTTAACCAGCTGACACATTTTGGATTGCATTTTGTCACAGCCTCTGAACTCCTCTGGCGCTTTAATTTGAAGCTTTTCTGTATGCGTGACAGTTCTATAAATCTCCATTCTGGAGCTGCAATTACTTCCCCTTTGTGCCAGAGGTGTTTTGTCAAGTGCTTAACAAGTCATTTATAAATTAGATTTGTTTACATAAAACCTTTTTTACGTCATACACCCTCTTAATCTAATAAAGAACACTTGTTTTTGTCATCTGGATAGTATTAAACAATTTGTAAGGTGTAAATGTGTCTTTATAGAACACTTAGTTCAAGCTATATATAATAATTTTTAGCTGATGGAGTATGTTATTCAGCTTTACCTTTGGGTGTATTTACTAAACTTCAAGTTGACGTGATGAGTTCATCTTAACAAGTCAACTACGTGTTATGGACCAACCTCAGGAATCTTTTCTTACAATAGTGGCTGAATTGGCTATAATTACCAACTTTTGTAAATGAAATCTAGATGCATCTTATATTAAGATTATATATGCAATACATGAGTGTAACCTCAGTAGAGCACAACAGTCTTACCCTTCTTAGCCATTATGTCTTAATGTGGTAATGTTATTGTCGATTAATATATTGTCGGTTAGTATTAATTTTCACTCTCTACCTATTGTGCTACTGACTCTGACAGCACTCTATAATTAAAGTATATATATATACTATGCTAGTTAGTTAAACAAAATATGAGCTTGCAGCAGCAAATTCCCATGTTCACCGTTCCCAACGCGCATTGTCCTTGCAGAAGAATGCATATCACAGAGTATATATATGTGCACATGTATTCTTCTGTACTGAGGTGACACTAATTGAAAAAAAGTGAGTAACCCATGCATTTGGAGGTTGGTGTCCAATTAAACGTTTGGAAAGGCATTTTGAAGGTGTGTTCCCTCCATCTTTTCTTCCATGGGGTCGAGAAAGTTTAGTGAATAAAAAAAACAACCCTAACTCTAAATGCCCACATTACATTATTTGGGTGCCAGGAGGTGTCCTTGGCACTTTAAGGATGAAACTTGTGATTAAAAAATATCATTTAAGATACACTAAAGCCCTAATACTTAAGCGAAAGGAAAAGGGACCACTCTAAATATAAAATATTAACAGTAGCCTAACGCAATCTGTAATAAAGTCTGTGACACCTATTATGGCTGGGATGGTTTGGGACTTCCAATTGTATTGAGATCCTTTGTGAGGATATGAGGATGCAATTCATCCCCCGGACGTCAGGGTACACGAAGGGCGCCATTGCGTCATGTTTCTGCTGCTCTCATCAGCGATGGGAGGGTCTAATAGACACACCGCCGCCTGCAGCAGATTCCTTAGGTTCCCAGAGATCAGCCACTCCTGCGTTGCCTGGACAACGGGGGCATTCCTTGCTCCTGTGGGATTTAAAGCCTAGCCTGTTCCTTGCTTCTATGCTAAATTATTCTGCTGCCTTGTACACAGAGACAAAGTGTTATAATCTTCATTCCCCATATCATTGGATTCCCTGGCTTTTGACCCTTGGCTTCCTGTTTTGACCCTGCATCTCCATTGCCTGCCTTGACAGATTGGATTGACCACAATATCTCTCACGCCCTTGTCTGTTACTACCCTCTGGGCCATTTATTTATTTATTTATTTATCTGGTTCTCTGCCACTGGGTTCCACTCCTTCTATAGGGAAGCTCCCCTTCCCGTGAAATCCATCCATTTGTGATCACTAGTGTTCAGTAGTAAATCAACGTGCTTCAGACGACCGGCAGACATCATATAATCTGCAAAAGAGCTGTTCACCCTGAGGGTATCTTTGAGCTTTAAACCCTCAATCCCATACTGGATGAGTCCCATGGCTTTAATGGGTTTATCTTCTTATATTTTAAACCCTTCCTATCTCACTGGTAGTCTTAAAATCTTCAATGAAGCAGTGACTTATTTTACAGAATGACTTTGTCTTTTCTTATGCTTTGGTCCTTTATTTTTTTTTGAATACTTAAACTGTGTTATCATTTTTGAACATTTAAGACATGTATGAGTCTAACTTGCCTGTGCGTTACATTAAACAAAACCAAAAAAACTCTTTATCTGATACACATTGGTATTCAGAGAGTTAGAGTCAAAGCAGTACAATGGTCCTTATAACGTGAGATAACTAAAGTGATAATGATAATATATTCTTCTTGGTTAATTTTTTCTTCTGTGGTTGAACATGCAAATGAGCCGTTATCTTTAGCTTCTAAGATCTATTCACGTAAACTCCTTGAGGACTCGCACACCGCACGGCACACAATATGTAAAATAGAACTATGGTGGGTCTAAACTCTGGAAACTGGCTTTTGAATTCCTTAGTTTATTTGTATCTCCAATTTCATATTCCAGATAATGACTCTTGTTTTTTAAGTTTAAAAGTGATTCCTGCGCAGTTCATATCTCACTTTTTCTGTAAATGCATAAACAATTTATATAAAATTCTAAAAATGTATGCCGGCGGCTATTTTCTCATAAACCAGCAGAGACCACAGGGTTGTCCCAATGGGAAGAGAAGTCAATCATGTATCATCTTGTGCCGCAGACCTTGAGAATCTTGAGTTATGGCTCCTGTTGAAAAACTGAGATGTTTGATGCCGTGACAGATGATATAGATATATTTTCTTTCTATTGCTATTTAAATTGTATATTTAGTGAATTTGTTTTGATTGATGGCAGTATTTCAGACACTTGCTAGCTCTTCCGGAGAAAAGATGGCATATTTTAACTATATTAATGGATCTAGACGTAGGTATAGCCACCATATATTTTTGTAATCCTTCAGTAGGTAAGCCACAATTTATACAAATGGCTGTAGGATGGCTTTGGGCCTCAGTAACTCTGAGAAATATGTCATTTAAAGTAATGTAGCTCATCAGTCAAAGATTCAGATATTCTAATGCTTTTATACCAAACTTGTACGGAAGCAAAAACATTTCTTCCCGTTTTTAATGTTAATTTCTCAATAAATAAAAGTGTTGCTTTTAAAACCTGTACATAAAGCCAGAGAGGCAAAGTATCCTCCAGAATAATGTAAACACATTGCCTCATTTTCTCAGAGTTCTGGATAAAGTCCACTAGGCACTTGCTTCTCTTTTTATATGGAAACCAGTGATTGTCACTGCTCAATACAGCTGATGTGCTAAACTAACCATGTGACAGTGGATCCCATAGTAATACCTATATAGTAGAAACATGGAAGTGTAGACGTTTAACAATTTTGCCTCTATTCAATAAACTATGAGTGCTTGTTAGTTGTAAGAACTGTGAGTTTGCAGCTCTAAACATGCACAAAAGGTTGAAAACTAGGGTAACCACATTTTATTTCTGCCATTCAGGGACACACTATGAAGCGCATGAGATAACACACACAGTTATATATATATGCGTTAGAGATGCTTTTTTATTTTTATTATTATCTTTTATTTATATTACACCAACAATACAATACATATATTCAAGGAGTATGACAAGCCGAGAATTGACAGACTAAGACAAACCGATGCAGCGCTGCCATAGGAGCAGGACACATGGCAGCCGGTTGGAGGGAAGCATGTGTAATTACTCCTGTGCATTCCATTGAGTTGGATGTGCCCCATTGAAGTCTATGGACAACATTGTAGTCTGTGGGGCCCATTAAAGATAATGGAACATGCAATGCAGCATCTATTTTTCAATCGACATCAGATGAGGATGAATTACTGTTTTTTTTTTGGATGGGCCCTGAAAAGGTTATTTTATTCTATCACAGGATTTTGTTTATGAGTCTCAGGCAACATGACCATTTTGGTTGAATTTGCATGCTCTCTCCTACAGACGGGTAGCACTACTACAAAATCACCTGTAATGACTTTTATCAGGGAAAAACACCAATGGCAATACAAGCAGCGAGGTGGTTTGTTAGAGTTTAGAATGCCGGTAGTCAGGGCACATATTTCCTCTTGGGAGCCCAGGACAAGCTGGTTTAAGGGAAACCATGCAAACAATTGGCACAGCCCCCATAGCAAGTGTCGTTTTTGTCTAGTCAAATTAATAGCAAATAATTAATGCGTCAAAACTTGTTTCACAGTTTGTAATAAATGTATCCTTCTATAATTGCGCACACCTCCAGACCTCAAAGGCGACAGATAGTCAAGGAATTCAGTGCCTTGCCTAAAACAAGTAATTTAATGCCTTTTTCATTGAGATGTCAAGCTGGAGTATCCAAAAATAGTGCTATGCTCATGGGCCTTGGGTGTTTGAGCATCACTGTTCTAATATGTTTGGGCTATGTTGTGCTTCATTGCCGTACAAGACTTTATAAAGAAAAAGTATTTTTTTTCTTCAAAATTCAAAAAAAAAGTCACATATGACTCTTTAATCGTATCTTCCAACATATGAACACAATTTTTGGTTGTAGCTAAAGTTATTACCTAGGCTCAGGACTATACCTATATTTTTTATATGACTTTGCGACTTGACAGCTTTTCATGTCTTTAATTTAGGAGAGAAATTTATTTTTTCCATAAGAGATGCTGGTCGGCTACACTGAGGTCATTACAGATGGTTTAGTGCTTCTGAACTTGGATAAAATCGGTTACTTTCTAATACAGAAATAGTCATTTTTCTCATTGAATGATATAGCAACCCACAGTTTTACATGGAAGCTTAGCTACAGTGCTTTGAAGAAGTATTAGCCCCTTCCCGTTTTCTTTTTTTAATATAATTATTTTTGCTTATCATTTTAATATAAGGCAAGGCAAACACATAGTAAAAACAAAATGCAGATTTTAAATGATCATTTCAAGGTAAAGGGTTAATCAAAACATATATCACCCAGGTGAAAAAGTAATTGCCCTCCTAAACTTAATAAATGGTGGTGTCACCCCTGGCAGCAATTACTACAATCAAATGTTTTCTATAACTGGCAATGAGTCTTTTACAATGATGTGGAGGAATTGTGGCCCACTTTTCTTGGCAGAATTTTTTAATTTAGCCACATTGGAGGGTTTTGAGCAAAAACTGCCACAGCATCTCAATCAGATTCAAATCAGGACATTGACTAGACCATTTTGTTTCTTTTGAATTATTCAGTAGTAGATTTGCTTGTACGCTCTGGATCATTGTCCTGCAGTATAACCCAACTGTGCTATAAGTTGCAAACTGGTGGCCAAACATTCTTCTACAGGATTTTCTGGCAGAGAGCAGAACTCATGGTTCCATCGATTATAGCAAGTCGCCCAGGTCATGAAGCAGCAAACCATCACCAGACCATCTTGCTAACAACACCGTGTTTGACTGTTGGTATAATGTTCTTATTGTGGAATACTGTGTTAGCTTTACTCCAGATGCAACAGGACTCATGTCGTCCAAAAACTTCCAAAAGTCTTCAGGGTCATCATGATTTTTTTGGCAAATGTGGGACAAGCCTTTGTGTCCTTTTTGGTCAGCAATGGTTTTTGCCTTTTAAGTCATCTCATTAATGCCATGTTTGCAGTCTCTTTCTCATTTGTGTGCCGATAGATTTTGGTAGACTGGATACTCTTGGGAACATTCACCGCTGTTCCAGGTTTTCTACTTATGTAGATAATAGCTACTGTGGTTTGCTGGAGTCCTAGAAATGCCATTGTAACCCTTTCCAGACTAATGTCAATGACTTTGTTTCTCATTTGTGCTTGAATTTCTTTAGATTGTGGCATCATGCGCTACTTCACTTTGAAGATAGGTTTTATTTAATTAATGTTAAGATTTATCAGGTCTGGCAGTAATCATGCCTGGGGTGTTTTTAGTGCAATTGAACCCAAGTATCAATAAAATTTGGTTAAATGTTTCATTTAGTACTTAAGGTGTTTAGTAAATAGTAAACTAATTACTTTTTCAAATAAGGCCAGGCAGGGTTGGATAGCTTTTTTTCCTTCTTTACATGAAATCATCATTTAAAACTGCACTTAGTGTTTACTCTGGATATCTTTGTATAATATTAAAATTAGTTTAATAATCTGAATCATTTAAATGTGACAGATTTGCAAAAATAGAAGAAACTGGGAAGGGGGCAAATACCTTTTTACAGCACTGTAACTTAAAAGAAAGACGGCTCAAATAGAATGTTACATCTAGTTTTTCAGCGCCTACAAGAAATGGAGCCTTGTAAATAACTGACTAGAAATCTGTAATTTCTAGTAATAAAGTGGCTTGTTTCTCTTTGGCCAACTGATATGCTGATATTATTTAATGTTTTTTGTTTTGCAGATACTAATTTAATCTGCTTCTTAAGTGATAATTCACTGGCAGACTACTTTCCAAACACAATAATTGTACACAAATTTTGATAATAATTATGACGAATGGGTTAAATTTGCCCTGCAAAAAAAGCAGCTATTAGTTATACATGTCACATGGATATAGTATTTTAGAGCAATTTTAGTTTTTAAATGATGTGCTCCTATAAAAACATTCTAATTTGTAAAGTTGTGTCATCCTCAGACAGCCATTACAAAGCGGAGAAGGTCAGGCTATATTCTCCAACAAGCCAATGAATCTTCTTTACAGATAGGCAGTTCTTTGCAACAAAGCCTCCGGCAAACAAAGCATTTACTCACTCATTGCAAAAAGCAATTGCAACTTGCCTACCATGAAAGGTCAGACGGCGAATGCCTTGTTTTAGAGGTTTTTGTTGCTGTTAAAATAATAGACCTGATTATGTTTTGAGTTAAGAGTTTCCAACAAAACCATAGAGGGGTCGCGAAGACCTCGTAACTGATTGATCTGAAAGTAGGGAAAATCAGTTTTCACTCCACAATGCTAGTGATTAAATATGTATTGCTTATGTTTTCAATTTACTTTGTCATATGCATTACCGTTATCAACCCAATAAAACTGAATAGGACATAGCAGGACCAGCCTTTAAAGACTTTGCCTAGCCCTCTGAGGGCCAACGCTGCCTACGCGCTTGTAAGAGTGAGCGTGATGACCGATTTAAGTCTGGTGCTGATTATGATGAGTAGGTGGTAGATATTCCAAAAACTTTAATAAGTTAATAAAACCATAGGTGAGTCTAATACATTCAAATACACAACATCTACATTTATACTGCTGGTGTGATTTTTAAAAGTCTGAAACAGAAATTCAAGTACCAATTTACCTCCTGTATTTTTGGAATAAAGCATCATATTCTTTTTTTTAACAATTTATTATCAAAGAAGGAAGAAAGATAGTTATATTGGATTTTGATAACTTGATTTCTTATCCTTTCCTACTGCGTCCGTAAAAGTATGAAATAAAAGAAAAAAACAATTGAATACAAAATGAATTTTGTTAGGTAGAAATTTGGATTCTGATTTAAAAAAAAGGAGCACTGCTGTGTTACTTTCGGAGGTCTACAGGACAAATTAGCCGGGGCTGGTCCTTCATGAATCATGGTTACAAGAATAAATGTTTTTTTCACATCTAGTTCTCTAAAACCTATGGTGTAATACCGAAAATGCTTCTAAAATTTACTTCTGTGCTATTATTGTTATTTGCGTTTCTGGTGGAAGAATAAAACAAATAGCACTTTTCTGCCCTGTTTACATTAGTTGATTTTCAAGATCGGCCACTATTCGAAGCCTGTTAGCAATATTCCCTAAGGAAATTTGCAGAGGTCACTTATTTGATTTTATTTAAAATTATTTCTCTGGGTAAGGAAAGTTATTTTAAGACCTCAAGTGTTCAGTAAACTTGCGAGCTCTGCAGGTGCCTCTTGAGATCAGCATCTAAGTAAGAGAGGTGAATACATTCAAATGTGTAATTTAATACCACTTTATATCACCTAACTTTTACCCATGGGTCTTCTGCTTAGATCCTAAAAAGAACAGTGTAATTAATGCTCACCGCCTTTATCTGCTTTTTCCAAAACAAAAAACAACACAGCATTTATTTAGTCTTGAATGACTAAGACTGTCTAGTATTTTGTAGAATGTTGCTTGAATTATGCTCTGCTGCCCCAAATTTAAGAAACAATTAATTAGAAACATAATTTTAAACAAATCCAAAAGCAATGACTAATGTCAGTACTAATCACAGTACTTTTCCATGGGGCAAATGCTTTTGGTGTTATCACATCGTTAGCTTACATAGTTTACATAAAATGCATGAACGGTAACATGTGGGCACATTACTTTTACTGTAAACTGGTTCATGTAGAAGAAGTGTCCGTGTGGAGTGTTTGCTGTCACCCCTTTTATTTTATTGTGGTGTGTTTGGCATTGCTGGATCGGAAAAGCATAGCTACGGATGAAATTTTCTGAAGACACCCAAAAGATCAGAAAACAGGATGATTCTGAATAGAGGTGAGCAAAAGGTTTGTAGTTTGAAAGTCAGGTTACCAGAAGGTGAAAACTTTCTTGTTTTGGCGACTGAATTAATCTAATGTATGATTGGAAGGTTTGTATGTTGCTATGTGACGACTGGACATTAATCATAGCCTTTACCAGCTGAACTACTGGGCCCAGCCTTCCTTTCAAACCTAATAAGAAGGAGGTTATGATCCTTAGGATGGTACTTCAGTGTCTGTATGTAGTTTATGATTCTGGATAAACCTTACTTTTGTTCTAAACGTTTCTAGATTACCTCAAATTCTCCATTACAGCTTTATGCAGCACCATTTCCTTAACAAACTATTTGTACCCTCGCTGTAACGGTAGTGGGCCTTTGCTTGACTGTGTGGTCAAGTAATTTCAGTTTGTATATATACATATATATATATATAATATAAGTATTCCGTTAAGTAAGGGATATTAGAACTTCGACTGACTGTAGCTAATATTTCTTGTCAGTAGGATTGCGCTGTACTGTGGAAGTGCACTGTGCATGAGTGGACTGATTGGTCACGGAATATTAATTGGCTGCGGACTGCAGTCTTTGCTGCTGTGGCTTTAGGTTGACAAGAATGATAGCTTTCATTTGCATGCTAAAGCTCCAGCTGTCCATTCAAGATGGATGACGGAATCCTGCTCCATCCGTCACTACTGCTTTACTTTTTCAGAAGATGAAAAGAGAAAAAAATTAAGAAGGCAGAAAGATAAAAATATCATAAAATGCACACTGTAGATATCCTTGAACTGAAGGATAATGTGAAGCATCTTTTATTGCATATAGATGTCTCTTATGTGCCTGTGTCTATATATAAGAATAACTGATATGAGAGAGAGAGAGTGAGAGTGCATGAGTGACTAAGGGGACCTTTATAATAGGGTAACACCATTTGATCAATGACATATTGACATTTATAAAAAATATTAATGGGATTTACTATGGCATGAAACCCAGAAAATACTCATGGTACAATCCATTTTTTCTGCCTAGTGACTAGGAAGTCATGCCCCATGATACTTCACATTATGTTAGCAGAACTGGGCAAAAAATGTCCATCCCTGGGAAACTTCTGCAGGAAAAACATTTTCTATATTGTTTACGTCAAAGACATGAAAAATGTCATGTGATAGCAAAAAGAATGCCTTTTCAGAGTCATTCTCTTGTGAATGTGTTTTTTAACGTCTATATTGTGTCATTTCTGACTTGAGAGCATTATAATGGGGTGATTAGCACTGCACTTGTCTACTCAACCCATCCTAGAGACAATAAATTAAAACTGCTTCTCTGAACTTTTGTTATATGGTTAAAACAACACTCTATGAAGGTAAGTCAGCATGAGACAAACAAATTGGAATGTGCTGCTACAAATAGTTTTGGACATTGGATATGTGGATTTTAATGCAAAATGCAGACTTTTGCTTTAGAACAGCCAACCATTCTAATTATGTACAGCATCCAGACCACTGGAGAAACATATTTATTCTATACAAAGCTTTGATTAAGTATTTGTATGGACATGGTATTTTACTTGCAGGTAATCACTGCTGGTGGTCAATAACACTTTACATCTCATTGTCTTACATGCCAGAAATTAAAGGTATAATGTAACATAAGGGGCTTGATGTTTGGGTGAGATATGGAGAATTGAGGATGGTGGCCTTGCCACAGAATATTTCTCCTTCTCTGGGAGCCTGAAAACATTGTGTCACAACATGTAGAAATTAACCTATTACCAGTGGTGTATTTTAGTTGGGTGCTGCCCTAGCCCTGACCCAGAGCAGTGTTACAACCACTCCTGTAACGTATTCCTGCGCCTGCCTTCCTCTCTGCTGATATGATGTTATATTCCGGTGTTCTGTTTCTTATGGATGTGTGGCTCTGGCTAGGCATAGACATCCCTAGTGTAACAGGGCTAGTTATAAGTAAAATCTCTGATTGCTTAGTGGGACAATCTATTCCTCGTCATGCGGCAGAGGGGCTGCCAACACCTTCACTTATCCAATGTATGTTACTATACGTCTGGGTATGTGTGTGTGTCTGAGTATGTTTACGGGTGTGCATATGTCGTGTAAGTGTTTTTAGTGTGTGTCTTTGGGTATGTTGCCTGGGTATGTAAACGTGTCTCTAGCTATGTTAGTGAGTGGGCATGAGTCTTTGCGTATGTTAGTGTGTGTGTCTGTGTATGTTAATGTGTGTGTATTTTAGTATGTGAACATGTGTCTGGGTATGTTAGCATGTGTATCTGGTTGTGTTAGTTTCAGTGTCTGGGTATGTTAGTCTCGGTTAGTGTGTGTCTCGGTTTGTGTGTTCATGTGTGTAAGTGTTGATTGTGTTGGTACGTATGATGGTGTAGCATCATCTTAGAAGGGAGAGGGGAAATATCACTGAGACTTTAAATATGTGATAATACAAACATAATTGGGGAAAAAACTGGCTTCTACATTCTTTGGCTGGCTTCTAGATCCAAACTAAATTTGTTGACCCCTGCCTTAGAAGAAACGTTAAAATGATATTGCATTTGTAGAAATGAGTAGTCAGTTAATCAGCATACCTGGGAACGTGCAGGCTACATCTACTTGGAGCCCTCTCTTTTTTTCGGGATGCAGGTAGGCGTTTCCGCTGATCTGGGGGGGGTTCAGTTCTGCTGACATCAGCGGGCAGTCTGTTGACATGTTTAAAGGGGGAGTGGGTGGTTAGTGGGGTATGCCGCACGCTGTGGAATACATTGTGGTCTGTGCTTCTTCCATATGAGCTCCACTGCGTTGAAGCTACAGGCCAGGCTATGAAGTCATATTCCAGCAATCATCCTCAATGTGATGCAAGATATTAAGTTAAGTCCATAATTCTGCCCTCTAACCTTTCCCCACCTATCTCCAAACCCCCCCCCCCAGCAAGGATGTCCCGACTTGGGCAACTGAAATGTTGGTTGGTATGTTAAACACTCACATTATGTGAAATTGGCTTGGAGGTATTAAACATATTCATGGATCAAATGGAAGAGGTGGTTCTACTATATAACAAATTAAACAGCTGAATAGGAACCTTTAAGGGGGCCCATTACAGCATATGGGAGCGGATGGGAAAATGTTTTCACTTAAAGTTATAAATGTTAATGTATCTTTAATAAAATACTCATTCACATAATGTTAAATTAAAGTAAATTGTTCCTTATGTTATATAAAATTATTGTTTTCATGCCTTGAACTATAGATGGGGCCTCCAAAATGTTGCTGCTACAGGGCCCTAAAAACCTAAGGCCATCCCTGTTAAGTGATCATGTTAGATTCTCGCATCTCATTTTAGGAGCCCATCTTGGTGCGGTTTTAAAGTTAACACAGATGTAAGAGTAAAATATAACCATGAGAAACCAATAGGAAAAACATATGTAACTCATGCATCAAAGGACACAAAGCCAACAGATGTTACGTGTCAATCAAAATCACTCTGATACAGGGCAAGCGTCTATCTTTCATAAGATATACTGTATGTATCATTTTACCTTCGGCACATAAGCTACTCAGTAGACTATCTGTGTTTTTCTTCCTTCCTCCAGGACAAAAAATTAAGGCAAAAATAATGCTTTCTTCTTCCCCTGCCAGATCTTTCTATGAGACAAACTGAAGACCTGTGATTATTTTGACAACATGCCTGCTAAAATTAAGCCTGAACTATGACTTTTCTTGGACTATATTTTAGCAAACATGTCCTGAAACTGTCTCCCCGGCTTGGCTCACAAATCTTTGCCAATAATTACTATATACTGATTCATCATCAATGTGCCAAAGCTAGCATTTAAATGCAATAAAAATGACAATTTTAATTTTATGTTGTAAGCATGACCAGTTGATTTTGAAAACTCTCGTGAAATAATATTCACAGACATATAGCTACATAAATGCATCCCTATATTTAGTTCAGCTTTAAGGACCACCCATTACCATTACAGTTTTTTTTACATCAAATAACTTTTTAACACTTTTGTGTTTGTTCGATCATGATTTGGAGGTCATGACAAATTATATATATGTATATTCGTTTTTTTTTTAAGTTCTTTTATTTAAACCCTATTCATATAACTAGAAATACTTGATATCACCATGATACATTGGAGGGCTGGCTTTAAGATGTTGGTAAACTCCTGGAAGACCCATACTCGGACTGAGTAGCTCTGCCGTAGAGATCTTCCTTGCTACTGAAAGCTCAAGTGCTCAAGGGATTAACCCTTCATATTCCCCCAAGCACTAGCCGAGACTTAGTCTAGGATACTAACAGAACAGAGTTTATTGAGGACAGCACAGATATTCATACACAAGACATGATAGGATTATAGCCGGGCCAGAGTTCCATAGCCGCCGCTGGGTAAACCCCCTGTCCTAAAGATTGGTAATAAGACCAGAGTTCTCAAACGAGCTCCCTCTCTGTAACCACCACTGAATGCCTACCACGAGCTTAAACTTCAAAAGAGCAACGTGGTTGGACAATTGTGGTCGGGCTTCGACGCGGTTCCTAGCCGCCGTACAGTTCCATGAATCCGCAGCTAGGTTCCGGTCAGGCACCAAGCAGGAGGAAGGTGGAATCTGACCAGCATTAGGGGTATACAGGGTCCGCGAGCCCTTAATCCTTGGGAAAAACACAGGGATAGGGTGTGACACATGAAAACAGGTATGGGGCCAAAACAACAGAGAATAAACAGATGGGCTGTCACAGATTGCATCGAACGTTAGCAGTCATGAAGGGGTAAAATATTGTTTTTAAATGCCTTGTAGAAAATACAGTTTACAAGTATTCTTTTGCCCAGGGCCTTTCATATTATACAGGCAAAACGGGTAGCTGCCTAAGGCTAGTAAGTGAGAGTGACATGAGATTTTCTTCTATGTAAGCTATGCAGGAAGGATTGCCTACCCATATTATACCAGAGGACCCTGAAACCCTAGTATGAGCAACACATCAACCTCTTTCTTTATAACAATTAACAATTACAGGGGGCATACTACAGATACAGAAAAAATGAACAAAAACTGATGGGTGCAAGCAACACATAATATACCTATACACTAAAAAACTAAATAAAATGAATACTCCACACATCAATCATTACGTACAAATGGACCTAAACACAGAATAAACTGAAAAAGACTCTTTATATCAAATTATTCAAAGGTTTATGCAATAAAAACTTTGCACCAAATGGAAAGTTACAAAACTATGATTAAAGAAGCAGATGAGGGATTTAGATCTCCCAAATATTTTGGCAAACATTGCACCCACCTCTTTCTTTTCCAGAATTATTATACTTTTGTGGAACTATATCTATGGGTCACCTGACGATTCATTAAGCTCTGAGGGCTCAGGCATTGATGTTAAACGATGTCACCTAGACTGTTTAAACAAAATCATTTGGCCCTGAATTTTTTTCTATAAACCAGCAAATAATACTTTGATACATGTTTGCAGTCAGTAAATTGATACTATTTCAGCTGTGGTGGCAGAATTATGGACACTCCAGGTCAAACCTTGAGCGTTCCTAGGCGTGCCAAGGGCCCCACAGAACTATGGAGGGCCCAAACAGCCTCTCCTCTACTCATATAGTTGTTCTCAGTCTTTTCAGTTCAGCTATTTTAGTTGTGTGTATTTCAGCCCTAATTTGCAGTATTAGGTTGCCTAGCAACATATCTGTCAGCCCATCTTTAGATACTAGGACACTTAAAGTGATATATGATCTGCAGTTTACCATTTTCCTCCTTCTTGCTCAGCGGTATTATATCAGAAAAGGCTGTCACTGACTGACATATTGTCCATCCCCAAAGTGAAAAACAGCGAGGAAACAGATATTTGATCTATCTGTAATTAAGACCAAATCCAATGTCACTTTTGCTTCAAGTGTGCATGATATATGCGGGGAAAGAATTAAATGGGAAGACCTTTGAGAAAATATTATTAGCGTTCTCATTTATAATCTCCAGACTCGATTGGCTTTACAATGTCGAAAAGGAAGTCACTTCTACAAGACAAAGACTGGGACAGATGTAAACATAATGTGCCCCTCAGGAGAATACATTGGATATCTTTAAAAACTAGGACGCTATAAAAATATATTTAAGGTTTTACCAAAATAATAACAATTTTGAAGAGGGATCTAGTATGTGTAATGACTATAAATTTTTTTTTTCACTAAAGTCTGGGAGGATAATAATGGTCTATTGGCCAACCCACATCATGGGGGATGTGATTAAGCATTAAACAGATTCTTTTATTATCTCAAACAGGATAAATTACATGTAGGCTTATTGTTTATTACTAATAAACAGGACTATCACAGGCTTGGCTTTCTGTTGCCCGTGGTTCTACAATCCTTACTACACATCCCCTATTTGTCCTAATTCTTTATGTTTAGGAGAACACGTCCATATCTGCAAGAGAAAAATCTACCCTGTATTTAAAACAAAGTAAACTTCCTATATGATGATTTTTATTTTTTGATCATGCTTCAATTAAAATAGCTGATAATAATAATAATTATAAAAATTGCTACGCTCATTTCCCTTTGAATAGTTCTACGTCTGTGCCCAACCAATCAGCACATCCTGCATATGAATTATCTCAATTAAAGTATTTATGATGTTTGTGCCAGATGCATGAAGCCTGAGGACAGTTTCATCAGATGTTCAGGAAATGCAAATATTAAGTGCAGTAGCTTACAAATCTGCATGACATTATAAATATTCTCATCTGTATCCAAGAGCATGGGCAAGAGGGGGCACGTGGCAAGACCACTTTTGCTCAAAAGAGCAATACCCCAACAGCAATTCTCCAACAGGGCACTTTGATGGAATTCAGGAAATTTTGAAGAGCAACTGCCTTTGTCACAGATTTTACCATAGATAAATCCATATGGATTTAAATTTGTATTGATCATGTATTAGTTTAAGAAATACAAAAAATAAAATGTAGACCTATAACAAAGGGTGGGTATATGCAGCTAATAAGGAACTATAGACAGTATGCGTGTTGTTAATATGAGGGAATTTTTTACATTACATACATTAAAGATTAGCATAATTGAATATAGGTAACAATTCAAACTATATCTGCCTCCTGGTTTTCATAAGGATTATTATTAGAACTGCTTTGTTGCCACCATTAGTGAGAAACTGTCATTTTGTGATGAACTAATAATTATTAATAATTGAATAGTCCTAGGGTTAGTTCATATAGAAGGTTCTCAGATACTGTTCTTTAGCAAATGTATGGATCATGTTATATTTTATGTAAATGATTTAAGGAGTCACAAAGGGATCGCTATGTACATACATTTATCCAACCTGCTTTATGAACATTCTTTTACTAAAGATACTACAAGAACTTCCTAGGGCAACATGGATTATCGTTACACACGTCCACTGTACAGTACTGCCACGTTGGATGTTTTATCCCTTTTCTATTATAATCTGACAAATATTGATCGGACCATTTTGATGCCAGAATTATGAGAAGCAACTTTCACAGATTTATTTTTGGCATAACTTTTTTGTGTGTTCACATCTTTTGCTGGTCTCTGTAAAGAGCAGGGCCATTTTTAGATTTACTGAGGCTTTGCCCCTGCTCCCCACCCCATACCTGAGTACGAGGTGTAGGTCTGTGCAGCCTCTGTTTGTCACCTTCTGTGGATGTCATATCCTGACGTCCCAGCGTTAGCAGGTGATGCGGACTTAAAGGAGGAGACATCTTGGGAGAGATCTGTGCCAGCAGCTAATAAAACCCCCACCTTCTACATTGCACCCCTTTTGCCCTACCTTAAAGTTATCGCTAATGATAGAATGTTATATTTGAATGGCAGTTATGAGCCGTTTTCAAGTAATTACAAAAGTTTAATAAAGTCTTGTAAAGGGGTAGCTGGAGCCAGAGAGTTCCCAGGTATGCTAATAACTGTCCAAAGATTGTTGAGTATGTCATGCATTGGGGGTATACAGGTGTGTCACCCGCTCAACCTGTTGTATATCAAACTGTATACAAGAAACAAAAACTGTCTGCGCTTCTTACCCTAATAAAGTTGGCAACAAATATATAAACATAATATAAATGAGAGGTCTCATTTATATTATGTTTATATATTTGTTGCCAACTTTATTAGGGTAAGAAGCGCAGACAGTTTTTGTTTCTTGTATACAGTTTGATATACAACAGGTTGAGCAATATGAGGAAAATGTCAGTGGTTCTTGATTTATTGCTATCCATTTCCTTTAAAAATAATATTGATGGCTGGAATACACAAATTCAACGGGCCATTTAAATACTCAAAACTCGATTTTCAGCAGGCGCTTGATGTTACAACAGGTAGTGAAAGGTGCAACAGGAAAATGCCTCCCCCTTCCTGCTGCCACAAAACTATTTAGTTTCAAGTACTTTCATTTCTTTCTAGCTATACAAACTTTCACATACATACCGGTAGTTGTAGAGAGTTTATGGTCCCTTGCTTACATAGAGAGATGCTTGTATTTTTTGCTAAATTTTCAATTTAATCAAAACTGACTATAAGGCAATCTTTAGGCCAATTCAGTATACTGACAAGTCAGTGATCCCCATTGCAATGTGTAGATCTACATATTAGTGTCTGACATTTGGTGCTGCTGACTTGGAGCCATGCCTCAGGGGCTGCCATAGGTGGAAACTGTGCTGTGACTGCTGCCACTTTCTATGGCCAGCAAAACAATCATGTCTGACAGGAACTCTGCCTAAAAATAAAACAGGCATTAAATATAAATATAAAAAAAACAACCAACTGCTGCTCAAATGTAGGTAATGGCCCCCTACTAATAATAGGAACAAGTGTTATAACACTATAACATAATAGCAAATAACACATGCCAATTAATTAGTATTGGTCTTAAGCTTTATATAGAGTCCAATATTTTACAAAATCTTATCAGATCCTGAGAGATATAAATGGATAAAAATGTGTTCTATTATTTAGCTCATTTTGAAGTAGTAGAAATACCTGCTAACTTTTCGCAAGAAAACAGACCTTTTACATTTTTCTGAACTAAATTGTTAATCTGCATGTACGTAAATGTACATAAATCCTATAGCATGCCTTTTTAAGAAGTACCTTTAAGTTTTTCTATCACTGTCTTTTCCCCCCTTTTTATTGTCTTTCAGGGGGGGGGGGGTTCCTATGTTATGCCTCTAATACTTTCACAGGCCAGTGCTGGCTCAACTAACTTCTGCTTAACTATGGAAATAGTACCACCAATTTTGGATAATTTGTCCTAGGTATGTCATACATGACTAGTATAATATTGAATGATGCAGTATCCAAGCCTCAGCCCTTTTTCCCAACCTTAAGTATACATAACCCTTGACATACTCCTGATGAGTGCATGGAGTACTCCAATACATGCTTAACTCCAAATGTTAGAGCTATTTGGTAGGACATTAATATAGGATGGAGCATATGGTTGAAAAGGAATGGTAACTGGAGAAAGTATGGCAAGCATTACCCTAAAAAGTACATCTCACGTGTGCAGATTTTGAGTATCTCCTTAGGTATTGTGTGATAATTGCTCTCATTGTATAAATGTAAAGAGGCTTTTCCATACATTACATTTTTAACCACCATATACATATTTAGACATAGTGGTTTCTAAAAACCGTAGCACGTTTCGGGTTTCATAATGAAAACCGTGTGTCCATGGTCCTCGATGGGTGGGGAGAAACATTACTAGGTATAAGATTTTGAGGAATACACATCACAAGTTACAACCATTTCCAACTTTCGAAATAGGTTGTTCATATAATATGTTCAATCATACATTATTCAAACCCTTTGTAGTGTAGAAATTTAGCATAAGGTTGATATAAAAATACAAATAGAAACCACTAGGTATTTAAAGCCTCTCTCCCTTGTGGCCTATCAAGCAGTCCAAAATATTAAGGATTTACTTTCTTGGGTGGTACATCATAGTAATGTTAAATCTCTGTAGCCTGTTGGCTGTCAGATGGGTGTCTGTGTACCCAGGCCAGTGCCACGCTAAAATTTATTACACCTGGAAAATGTACCTGTCAGAGGCTCCCTTTCTGTAATACTTCATTGAGATTGAAAATGCATTGCTAAACGTATTCTGTACAGACAGTACCGCAGTAAACACAGGTCCCCTTTATGATGATGTTTGCATGGTATCAGGTGTAGCAGAATAAAATACCCTGCATGATAAAATGTCTCCGATACTTCCATTTGTCTCCTAGTTCCATTACGTTTTTCCTGTCTTCTCTTCCAGCTCTTGTAACAGCGAAGCCTCCTCAACCGTTGTTCCCTGTGGAGAACCAGCCAAGTGTTATAGATGTCCAGCTGGGTAAGTCCCCTTCTGGGAATAATAGATTATAAACTTCCACTCCATTAACAGATGGGGAAAATTACACAAAGGACGGAAGGTTTATTGCAAGTGTTATTACATGCAAATCAATTTGCTACTTCCCGTTTATATCGCTTGGGTACGTTGTAGCAGCAGTTTAAAGGACTTTGGTTTGCTTAGTGACAGAGAATGTTAATTGGTTAAGCCACATATTAAATAAAGTATATGCAATGTCTGCAGTTCTATTTTATGTTGGGGGATTGAAAGGGACATATTAAATACCAGCTGTACTTGTTGGATTCATTACTCCATTTAATACTGAAGGGGTTAATTATTATAAGTAGCAGCACAAAGAATTTTTAGGTGGTTGTGGATTTTTTTATATATATAATGCTGTAAATTATTGTGATTGTTTCGGCTGAAATGAAGCGACTTCTTAATAATCCCTTTCATTTTGTCTTTTGCCATACGTTGCGAATTATATGCTTATGTTAAAAGCTAGCATCCTTTACTGGCTAGAGGCACTTATCTATACTTATATATTAATGCACGTGTTTTCTTAGATCACGGAAATAAAGAGGGCTGGATTTATTTTAAAAGAACTTCTCATCTAAACCATGTACAGTTCTATGTAATAGGTTTATTAATTATGGTAAGAGCTCAGACAAAAATCAATCAGGTGGCTTTTCTGGGGACATTACTATTTTTTTTACCCATATGCAAATTCATTGTTTATAATGTTTATACTGGCTTGCATACTGATTAACCCAATATAAAACCAACCTATTCATTTTCTATTGTATGTTCCCACTAATGTAGATTGTAATTATGTTCTATACACAGTTAAGCACTAGCAGTATGAAATATAATTGAATTAATGTTCACATTGCATATTTATTAGTGTATTAGTGATGATTATTGGTTTCTGGTGGGGCCATGCATTTTTAACCCCTTAAGGTCCAAAGGGTTTAAAGCAGTTTTGCTATCTTGATTTCAAGCCTAATTCCCCCTATTTTATTTAGTTTAACCACACTTGTTAT
This sequence comes from Spea bombifrons, assembly GCF_027358695.1. Classification (NCBI taxonomy): domain Eukaryota; kingdom Metazoa; phylum Chordata; class Amphibia; order Anura; family Pelobatidae; genus Spea; species Spea bombifrons. The sequence goes on from NC_071094.1 coordinate 30,065,935, forward strand.
ACATTGTTTTTTGTTCCAGGGCTGGTATGGGGTTTTAGTCATTTAGTATAGGAGAATTTTTTTTAAAAAAAAAAATAGATTGTTTTAAATTACAGTTTTACATAAAGAAATATACATAGCCAGTACAGATGAAAAAATATAGACATATTTATGTATTTGTCCTGCTTTCAGAAACACCCTATATGCCTCATATGCCATACATTTTGGATGTAGTGTGGTTAACAGTGGTTCTTGTGCATCATTTTTTAAAATTGATTCCTATACATTTTTTCAATCCTTAAGAGTTAAAAAAAATGAGCAGCTATACAAAGACTGCTGATAACTCTATAATTATGAAAAAAAAATGTTTTCTACTAACCCCAGCTCTCGTATTTGCCTCACGATCAGTGTGAGGCTTAGAGCGGCAGCGATCACTGCCAAAGGCAACGTTGACAGACATTGCTGTTGGCAGCATGCATGTGTGTTGCTGGTCAAGCAATCACATGCTCAGAAGTGCCTTCTATAGGCTGCTGCTAATCTGCCTGGGTCTGCAGGAAGCCAGCACCAGCGTTCCTGCCACTCAATGAGGCTGCAATTACCCAGAACAAGTGACAGTAATACAGAGCATAGTATTAAGTTCAAGGCTTTAAAGGTTGGTTTTGCATGGTCGTAATATTACGTCCTCCGTCCTTAATGAATTAAAGTAGGATTCACTAACTGTAGATTGGAGTCCTGGAATACTTTCTGTGACTACACAGTGAATAGTACAGTAGTTTTACTTTATGTTGCTGTAAATCACCAATGAAAAGGGTGACCACCATGAAGTCAGAACTAAGACATTTCACTGGGGGCAATTTAGATGTTGAGAAAGAAAAGGGCCATGTCAGTGTCACCTTGTGATCTTTTCCATTTGTGTTGCTCCTGTGCTTAAAATTAATACAGTTTTCTAAATTAAAACTAATTTAAAAAAATTCTAAGGCCAAAGTAAAAATAATTCCAAAGGCCAAAAAAGTCAGTAGTAAAAATACTACTCATATGATCAATGATTATAAAAAACCTTTTAAATACAAAAAAGTGTTAAAAGAGTTAAAAAAAAAAAAAAATCCAGTGTGCAGAGGCATCTCTGATTTGCTGTGAATGCCGTGGCGGGGTGGTACAGGAGGCTATTTAACTGCAGGATGTACTAGAACGTCCTGCTGTTAAATGCCTTAAAACGGTTTAAATAAATGGACTAAATTGGTAAAGGTGAATACATATTTTCAGTACATTGTAGCAGTAAATGATTTAGAAGCTGTAGCATGCCTTTATTCTTTAAGTGACAATTTCCAGCTGACATTTTACTGAATTTCCATTTAGGACTGCGAGGTCTTGTCATTCTGTGTGTCTAGAGAACGCAGTTCACAGCTGAAAAATTCAGCATTGTATTTGCAAGCCGTAGGCTGTTTGGTTGTGGGGCAGACCTGGCAAATTAGCACTTCTGCAGGGAGTCCATTACACAGTTTTGCCTGGGGCACCACACAAGACATGTGCTGGTCAAGTGTTACTGTTTGTGTTCTTGCATCTGTCAGGACCAAGCACTAGGGACTGGTATATTTCTCAGACACTGTTAACATCTAGAGGTTTGTTAAGTTAGCTCAGTAATGTCTAACTTTTTTTCAGGCAGTGTTGCTCATAGCACAAGCACAGCTCTTTATATATCTTCATATTATAAACTTCCTCAGATTAAGGATTATTTTCAGTAGATAAGAACACGATATTAGAGGTGAACAATGTAGCTTGATGTTGACCCTACTAGAGTGAGGAACAGAGGAATAGAAAATCCAAAACATCTGAACTTTGCTCTTCCTCCTATTAAAAGGATGGGGTATTACATACCCCTCAAAATGTCAGGTGTAACAAACCTTTGTTAGTAGGTGCGACTGGAGGCAGCCAGGGGCAGGACTGGAACTGGCACTAGGGAGAGACTTCCTGCCTACTTTACCCAAAGATCCATCACACAGCTCTCTGTTTCAGTAGAGCTCCAGTGGAGGTCTGTGCTGCAACGGTAAAGACATTCAAGGATTTTACAGCTCCCTGTACCCCCCGGGAGAGATGAGAGAATCTCCCTACCCACCTTATAATGCCACAAAAGCAAGTACGGCAGCTCTGTGGGGCATCAGAACAGTACCCCAAAATTAGGACTTCCCCTTGAAAAGCAGTTGTATTGTAATATTGTGTCACACTCTGACATAACCACGTGGAACTTCCGCTAAATGATCCTCCAATCAGGGGAGATGACGTCATTGAATGCGCCAACTGAGGGAAATATGGCGGCGTTTGCAGTGACATCCTCGCCCGATCCTCCAAGAGGACGTCACCGCATGCGCTGCCATTTTGCCTTCAGTTCATGTGAGGGCAAAATGGTGCTACTTGCGGTGACCTCCTTTTCCCTGTTTGGAGGATTTGGGAGATGACATCACCGCAAGCGCCACCATATTGCCCTCAGTTGGCACTTTCAGTGATGTCCTCTTCCCTGAATGGAGGATCGTTGAGAGGATGTCACATCTAGCGCGTCGCCTTTTGGTGGAAGTTCCTGCCGGGTTATGTCCACAGAGATGCAGACGAAGAAGGAAGGGAGAAGAGAAGTAAGTGAGAGTGAATGAATTTTGTTCCTGAATCAAAAATTCTCCCCGAATTTTCAGAGAAATCGAGTGAGCAAGGAGCGAACCGAAAAATTTGTCTGAATAGTTTTTTGTCCCATTAGCACTTGTCTATCACAAACATCACTTGAATTTCGATCTAGACTCTGTAGTAAACATATAGGTTCATAGTAAGAAAGCATTGTCACTATTAGTATATAGGAAGCATCACATAACAGTTACTATGATACTATGATTAAGTAGATGCATTGCTTCATACAATTTTGCACTTGCTACTTTATGTAGTTGAAATTAATGTACAATAATGTATCATAGATACAATCAATTTAAAACTAGCCAACTACATATCTATACAAGAGCACTGTTACCTTCACTATATAGATACACAATCTTATACAGTGTAGAAGCGACTAAAAATCATAGAGCAATACTTCTGTCAGTATACAATGATCTTCATCCATTATTTAGAAAGAGGGGTTTATATATAAATGTGGCATAGTTAGAAAAATGTAATTCTGACATAATTAGTCCCTTAAAAGATGTCATCATTTTCTCACAATATTGAGCCATACTGAATGAGGTGGCAGTGTTTTTTGGTGACAGCAACCCTGTTACATTCAGGGCTCCTGCTAAAAATGTACAATCTAGGGCTGTAATCAGCCAAATACAGACTGGGCTGCAATCTGCATTTTTCTTAATGTAGTCCTGGAATATGTCATAAGTGCTTCTGAATCAAATATTGATGTGACCACCCTTTTTAGTAGGAATGGAGTAAACAGCAGGGGAATATTGCATCATTATAGGGCAGTTTGCTTACCTACAAATGCAAATACACCTAAACATACACTTGTGCATCAATTAGGCTGATCGCGTAGCAATGTTATTCAGGGATGCTTATAAGAAGTTTATAATTCACCTCTCTATTCAGTAAAATATAGACCTGTAAGGGGTCTTCATGTTGTCCAGAGTAGCGATGTGGTAACCCCAGCACCAGCACGCCGAATTTTAAAATGTATTTATCTTATCATATTATATGCATTATTTTAATAAATTGTTTTAACAAATATGTTTGTTTTAACAAACTGTATGTTTAATATTAAACATACAGTTTTCAGTAAACATCTCTAATACAATCACAAAAGGCTGCAAGCAGGTTTATCAACATAATATGTATTTTACATCTCATTGAAAATTCTAGACCATAATATAGTACCTTAGTGATTTCCCTTTATATTTTAAATTACATCTATATTTTTTTTCTGATGGCACAGCGATCTTCCTATAATTCATGCTGCTTTCTAAATGGAAAATTGGTGGTTGGCCCAGCATAAGTGCACAGTGATGAAAATATTCAAGAGCAGCTGCATAAAACATGTTACTTTGTGATTGAATTACTGCAGTTGCGTTCACAGATCTTGTTGTCTGACCGGGAATAGTGTGTGTATTATCGCAATAATCCTTTAATACTGGCAAAATGGGCAGGCTTTTGACAAAATGTAGTTACTGTGATAGGTTTTGTTTTTCTAAAGCATAACTTTGTTAACGTTAATAATCTGTAAATGATACCAGGGTACAGCAGTGGTTTTTTTTTAAATGTATTTTTCCAAGAAAAAATAAAAATTAACCCTTTAGAGCATCTGTTGGCGTGCACACTTTTCCTCTTAGTAAGTACTCTCTTTAGCAACATAAGAGTTTTGTACACTATGTTTGGCTTTTAGGTATTGTACATGCAGTGCTGTGAACAAGTGTTTGCCCCTTTCCAGTTTGTGTATTTTTGCTTATTTGTCACATTTGAATGTTTCAGATCATCCAACTAATTTTAACATAAGACAAAGTAAGTAAACACAAAATGCAGCTATTAAATAATCATTTCATTTATTAACGATAAAGAGTTAATTTAAACCTATATCACCCATGTTAAAAGAAATTGCCCCCTAAAACTGATAACTGGTTGTGCCACCTTTTGGCAAAAATGTCAATGTTGTTTCTTTTGAGCCATTCAGAGGTGGACCCAACTGTGCTTGAGCTTTAGCCTTCAGGATTTAGAGAGCAGAAGTCATGGTTTCATCAATAATGGCAAGCAGCCCAGACCATCACACTAACACCACAGTGTTTGACTGATTCAAGTTAGTTGTATATGTACTTTACGCCAGATGTAGTGGGACCCACTTTTGGACTTTACGCCAGATGTAGTGGGACCCACTTTTGGACTTTACGCCAGATGTAATGGGAACCACTTTTGACTCATCAGTCCACAAAATATTATGCTAAAAGTTGGGGGCAGGGGTCATCAATAGGTTTTTTTGGCAAATGTGAGACGAGGCTTTGTGTTCTTTTTGGTCACCGGTGATGTTTACATTGAAACTCTTCCATGGATGGGATTTTGGTAGGCTGGCTGCTCCATTTGTCGATAATAGCTCTTACCATGGTTTAGATGGAGTCCCAGAGCCTTAGAAAAGGCTTTGTAACCCTTTCCAGACCGATGTCAAGTATTTTGTTTCTCATCTGTTATTTAATTTCTTTAGATCGCGACATCATGTGCTGCTTTTTGAGATGTTTTAGCCTACTTCACTTTGCAAGGCAGGTTCTATTTAATTGATGTTTGGGTTAAACAGTGCTGGCAGTAATCATGCCTGGGTGTGTGTAATTAAATTGAACCCAATTATCAATTAAATTTAATTAATTGGTTGATTTAGTAACTAAAAGGGCAATTACTTTTTCACATAGGGACAGGTAGGGTGAATAGCTTTTTTCCCTCTTTACATGAAATCATCATTTAACCACTGCATTTTGTGTTTACTTGGGTTACCTTTGTCTTATACTAAAATGAGTTTGATGATCAGAAAGTGTGATAAATATGCAAAAAAAGAAGACAAATGCTTTGTCACAGTGCTGTAAGACCTTTTAAAGGGCACTTCAGCTATCAAGTGCACTAATGTACAATTTTTTTAAGTACACCTGGCTAGTATCGGGTTGGACCCCTTTTTGCCTTCAGAACTGCCTTCATTCTTCGTGGCATACTTTCTACAAGGTGCTGGAAACATTCTTCAGAGAAGTAGGTCAATATGGACATGATGGTATAGTGCAGTTGCTGCAGATTTGTTGGCTGCACATCCATGATGCGAATCTCCCGTTCCACCGCATCCCGAAGGTGCTCTTTTGGATTGAGTGACTGTGGAGGCCGTTGGAGTTCAGTGAACTCATTGTCATGTTCAAGAAACCAGCTTGAGATGATGTGAGCTTTGTGACATGGTGCATTATCCTGCTGGAATTAACCATCAGAAGATGGGTACACTGCGGTCATAAAGGGAGGGACATGGACAGCAACAATACTCAGGTAGGCTGTCGTGTTTAAATGATGCTCAATTGGTACAAAGGGGCCCAAAGTGTGCCAAGAAAATGTACCCCACACCATTACACCACCACCACCAGACTGAACCGTTGATACAAGGGAGAATGGATCCATGCTTTTATGTTGTTTACGCCAAAGTCTGACCCTGTCATCTAAATGTTGCAGCTGGAATGAAGGCTCATCAGACCAGGCAATGTTCTTCCAGTCTTCCATTGTCCAATTTTGGTGAGCCTGTGCGAATTGTAGGCTGTAATCTGCTGCTGTAGCCCATCTGCTTCAAACTTCAGCAAGTTGTCTTGAGCACGTCTACATGACTAAATGCATTCAGTTGCTGCCATTTGATTGGCTGATTATCTATTTGTGTTAACAAGCAATTGAACAGGTGTACCTACTAAAGTAGCCAGTGAGTCTATATAATAGCTGCGTGGTCCCTTTACATTTTCATGTGGTCTGTTTTGCAAATGCATGGGGGAGTTCTGCAGAATCCCCCAGATGCATTTGCACCTTTTCACACCCTGCAGCTGAATACCCTGTTTGATTTTTTTTTGTTTTTAAGAGAATGTATATTAGTATACCCACAGAGTACTTCTATAGTGAGGGTGTCAGGGACATTAGATTGGCCTTTAAACCTATTGTAGCTTAGGTTTAAAGTAAGCTACACAATTTAATAGAATATGGAGTTCTCTGTACATATGGAACTAACTTGAATCATGGGGCTTTAAAGTTATATGGAATTTTAGGAATTACATTATTTCAGAGTTTTTAATTTGTCAACAGATGTAACTCAGGATGAGCTATACTATGTGCTTTGTTATTATGTTAGAAAAAATATATACTTTTTAACTCTCTAGAGTTGAAGCACCATTTTGTAGATCTCATAAACCTATAGATTTTCATTTTTTGATTTTCATAGATTTTGCTTAAAAAAATTATAAAACTGCCCTCCGAGTGAGATACCGTACAAGAATGTGTTTGTGAGGTCCTGATCTGAGTCCTTATATGGACCCTGGCATGAAAATATAAAGCAACCCTTTGGAATTAACAGCATTTATGTATAAATTTGTCTTTATGTATGATATGATCTTCATCTAATTTACAAGAATGAACAAGCACAATCTGTTTTTAACATTCAAAAGAGAAATCTCAGAAAACCTACGTTGAAGACTTGTTGATTTGCATAAAGAAAATATTCATCAGTCCACAGTTAGACAAATTGTTTATAAATGGAGACAATTTACTCCTGTGGTTACTCCCCCTAGAAGTGGACGCCTAGCCAAGGGCACAACACAGAATTCTCAATGAGGTAAAAAAAAGAACCCTAGAGTAACAGCTAAAGGCTTGAAGGCTTGACATGCATAGAGCAGAGCTAACCATCAGTTTAGGTGGGGAGTGGACAGGACCTGGTCATCAAGTGGATGGTACTAAATGAACTCTCCTGAACTTCGAGATTAAACACACTATCCCTGAAATCAGCGCTTTTGTTTGTAGTCTGAATTAATTTTTCAACTAATTTTGAGCTAACCATGTTACTATGTGATACGCCACTTATATCCTGTTTACCATTTGTACAGCACAGCGGAATATTCTGGGGCTCTTTATATAGAAATAAATAATAATAGTAACAGTGATCTGTGTCTAATGAATGACTCACAATATCTCACCTGTTATTTGTTCTTCTGCAAGTGTAATGGTTCACCTTTTGTTTTTTGAAGTAGAGAAAATAACCTTTTATGTAGGCATTGATTTGTATTTCGAGCATTATATAACATGGTGCAGCTGTTATCTCAAGCCTCTTTCTGATTCAATTTCTTGTAAAGTGCGATATAAATACTCAGGGAGTTTACATGGCTTTCTCTTTTGAAGATTTGTTTGCACAATTTCAGTACTTTACCGCACGCAGCAGTTCAAACAGTGTTCCTTCTTTTAAAATGTGGTGTCTTATTTTAAATTAGTCCTCATACACACACAAGTTTTTCCTAGAACCTTAAAAAACTGTATCAACCTAAAAGATGGTTTTAATTAGAAATAAAAGCTCCACGTTTGGACTTCCGTTAAAGGAGTAAAGGAATACATTTTTTACTTTAAGCCTTAAATACAGTACTGTATAGCTCAATTAATATAAGATTGAAGAAAACCAAGAGGCTGTCACTATTGTCAGGCATGTGACTTTTTTCTTGCTCAAACACCACACTGAGCTGATTATGACGATGGTAATGAAGTCCTGCTTAATTTTTTCTATAGCCGTTCGCTAGTCCAGAGTGTCCACCAGGGTGATTAACATTAAGCCATTTTTTTGTTTACCACAAGCAGTGCAATGAAGAGTCAGGGTGTTTGTCGACTAGAATGGGCTTAGATGACAGAGCTAGAACACATGACTAATATAAAACTGTCTGTGAATATTGTATTATCTAAAAACTGGAACCATTTTAATACCAAAAACAATCAAATATTTTCAAAAACTCATTTCTATTGTAATAGTTGTAACACAACAGAATGGTAAAAAGTTGTAGTTTTAGCTTTCTTCCGTTTCCTTTCCTTCTTTCCTCCTTCCTAGGGGTACCGTGTCAATATCTCAGCAGGCCACCATGAAATCATTGACACAGGAACACTGTAGTGTCCTAAACCCTTGGAAATCATTTTCAGCTTTCTTAACACCTGAATATCACAGTAATAACAGAAAATTACCAATTTATACAGTAAATGTAAATCCTATCTCTGCTACATATATAAGACAGTGTATTGTGGCTTGAAACTCAGCATCTTGTATGCAAACTGTATGAAATAATGCGCAGCTCTTATGTTTCTAAATATATTCAGTGTATTAATTGATTCCAAGTGTGTCTTAATCTTCATTATGCTTTATCATTTTCTATGCACTGTCATTCCTATAAATACTATTTCTGAGAACATCATCCTTAATTAAGCTGTCTGCAGACTTATTAAGCTGATACCACTATAGATGCCTGTTAAACAAAGGGAGATTTCTCATTCTATTAAGCAGAACAAGTTTAACAACCATTTATTTATTTATTTAAGAAATCATACTTTTTATGTCACTTTGATGCATACAATAATAGTTTTTTTCTTCTTTCATTTTCTTTTGGAAAAAGTCCTGAAATGTTTTGTTGAATTCCATCAATGGTACTGTAATTAAATCCTAATAAATCTTTTTTATTAATAGACATTAGTTAAAGAAAACCATTACAGGGGAACTATCACAATTTCTGTATAAATAATATCAAATTTAAAGCAAGTTTTTAAAAATGTTTTATTTTTTTAGAAAAACATCATGTTTCAGGCAGCCATTGGTATGTATTATATCTAACCCTAACTTCTAGACAAACACTCTTGACTCCTTATGAGCATAACTGGGAACTTCTGGGCTCCGGCTACCCGGTGCCTTCCCTTGCGGGACGCGGCCAGGATGCACACTGACGTTGGTGGGCGGTCCCGCTGACGTTAATGGGAGTTCCTGCTAACATTAATGGGAGTTCCTGCTGACGTTAATGGGAGTTCCTGCTGACGTCGGGGGAGTTCCCGGTGACGGCAGCGGGCACCACCCTTATTTAAAGAAAAAATGGGTGGGGATCGGGGCGTGGTCCCGCGACCCAGAGGATTCTTGAACTGGAGAAGCAGTGCTCACCCGGCAATCTCCGGGTCAAACCCGGAAAGTTCCCAGGTAGTGCCTGTGGTAAACAATACAATGGCTCAGTGTTAACTAAACAGCCAGACACTCTGACTAGTGAAAGTCTACGGGGAACAGACTTCATATTCACTGCCATAAAGAATCATCTCAATGCGGTGTCTGAGCAGGGAAAGTCAACCAAAACATCACATGACAACAATAGCAGCATCTGCAGATAAAATGTTTATTAGAAAAATTCAGATCAAACCAGGTTTTCTAAAATGGACATTATTAAAGGCATAATATAGTCATACGCTGTCAGCAGACTTACGTCACATTCTTTAGGTTTCCGTTTAAAGGACCAGTCTAGTCTCCAAATCTTTTTTTATTTTAATGCATATTGTAGCCCGTTGTCCACGGATGCTAATGCATTTTACTGCATGCACGTCAATGCATACTTTATTTAGTTAATGGGCTAATATTGCAGTTGATCTCAAAAGGAGTTAAGATCCAGTTGAGTAGCAATAAGTGTACACAGGAATACTTCCAGCTTTGGGTAGAGGTAGGAAGGAGTTAAATGAGTTAGATATCTATAAAGGGAATAAAACAATAGGCTTGCAAAGATAATTTGTAAAGCATACCAACAAAGTCCCACTTTAATAGTCATTATATCTAATTTTTTAACAAAAATATTAACAATAGTGCCTACAAAAAGAAAGCCTTCTCTTGTAAATTATTGGCCACATTTATTAACCATAACTTTTAAAAGTGAATGAAAGATGTCATTGTGAAATAACAAGGTGAAATATTTTAGTCATTGCAATATTTTCATCAATTGTGTGCTTTACGTGTTACGTAACCAAATGCAGACGGGCCCTACATCTGACTTTTCTGTACATACAAAAATAGTCATTTCTTAACGTGACGTGTTTAGTAGTTTTCTCAAATTGCGTGCGGCTGATTGCTTTGACAGACTTGGTGCATTATGTTGTCTTATGTTTACCTCTGTTTTGCAGCTTGGGAGCTTTTAAAACATAATGTAGCTTACTTTGTATTCATGAGCTATTCATGAGCATGCATGGATTGCAGCAAGATGTATCCAAATAACTTGTCATGCTTGGTCAGCTGAGATTTCTACAAATAAAGACATTATACACAAATTAAAAAGTATATATCAAAATAGCAGAAAGTTTACTTTTGATATCGTACAAAGCAAGACAATCTCCGCGTTTCTTTAATGTGAGTCTGAGACAGAATGTCCATGTAAATACAGATTTGAGGATTCAGTCAACTTGGTTGTCATCCGTCCTCTATTTGAATGTCAGAGTTTACTACATCAATCAGTTGTATAATTCTCTGTCATTTGACATTTCACCCAAAAGCTGCTGTAAGTCGTCTTATCGGTAAAGACATCCCTGTCTGGAGAGGTTCTCAGAAGTATTACTGTAGAGAATTGTTCTGTTTCGGGTAATGCGTACAGCTTGTCAAATGTCTAAAAAAAAACTGCTGCCTTCAATAATGTCCACTAAAAGAACTCGCGTTTGTGGGGATGAAGTTTTATTAATTTTCTAGACATTAGTTTTCTAGTACAGTAGTACTCCATAAACTTCCCAGAATCAGTTACCCAGTGCTCTCCATCTCTGTGGGAGCGGCATTGTGAAGGTGGGGGGCTAGCCGCGAGTAGGGGTCAGGCTAGACCCAGATAGATAGGAACCGTTTGGCTCACCTAGTCTGCCCGGTTTGTACTTTTCCCTTGGTTTTGTCTTAGATGCAGGATCGCCATATGACTAGCCCATGAATGTTTAATTTCCTCACTATGTTAACCTTTACCATCAGAGCTGGGAGTTTGTTCCACTTCTACCACTCTCTCCCTAAAGTTCCTTACATTATATCGAAGCTACTGATCCTTTAGTTGTAGGTCATGGCCTCTTGTTTTAGCATTTCTCCTCTTTTGAAATAAACATATATGATATATTTCAGTGAATTAAACTCCGTTCAAGTTTAAACCTCAGTGTACTTAAATGTGTTGTCCCATCTATTCAGTATTTTCCGTATTACTCAATGTACTGTTGAATACAATCACAAAAATAAATTATTTAACCATATATAAATATGCATAATATATTTCAAGGAACATTTAATTGTCACATGATACAAAAGCACACACTAAAAGAGAGAACAACACCTTACAACAAAAAGCCTCCAAAAATAAAACATGTTTATTTATCATATTTCCACCTTATTCCTACCTAGCCAGTAGAAAAGAGGCTTATAGGTAATAATAATCCTATGGAAACTAAACCATGGCTGATTATTTTTGCACTTTAGCTGAATCTGATTTCAAATTGGTTTTGACATTGAATGCAGGACATTAATCATAAAGGTTTTGCCTCGCATAGAAAGGACATCATTACTGAGCTAAAATAGTCTTAAACCTTTTAGCATATACCTCTATAACAATTACAATGATTGCAGTCTATGGAAGACACAAGGGGCTTGATTCGGGGACCTCACTAGACCTTCATTGGACTCAACAATGTAAAAAAAAAAAGTAAGCAATTCAACAGCGTGGCTAAACTACAATTGTACATTTGGCTGTACGAATACCCTGAAAATGTTTCACAGGGCCCTGTGGGTTCTACTTACGTCCCTGAATGACAGTTTGTCATATGTGCACGTGTAATTTACCGTGCCACGCTCTCATCCTATACTCAGTGTCAAAGTCTTCCAGTGTCAGCATCCGTCTCTCTTTTCTCACTCTTTTAATCTGAATCTTTTCCGCTCAATCTCTACATTGTAGCTCAGCCTACTTCCATAAACAGGCCACGGCCACGGCCACGGCAAAAGTTTATATAGGTTATATTGAAAGGTTGTTGCAAGTTTCCCATCCCTGCATTGGCTGTAATCAGTATTTGCTTGGGCAACGGCACACTCCAATGTCGTCTTGTATTTTTGATCTGATTGGTGTTTAGGCGGCCTGACCATTCTCTCTGTGCACATTGTGGTGTGATTAGGTGACATGGTCGCTTTCTGCTTATGTGCATGTTGGCTGAGAACAGTCAGCGATTTGCTGTTAGTATTGGGCTTTGAATTAATATATACATACTGCACTGTGTATAAATCTAGTCGGATCAGTTGACTCGAGCCCAAAGTATGGCTGTTATAAATTAATGCGTTAAATGGATATGAAAGATAAATTGTTAGGAGGTTCACTTTTAATTGAATTCACCATAAAGATAACACTGCTTCATTTCATATTTTAGTGTTCTTTATTCTCTTTGCCCAAGATGTTAAGGATAATCAATGTATACTAACTAATGAAGTAACCATGACCAATATTTGTATTAACCCTATGTTACTTTGGGTCAGCTTCTGGCACTGGGATTGATTTGCATCTCATACACCTCTCCTAATGATTGTGACAGCACAGAACATGCTCTCCCTTTAGGCCACAGGCCGTCTCCGTCAAAGCTGTTGCGTAATGGGTTTTTAATTTAGTCTGAAAATATGTTATGTACTAGTGGAGACAGATGGTCATTCACAGCCAAAAGACTTTATACTGGTTTACGAATCTGGCAGATCACACTGTGGTTCTTTTACAATATCTTCTTGTTAAAGGATGTGTTGATACACTGTACCTCTCTATAATATAACAATTCCTTAACCAAAATGCAGATTATGAGGAAACAATATTTATTACACTAAATAAATGCCAGAATCCCATCTACCTCACCGAGAGGGTCTTCACCTCGATGGCAGGTTCCGGGCAGCAGTTTCTGGTGGTGAGGGGGCGTGGCTATTTTCCAGAGGATGGGTGGAAGCAGGAGGAGTTGCCACTCATAGGGAGAAGGGGTGGAGTCGTCCTCCTTCACCCCTATCCTTGCCAAACAGAGGGGAGGAGACCAGGTGTGAGGGGGAGGGGTCTCTTATTACTGACCCTGCAGCCCCTTCACACAGTGCTTGATAGTTAAGCTGTGCACCCTGTTCGTTCCTTGCTCCTTTATATATATTTGTTTGCATTGCTGGTTTTGACCCTTGGCTGCCCTCTGATTACTCTTTTTTCCTGTGCTCCTGATTTTGGACGGTGACCTCGTTATTGAACCTTTGCTGCCGGCCTTGACCCTTGGACTGGTTTCTGACTGTTCTTTGGATTCTCCCTTTGCCTTTTTTTTTTTGCTTATTAAAACATTTATCACAACCCTGTGCTTCGCTCCTTCTCTAGTTCTGGCAATAAAGGTGATTTTTTATCTTTAGGTAAATGTAGTTGTAACGAGTTCACATATTTACATGTGTGGGCTCTGCCCAGGTGAGACTACTATGAACAACAATGTGCTGCGTGCGTTCATATCCTTGTCAGACTCAAGAACCCACACAAAGCATGGAAAAGACCCCAAAGAAGTGGAAGTTTTTCTGCCTTGATGAGACCTATTATGTGTGCGGGAGGAGATGTTTCTCTCCAAAAAAAATTTAAATGTCTTTTGATGTATTTATACTGTTAAAGACACTGCTAGTATTTTTATTTTTTCCTAATAGGGTACAATATGTAAACCATAATGCTAAAAAAAATAACCTTTTATTTATAGAGCTGTGAATAATGCTAATTGATTGCTCATCTAGAATAAATGCATAATAATTGTTTGGAAGAAAGGCTTGTGTCAGTATTACATCATTAAATGTAAAGATAAATAACAATATTATGTTTCTTTAGATTCTGTAAAATTGCCCTACTAAAACTTTTCATTCTTGGAACACAAAGGAAAAAGTAGATGTCCCTCTAAAGGTATACAAAGTACATAAAAAAGGAAAAAAAACTAAATCAAAACTCAAAGCTGGAATGCGGTTGCCTAACCAGAGCCAACAAACTACAAAAAAGTTGTATTTGAGACACTCTTATAGTAAATACACATCATATCATACACATTCTATCATTAAAATATACAATCAAAATACCGTTTTTGGATGACTGGATCAATGGCTAAAAATGCAGATATAGTGTAATTACTTTCTTCTCATTATGTGTACATTTGCATATGTTGCTCATCAATTTGCTAATTCTATCGGGTCTATCCACCCGTTAAAATGGAGAAATGAACACAAACCTGGATTGCAGTACCTACCCAAAATTTCATTACACAAAATCAAAAAACTCATTACCTACTCTGCGGAAAGAACAATCGGTCTGTTGCCCATGTCTTGAATTTAACTATGAAATAAACTGATTTCAATGTATTAAATTCCTACAGAATAATGGTATGCATTTTTTAAATTACAGGTTATAGTTGTATACAGGACCAATAGGAATGTTGATATCCCTTTTTACATCACTAATGTTTTTTTTACTAAAATGTGAATTTCATATGCATTGGTGGCCAGGGCATCCTGGTAGACCCACAGGCTCCAATCTGATTTACCAGGGCACACATAAGGTTTAGTATACAAGATTTCTTAAATACAACTTCCTTGTTTTATTATCCCTGTATATTAAATAATTCTTGGGAAAGACTGAATTTTGTAACCTAATTTTGTAATCCTATAGCAAACTTGCGATTATTATTGATCTCAAGAGGAAAGCAAACTATTTCCCGTTATGTTCCCTGGGGGAGAATATAAATGATTTCATGATAGATTTGTTTTTCTCTGGGTCCCCATACCTTCTATATTTAAGTTAAAATCTATGTAAAAGCTATAATTACTGCCATCATGTAATATGTGTTTTAAGGTGACCTTCACGGCTCTTAATGTGATGACCAGAGAATAGTTACTTTCAACTAATTGAATATTGTGCTATTGTCTCCATAATAAGTAGCAGAAAGCTTAAGTACCATATTAGATCATTCGTTAGAATTACAATTTTGCATGTGTAGGTGTACTTTAAAAGAAATAATGATAAAGATATATTTAGGGTATTCCCTTTTCAGAATGTTATAATTAATTTTGGCTTCATTGTAGCAGCCCACATGTAATTAAATCTAAGTGCACAACAAGTTTAGCCTGCCAAGTGTCAGAAGGAAGGGATACATATTGCCAATGCACATGACCCCATCCTGGTGGCTAAAATCTTCAACCTCAAACTTGGAAAATCTCTGAAGTTTTCCCTTCTGGTCCATGGAGTTGCAGGTCAGTGTTTAGGGAATTGATCTGGCTTCCAAAATGGAACATTCATGCGTAGATATAGCTTCTCTATAAACTATAAATGTACCACACCCTTACTGTTCTTTTTTTTTTTTTGCATATCTGGAAAACTGGATGATCAGTGATCCACACTCCCTTCTCAATCAGCCTCCCTTGAGTGAAATACTCTAACCAGACAGAACCTTCATGAAAGGACTGTGTGCAGCTACACTCCGATCCTTCTGCATCCCCAAAGTAGAACTTCATTGGAACCGTATTTACCAACCATTGATAAGGCGTTGGTTTCTGAGTTGCTTGTTGAAAGGTTGAATATAGTCAAGTTATATGTCTAATCAGATCTATCCAATAATGCTTCAGAAGAGTCCCACCAAGTGTGCAGCATGTATGTAGTGCTTCTCTAACCACTGAGAACCAAGTTAGCTGTGGCTGTAAAGCTGTTGCTTGACCACAACTCCCAGCATTCTGAGACTTTATAGTATAAATAAATATGTAATTGGTTTTTCATTTTTTGTGCATAGAGAAGGCCTATTTTGCTGTCTAAAGACCTCTTTGACAAAGGAATTGTTAATCACTGTTCTTCTTGTCATTAAAGTGCCCTTTCACAATTTTAACAGGGTAACTTTAATCTTTAATCTATTATAGACTGGAATACTAGTATCACATAATTATTCAAATTTACCAACACGTTTTTGTCTGGTACTCCCCGTGAGAGTTACCATTATGCGAAGAAATGCAAAATGTGTTTTTCAAAGTGATTTAATTTTTCCCCTGTGAACAGATGACTTTTTTTGCCTGGAAATATGGAACATGCAGAATGGCATCTCTGGTATTTCTATGCCCTCGAGACAAATCCAGAGACTCGCCTACTGTAAAAACATTAGAAAAGATTCCCTGCCTGGTAACTTTATTTCTGAATTCTAGAAATATACTGTCTTCCATAGTAGTAAGCCGTTCCAAGTTAATTTGATTTGGAGGGTTACAAATGTTTTTGTTGCCCTGTTGAAAATGAGTGGTGTGGATGTTTTTAGCATATTGGAACCCTTTTTCTCTCTCCAAGAACTGGATAAAAATATTTTGACTCTCAACTAAAGAATCAGATATAGTAAAATACTGCTTAACATGGATTAACTCTGTTTGCTCATATTTTGTACAGGTTTGCATCCTATGTGATCTATATTATCTCTATAATAACACAGACTTGGGTAACTAAGTGGGTAACACAGTATGTTATCTCATTGTTTTTAAATGAAAGAGATCATGAATTAATTTTTAAAGCTAACATAATAGCAAAATTAAACATGGAAACAGAATTTCAACTGTTGAAAACAGTTTGAAAAGTAGTAAAGCTAGTATTCTATTAACTTAGAATACAAGAACTGATGCAGAAGAAAACGCCTTTGCAGCTTGGCTATTCAAGCTACTTAATGGAAAACGTTTTGATTAAGTCTTTAAAAAGAGACTATTGAAATTCAAGAGAATGTAATTTATAATAAATGTTTGGTAGCGGAAATAATTGGCACCTCCTTTACTCCCGAAGACGCGCTGCTGTGCAATACTTTGTCCAAAAAAACGACGATTCACTAAAGATAAACAAAAATGTACTGTTTACAGCAGCATGGCTACCATCTTGACTGAAGATGAGCAGGTAAAAGCTAAACATTGATACCGTTGCAAAAACTATGTTTGAAAGTTGGTGCATTAATAACCTTGATCAGAAATTTGAATTCTAAACAAGGTTTAGCGAACGGAACGCAGCTACAGGTAACAAAGAAACTAGCACAAAATGTCATATACGTGAGGTTCTAACCTCTAAAGAAATGCTGTTTTTATTCTCCATGTTGATTTGGCGCCATCAGTTTGATATTAGGGATACTTTTGAATTCCATGCTTTGTCGTAAATCCGTTTGATACCGAAATCATTTTATATAGTTTCTCAGAGTTCTTTAGCTTTGGTCTAGAAATGTCTGTCTTTTGATAGATTTCTTCAATATTCTTCTTCATTAAGCTTCTCGCGCCATATCTCACCTTTGTGTATCAGAATACACTCCATGTTAATTAGGGGTAACTGCACAGCCATTTGGTGTGATAACCGAGACACAGAACTGTAAAGCCTCCGGGTCAATGCAATAATATTGTGCTTGTGAGGGCAAATGCATGTGGATCAGAAGTTAATTGTGTGAAGTCGGAAAATTCTGCCTAAAGTGTTGAAAGTCAACCTTTCAAGCAGAGTTAAATAAGATTGGAAATTGAATGCCTCTGTTTATTTACACAAACACATTTTCGCTTACGCAAGCTACAAAATAAATAGATTTTCAGTTAGCAGATTAAAGCACCCTGAACTGGATGGTTTTTATATAGATTTTTCAGTGTGGAGAAATATTTAGCCCTATTACCTCTGTTGTGAGACAATCTTTACTTGTGGAATCAAATTAAGGCATATCATATTTAAAGTTTTTTTCTTTTTTTAGAAAATATTATATACATAACTCGCGCATTATGGGGCTAAATGCAGTTGTATGTTGTGCTGATATTATAATATTATAATATGTTTATATTATAACAGCCCACAATGTGGTTATTTTACTGCATGTATGTATTAAGTTACAGTAACGTGGAGGTGTCCTGGTTTGGATACCTTAAATGTTTGGGTTGTGTGGCAACCAATGAGAAAGGGTCCTAGAAGGAGTGGGCAGGGCTTAAGGCGAGGACACTCACCATCCTTACCCGAAGAGCCACCTACTGACACTCAGCTTCAGAAACCCCATAGATTTTACAGCTCCCTGGGATGGTCAGAAGAGATCAGAGGCGCATCCACCCAGGACAGCAGGGCACTACCTGAAAATCTGGACTGTCTTGCGACTTATCTCATGAGTTGTCTTTCTAGGGATTGATTCACAACTTCAAAGCTTTAGAAGGTACCAGAGCGATCAACCAAGTTGTGTAAGTAGCAAGTCAACAAGGTTCACTGGGCAACAACTAAAATGTAGTTTTGGCTGCTGTATTTGAGTGAAGTATAGTAAAGATGGGTGTTTGGTCAGAAAATGGAGATTATGGGTAATTTCTTCCCTTAGCCTTAGCATGTATCATTGCAAGAAGGGACCAAAATCCACTCGATGTCTCCTTTCTGTCATGATGTCCTTCTTTTCTATTATCTCAGAATGTTTACTGGGTAGAAATGTATCACAATGTACTACAGCAGTAAAAGTCACCAAACATGTATAGACATTGCAAGAAATGGGCATTAGAAGGTTCTCGGTCAGAAAATATGCTTCTATCACACAAGAGCCATATTTAAGGCACCCTTATGCACATACTCAGCCATGCATAAAGATGACAAAATGTTGACTATCATCTGTGGTACTAAATTAGTCATAGTGATTGTAGTACAATGTAGTACAAATGTAGTCTTATATCCACATAGGTGGTCTTATGGTCTTATATGGTCTATATAGCATGCTACTAGTGATTAGGTCCTTCGACTGGTTGCTAAAGTGATAAGACCAGTTTTAAATATTTGCACCAGCATCACTAAATTATTGACGAGGTCGTCATTGGCATTACCAGTATCAGGCTGTTATTGATACAGTAGAGTAGTGCTGCATAAGCCTCTGTTGCTTTATGTCACTGATATGGCACTGGTAAATGGCAGGGCTGTTTTTTTTATCCACAGTCCGTCACTCTTTGCAGATTGCTGTCCACATTAGTTATGCTTGTGATTTGCCCGCAGGCAGGCCGTCAGATCCAAGAAGGTAAGGATTTAGTAAATTGTTCACACCTTCTCAGCGATGAAACACTCGGGATAGGGACACGAACAGTGAATAAAACAAAATCCAAAGAGGGTTAAAGAGGACATGACATGACATTTTATATGGCTGCAGCTGTTTATATGAACTGTAAAATGCACTTTATTTGAACTTCATAAACTTTAGAATCATCTTGCTTTGTCAGTTTCAATTTATCTGATTTAGCAGCACGCATGACACTCCCCAGTCTCTCCGCTGGTTGCAGCAAACTACAAAATAGGATGTAATGTTTGCGCTACTATTACAAACGTAATTGACAGATAAAACATCTGTCGGCGCTGGAGCTGACTAGAGGTAAGTATATCATATGCAGCGAGATGTGTTCGGCCAACACATCTCCTGAACGGAAAATAGCCAAAGGTGGGGAAAGAGACAATGTATTTGTAAAAAGGACACCACAAAAACTTAAAGGGACTATACAGCTGTCATATGTATTGAAATGCGTATGATGAATGAAGTGTCCCTTTATTTTATAGTATCTGTGGAATGCCGATAGAAGATTTACTCACAAGAACCCAAAAAAGTACAGATATTTATGTAAGCATATGATCATTAGGGGATCTTTTCATTTCCGGATCTACGAGGGTATTTGAGTATTAAAAAACTCTGGTGCATGTGAAAAAGTACAATAAATCCAAAAATGCCACTCATTCTGTCAAATCCGTTCATAGTTTTATTGGTATACCGCTGCTGTCAGTGGGCGGTCCACTTGATGTCACAGAGGAAAGAGCTCCTCCTGGTAATGCTAATCGGCTAAGGCCATGTGTCCTACCCCATCTACTTGCCGTGTCACCCCTCCACGATTGTGATACCAAAAATTTTGGGGAGTACTCATAAGGGAGAGTTTATTCCACATAGGTCAAAGAGCTGCACATTTAATATTAAAGTATCTTAGAATCAAGATTGGTATCCACAGCCAATTGGCAACTTATTCAGGATTACATTTACTTTTAGGATCAGCCTTTTTTTTTTATAACTTTTTTTTTCTTAAATAACCTTCCCATATCCTTAACATAACAATTCTTTGGCAGGACCATACTCCTTAACATTCTAGTCTGATTTAATGATGTCTAAGCTTCATACCTCCCAAGCTTCTCTCTTTAGAAGGGAACCTTTGGAACTTAAGTCTCTCCCACATTCTTCCCCTAATGTTCCTTTTTTTAATGTTTGAAGGGTATTAGGTTATAACAGTTCTCTACTGGCTTTATGGTCACAATAATGTGCATTTAATCATCTGTAAGTATGGTGATAAAATCTGCCAATAACATTTTTTTTCTTAATTGAGAAGTCATTTTTTATAAGAGCTGCTAGAAAAAAGAGCTATTCTTTGTGCTCTGTATAAAAAAGGGTACATTGTCAAACTTAAATTGGATTAAGTTTAAAAAATGTCTTGATATTGTTCATAGTTTCCCTTTAAACACCATTTTTTATTCTTTTTGTTGTTCTATGTTACAACAAATACTGGGATATGTTTTATTTTGGATATGTGGAAGTTTAAATTTTTAAGGTCATCTTTTTATTTCCTAAGAACATTTTTTTTTTGAGATTCTTCATCTGAACATTGTTCATCGTAGAAGAAAACTTGCCATTGCCAATCGGTGGAATGTCTACATTATTAGTCCTTTATAATAAATTGGATTATTCTAAACATATGATGTTCGAATATTATGTAACTTTCTAAAAGAACAGCGATGTGGAAATGTTTAATGATTTTTAACATCATTTAATATGAAATTGAAATCCTCTGCATTTCCGGTGATTTTCCTGTGTCTGATAAGCGCTTGTAGCTCTAACACTGAACCCAGCAGCAGGAGAAAACACACCAGGAACAATTTTATTTTATGCTCTGTTGGTTAAAGTGTTAGGTTAACAGTCTAATATTTTGAAGTAGAAGACAAACATTTTAGCATGTAGATTAATCCAAGTCTGTAAGCAGGATTAACACGTGAAGCACATTAAACATAGACACATAGAATTTGACAGCAGATCAGAACCATTCGGCCCATCTAGTTTCCATTTTTGCCTGATCTAAAGACTCAGATTTTAATCAGTCCTTGGCTTCATCTTAAATTCAGGGTAGCTTTATGCCTATCCCATGCCTGCCTAACACCATTTTCCTTGGGCCTGACATCATGGAGGATGTATACATCCTGGCTGGTGTCTGCAAGCGATCGTGGCCTCTGCATTAGGGGTTAATATGTATTAGTTTGACAGTGCCTCCACATCATAGAACTCCATGGTATTAGAGTATAGTTAACAGATACATATATCACACAGAACACAAGGATCAGACACTACAATATAAAGCTTCTTGCAACCTGTATGGAAGAGGCTAGAACAGGATAAACATTGCAACAACATCAGGGGTATATCAGAGACAAACCAACAACTTGTATTTGAAAACCTGATTATGGGATATCATGGCCACTCAGGAACATGTCTTCAGTCTATACTCACTAGTGCCCTGATTTGCTTGACTTGGTCAGTGTGATGACACAATGATACACGTATACTCATATTCAGCAATCACTCTGCACGCCTAGGTAAGATGGACATCTACAGAGGAAGATGGGTCACAGAGATTGGAGTCCCAACAGGGTGATCCATCCCAGTAGTCCAGTAGCCGCCACCACCATTACTTAGGGCCTGTCTCCTTATGAAGAATACACCATTGCTAGTTACACTAATGATTCATACACCCCAGGAGCTGTCTGGGACAACTGTTTCCAGGACTAGTCCTGATGCCTGATACAAATAAATATTTCTGCAAGGCTTTCCACCCAGACAGTGTTTTTTTATACGTGCCTGGTTAAAAAAATAGTTTAACCTTCATTTGCACTCACGAAGTCACCTAGAAATGAAGATTAGCAGTGAAAGTACATTGATCTTGAACATCTGGGTGAATCGGCTTGTCTGTCTGTAATATTAAAAACTGAGATAGCCAAATTGTTCATGACAATGAAAGGAGCCACACATCTCTCTGATAGATAAATGCTCATATACTTTCATTTTAATTGCTTTATGGCCTGAAGTTTTCAATGAAATCATAAAAGAAAAAAATGATTATTCTAATTGCCTCAAGATGGATTTCTACTGTATAAATCTCCAGCTTAATGGACACTGTAATAGACCACCTGTTTCCATAGACTGTTCCCTCTTGGTCTATGAACAGGTTTTTAGAGGTATACAAGAATGACAATATTAAATTTTAAAATGTGATCTTTTACTTCATGCTTTAATCGCTAGTTAATCTTAAATATTAAATTTTTATAACACAATTACCTTTGGCAACTCTCTTTATAATAATATATATGCAATATTGTAGATACAAAGATATTACTTTTCCAATATCAGTTAATCTTCTCTGAACATTTTTTTCTTCTTTTTTCCCACCGTGGAAAGCATCCTATTTGTTATTAGAAATGCACAAATCAAACCATAAACAGACACTATTAATGGATTCCTTATTAGCAGTGTGTAAGATTAATTTGGTTCATTAATTCTTGACAGTTTCTGTGTTGGTTGCGGAGCGTGAATAAAAATAATATGATGTTGCCCTAAATTATATATGTATTTTACGTTAGCATTCTTGCACTCAATAATGTCACAGTTGTGATTAGGCACAATTTGTAGCTGTAATCCATAAAGATACAGTTTAAATAGAAAAAATAAATAGATTTTTTTAATAGATTTTTTAAATTTAAATAATAGAATTGTTATTTTACATCTATTTGTTAGGTTTATCCAGTCTTCTTTATAGAAATCCTAACTTAATTTCTTTCTCTTATAGAAACGTAGAATTGGACTGCATCTAGGGTGCCCATTTTTTCCTGTTTTTATGAAGTTGTCCTCTTAATAATATTGATGCAACATTCCAAACGATGGTTTTCATCCTAGAATAAATTACTTGGAACCTTTTGGGATAAAATTCAGCAAGTCTATTCCTAATGCTTAGTTAAAGGAAAACTCTGCCACCATATGCACTAATGTTACCCTCCAATGTGTTATCCCCCTCACTTACTCCCAGCTGTGCAGTAGATGCACATCTCCTACTAGTACTTACCACCAGTCAGCTCCAGTTCTGGGGGATCTAATAAGACTCCCTCATGTGAATGCACAGAAGAGCCATTCTGCTACTGATCTTGATCCTAAAGTAGGTTTGGCAGGTTTAAATAATACTTATGAAATTACCTGTAACATTTTATTATGCGTTCTCTTTTCAAGAGGCTGTCTGGGACACTCCAGTGTCCCTTTCCGTGATGAGATGAAATGTTTCCACTCAACTCCAAACTCACAATTCAGTCTCATTGGACTTATTGATCACAAGGTAAACTTACAGAAACAGTTGTGAAAAGACCTATAAACATGACAATAAAAGAATAAGTGATAAGAAAATTCCTTTAAGCCATACTACAGAGCATCGATAGGTTTCATTGGTTGTGTTTTCTATGGGATTATGGACGTGTGATGCAAATCATTACAGACCCGGGTTGTTTATCTGTACTTTGAACCTTAACCAGCATGTTCAAGATTGTAATGAAACACATTCATTGATCATTGTATACTGTATGTTTTCTATTATGTATGATTGTAAATCATCGTTAAACCTTTGCTGTGTTTCACACAGCAAACAAAAGTCTTAAAAATATTGGCAGATCTAACAATAAATCAGCACGACTCCTTCCTGCATTATACTAGGAGGCACAATAAATCTTATTAACCCAGGTGCACCCTGATAATTTACAACTGCAAACACCTATTTGTAATGAGAGCCTCTTGATGATTTTCATTTTCATTGTTGTGGCAATCAAGACAAACCCTAAGAATAAGTGGAATCGGCATAGCTGTAAACTTGATGATAGTACAATTGTGAGAGCTCTTGTTTCGGTTCTTGTAACCATGATTAACCGTCTTATCCTGTAAGGCTATGGATGCTTCAAACCAAACGTATTTTGCGATGCCAAATATTAGATATGGAGATAGAAAGTAGTATGTAGTGGGTAACGTGGAGAATTCCTTGGTGTGAAAAAACCCTGTTATTAGCAGATCTGGATTTGCACCTCACTTGGCCCTGGGTACAGAGGGTGCAGCCTATACTAATTGATAGATGTTAAAACATAACATAATACATTCATCATTGATGTAGATAGAACGAACACATTTGTGTTCCTTGAATCCACTAAGGAAATCAGGCAGCTAGTGAATGCCCATTCACAATTTCCTGGTGCAAGGGTAACTTGGAACTCTGGATTAAACCTGGAAGCCTTGAGCATAACAGCTGATTACACGGTCTCAGGGCA
Organism: Spea bombifrons; assembly: GCF_027358695.1. Lineage (NCBI taxonomy): Eukaryota > Metazoa > Chordata > Amphibia > Anura > Pelobatidae > Spea > Spea bombifrons. The sequence goes on from NC_071094.1 coordinate 30,090,765, forward strand.
GCTTTTAATATCGTTGGACTGGGATATGGAAATGGTGCCTTACGATAATCACCTCTTGACCTGTTCAGTCCATTTCTGGCATTCACTTTACAAGTAACCATGGCCCTAGGCCAGGGGTGTCCAACCTCCCGCCCTCCAGCTGCTGGAGAACTACATCTCCCATACTCCTTAGCCTGCCCCTTAGCTGAAAGAGCATTACAGGAGATGCAGTCCTGTAGTAGCTGGAGGGCCGCAGGTTGGACACCCCTGCCCTAGGCCCTTTGAGGCCAATTTTCAGGCACTGTCCCATTTTCCCAGGTAGAGGCCCCACCGTCCTTATTTTGCTGACAGTGCATTATGAGCCAGTTGGGTAGAATTTGTGATCTCCCCTGCTGGCCTACGGAGGTCAAAAGTTATAGAACAGACATTAATTGTAGTCCCCTCTTTTCCTCCTCGTTTGAGGTAGCTATTTGGGTAACGTCAGTGTCTTCAGCCCTGCCTCTTGCCATACCCCCAACACAGTTGTGTTGATATGGAAACAGTAGAAACTTAAATCTCAACATACACATATTTTAGGATTGCCACATACTGTACCACAACAGGCACCAGTAGTACTCTCTAATATGCTCCTGCTTCACCCATATTGTACAAATGCTTACTCAGCTCTAGTTGTATTTCTTCAACATGCAAACAAATAAAATTTTCTTTTTTTGGTAACATTAAGAAATAGATGTGCTAACAAAATATTTTAGAAATACATTATGAATATGTGCATGTGTAATTAAGGAAACAGTCTCCTTATTTATAACCAAGTCTATGAAATATGTTACTGGTAGCCTTTTTTTTTTAACTAAACATATGGTCTCTGAAATTATTTAGTCCTATTTTTATTGCTTTTCATTTGACACTTGGAAGAATAAAACATAAGGCAGTTTAATTCTCTTCCCTAATCCCCTGTGTACAATATTAAAATGATTCAAAGCTGCAAGTATTTAGCTGGCTTTTATATGTAAATTACATTTATTCCTGCTTTTAGATGACTTGGAAAGGGGATATGACTTTACATGTCCTGGTTTTCAACATAAAAGATATTTAATACATGCATTTGCATTATACTACACCAAAATGAACCTGTTACATAAACATAGGTAAGTATCACATAAGTATAGTACATGGAAAATAATTTGCATGGTGGACAGTAGAGAATCATTTAATCATTTGTGGATGATAGCAATATCTAAAATACCAGAATAATTTTCTTTCTTTCTTTCTTTTTTGCAGTTGGTTCTACTTGACTGTCCACTCTTTTTAATATTATTATTACATTATTACACCAAATGTATTATTATGACAATTAGTGCTAAATGCAAACACATGCAAAACATCTAATATATTCACTAACTTGTGAGTGTATACAACTTTACATTTTGTGAGATACAGTTATAGACATGTGAGTTGAAAAAACCTTTAATGTCCTCGTCTTAAATTCATAAAATATAAATCTGAAACATAAATTGTAGTGGGGTAATAAGTAAGTATACCTGAGAACTTCCTAGGGTAAACTTACTAGAGTCCTCCCTCTTCTGGTGGAGTGGGTTTATGTAGATATATGCCTAGCCACATGTAGGGTCAAAGTTAACTCCAGGCAGAGTTTAGTGAGAGGGAGTGAGCACGGTCAAATGCTTCACCTCTGGAGAAAGATGGACCCTGTGGGACACAGAGGACTACTAGAATGTACTGTTGGTGCAGGAGCATTCAAAATATCCTTTTGCTAAGGACACGTTAAGAAATATGTATCTGCAAACTAAAGAATGCAGTGTGCATGAGGCTGCAGTAATAGTATTGCAAATTCTTATCATGGCCCTTGGATGAAGATTGTTTGCTTACAGCAGCACCTAAAAGGATACATTCCTGACGTAAGAATATTGTGCAACGGCTGTAATGGCCTCATTTGAAAGGTTCAAGCATCTCATGAATGTTCCCCTTTCTAGTCGGTACAATATCTGCTACAGTTTATCAGGTTTTAAATGGTGGAAACATAGACAAGTTCACAGTCCCGCTCCTCAGGGTTTAACCCAGTTATTTTTTTAAATATGGTTACTCCAGGCTGACAACCTGGTTTGTTTTAGGGACAGTCTGGCAGGGACTGTGTTTGAAGGACATCACTGTCTTCCCAAGAGGCCCAGCCGATTATAATGTACACTTTCATGTGCATCAAATCTGATTGCACCTCTCTGAGCAAACAGTGAACCAAAATCCTGTAAAGGTTGCAAGGCCTGGTTCTTTAGAAAAACACACAAATCTCTGCTATGGTATAGGGTGGAGTGTATCCTCAACAAACATATGAAAATGTTCACTCTTCTGATTTTGGCTAAATATATTTTCTGCTATAGTAGGCAATGTCCCCATTTTTCACATTTCTTTTTAGGGCAGGCTACCTGGAGCTCTCCCTCTTCTAGTGGCATGGGTGCTAGCCCTGCATGGGTGGGGCTAGCCACACATTAGGTGTTTTTATTCCCAGACAAAATTGAGTAGGACAAAAGTAGGCAGGGAATGGGCATGGATAAATACTGGAGACCTGGAGAACCAAGGAAGCAGGGCTTCACCCTTAGACTCCAGATCAACCCCAATAATTTTCAGGTATGCTTATGAAAATGTGAAAAGAAATGTACCAACTATATATATGAGTCAGTGAAATAATATATTCTTTGCTCTAAAGAATTAGAGAACCAAAATAAGCTTCATGCTGTGGTGTCAGCTCCACTCCATCACACCTTTTATGTCTAGGGAAGTATAGGTACATCCCATCTTTCAATCCTGAGTCATCATGAAAATTAAGATGAGTTGAGGAGATAGAGGCATGCATTTTTTAACACTGCTACATCACTAGTCTTCTAATGCTCTCTGTAAAGACCCCCATTGTGAATGAAAGCATTGCCAAGACAGTGTCAGGAAAATGAGAGACTTAATACACTTTGCTGTGCTTGAATTAATCCCCCCTACAACAGATAAAAGGATGAACATAAATGATATGGTCCTGGAGGAATGGAATTTCTTTTGAAAAATGTTCTGCTTCAGTTACATAATCAGTCTGCGGACTCCCACATGATGGGATTCTTATTATTCGGTTCCAAGTTAGTAGTGAAACTAATTTTAGTATATATCACTTGCCACGGCTTTTAGTTAAAGATTTAGAGAGCTTTTCTCCACATGTTTGCTGCAGCATTTTGTTTTGATTGCTGCTCTGCTTTTGGATAACAAAACTCCAGTTTCATTCTTTGTGTAGCCATCATCATGTTGATGAGATAATATGAAATTGAGTTTAAATGTATTAAACTGAATAAAGGGTTATATTATCTCAGTCTGATCCCTTCTTAGAATGTATTTATCAGACCCTGAGCCATACAGCTCACATGACCAGCTCCCTGGTGATTTCTTTCCGAGCTAAAGCTTAGTGTTTCATTACTGAAATTGTCTGTTACATGAGTAGCAAAGTCAAAATATAAAGTTTCATTTTAAAGTGTAGATATCACTTCCTCAGTTTCAAGATAATTAAGAAACATATGTAATTGTATGTCCATATTAAAATATCATATATGCATTCAGTAATCCACCTTACCTGAATGGCTGTAGAAACTATTTTAGTTATTTTAGTGAGTTTAGTCAATTTTGTCTACAGGTGGGTAATCTGATATTACTCCAAGCCCAAAGCATGTCTTAGCACAGGCTTGTGAAGAGAGAAGCACCAGCACAAATCAAGCTGACTCAAGCTTCTCCACTCATCAGGATTCTGGTCCTTGTGAGTGTTTGTCCTGCTTGCTTGGGCATAGCTCTTGTGATTGGATTCAACTCTTGCTCAGAATATACCGTGCAATGACATAATAAACTTAGTGGCATAATCATTTAAAATTGTATGTCTCATTTGCCTTTATTCATGTCCATTAACTATTTCCTCTAGTCATGTGGAGCTCTATACCATTGATTGCAGTTCACATAGGGTTATTGAAATTACCACCCCAGGACGCACTATAACTGCTCCAGAGAACAGTCACAAACGCCACTGTGAGAGATGGCCGCGTCCTTTAAGGGTCCTCCAGACCCTCCTGAGAACTCTGGCCAACCATGAAAGTTAGTGGAGCCCAGCGTTCTAATCACAATGTGATTAGTAAACTATTAAAAAATAGCTAAAAAAATTATAAAATATGGTATCTTTAAAAAAATAATTATGCAGTGATGTCACCATCTTCTCAAAAATCCTGACATGGAAAGAGTTTAAACACTGGCATTTCAAATACCCAAGGGATATCTTTTTTTTTTAATGAACGGTTTTATGGAGTAAATTTGAGTGGCTGGGTTCAAAGATGTCCCAAATAGGACATAAGCACAGACTGACCAAAATGAAAAAAAAAACACTTCCCAAATCAGGCCTTTAAGCCCCACCAATCAGACAAACCCATGCATGGGTGGTATCACTGTACTCAGGAGATGTTGCTGAACACATATTGACAGTGACATATACTAGGAGCTGTACATCCATACTTGAGGTACAATTTGTGTGATATAGGCTACTTGTACTTATTACCATATAACTTGCAAAAAATATAAAACTCAGGACATATAGAATCTATTTAGCAGGTTTGTTTCATTGGCTTTTGTAGATGAGTAAAAGATTTTTCAAATAAAAGTGAGAAAACATGCCTTTTTTCAAGTTCTCGTCATATTTTAGGTAAGTATGTGTGTTCGATCAGTGTGTATATGTGTTTGTTAGCATGTAAGTGTGAGAGTGTATGCAAATATATGTGTGCCAGCGTGTATGTTAGTTATTTGGAGGAGAAGGGGTTGATGGGGCCACTTGGTGCCAGAAGGTGCCAGCCCTTCCCTGGTAAAGAAAATAAGGGGTCATTTCGATTAAATCAACAAAGAAGTGTGAGTTCAATGCAGCATGTTTTGTCTGCAGATCTGTCTCTAATGAGCAGTCTGTTATGTAATGCTAAACGTTAAAAACAGGGTATAAATATAAATATCTAAGACATCATGTTATTTAAGACCCGATTTATTGTGTACTCAACTGTCATTAATACACCTAATTTGGTGTTTTTCTGTTGTTCTGCTTTGCCCTGTTTCACACCCTATTTGGCAATTTATGTGCAGATTTGGCACACATTTAATATGAATACTCTGATGCACCACTCACCATCTGTCTGTAAGAGAGCAGAAAAAGTCTTTGTTGTCATAATTATCAATATGAATTATACATGCAGCAGGCAGCGTACTTTGCCATTCAGGGAATGAAACATCTCAGCCGAGTCTGCAGTTCAAACTACTGCTTACTGATCATCTTGACATAATATGCTGGATTCTGTCTGAAAGACATAAAGGGTTGGGGAGCAAAAATCCACAGAATGATTCAGTCTGGAAAATGTATTTGTGACATTCCAATAGAGTCTTGTTTGCAAATGTTCAGTTTGAATATTTGTGTATTGAGGCCACACAAAGATGTTCCAAGTATGAGAACAAACAATGTGGGTTATTTGCTAAACAGTAAGTAGCACAGAGGGTTTGTGTGGTTTTGGTGCTAGGGTTTGATCTTCTTTATACAAAGCTAAAGCAGAGAGAATATTTTTTTGATATCACTATAAAAACCTACAACTACAACTGCTTAATTAATATCATTTCTGTAATTAATGTAATGTACTTATTAGTCTTGTGTTTCTTAGTTAATTTAGGTTGATGTGAAAGAGGCAGCATCAGTCCCCATGTTGTACTATATTAAAGGTAGCAAGGCATTTATATCCTGTGGCAAGCCAGAAACATTGGCCATTGTCAACATGTGGCCTAGTCGAGCAGTTAGCCAGATCCACTTGCTAGAAAATGGAAGGTCCTTCCTTACCCATTATGTTTTCATCCCAGTGCGTTCTCTGTATGTTGGCTTCAACCAATAGCCTAACTAAAAATGCTGTGACACCCATACTTGACTTATAGTGGGGTCTACAAGCCCCTTCTACACACAACAACATACTTACAATAACATGCCAACATATACACACATGCCCCTTCTACACACATAGTAACATACTTACACACACTAACAAATGCACACATACTAATACACACACATAGTCACATACACTTTTATGGCTGACAAGAGGGGAGTCCAGTAGCATACTCACACACATTCAAACAGTAACATACTTAGCCACAACTACGTACACACACATACTTACACCCACAGTAACATACTTACACACACCATTTTTTTAGCTGAGGAGGGGGAAGTCCCGCTGGCTGGTCCCTTGCAGTCCTCACATGCTGCCTGCATTCTTCCACACCAGGAAATGACATCATCTTACAGTGCTAAAGCTCAGCGTGGTGGATCTGAGGGAGCATAGCTTGCAGGCCCAGCGATGTGCCCATACTAAGGCTTGAGGATCTTGAAGGGCCCTGCAATGCGAAGGCCGTGTGCCGGTGGCTCCGACTTCTTCTTGTTTTTAATGGAAAGGAAAAGAAAAGACTCTGGGGAAGGCTGATGATAATAACATTATCCAATAATAACATTACTATTAAAATGTATTAGTGCCTATCATTGGACTAAAAATGTATTAGTGCCTTGACTTTCCAAGATTTGGAATAGATACAACAACATTATAAGTGATTGTTCTTTAGAAAGTCCAAAGTTATTTTAATTCCTTTGCTAATTTAGAATGATATTGCTTTGATGACCTTGTCATAATTAACAGTGGCTATTTCAAGCTAATGAGCTATTACCTGTAAATGTGTGTAATTCTTCTGTCAGTCTGGCAACCTGACTAATTAACATCTCCAATCAGTTGGGGAGACCTCTTCCTGTAACCCTTTGGAATGTATTTGCTTAATTTATACTTGTGATGTTTTCTCATTTGCTTTTTAGTGCTTTCTAGTCCGAAAGTCTCACTGTGTTTCTAGAGGAAATGTAGGGCATATTAAAACAAGGTTGCTACGTAACGTTTGATTCCAACGTTCTGCTAGCATATAGCATTCTAACCAAAAAACGAAATCAGATTTGATGACATAATTCAGGGAGATACTCTTCTAAAATAGGGAATAGAGTGTGGAACTGCATTATGATGAGCCATGCAAGTCTTAGAAGAAAATATTTTAAAATATGTTAGAGGTTCTTAATCTCATTTAGCAAAGTATTTGGCTTAATCTCAGTCAAGTATAACGTATTTGGGGTACCGCCGTTTTTATTGTTCTGAAAACTGCCAAACGTGAGTTCCATGTGTAATACTTGCTTTGTTGGTTTTGTGTTTTTGGTTGTTGGGCCTGTGATATGAGTCGAGACCCAATTGTCTCTATGTAGTGAGAAGGATTACCATTATGACCACGGTGTTGTAGGGCTTAAGAACATTTATCTCATCGTGCCTTTGAGAGTGCTTATGTAACAAGTTGAAAGGCTGTCTTAATAGCAGTTGGCATAGAAACATAGGGTTTGACCGCAGATTAGAATGCTGGAGTCTCCAGGAGAAGCCTGGAGTCTGCAGAATCCACTCATATGCATTTGACCCTTCCCCCATCCTGTAGCTGTTTTGTACGAAGGTGATGTGTTTGGCACGTGACATACTCACCTCCAGTCAGCTCCAGCTCTGACTTGGCAAACGCTTCAAGGGGTACATGCACAGCAAGAGCTTCCATTGATTTCAATGGGATCATGTTCCTGCGACTGATTGGCTCCCTCAAGTTGTCCCTTTAAATTGTTTATGCTGTATTGCGCATCAATGCAGCCCTTTAATGTATAGTATAAGAACATGCCTGTGCCAGCTGTGGATTAATCTACCCCAGGGGCTAAAAGCCAAACTCCAAACGGATAAAATCACAATATCCTGTGGTCTTTCTTCCAGAACTGAAAGCTCAGAAGTTGGGTATAAGCATAAAACGCAAATGCTGAAATAATAATCATCAAGTTTTATTTTTCAGTAAAAAGATATTTACAAACAGGTGTTACTCAACCCACGGAAGAAACTGATTAAGGTATTAGAACGACTCATTAGCAATCACCAGAAACATCTTAAATATTCCTATACAAAGTGAAATGGGGCATTCTAAACTGAATAGTTTTCAGAACGCAATAGGAGTGGAAAAATCTGCAAAAAAACACCTGGGACCGTGTGAGCTCGCCACAGACATCACTTAAGCACAGCGGTCTGTCCTATGTTGAGAATACATAGCCGTACACATAGCAGCTGTCAGGATACAGATTCAACAGCAGGGAGTTAGTAACTCCACGGGCACCAGCCTGTCTTTACTCATTTAGCTTCGGAATATTGTAAATGACATACAGATTGCCTTTAATACATATAATGACATTTTATTTATGATTGGAGAGATAAATACAACCAATTGAAATTCTCTGCCATTAAAGAATGAGTCCAAATCTATAGATGCACAATAATATTATTTACAGGTGAATGTGTATAATGTGAATTCAATGAAGCTTTTTGTTGTTTTTTTTCCTCTTTAGAGGAACTGCGTGATAAATGTTAGATCCACTACAGATGTTCGGTAATACTTAGTGTACCTCTACAATAAATCTCCCGTTAATCATTTCACAAGGCAATATACTTTTTGGCGAGTGTCTGGAATCATTGTTATAAAGCATTCCTACATTGTCTATGGTTTAAGCAGCTGAAGGAAATCCAGTCTGGAGAGACACTCGTTATCAGACGACAGCTGACCTGCCTCGATAGTTTATTGATTTCTGTTTGTACAAACCTAAAAGCGGAGATTTCTCCGAGCTGATCGCTGCTAATCTGTGTTATATAGGATTCCACAACATTTGTATGTAAAGATAGTTCTCTGGGGATTGCAATACGTGAGCTGTAGATGTTTTATAAATCAGGGCAGTCAATACTAGAACTTGCTAATATATACTTATGTACTAATGGCAGTGCCACCCATTAGTAGCATAATACCTACAGGATTAGCCTTTTCTTGACTGTACTGTCAGGTACTATAAGTCATCTGCACACCTGGAAACGCTGTAAATGAGCTGACCCTGAGACTCTGGAAATAGTAACCATTTAATAGCCCATCGTGAAGTCTATGTATTGACTTGCCAGATGGAATGCCTCTAATACCAGTCCTCAAGGGAACACAGATTTCTCATTATTTAAAGATTAATTGATTCTCCTGCATCCATGCAGGGGTGTCAACCATGACATACTGGTAGCAAAGGCGCCAATTGAGTGTCTTATGTATGATCACATCAATGTAGAATAGGAAGGCATAGGATTCTGACTGTGTGACCCTTAGAATCTGCTTCACCCGACACCCGAGATTGGAGCAAAATCTCCGATGTTCAGGCCCTGAGAGTTCCCAAGTATTGACACATGGCATTATCCAATCCTATCCGCCATCTAAAAAAAAACACTTATTCTGTAGTTCAACCAAATTATTCAACCCAAATGTGCACAGACAAGTGTTACCGTATTTTATCATATCTTTGACAACTGCCTTATTTTAGAGTAGAAAGATGGCAAAGGATAAAAAAAAGCTCTACTTTTATGACACTAATTATCCAGATGATGCCATAAATGTGAGTATTGAAACAAAAAATGTAATGAGAGTCACCGGTGGCTACACATTTATCCTATAATTACTCAGCCACCACTTCTTGGATAATTATCTTGAAAATCTCCATCTGGGCAACAAAAAGAGTCTGTAAATACATTCTGTAATGCGCACAAAAAGAATAGAACCCAACGCCACAGGGTGCTGCTGAAATGACCAATATTAAACACAACAAAGATAGGATTAAGGGCATACTGTAGAAATCTATTGAAAATCGCTGATCTCAGTTGTAACTATTAGAATCGGAAACATGTCTGCCTTTGGGTTATCAGTTAAACCATTTATTCATTGTTATCTTGCTAAAACAGAAGCATACCTTTGTTGTGTTGTTGGCTATATTAGTAGTACAGACCATACAGAGTACAGAGTCAATAATGATCCAGAACAAATCTTTCAATTAAAATACTTATTTAAATGTAATAAGTATTTTACCTATGGTGCCTGCTGCAAGGGGTTTTAAGTGTTTACATGGATTGTGTTGCTCATCAATCATCTTTGAAATATTTCCATTTGAATAAATAAAATATCCCCAGGTAAAGCAGGTGCTGTATTCATTTTGAAATTTAAGCTTCGTTATTTAACAAAAAAAAAATCTCTATTTTTTCATACGTTTAATTTTTGTAAAAGAATACAGCTCAACAGCTCCTTTCAAGTATTTGTACCTCTTCAAGCAAAAGACTTGTTTTCATGCATTTTTCATGTGATTATTCTACCTGCTGTGATTTATGTTTTTATTATTTATCTGGAAAGGTTTCATGTACACTGTTTGTCTCTAAATTCAAGAATATAAAATCATTTATTTTTGTATTCAAGCTCATAAATAATGATAATATTTAAAACTTATACAAATTTCTGTACTTTAACTGCGATCGTTGCTATTGTTAACAATGTCTTTTGAGCTCTATTAATCTATTGTGACATTCTAAGGCAGCAGGGATATCCCTGAAATTCTCTATCATTATATAGAGGGAGAGAGGGAGAACTGCAATATGTCATTACAGGACATGCTTTCAAAAGTATCAACTCCACTTTATTTGGTCCCAAGTTTTTGTCAACAAATGTTTTTGAATGAAAAAAAGATAAATACAAAATGTTGGAGATTGTTTTTTAATCCTTTTATTCAGAAGCAAGTTATCCTTTTAATGTCAGTTGACATAATATGCATACAATTTATTTCTGTCTATTTTAGAAAAATAAAACATCAAATAGCAATATAAAGGAATAATTGAAACAATTTTTTTAAAATAAACATGCATTGCAATATACCTGAAAGAAAAACACTATTATGTCACTTTGGAGTACAAATTTACAAATATAGGACTCCATTGCTTGGGTAGCTTCTCCCTGCGGTTGGGTTTTTGAAATTTGGCTTACAGTGTACAGCATCCTATTTTGGAGCCAGAGGAGCAAGATCTTCCAATCAAAAGTCTCTGTCCTTTGTTTTCATTGCAACCATTAATAAAAAAACAACTATAGTGGATGGTTTCTTACTGGTTGCAGCTGTGCTTCTCATGAGACAATTACTTTTATAATTAGTTTTATGACATTTAAATAGAAGGAAGAAACCAGAGGAAACGAACAATATTACCATGTTTTTTTTTGAATAACATACAGAGTCAAAATCCATCACAGTTCTCCATACATATTTTGCATAGTTCTTATTGATTTAAAACTATATTTTCATTTTCTATTGTCTCCTAAGGAATTTGTGACAACCTTGAGAAAAAATCTCATTCAGAGAAGGACTTTTTTTAAATAAAGCATCTGAGCGACTTTGACAAGGGCCAAAATGTGATGGCTAGGCGACTGGCTCAGAGCATCCGCAAAACTGCAGCTCTTGTGGGGTGTTCCGGTCTGCAGGGGTCACTATCAAAACTGGTCCAAGAAAGTGAAAAGGTGAACCAGCAACAAAGGGCATGGGCAGCCAAGACTCATTGATGCACGTAAAGGCGAAGGCTGGCCTGCCTAGTCAAATGCAACAGATGAGCTATCATAGCTCAAATTGCTAAAAAACTTAATGCTGGTTTTGATAGAAATGTGTCAGAACACACAGTGCATCACAGTTTGCCGTGTATGGGGCTGCATAGACACAGACCAGTCAGGGTACCCGTGCTGGCCCTTGTCCACTGCCGTAAGCGCCTACAATAGGCATGTGAGCAAAAGAAAACATGCTGTCTTTTACATCACATGGATGGCCGGGTGCATCGCTTATCTGGAGAACACATGGTACCAGGATGCATCCGTGGAGGCCACACCTCGCAACTTACAGGACTTAAATGATCTGCTGCTAACGTCTTCGAAACCACAGCACACCTTCTATTGGTCCATGCCTCAACGGGTTAGAGCTGTTTTGGCGGCAAAAAGGGGGACCTACACAATATAAGGCAGGTGGTCATGATGTTATGGCTGATCGGTGTATTTGAAGTAAGAATAGTAATGTTGCTTCCATATGCAAATGTATGCATGTGGTATGGTTTTCAAAATCAGTTATTTTTTCAAAATGCAGTTTTTCTCAACACACATTTTGGTAAAGGTTTAGAGTTTCAGCACATAACTGAAGAAAAAAAGCAGTTTACAACAAATATCTCTTGATGATCGTTGGAGTGTCCAACTGAAGTGCTGCTTCTCTGGTCTCCGGGACCACTTTCCTATTTCTCTAGTCAGGAAGGTGACATTTGGCCACACTCACTCTACTTCCTACTCCACGCATCTTAAAACTGGCTGTGGATAGTGCTGGCCAGTAGATATCTAACCCCTCCACAGACTGATAGCCCTGACACTTAGCCACTTCGCCAGAAGAGGGAGAGCTCTTTGTAGCCAACCATGGGAAGTCCCCAGGTATGACTATGAATAGGTTACGTGATTAGTTGTGGTAAAGCCCCAACTCTTAGCTAAGCCTCTAACTGCACAAATATCCATTATTAGGTCATTTGAAATGTTTCGAGGTGTAAATAAACCACTGTACATTAGCAGTTTGCCCTCCCTTTTCTTAGCTCTTCGAGTGTATACAATTCCATGTTAATTGCGCAGTGTTATATTCCGCAAAGATTCATTAAATACAATTGTTAATTTTTCATAGCGCTCATTTAAAATGTTTACGGACTTATTTTGACATGGGAATTTTCATGTTGTCAGATTTATTAATATGTCTGTCGAAAGTAATTGAAATGTGTTGTGTGTGTCATTGTTTTCATAAAAATCAGATAAAAGCTTGGCAAAGTGATTGAACTATTATCATGGCATCACCTCATTAAGTGCTCAATCTTAAGGAAAGATAACTTCCTCCATAATCCAAGCGTAGATCACATCAGCACAATTCCTTGCTTTTTTTCCCAGGTGACAATTATTCCGTCTGCTCTTTTTGCAAACGTAATTACCCCACTGGGCTCAGTTGATTTCCGAACACATTGCTCTCCCTAAACATTTCATAAATGGAAATGCAGATATTCTGAAAGGAAACAGGCTGATTTGACGACTGTGCGTTCTATTGTTCCGCCATGGAACAGTGGTGATCTCGGAAAATAGATCTAAACCTGCCAGTTTCAGCATATAAACGATCAGGGCTATTAGAAGGCAGATGTTGCCAGACTTTCAAAGTGACTCTGATTATTACGCCAGGGAACAAAGCAATACTTATTTTTTTTTTATTTGTTTATTTATGTGTACTGAATATAATTGCGAGGCTGCATTTTAATATCAAATGTCAACAGAAAGAAATTGCATAATGTTTGAAAATATACATTTTTATTCAGATATGCATGTTTTATTCTAGCCTCTATCCTGAAAGGGGCTGTTTTGGAAACAGAGCACAAATATAGTTTATGCTGCAGAGGTTTGAAGAATCGGCCTTGCCACAAATTATATTTTTTTTTATAATGTGTGCTTGCCGTTCTTGATTTTAATCAAGGGGAACCAGAGAAAATGTTCATCCTAACTTTAGGCAGTATTTCTCCTCTGGCTGGTGATAAGTATGATTATTTAAATGGGCTTTCTCTGTAATCTATTTTTAACAAATGCTGTGCTGACTGGAGCATACTCTTAACATGTAGTAATCTAATCAAAGTATATTGTGACAGATGGTGTACTAAAGTGATTTGAGTCTCGAGATCTTGGAACAGTTGATTGGTTGAGCTGGAATATCACACCTTTAATCGTATCACTTTTAAGTCTATCATATCCCAACATTTTAAGGGGCCCAAATTGGGGTGTGTGGCTAGAGATGAGGGTAGGGCTTGTGAGTTGTCAAGGTCAGCCATCCTCCTTATTAAAAGGAGCAGAGCCTACAATGGAGGCCTATGCTACAATAGCGCAGACCTCCATTGATTCCAAAGCTCCCTGGGCTGGTCAGAGGGGATCAGAGGATCTCCCCAACAGGTCCTAAACCCCAGGGGCTGCACAAGCTGGACAGTGTCCCACGAAACCAGGATGCTTATGCAGTATGGTCTATGAAGGATGACTAGTCAATGATCAAACATATTTATTTAGAAAACTGAAACCAGTATCAAACAGTATTGTGGAACTGTTCATGTATGTATTGTGGTTCACCCCTGACACCACACACTAACACTACACTAATAGGGATTACAGTCCAAATCTGGTAATTAGCCTCTAGTAAAGCACCCCAGGAGATACAATATGCTGCCCAGTATGTCTAGTGGTGCTAAGACAGGTTCCATATATATATTATATGGCCACATTGGTGGGCCTAGGAACTGTATAGTACAGTACAATAGTTATTTATTGGAGGTTTATTTAAATTCAATAAAACAAAGTACTATAGAACATTAGTCCTCAGCTGTTCTTTGAACTACCATTACAAAGTGCAAGAGTTTCTCTAAATATGACAGAAGTTTACTATTTGTTTTTATTTGCAGGATAACTATTTTCCCCAAATATATTAGTTATGGAGTTAAATGCATTTGTAAGAGGAGTGTAGAACTTTGGCCTCTTTTGTGAGTCCAAAAAAAACAAGTCCTGTGGCATACATCCCAATATTTCTGGTGTCCAGATCGGGATACTTGTTGGGGTGTCTGGCAAGAGGCAGGGATAGGCGCGGCCAGCAGCGGGAGTGGGTGGGGCCTGATGCAGAGCATTGAGATGGCCACCAGGGGGCTGCGATGGAGGGCTGTGCAGCACAGACTTCCATTGATTTTATAGCTCCCTGGAGCAGTTAGGGTAGACCAGAAGATCTCTACATCTAGTCCATGATCCCCAGCTTTAATGAGGCAAATACAACATTAATGCTGACACAATATAAATATACTTAGCACAAAATGACCACTTTGTGGATTTATATGGAGTTTTCTTTCTCCAGCCAAATGGAAGTATGACATGCAGATATCAAAATCTATAAACCAAAGTATACCATAGCTATTACAGGCTGTTACTTGCTGGCACTGAAAGGAGAAGACAAAGGAAAATAAGCATTTTTTTCAACTATCTCAAACCTGCAAAACATTTTCAAGAAAGAATCCAATCAAGAGTCCCAATACTGTTGGTTTTTCAAGATATGAATGAGGTCATCAAGCTAGGGTCAGGAAGGTAACATAAAAGGACAAAGTAGTACTTGTCAAAACTAAAAGAAACATTCTGTTCCTCTGAATACCTGCTTTAGCTAGTAAATCCATAGGAGTCTGAACGAGTCTGAAAGATCCAATAGCCATTTTTTTGTGGGGGGAACATCTATGTTCTACACCCATTTCTTTTAAATATAATGCTTGCAAAATATGGTTCAGGTCGATGGATTTGTCTACATTTTAATTGAAATGGATCAAATGCTCTACCTCTACTCTCTTCTATCACTCTCTCTATATATAAAAGACACGCTGACCTAGCTAGATGTGCTTGTATACGTTCCAGCTGCACAAAATATTCAGCTTGGGCTCTGATGTTATTTACAGCCACCAAAGCACTAAACAGATTCATGGAAAACTGGAACTAATCCATACCTATCACATTTTATGTCTTTATGGGCCAAGAACAGGTGAATTACTTTTATTAAGTTTTATGAAATATAGTAAATAACCACTATCTGGACATTGCTGTATTCGAGAGTGCAGTAACATTTGTGTCAATCATTTTTACTGTGGATTGGTGCATTAATCTGGTTTATATTCTCGGAAAATGGCAAAAGCCTGAAGTTAACACATGAAAAATTCACTTTATTCATATTCAAGTGCACATGTACAGCATAACTCTGATACCACTCATCACCGAAAAGCACAGGGTTTTAGATCCTGCTTAAAATCAGGTCTGACTTAACGCTAGGATTAACGCTAATATTTTAAGAGGCTCTTGAATTGAAAAACCCACATTTAAATATATTGAAATACATTTCTGAATTTATACAAAAAATATTTGTATCACCTTTGATGTACACATATACAGATAGGAATAACAAACGATACCATGCAAGGAACAAAAATACGACATCTTGATCATGCTGTCATCGATGTATGAATCTGGGATCTGAGATAGACCTGTCTTTATTGCCTAGTTATAAAATTATCCAGGAAAGTGCGATTAAATGCATTCCTTATGTTAGTTAAACGTTTACTAAAACCATGAGGATAGAAGTAATTTCAGTTATTTTATTGGAATCCAAACGGTGGTTGATCCAAAGGTTAGTAGAGGATCATAGGAATTTTAGTCCAGCAACAGGAGAATAATTTTAGTCGAATCGCCATCTTGGTTCTGACACAGTACCTACTTTTGTGAAAATAAACCACTGGCGATTTGTTTTACTCCCAAAGATGTGGAATATTTGGAACATAGCACAAGAAACTGGCGTGCTGCATCATTATATAATATAATGACAAACCTGGCACAGCCATCCTATATTGTCAATGGTATTGATTCCCTACGAATGTTGTTGGCAAGTCAGGGACTTCTCAGCAGCTGCACTGTTTTCATGCCAGTGGTGGTAATTTAGAGGAGTGACATCTGGATTCATGGTACGCTCCCTGCAAAATATCATTCAGAATTTGCAATGCTTGCACAAAAGCAGTACTTGTTATAGCTGTGCTGTCTCTTTTTTTGTCTGCTATCAACTTCTTTGCATTATTTTTCACGAACGCTAAAACTGAGGATTCCTAATGCGCATGGCATTGGGTGCATGAAGAGCTAACAAAAGGTCTATCCAACCTCTGTTATACTGTTATGTGGGGTATGGCTCTAAGCAAGTTTTACCTCATTGAGGGTGGTGTATAAGTGGAAAGCCCACCCCATAAAAGTGGTAAAGGTTTATACAGTGAAGGAAAAAGGGGCAAACTATCCCATTGCTCTACATCTGTTGCACCACTATGACAGTCTCTCCACTGGTTCCTCATACCATCTACATTAAAATCTAAACTCCTGAATCTTAGTTGCAGAGCCATTGAGAAACCCTGGGGGGGGGGATTAAAAAAGCATACAATCTATCCTAATAGATCTGCATTCTGCAAAGAAACCCACTGTTTCCCCCAATTTCAGATGGCGACAGAGCAATATATACTCACTGACAAGGGGGTAAGGGGTTTATAGATGGGCTCTAGACCCCCTGAGGTGCCCAATCACAAACAGGTAGGGATAATAGAGGGGATTTGTCACCTCTTCCTTGGTTAATTGGTGGTCCTGGAGACAAACATTTTTGTTTTATTTTTTATTTGTATGAGTATTTTTACAATAAATATTTCTGGTAGTTTATCTTGTAGCCCTGGAGGTCTGGAGTTGATCACCCCTGGTCTAGTTCTTGAAGATTTCCCATTGAGCATACAATCTCTGTTAGACTAAAGTGCCTTTTTTTTCGCTCCTTAATTCTACCTGTCATGGTTTGTGGGCAAACGACACAGCTGGAGAGGTGGTTGACCCTAGGACATCTACCATTTCACCCAGAAGAAAAGCGGATCTCAAACCTCTCAAACCAGTCATTTAAACATCTGTTTAAATGACTGGATTCTGCAACAAACTGTTCTGCAACAAACTGTTGTCATCTCCAATTAAGACTGCAGATCATGCTTACACTACCTACCAGGGTAGATTAAAAACAATTTCATCAAATGTATTTTAATGAAATGCTTTTGGAGGAAAAATCTATCTAAAGATAGTTTTCTATTTAAGATATGTTATGGCTCAAATATTATTCGGCATGAAGTAAAGCTGAGTTATGTAGTTTTCTGACAAGTTATTATTCTAAACATGATATCTTCATCTGGTTGCGAATATTAAAGATTATAACTACCAGCAAGTATTACTTAATAGTGATTTAGGTCATCAATCAAATACCTACCTACCTACAGACTGGCACATTTCCATGCAGACATGGTATGTAATATGTGTAAAATATCAGCTAAATTATTACGAGTTTTCCCACTCCATATCTCCCCGTACACAAAAATGTGTCACATGCAGGTGTTTATACTGATCACTGTTTAGATACAAGGTTTATTATTTTCAGTTCCTGGGAACATTCTTTAATTGGCACCAGTGCATATCACTGGTGTAACGCATTGCGGTGGGGGGCCCTGGCAAGTGGGGGCCACCAACATGAGCTCCTCCATTCTCCCCACTGACCAGGCATACTGCTAGGCTGGTGCCATGCTCCCTTAGGCCCAGCATGGTCAGTTTGATCTCTGGGATATTACATCCTTTCCTGTCGCTCAGACATATGTGAGGACCAGGAGGGAGCAGAAGAGTTGGCACCTTCCTACAAACCTCCTGAGCCAACAAAGGTAGGTGTGTGTAAGTAAGAATGTTACGGTGTGTACATATGTTACTGAATGTGTGTAAGTATATTACTGTATGGGTGTATGTCAGTATGTGTGTGTAAGTAAGAATGTTACGGTGTGTACGTATGTTACTGAATGTGTTTTGGATGCTTTCCAATAAAGCCTTTCTTCAATTGTTGAACTGCTCCAAATTATGTGAATATAAATGTACGTGCACGGAGAGAGAAATAAGACACACGACACACTCTGGGTCAGGTCCAAAATCACTCTGCTTTATTTTGTTTATATTATAGATTATATAGTGTCCGGAAAGAGGGACTTCAGGTTACGTAAAGCTTATTAATTGGTTAATCCTGAAACTATGCGGAAATAGGCAGAAAGGCAGAAAACCGTTAGAAGCAAATATTAGATACTTTCCTGCAACTAGATATAGCCAGGATGGCGCTTGCGGTTAGTAAAATATAGATAACTGAACACACTGCTACTTGCGTCTCTCACGTATTTACGTGAGGTGTAACCCTTTATTGGTCGAGGCCAGCTAATATTCATTAAAGCAATAAGCGTTTCTTGCTGATATATTCTAGTTCCATAACAAATATGTGTAAGTATGTTACTGTATGGGTGTATGTTATTATGTGTGTGTAAGTAAGAATGTTACGGTGTGTACGTATGTTACTGAATGTGTGTAAGTATGTTACTGTATGGGTGTATGTTATTATGTGTGTGTAAGTAAGAATGTTACGGTGTGTACGTATGTTACTGAATGTGTGTATGTTAATGTGTGTTCAAGAGGTACAAAAATTGCATATAAAACATAGAGCTTCTGCCAATTTGCATGTTATATTTAATAAAAAGGATTTCTATTCTAGAAGAATAGCTAGAACACATTAGCAGGTGTTTTTCAAGGTCTATATTTGCATGTTACTTAGTATGTCAAGGAGAAAATGTCTTGCTAGTGACTGGTTTGGAAGCCTGACACCCTTGTCTTCCTAATGTACTATGTGAAAGTTCAAAAAGCACATATGTTTAAATGAATTATTTATCATACACAAGCTGTGGATCTGTAATTGCTTCATTTGCAGCTACTTGTGTGGGTTGAATCAATGGAGTTGGACAAGCAGAAATGTAACCCCTTAATGCGAAAAAGCCCCATGCTTGGCAATAACATGTAAAATGCGATCTTTATTGTGGTTGGATTATACCGTAGAATATTTACAAATTAATATCTGTCCCTTGCAATACACTAACTTCAGTACAACTGTGTAAGTAACAAACGTTTGATGTTTGAAGAGTGTTTGTCATCTAAACAAATGTACCCGGAAAGCCAGAGGGGCGATTCATATAGATAATATTTGGCATTTTGAAATGTAATATATTTCTTTGTTGGTTGAATAAAAGAAGCTTTTATTAGGAAGGCACGTTATTGCACTCTTAGACTTGTTTTCCTTACATCATGCATCACCCATATGGTACATAGAACTCAAATTCACAGGACGGTTCCTGAGTACTCATTACTTATTGAGCCATTGATTCTACTGTGATGCTGTTCGTTAAGAAAGCATGTCTTCACTTCTTCATAATTCATGAAAAAGGGACTCATGTCCTCTTACTGATAATGGTTCAGTATATAATATTATTTTTACTATTATTGTATTTTTTAAATTCTTGCACTGCTCATGGTTATGGACCAGTTCTGATCCATTGGACTTTTCATGATGGTTGTAGCATCTCTCCGATATTAATAGGCATTATAAGTGAGCTTGGCTGGCCCTGTATAATGTATAGTTAACTTAGAGTTCTTGAAAGTTACTTCAGTTGCTGATTGAAGGAAGTATGCATTATGCATGGCAAACCCAGCCCTTCTTGCAGGAGAAGTTAACTTGGAGTGGCTCTTCATAATTCATAGTGCTATCAGGGAGTTGAAATGTTCAACTTTCCCGCAAGCCCCTGTTTTTGTGAATAAACCCCAGTTGTGTTGTGTCTGTAGATCATCAGTCATTGTAAGGTGTATGATGGTGCTGGTGCACACACCAGATGCGCATGATACATGATGGAGGTTGGCTGTGTTTCTTTCTGCAAACAACCTGAATGTTATACAGAATGTAAATCGTACGTTTGAGAGGCATCAGCGGTCCCCTTAATCAGTGAAAGGTTAAGAGCAAACAATCAAATGGCATGACGTTAGCACTCATCAGCAGACGCAGAAGATCCACCGGTTGCATCTCATGAATGTCTAACAGCTGTTTCACTTCTTCATTTCTATGATTTTCACTTTTTGAACTTGGACCAACTATTTAACCCAATCAACGTGAATGTGTGTGGCAAATAAAGTCTTAGGTCATTCATTCTTCCCTCGTGTTCTAATAGCGTGTTATCCTCTTTGAGGATATTATTGCTCCAAAAGAGAGATGCAAATGTTGCCATTTGAGTAGGAAAGGGTCAGCTGCACACTGGGATATTTCCATGTTCCATGCAATGGTTCGCTCTTCAAAGAAACATTAACATAGAACCTGGCAGAAAATAAAAGCCATTTGATGGATCTAGTCCATTCCTCTTGGTCCTTGGATGATACATGTTCCAGGAAGCCTTTTGCATATCTTTTTTTGGTGTAGTTACATATATGCCGCAGCCCTTCTAACAGGGTACTATGGCCTCTGCTGTTTTTCTGCTACTATTCTATATTAAGTATAAGTATATATATATATATATATATGCAGGATAGTTATTTCCCATCTTGCTGGGCCAGCTGTCACACAGTGACTAGAAGCTGTTGATCAACTGGCAGCCTTCCTCCTACTCATTAGTTTACTGGAGGCAGGTATGCCCATAAACTAACAGATATGCCTAATTTGATTTTGGTATGACTGCTCTTTATTTCCCTATTCTCCCGGTGTCCTGTAGAGCGTCTCTATGTGAAATACTCTGCGGGACTGCTAAGCTGACACTTGCTAGCAGAAGCAAGAGACCTGCAGGCAGCTCAGAATTCACTAAATCAGGAATCAGTAAAGCAAATCAACATGTAAGCAATATATCCTGCGTCTGCTATACTTTACTGTGTAACAATAATAATGAGAAGTAGCAATGCATTTGCTTATAGATTAGTAGAAACGGTTGTTTGGTCTGTAAAAGGGATTTATACATCCAGAACCCTTGCAATCTAATCCCTCGCAGCTAACTAATAAATCATTCCACTTATTGCAAATAAAAATGATCTATTCTTGAGGTCTGAAAGAAGAATTGTTTTGGGAATAAGTGTGTTAGTGCAGAGTCATTTGTTAATTTTATGCGAGGAAAATCAAATAATATATTTCATGCCAATACACCCTGATGACACTGAACCTGACTCTGGCGATGCCAGGAAGTATGCAGCTAATGAGAGTTTTATCAACTAAATGCAATCAAGACAATCAGCAGTAACATGGAATTCTCTCCACTAATAAGTTTAAAGCAATTAGGTTATTGACTACATTAAATAGCATCTGGCAAACAAATCCTAGACTGCTTCCAACAGGATATATTTCAGGGCTAATAGATGCATTCATATGCTGTATGTGAGTATGGGTCTCGTGTATCTGTCCCACTCTGGATTTATATTTAAGTTAAAAAAAGCTAATTTTATTTTGTATTACTTACTTTACCTGTATTACTTACTTTACCTTCGATCACTACCTGCCACCTGCATTCTCTCTTGGACGGTACTGGTGCCGCGGAGTGTCCATGGGCTCTGTCAAATCATCACTTCCACCAGTGAGGGTCCAACGGTGCGTTACGGACACTTCTGGCTCCTGTACTCTCAGAGAGAAAGCAAGCTGCAGAAAATGATCAGCGGTATGGTAAGTAATACAGCTTTTTGTCCTCTTAGTACTTTTTGGATTTTGTTCTGTTATGGACACAAGTACAGTACAAACCTTTTGTATTGTATCATGTTTTTCTCTTCCTTTTCACTCCATCCCTTAAAGATTCATTGTACTGTAAAATATAAACCATTAAGTACATATATTGCTAATAATAAAAATAATATATCCATAAAAACTGAACACTTTTTTTTATCTTCCTCTACGTACATTTGGCTACTTTTGACTTCTGTATCTTTATTTAGGCATTTTCTGGGTAAGCAAAATCTGATTGTCCGTGCATTCTCAACATGCACTTGAATCAACTCATATTCACTCTTTAATGCTTCATCGGCTAAATGTGAACAACCAATACGAGCAAGACAGCACAAAAATTATAGCAATCCTGTTGTGGAGAGTTATGTTAGGATACAGTGTATTAAAGGCAAACATTCACTTATGATAAAGGTTCTTCTTTGAAGAGCAAACTTAAAAGACGTGCAGGGGTTCCCAGCCTTGTAGAATCGTGAATATTTAATAAATTGTGCCTTGTTGCAAATTTATGCAGATGCCTTGTCATTGTCTGTTAATTAAATGCAACCTTATTCCGCTTATGAAGCCCCAGTGAAATCCCACTATCCCAAGACTGTGCTCAATAAACCTGGTTGTAATGTGTAGATTTGCAATCATTCTATGAAAAGGACTGTCCCACCTACGATGCTAAAGTTAAATGCCACATCTATCCCAGAAACAATTCTTTAAAGTGTGTAAAAATTTTTCTCATTCATAACTTTGGCCAGAAACACTTAATTGGCATGTTACACAAAAAGCAGATGGTGATTGGTTGTTGAGATAGAAAATGAAAAATATTTCTGATTTTCACGCACTGTCCCACTGTCCTAGGTAGCTGTCACATTGTCTTGCTTTTGTAGCCAAAGGAGATCATGGGCTGGGGAGCGATAAAATCAATGTCGTTGCTACACAGACCTCCAATACAGCTCTGATGTGCCAACTTCCCAACACTCTGAAGCTGAGCGCCATAAAGTAAGGTGGTAAGGTGGGCCATCACACCTCCAGCACCACCCAATTCTGGCACTGCCTAGTCCTAGTCCTGCCTAGTTATGTACTGGCCCCTCCCTGCCTTTTTGCACCCCCAACACATGTCCTTTCAGCACCCCCCTGCTCTGACCTGACCCTTCTTGCCTCCTCTGGTCTGACCTGCCACATTTTACACCAGCAGAGGTAAATCGCTAAAGGTGTATGCAGGGCCGGCCGAAGACTTAACGCCGCCTGGGGCGAAGTTTAAAACGCCGCCCCCCGCCCCCGCCGGGGGGGGCGAAGTTTAAAACGCCGCCCCCCCCGCCGACGCCGGGGGGGGCATTTTAAACTTCGCCGACGCCATACGATCCCCCCCCCCCCCGGTACTTACCTTTAAACAGTCTCCCTGCTCTGCCACGGTGCCGGCTTGTAATGCTGAGCGCCGGAAATTGACGTCACTTCCGGCGCTCTGCATTACAAGCCGGCACCGGGACCGAACAGGGAGACTCGCCGCAGAGGAGAGAGAGAGAGGGGCGCCGAGCGGGTAAGCGAAAACCACTCGGTGCCCCTCTCTCTCTCTCTCTCTCCTCCGCTACAAAAAAAAAAAAACGCTTGGGGCGGCAAAGTGCCGCCCCTTCTAAAGTGCCGCCTGGGGCAATTGCCCCAGTCTGCCCCATTATAGGGCCGGCCCTGGGTGTATGGGAGATGAGCCGGTCAGACTGATAGCCTGCTCTGCCCTCTGACTGCTGGGAGCACAATTAGGGGTCCATGTAACAACACTCTAGCCGAGCACTGATACGTTCAAAAAGGATTAAAATGCCAGAGTGGACGTTCAGGCATTCCCCACAGGTAACATCATCGCTAATGTCACCAGGGAATACCCTTAATGCAGCAGGAACTCGCGGGGTCTGTAGAGATCCATGATCGGGTCTTCTGTGAAGACCTCACAGCAGCAAGACAGAAGCTTCCACCCTATTAGAAGAAAAAGATGTGCTCGGTATGATCTTAGCATGTAAGTGTTTGTCACTGTCAAGTGTTAGAGTAAAACCAAAAGTAAAAGTCAGGGGTATAGACCGGGACTAAATGTAAGTGGGGTCCCTAATAAGGACAAGTGATACTATTTAGTGTTCCAGTGTTTGAAACACACAGACATAGTGATTGATTTCATGATTACACCTGAAGATGTATCCTCTAAGATCTCAAGCATTGGTTCACTAAAAGGCATCATAGATTCCATAAGAGTATATCCTGTCATTGACCAATATGGTAATATTCATGTTTATGTAAAAAAGATAAGGCAAAATTAGATGTGAGGGTTAGTTATTTTTTTTGAATCCATAAAAGTGAACCCCACACTTCTAACCCACTCTTCAATTTTCATCTCCACCACGCAAAAACAAACAAAACCTGCCTCCATCTCCATTAGGGGTGCAAAGGTATAACATGCTTTTGCATAGTGATGTGAAGTAGTGGCAACAAAAAACAGTGACACTGGACAAGGAAATTGTTTCTCTTTGGATCCTTGGATCAAGAAGCTATAATATATTTAATAATTTATACCCCTGTATATTTTGCTTTTCTAAAACAATATCCTGACTCCTTTTGAAGGCATCCATTGTATTGATAGCAGATTCTATTCCTTAATTGCCCTTACTGTAAAGAATCCCTTTGTTGCATATGAAATCTTCGTTATTCAAGTCTCAGTAGAGGACCTCTTGTTATTTTTTCCCATAATGCATAACTTTGCATTTGCCTGTATTGAAATTCATTTGCCACTTGCTTGCCCAGTGTCCCACTCTGTCTAAATCCTCCTGCAGAGAAGCAACAGCAAGGTTAGACTGTATTTACCTACCTAATTTTTTGCCAACTCTCATACACTCATATTTAGATATTCATTACAGAAAACCCCTCATTTCTAGCGGTGGTGGTGTCCATGAAATGACCCAAGGTTTTTATCCTTATTGGAGCTTGCGGCCCAGATAAACTTTTGGGATGCTTTTTTAGCTTTGTGCAATTGACCCTTTATTTATCTTGTATCCCTGTATATTGCACTATTTTCTGTGTTATTTTGCTATTTTCAGGGTTACTGCTTGCACGGAAGCTATTGACAGCCTGTGAAGCATATCTGACTTTGTGGCTTTCCCTACTTCATTGTGGTTTGATTTTACTGTATAAGGAAACTGACACAGTCATTTTTCATTCCACTTGTGATTTGAATTTATTGTATTATTGTTTTTGTTTCATTTGACTTGCTTTAGCTACATTTTCGAATAAACTTTTTTTGAAGTAAAGAAAGTATTTTACCTTGTGGCACAGGATAGGAAGTATTGACTTTTTGGTATGTTTAATTGTTATTTTGTATGCCAAGTTTTTTGTTGTGTTTGTTATGAAGCAGTGTTTTATTTTTATAGTCAAGGGACCAACTGGGCCCTCTGGGCCATAAGGTGCCAGTCCTCCCTTGATTAGGTGGACATGGACTGCTTTATGCCTCCTGGAGGAAAAGTTGAGGTAAAATGATGGGAAAGAGAAGATAAAAGGTTGAAAAGCTGTAATGTAAGAGGTTTAAAGGCTGTGGTGATGGAGGACATAAAGTCGTTTAACAGAGAGAGGCTGGTTAGGGAGTATCTAGTGGAGGTGGAAGGTCGTAGGGTAAATAAATGGAACACGTCAAACTCTGCTATGCTAAGTGACTTGGTAATTAAAGCCTGAGACATGATGAATAAATGAATGGGAAGATACCCTTGTGAGATTTGCCCTGGGTTAGTGAATACCCAGCAATCTATTACACTAAAGATTAGCTTCATATGGGAAAATTCACAAGACACTAAAACCGGAGCTTTTCAAGCAGATTATCGCACTTGGTAGACAGTAGCTACCTAAAACCTATGCATATTTTGGCGCTGATTGGTTTACTGGAACGACATGTAAATACTGAAATGATCTCTTGATTACAACTGATCAAATCACCACAACACTCCCTTTCATGCTGGCTAAACACTTGAAACAGTTAAATTAAATCCATCCTTCAGAAGGTCAGCTCACTGAAAATGGCAAGCTTGCAGTTTGCTCGGCTGCTCTTGCCCCCGTGCTCTTTATTTGAAGAGCATATTAGAATGCGGTCGGTGAAATAATTGTGGCAGCGTCAGTATAGTAAGTTCAAGCGGTGGCAGCCCCTTTTGGCAAGCTGCCTTGCAGGTGTTTGCTCCCATCATGCAAAACTAATTGCTTTAACATTATGGTTTTAAATCAACAACATAAAAAAAGCTCTCCCTGAAGTGCTATATTTTTTATTATCATTTTTCTTCATTCTGCTGTATTTTTGTCTATCGTTTTGGTTCAGTGAACTGTTATGCACTGAGAATTTCTTCTCCACTTAAAACGACATCATGATTGGAATATTCAGTAACCCTTTCACGCCTAAGATAAATTTCAATGTATTGTAATGTATTCACACACCTGGCATGGAAAGAGTAATAGAGTCTTAGTGAATAACCTCACACACCATCTGCAATAGGTTTTTTGATAAGCCTCGTTCTTTTTATTATGTTTAAGTATTATTTTTAGTGCTCTAATCTAGTTTTATATTTCAGCGTCTATCACAGTGTGCAATCTAAATGTTTTTTTTTGTATTGCATCTTTTCTTTCAGTTTATGTAGTCCCATTTCTATTACTCTCATACCCTTAGAGCCATTACACTTTCCTAGAATAGGCATCTCTGTTCTGCATTTTTTCATACTCACTCCTAACTTTACACACTCACTAAAAACTCACTAAAAACTAGTGCATTCGTATTTGGGAGAACATGAAAATGGACACAAATGTTGCGTTTTTGTTTGTCAAACCAAATAATGAACAAAGGAATATGGCGGCGGATAAATGCACACGAAGATGCACAACACGAAGAATCTTATATATATATATATATACTAGACTAGCCTATTAGTTAAGACAAAATCCCTAAATATGTTCTAGCTAATCTCTCCGGTCCATCCCCCCATACAAGTAACTGCCTCTTGCCTATCTTAAATCTTCAGTAGTATAGCAGGGGTTAATATGTGAATCCACAAGGAAGAAAAAACTAATAGCGTGAGAAAAATAGATCCCTAGCACTCTAACCCCAAAAAAACTAATAGCGTGAGAAAAATAAACCCCTAACACTCTAACCCAATGCTCGTTTCGCCAAGATGCACCTCGGCTTCATCAATCACTAAGCGGGAAATCCGGCTTTGGCACCAGGATGTAAAGGTCCGTAAGAGCGGTTCTATTGGATCCCGGCAGGGGGCTCGCCTGGCATCAACCAATGAAGAGTCTGAGCAACTGCCCTCTCCCATTCATTATTTTGTGTGAAATTAATGCAACTATGTCAATGCTGCTAACATTTGTTTCATTCATAGGTTTGTTTTATGAATAAGGGACAGAGTTAGATCATTCATATAAATCACCAGAAGCAAACCTATGAATCAAACAAATGTATAACACTGTAACAGTTAGCAGCAGCATTGACATAACTGCATTACACTAAAGAATGAATGGGAAAGGAGAGCTGCTCTTCATTGGTTGATGCTAGATGAGCCCCTGCCAGCGACCAATAGGGTCGCTCTTAACCCCTTAACGACAATCCACATACATGTACGGGGTTGCCGTGCAACGGGTTAACGACAATGCCCGTACATGTACGGGCTGCCGTTAAACAGCTGCATCGCCGCGATCGCGGCGTTTTCGCCGCGATCGGCGGCTTTGCAGCATCCACGGAAGCCTCCCAAGTGAGGCTGACCGTGGATCCGGGGAGGGCAGCCCTCGGCAGCCCTCCCCGGAAGAAAAATGGCCGCCGCCGCACCGATCATGAAAGATCGCGGCGGCGCCCGGCTAAAACAGCTTAGGAAGCGATCTGAATCGCTTCCTAAGCATAAATGGTGTTACTGACATGCCTCGATATCGAGGCATATCAGCAACACTAGCCCCCGACCCCCGATCGCCTTGTGATTGCTCCGAAGAGCAACCACAAGTGCCATCCTGTAAATGACGTTGCCGTCATTCACAGGATGGAATTAACAATAGATCTTAGTTCACAGAGGGTCTATCCAGACCCTCTTGTGAACTCTCGAGCTCCTCCTGCAGGTTGAATGCAGGTACTGCATCCAACCATGCAAGGTCAATGGAGCCCAGCTCACTAATGAGTGATTAGTAAAAAAAAAATAAAAAAAAAATTAAAGAAAATTTTTTAAAAAATGTTTAAAAAAATAAAAATAATATGGTAACATATAAAAATCCCCACTGTCACCAAAAAAAAAAAAAAAAAATTAATAAGCAAGTCCTAAAATTCTTTATCTTTACAAAAATTCCAGCATGGAAAGAGTTAAAATATTGGCATTACAAATGCCCATAGGGTGTCTCGTATTAAAAAATGCATGAGTGGATGGGATAAATTGAATTGGCCGGGTTCAAAGGTGTCCCAAATATGGGACATGGGGGCAGTAGGATCAGATGTCTAAATGGCCAAAAAATACACACCTCACAAAGGCGGCCTTTTACCTCCCAAATAACCCAACAAACCCATGCATGTGGGGTATCACTGCGCTCAGGAGATGTTACTGAACACATATTGGGGTGTTGTTTGACACGGACATATACCAGGAGCGATAATTTTATACCTGAAGTACAACGTGTGTGAAAAAAAATACAAAAAAATTTACTACCATAAAGTTTCACAAAGGCTGGTGGTAAAATTAGTGCATGGAAAGGGTTAAAATACCAGCATTTCAAATACCTTGGGGTGTCTAGTTTTTAAAAATATATGACTTGATGGGGTAAATTGCATTGGCCGGCTTCAAAGATACCCGAAATGGCACATGGGGGGAAGAATTACCAGATTTGGAAAAAAAGGTTTTGAAATAGCAAAACGCTACCTGTACTTATTGCCCCATAACGTGCAGAAAAAAGCAAAAAAACATAAAAACATTGGGTATTTCTAAACTCAGGACAAATAGTAGAATCTATTTAGCAGGTTTTTTCATTCGTTTTTGCAGATGAGTAAAAGTTTTTTGTTTAAAAAGTGAGAAAAAGTAATTTTTTAACAAAAAATCCCCATATTTTATCATTTTTTTTATAGTAAATTAGATGATATGATAAAATTAATGGTATCTAAAGAAAGCCCTGTTTGTCCTGAAAAAAACAATATATAATATGTGTGGGAGCATGAAATGAGAAAGAAGAAAATCACAGCTAAACAGGAACACCGAAAAATGTTAAAATAGCCATTGTCCCACAATATACTACGAGTAATAACCCCTATTGTCCTTAAGGGGTTAAGGACCTTTAAATTCTGGCCTTGGCGTCTGACATCAGCCAATGAAGAGCAGTCCCACTAACACTAAAGAATGAATGAGAAAAAACAGCTGCTCTTACGGACCTTTAAATCCTGGTGCCACAGCCGAGTTTTTCGCGTAGTGATTCCCCGCCCTGATGAAGCTGAGGTGCATCTTGGTGAAACGAGCATCCGGTTAGAATGTTAGGGATTTATTTTTCTCACACTATTTGTTTTTGCGGGTTAGAGTGCTAGGAATCCATTTGCTTTGTTTCCCTTGTGGATTCCCGTATTAACCCCCGCTATAATATGGAAGACTTAAGATAGGCTAGAAAACCGGCAGAA
Source organism: Spea bombifrons (assembly GCF_027358695.1). NCBI lineage: Eukaryota > Metazoa > Chordata > Amphibia > Anura > Pelobatidae > Spea > Spea bombifrons. Next base: position 30,120,575 of record NC_071094.1, read on the forward strand.
AACGAAGAGAAAAACAATACGAAGAACACATGCGCATATACGTACGAAACCAACACGAGAATGGGCGAACATTCGTAGAACATTTTTTTCCCTGAAGATGATCATGAAGACTTTTGCCAGCACCCAAGTCTACTAAAACCCAACTATTCAGAAGCATACAATCTATCCTCCTATTACCCCAAACTGCATCCTGAAGAAGCCCTGCTTGCTGGAGAGCTTGTGAAGATTCTATGGAAAATGTTGTCTTTCAACACCTAACACTAACACAGGCCCCCTCTCCCGTTGTAGGTGTGCTTCATACAACTGTACCTCAGGGTTTCGATTCACAGATTAGCCCTGGAGTAGGCTTATCAATTAAGTGTGCTGTTTATAACTACTCTTAAAAGATTAATTATAGTAGATTTGTTGATAACCTTTCCTTATAAGATATATTACACCAAAATAGAGATTTTTTTTATTTCTCTTATTCATTATTTCATTATAAATATTTTTCTTAAGGGAAAATTCATTGAAGTTTTTGACTTGTTAATAATATGCTTTTGTCTGCCTTTGCTCACCGAGCAGTTGCTATGAAAATAGTGGTGTAATACACAACCCTTTTTAGTATAACTGCTAGTTCATGATTGCAATAGTGACCCCTAGTGTGCACTGATTGCAATAACACCCCGCAACAAAATACAGACCATCCTGATTTTTCATCATATTTTACAAAATGACAGATCTGAGACATATTTCTATCTTCATAGGAGATAGATGTTTGTAAGAAGCTGAATATTGTTGGGCTGTTATGTTTTAGCTACTAACAAAAATGATCAAAATATGATTATCTGAACTCGGGGAAAAGGCTTATCGCACAGGGAAATTTTTCTATTACAATTCACAAATCATTTTTTATGGTTCCTTTCTTTTCCTAATCTGCAGAAAGAAATGTTCACTTCTCATTGTAACATCAATCTATTTTCACATTCTGTCAGACAAGCAGTTTTCTCTGAAGCCGTACTTCATGTTCAGGAACCTATATGGAAATTAGCAAAGGAAAGTAAAGAACATTATACTATCTAACTACACAATTCCAACCCTGATTTTTTTCACATAATGTATAAAGAATCAAGATTGTTGACTTCTGCCAAAACACATTTCGTTCATCTGAGGTGTTTTCTATCACACTTCAAAGCAATCTTAAAGAATTGTGCTTGTGCTCAAGAACAAGATGTTAGGCCATGCTGGTGTTAGGGTGCAAGGATGGTAGGACTCACAGGACCTTGTGCAGGGTCACTGGACAGCTGAGCCCCAGATTATCGGCGGGTGTCTTAGACTTTCTCTATGGTGCGGGAAAGACTTGATATGCGGCTACCCAGGACAGTGCCTGAAAATCCTAACAGTCCTGCAAAAAACACCACTGTTGGCATGTATGGTATATGGAATGGTAACAGTTTGTTTTTCCGGCTCTTTTTTGTGGATTTTCCCACCAAATTGTTCCTGTTCTTCTTCATTTAACGTTTAACAGAATCTTTTAAAGCAGTGCCTAAATGCATCTTCCTTAGAATGTTTAAAGTAATATCATATAACTTCCCTTCTGCGCAATAAGAAAACATTTGTCGGTGTTGGGCAGAGTGATAGGGGATCATTGCACATCATGTGATCTCATTCTTTATATCTCTCTATCCTACCAGCATCGTTCTCCTACTGTCTTCCCCCACACTCCTCTCCCAGCACCATTCTTAATGTCTTCACTCTCTCCTTGTTAACCCCTCTACCCTATGTCTCCCATCCTAACCCTCCTCCTCTTTACTTCGTCCTACACTCTCCTGCCTGTCAACTATTTACCCTTTTCCTCTCATCAGCGCTCTCAAACCCTCTCAAACCCACATACCCTTAACCTCACCGGGAACTGTTTTTGTACATTCTCTTCCCCCAAATCCTATTCCCCCACTTGTCAAAGTATGACACAAATCAAGCAAATTCATTTGTAAGGTCCGTATTACATGAAAAATGTACAGTATCTGTAGCTAGGAATATTTAACATCTGGTTACATTTGTATTTTATTCACCTCTTTGATGCTCCTCAAATATTTAGAAGGTCATCAGAATAATTGTTGGGGCGTACCACGATGAAGTGCCCTGCTCCTTGGTAAAATCACACACTGTGTACTGTTGGTTAAAATGAATTCAGAAGACTTTTTGCGTGGCATGTGCCCAAACATAATGCAATCTTGTGATTAAGTGTACGCCAAGCAAAACGTATTAAATAGGCTCTTTTGTTCGTCTGCTTTTGGTGTAGTTGTCTGGATTTATAGAAACTAGAGTGATTTTATCACAGAGAACAGCACTTCATGGTATGCGAGACGGACTGCCTGTGGAGCATCTGTTTCTTGGCTTCTAGAGGATTTTTGGCAGCCAGAAAAAGTTTTATCAGCCCTGTATATGTATACTCCGAGAACTCTTACAAAGCATATTGCTGAAATAAAAACTGATACCCAAAAATGTATTAAAACAATTAAAGGGGTAAACCATGCGCACGACGATGCTGATGAGTCTCATAGAGGCTCCTAGAGCAAGTTACCAAAGAGAGTGAGCTTGCCCTAAACATACGCTAGATAAAATGCTCAACATTGGAGGAGGTATAAAAATTCACCTAGCTCAGCTATGGTTGGTTTAGTAAAAAAAATTAAGTGTTTTTAAAGTGAATGATAGCCAAATACTCACCTATTTTGCCCTTTTTCCCTTTGTTAGCTGCTCTCACCTCCACTACAGTCTACACCATGGGTATACAACTCCAGTCCTCTTGGACCTCAACCAGGCCAAGAATTCTGTGTATCTACATTAATACATCTTCACTTGACTTGCCTACATTCATGCTGGCATATCCAAAAGTTGTGTCCCTCAAAGACTGGAGTTGTGCACCCTTGGCCCGTGCCATGAATAATAACGCATTATTGTTGTCACCAGCTGTTACCTTTATATACACTATTATTCTCTCTCTTTTCTAGGCGCTACAGTGTTAGCATGGGTTAAATATTCTCTAGATAACCAGGGAGAAGATTATGTCAAATATGCTTGTATGTTTTTGTGTAATCACTTACATGCTTTTTATCTCTAGAATACATGTATTTAAATATATCTACTTTGCATGATGCTGGATTGAATCAAAGAGCCCTTTGAGAATTAGCGGGTTGTTGTGCAATTCATCCATCAAACATTCAAAATAAGATTTATCCATCAAAAGGCATTGCTATAGTCAGCAGTTGTGATCTTATCAACAGGGATTTCAGAAGAAAAAATGTTTGATTGACAGTAAAAAAGTACTGCAAGAAAAGGGACTTCTGTTTGGAAATTACTGGGTATAGCAGACAAGGTGACCCCACTTAAAGAACATTTCCCAATCGACTCTTTTGCTTCAGGAGAGGCATGTAATGAATTAAGAATTTATTTAATGCTTTAGAGGTTAATTACTTAGAGCACCAAGTATGGCATGTCAAGGTAGTGGCTTATAATGAACCCTCCAATATTGAAGAAGAACCTGTTTGGGTTGAATTCCTAATTTGCGATGTGCTGAATTATGAATATTTTTGCACTGTTATAGGACAATGGCTCCAACCTAGCCAGATGGCTCTTTAATAATTACTGCCCCTGATAGATCCTGCCCCGCTCATCTTGGGATACTCGGAAAACATTCACTGCTGGGGGGAATTAGGGATCAATAATGATAGGCTCTATTTCAGGGTAAAAGGCATGAACACTGACAGCCTCAAAGCTCTTAGTGTCTAAGCAGAGATCCGAAATGGTAATTATGGCTATTAATACCGGAAATAGAAAATTTAACAAAATGGAACCACAACTGTCATGTTGTAAGATCCCCATAAGGTTAGGAGACCAAGGTAAGTAAACAGGGAAATTATAAACCCAAAGTGGCACAACATGTAGAGGCAGCATTGTGACACTATTGTAGTGTATGGGAATTTCTAGAAATTGACATAGATCGAGATTGTAATTAAAGAACTAAATAAAAAGGGGTTTCATTTGTTTTGCTTGCTGGCGGTGTTTACTCTACTTTTTATTGTATTTTTTTTCTTGACAATTGACACACATTTCATTGTTTGTGTCGACTAATTCCCGGCACAACGATGGTATTAAAAAAAATACATAGCAAAGGTATATATGTATCTGTCTGTATATATGCTACCAGTAAGAGCTGCTCAAATGTGCAGCGATCAGACCTCACAGACTTCTGCAATTTGTAGAAATTCAGAGTGGAATTGTAGAGCTATAAATAAATATAAATAAATAGATGTATAGATGAATGGGACTGGAGTATTAAAGCTTTGATCTTCTTATAGCATGCAGAATTAGTTTTTATTGTAGCTTTTTTTAATTTCATGATGTCAACTAGTATATATACACACACTATATGAATATATGAATATATATATATATATACATTGTGTGTAGTTTTCTATATTAAAATCAATTCTATTTTTAGAGTGAGTATGAATTATACAGATCTCAGAGTATTGTTATTCTTACGTATACAAACAACATAATCCTTTTTATTATTTCCATCCACTTTGGTATTAATATAAAATTGTAATAGTACTATGTGCCGTATGTGACTACGACTCTTGCTGCCGCATCATATTTAAAATTGCAGCTCCATCCTAAAATGCTTTTGATGAAATTGTTACAGAAGGACTGATTGGCTGTAGACTCTCCCTAGTCCTAGGTGCTTATACCAATGGGACGAAAAGTAACACAACATCCAATAACCATAATACTAGTGATGCTTTGATTGGAGGACCTTGATAGGTTCATTGTTTATTGTTCGACAAACACAGTCCATTTGTAATCGTGTTCAAGAGTTAATATAAAAATGTACATTATGGGGAGATGTATGTGTGTCCAATGAAATGGGTTTGCAGTTCAGTTACACATCTTTATATATGGCTGCGTTATTATTCTAAATGGAGAAAGGAATAAAGTCTCCTAGTTGCAAGGTAATGTTATTTATTAAAATGCACCGACAGAAACAGAGAATTTACAGCAGCTAAGAACCGCTCAGCCCATCTAGTCTGCCTGCTTTTCCTGATATAAGAACTCAAATAGAAAGCCCAGAACTCAGAATGATGATCCCGCAAAAGCAAGGCTTTTAAACAGCATAATGTATATACGTTTAGCCTGTAAGACAGATAAATATGTTTTCTAACTGGGATCTGTATTGCACATCCAGCCTTAACAGCTCAGTGTAAGATTTTAGAAATGGTTCCGACATAAGGAGGGTTTTGTCTCAGTTTTGCTTTAGGGCTTTCAGAAATAAATAAATAAACGTTCCTACAAACCTGTTTGCTGGTAAAACGAGTAGGTATTTCCGCGTCTATGCACTTGAAGGATTTTGTATTATTGTTAAAGAAATCCCAGGCCGGGTTCTTTGTAGGGGAGTTTCACATATAAGATGATGTGTGGTTAGAAATGGGAAACAGTAGCCACTGATTGATAGAGCATGGGAATGCAGAGCTTGCATGAAAGATTGCTTTTGGGACAGAGCCTTGGTTCCTGTAGGAAATATTTCTCTTATCGTTCCGCTACCAGAAAATCGGTATTCCATTCCAAACCTTTTAATTGAGGTCAAGATTATCGCTGGCAATTGGGGAGTTGATTTTTTTTCCATAAATGACATTTATTAGTTGACACTTAATATATCATTTTTTTTTCCAACCTATTTCTTTTTTTTTTTTGTAATTTTTTTTTTTTATTTTTTTTATAGACATTTGTTTATTTTTCTTACATTTTCAAGTCCCCAGATCTCTCGGAAATAAATAATTTGTAAATAATATATTGATAGAAATTAAAAAATATTTAACAAATACATTTTTCATTCATTTTAAAACTGTAGTCTAGCTTAATTGTAAATTGAATATACTTCAATACGATAAACATCTGTTAAACCCAATGGTGTTGATGATCTTGATTTTAATTGGTACAACGTTAACACTAATATTGTCGTATTGTTTAAATATTGCTGTGGAATAAGATGTATAACAAAATGCTATTTCTTATGTTACTATATTTCTTATAATACTATATTCTAATATATGGCAAAATGTGTGCAGCGCCTTTCTGAAATCTATATAATTTTTGTATTTATGTTTCTGAGCTAAATTTTCTTATAAATGTGCAGGCATACGGAGCTTCTAAAGGTTGGGGAGTAGGGCGTAAATAAGTCCTTCAGCGTTAATAGCAGAATAGCAGTGGCCTTGATTCATCAGATGACACTGCGGCTTAGAACCTCTCCGAATTGATTTTTATGGAAATCGAAAGCTCCTTCAGAGCATCTGCTGATAAATATATTTTATAACTGGAACCATAAAATAGCCCACAGACACAATTAAACGTCCTCATTCACGTCCAAGTAGAGTACTTGAGTACAGAGTCATGCTCTTCACAATGGAGTAGAGGTTCACTTCACAGTAGTGGTTGTCCTGGTTTATTCATAACAGTATTTTTTTCAAGGCATGACAATCAACTGCTCAAAGATAACAGAACTGTTAGGTTTGTGTTGTTCCTGCATATACTACAACTTCTTCAGGTGTTTATAAAAAAAATAATTGAATTTTTGGATTTTCCTTAAGCCACGATGAACTCTGTGGTACATACATCCTGAAGCACTTTGCTACCAACCTTGAGTTTTTTCCACCTACCACAACCATTGGCAAATCCAGACTAGGTTTGTGAACTCCTTGTACTGTGAACTTGGTACGACAGCGAAGATTCAGAGGCTGCGTAAACACTAGGGGAATTGTGCTGTTGTGAACAATGACAGCTTCTATAATACTTGGCTCCTACGTCCATCCTTTTACTCCTCTCTTTCTACCACTCCCATACTTTTCCTCATTATGTCCTACTTACCCCCCCTCCAGTTTTTCTTTCCCACGTCTGTTATTTTTTTTCCTCCATCTTACACTTTTCCTCTCTCGCAGTCATACAAGGCCGTTTGTGCACCAGTCCAACCAAATGTAAATTAATTGGAATCTCCAAATGGTTGGACAACCTGAAATATGTTATATTTTACGTATTTTACCTCATAAATGTCTTAAATTGTACAAAATAGCAATGTCAATCAGTAATAACATGACCCAGTCTAGATGTCTAGAAAGAAATTATTATGAGATGTGTTAGAGAGTTGATTTTCCTCCTTCACTTGCACTTGGCTGGAGAACAAGCGATCAGCCCAAACATTACTTTCCTGCGATTCTAGATTTCCAGTCTTCTGTTGCCTTAGGGAATGGCAATACTTTGAAATGTTGTGTTCTCCTTGCTTCACTTTTTCAACAGGAGAACATTACTGCTAAGAAAGGTTATTCCTTTTGCACTCACTGCCCAGCATGATGTGTTAAGTAAAGGCCTGATGCTGTCATCTCTGATAGTCCACATTTATTTTTTCCCTTTTACACAACAGAATAAATTGTCCTTTTCAATTAAAGTCAAATGTGAAGAATACACCCACATACATTTTGTTCACACAGGGAGGATATGTATGCAGCCTTTTAACCTATTTAATGCCAGACGGGGGGGGGGGGGTAGCAATGCTCATCTCATCACAAAGAAACCCTGTGATACACACAAATTGTGTTTTATAAACAGAGTTTAATTAAATATTAAATAAAGGGAAATCTGGTAGTTATTAATCACTATTATGTTAAACACAAATAAGCTAAGTCAGGGGGCAACATTTGGTTATGGAGTTTTAAAGATAGAAATACCTATTTTGGAGAACTTCGCAGGTCATCTCTTGGTATCTTCTTCAAAACAGAGAAATTACCCTTTTATATCAATTGCATAAATGCCTGCTATATACACATACCTCAAATCCTTAGCTATTCTTAACATTGCCTCTACCGTTCCCCTTTGAAATTCTCACCAATGTCCTTGGAGATCATACCCACAACACTTATTAATACATGTGCTATAGCTACGTGAAGGCTAGAGGACCAGAACCCTATCACAGAGACTGCCACCCGGTCCTGGACGTATGCAACTGCTTGTTGACAGCTGATCTGATCAGAGCTTTAACTTGGGATCTTAGTACCTAAGGCATGGTCAGATGATGGCCCCTGTTTGGAGGTCACACTCACTTCTGGAGGTAGAGGGAATAACAATGAGGTACAGTGGCATTGCAAGGAGGTGCATTGGTGGCCGATGACTAGCTGTACCTGGGGTAGCTGGCCCTCTTGCCCCATTGAGAGGTTCACCTTGGGTCAGTATATGCCCTGATGCTGACGTGTTACCCTCAGCCGATTAGCAAAGGCACACATCAATGATTTTCTCTTGATTCAAAATCAATTCTATCTTGATTTAGGTGAACATATCACCTACAGCACAAGCAGTGGCTGTAGATGCGCCCTGGAGTAACCTTTGCTTTTTTTAAAGAAGCCAACATTATTTTTAGTGGCACCCTAGGTTAGTGATTAGCATGTATCCCAAAACTGGAGACCATTTTAACAAGGGGAAAAAAATGTTACTCCAACCATACAGATGTATATAGGTTCTAAATCTTTCAAGCAAGACGCGTAACAGATGGGTTAGGTGGCTTTTATCTGTTGTCATATTCCATATTCACATCTGGATAAGCAATGCAATACTTAAGGATGCTTTGAGAGCTACTACTGTCTCAATACCACAGGGATCCTTCACATCGTGAATCCGACATATGGTGCATTTAGTTATAATTCATATTACGCCTTGCTCATGTCTCTACCAGTTTAGTCTTTTTTTCCCAATGCCTACCAGTTAAGGTCAAAGCATTAAGAGAGCTTTATTTTTATTTCCAGTGAGTGTTCTGTCCTTATTCTGTTCTGACCTATTTAATACTAAGGCAGATGTTAACAGTTTATTGACCTTCCATCTTCTATACTGGATACAGATGTGTTTTACAGATGTTTCCATCATCTTTTAAACTCTTGGTTAGTTTTCTATCAAACACTGGTGCTGTAATGGTGTATTTTAGCACCCAAAGATTGTGTCCTCCATCTTTAAACTCTATCAATAGTTGAGGCAATAAAGAGATCTACAACAGTAGATCCGTCGACAGATAGGTGGATGTATCAGGTAGACATGCAGTTGAGTCCAGATTATTTAAAACGTTATTTTTAATTGTGGAGTGGAACTGTAAGTCTTTGATTTGCATATTCATTATTAGTTCTGCCTCATCCTATGGCATATTATAGGCTACCCTGTACTAAGGTATACGGTGTCTACTAAAATATGGTTCCTTCCTAACATGTTTTGTCCTGTTTCATCCTTAGGCAGACCACTAACCGTATTCTGCAGAGCCTTCTTTGGATTTACTGGAGACAACGCACCCCAGATCTACTGGATGAGAGGAGACAAGTTTATAGAAGAATTAGAAAATCATATTAAAGAAGGGGTAGTCAGGTAAAAATCCACAAGAAACTGTGTTTGTAAATGTAACTATGTAAACAAATTATTATTATTAATATTATTATACTTTATTTATAAAGCGCCGACAGATTCCGCAGCGCTGTACAAAGAAGAAAATGATACAGATAACGACAAGTACAATCCAGCAATTGACATTGAGGAATGAAGGGCCCTGTTCCCGCAGGAATTTACAATCTAGGTGGATTATTCCTTGTCTAAATGACCAAATACATTTGTCAATAAGCCACATAAAAAAATCTTGGCAAACCTCTACCACCCTAGCCATACCCCCCAGACCAAGTGCCCTAATTTGATAATTTGAAATGCTGAAACACATATTGGTATAAACTACTATAAAATGCCGGTTTATTTTCACGTAGAAGAATAAATTGCATTCCCCTTCTGATTATAATGATTCCTATTGATCTATCTACTCCCAGCAAAGTAATAGGCACAGAAGTTGTAAAGGTTCTCCAGCTGTTTATTGAAGTATTGCGATGCTCCATTTCTGGTTCTATATTTAGCAAACCTTCATTATTTGTTGAGATATTATAAATATCTATGGAGCTTTCTAAAGCAATGTGAGTATCCTCTTGTATTGAGTAGCTAGTCACAAAGGTGTATACTAAAAATAAACACAATATAGCAATATATTATATTAATTACAAGAATCTCTGGAAATGTCATAGTGGATGAATCATTGCAAAAGGGTTTATGTGCCCGTTTACTTAGGTGACAATGTCCAGCTGTCAATGTATCTACAAAAATAACCACTAGCTTATTGCATTGTCTTCGTAGTTGAAGGGGGTACATTAAGGGTATAGCCACCCAAAACAATCCAGGCTGGCAACCATACGTATATGAATCAGTTGGATTACTTGTAATTTGATTTTTAAAGTTACGCTGCAATAAAATGAAGACAATTAAGAAGAAATGAAATTGAGTAGAATTATCCATCTGCTACCCACGCTGGTACCTGACAGCTACCATTCCCTGTGGGATGTTTATACAGCAATCAGAGGCTGGACAGAGCTATTGATTTCTCAGATTAATTAGCTCATAATTTTGTAGTTTACCAGTGGTTTTAAACCATTCGTGCCACTGGGTGTACAAAATCAATCATTGGACAGGCTAGTTTTTGGCAAAACGTCTGGAAACACTAATAACTAAAGATGTTGCTGTTGAAACGAGATGTCATGCTCAGATCATTAGCCGGATAAAGCAGAAGAACCCAATCAGTGGCTCTCCAACAGTAATTCCCATGATTGTCCACAGACTGTGATCAGAATAGTTTTGCAGCTTATGGGACAGTGAAGATAGGATGGTTTCATAGGGGACCCTACAATTAAATAGGTCTAAGCAACTATCGGAACCCCTTAGAGAATATGCATATCGCTGCCTCACACATTCTGATGCTTTGGGTTGGTCAATGGAACAGCCTAGTCCCCAAGGTTGTATTTGAATGCATTTTACTTCATATGTTTAGTTATCAGTGTTACTAAATGCATACCTCCCCTAGTGTTTTTGGGGCAATTCTCACAGGGCAGGGATTTTTGAGAAAATGTCCTGCCTAGGTGCCCTGTTTTTTTTGTGGGCAGTGGGAATCATGGGGCAGAGGTCCAAACACAGCAATGTGGCCATTTAAGTAGCGCTATCCCATGGCCATGGGTCCGCCCATGACGATTTCGGCACCTGACCACACCCCGAATTGGGACACCTGAAATGTTGAGGGCTATGAAAATGAGTTGCATCTTACTTAACTCCTGGCTACTTCTACCAAGACCAGGGAGCACAGATATGTAAATTCTTGCACATGCTCAATACCACTCCTATTGAAGTCGCTGAAGTGGCAGCCAATCACATGTATGCTAGCAAACTTTTAGTGTTTTAGATATAATACATGTGATTGGCTACTGCTACTCTCAGTCATTCCAATAGAAATTAAATACCTAAAGAATGCCTGCACCTATTTGCATGCAGTCAAATGCCCCATAGCCCATGCAAAGGTAACTCAAATATGCATTTAACGTGAAAATAGGAGTCCCCCTTCACCCAGAATTATAGACACTTTGCATCAAATTAGGGTGTTTACTCTCCATAAACGATCGTTGATTCCTCCAAGCATATAAAGGTAAAAAAAAAGGTAATATAGTCTCTATACAATGATTAATATATGTAAAAGGTCAGGGAATGGAAATATACGCACGCATTGATTTCTGATTATGGAAATGTCACTTGGCAGAACGCTTCAACCGTTCATTTAATGATCAACGAAATAATGATACTTCTTCAATTGGAAATACTATGAGGGTTATAATACCAATTTCTGGACTTGTAATGAAATGGTGCTTCTCTAAGAACTCACTCCAGACTGTAATCCACACTTTGATAAGTGATCATCTGAAGGTGTTTTTAGTCTGTGCTTCAGTGGACCTGCAAATGGTAATAATATCCTCTGCATCTTTCTAATTATCTGAGAACTAGTTGTTCTGCAAACATAGTAATTACACAAGAATGTTACAAACAATGCGTGCATTTAATGAAAAGTATGGAAAATTGATTTGATAGAACATTGTTTTTATTCCCCCATAATGCCTTCTGCTGATTTGATTTCATTATGAAACTGCCAGGTATGGATAATTAGAACATACACATATTTTTCAGCCCTTAAAATAATTATGTTCTAATTATTCTATTTTTTTTGTTTGTCTTATCTGGTTCATTTTGGGGAAAGTGCAGATGTTAATGAGTTTTGCACAGTAATTATACAGTTTACATACTCTTACATATTTCCAACTCACCCCCACCCTAAAAGCATCTAACACGTTCGGTTATATGCTTTTTCGTTTTCTCTGTAGTTTTTTCCTGTATATCTCTAGTTTTATGTAAATTCTTCTTTTTTATATAGAACACCTGCTATTTGCCACTGAAATATTTATTTACACCAGCTTTATCTGTGAAGCGTTGTGAACCTGTTATATTTAAGTAAAAAAAACATGGTCCCAGTGCTAAAGTCAGTGCATACTCGCAGGTGCATGTGTATTCACTGTTAATAATAATGAGAAGTAAGTATTAAGATAAACTGATATTCAGCGCTCCATCTTGGATAGTGTTAACAACCTCACTCAGCAGTCATCCAAAAGTAGGAGTGCGCCTATGGATAGTTAAGCATACCTCCTAAGTGTCCCGGTCTTCGCAAGGAGGTTTGCAACTTTTGGGCACTGTCCCAGGTAGCCGCCTTACTTTCCTGCTTATGCGGGCAATGAGGATCCTGAGCCAGTTGGGAAGATCCTCTGATCACCTCGCCTGGCTGTGGAAGATGCAAAATCAATGGAGGCCTCAATTTCAGCTCCCAAATGGCCACTTCACAATGCTCTGAAGCTGAGGGCCACGAATGTTTGCATTTTAAGACTGGGACTGGGATAATGAGGTGACACTTTAAGGCTGGTGGCAGCCTAATGATGTAACCGTGGCCGACGGCTTGATCTGATAGGCTGCGTGTAACGTTTCTATGCCCACATAACCTATAACCTCCATCATATTCACTGAATAAGCATTCTATGCTAAGACCACCATTGACTCCTAGGTCTACTGTTGCAACTGTGTCAATATCATTCCCTTTGAAACATCATCACATAAAGAGCATTGACTCTATTAACTCTAGTTTTCTACATTCTAGGTTACTTAAGGAACACCTTGGGGAGAAAGAAGTGGAATTAGCGCTCATATTTGATATTATTCAAGAAAAAGACCTGGGAAATTACAGCTGTCACGTAGAGAACAAAAATGGGCACAATCATGCCACAGTCATCTTGCGTACAAGAGGTATGTTTTATTACAGAATTAGTTGCTGAAAAATAGGAATGTGAATTCTGCCCTAAATAGCATGCCGGAGAGTATTAACAATATATTCCTCGCCCCTCTGGTACCCAAAGGTTAAAAAAATTAGAATGTCTCTATCCTTGCAGTTAGAGGATTATCCAAGAGACCCCATCAGACTCTTTTCATCTATGCAATCTACTAACCATACAGCTAGCAAATGTTTGCCTTTTAAGACAGTGCCGGACTGGGATAATGAGGTGGCCCTGGCATTTTAAGGCTGGCTGGAAGCTTAATGATGTAGCGGTGGCTGATGGCTGGATATGATAGGCTGCGTGTAACATTTCTATGCTCACATAGCATGCGGATGGACATATCCAGCCAGTGGCTGCACACTACAGCACCCAATCTGCTGCTGGAGAGGTGCGTATGGAGCGATCTCAGCCTTTTTCCCAGTGTTCCAAATGGTCAGTCCATCGAAGATGTAGATATTTACTACTTACCATGAAATGTCTTTGGAGACACAGACAGCCATGCCTTGTTACAAGTGAGTTACCTCATGGATCAGTACTGGGATCAATTCATTTGAATTTTTTGTTACAACATTTTTGAAGGTTAGATATATATTTTCCTGCACACCACACTCAGCTGACTCTTTATGGCAATACTAATGAAGTCCGGTCCTCCATAGACTTTTAGTAAGTTCTCTCCTGCTTTTTATAGAGGTCAAGAAATGATCCTCGTCAGGATAAGAAGAGGGGCTAGCCCCAGACATCCTCAAAAGGGCCTGGAAGTGGGCAAAACATGGGTGAGAGTAGCCATGGCCAAACACCACACCCCACCCACTAATTAAACACACTGACCCAGAGGCCTGGTAAGCTTCGCGGATTCCCAGAGCCTCTGCACAGTTCCTTTAAACGTTTCATTTTTTCAGGCCAAGTTTTAAGCATTCAGTAGGTGCTTAGAGTGCAGATTTGTGCATTTTCTATATTCAGTCCACCCCGTCATATTCAGTCCACCCCGACTCTGATTATATGAAAACACAATAATCCTATCCTGATTACCCAAAATAAGGTGGACTCAAACAATAAGGGGAACGATAGGATATTCAAGATTTGGAATATTATGTATGCTTATATTGTATAATATATCCCAAAATTGAACAGTTTTGGCATCTTATATGTTTTCTTTTCAGGGCACATACAATATATATATATATATATATATATATATATAATTACACAAATTAAATATATATACTGCATATTTTCTCTTTCCAGTTGTGCCGAAAGGAAAGTAGAAAATATATGGACCTAAATCCAGCATAATCTTCACACAAACAGTGCGGTAATAATGCCGTCAGGATGCAGGGCACATCATTTCCAAATGGCTTGTCAGATTAGATGTAATAACACCCTTGTTCTTGATTCAAAACATAATTAGCAGCGGAGGCTGAAAAAATAAAGTATATTTACACGTACACCTGGCAAACTGCAGCATGCGCCGCTCAGATCAACCGGTTCTTCTAAGAGATACTTGTTTCCTTGGCAGTCAACATCACGGGGAGATGCAAATGACTTTGTGCAGATCCGAATATTTATATAAGACGTGTTTACATGAGGGCTGATTGGTACTTATTTTACATTTAGGATAATATGTGTTACATATTGTAAATAGCATAATCATTGCATAGTAAAACCATCCTCTTTGGAATAAAAGGTGGTTTTATTTGACTTCTGGAGATATCCACACCATGTATAGTCATTACATTTCCAGGGTCATTCTACTGATTTTAAAGAGCATGGTGGACAGGTCCTGCCTTAGCCCAATAATGTAGTATGTAAGTCAACCAGCCGCTCATCCACAATCTGTAGAGTTTTAAACTGCAAAGCAGGTGCAGAACCACACTTGGTGCAACCAATCCAGGGGATCCAGTCCCTATAGGGTTAAGGGATGCAGTGTGTGCTACATGCCACCCAAAAATAAAATAATGATTTATCAATGATGTCCAACATCTTTCTCGCACTTGACCCTTAGCCTTTATTTTCCGTCTGATGAGGGAAGCCAGAGCGGATTTACAAATCTTTAATTATGCTTGTGTTTGCATTATCTACTTAATGACATTTGTTTTCAATTTATTTTTTGTTAAAGTCTGTATATGTACACATAGGATTACATGCAATGTCTGTAATAAACATTTGTTGCTCAGAAAAATAAAGCAGAATGTCAACCGCAGAATATTTTGAAGGAAAAATTAAATTAACTTCAGAATCCCTTGACAACAGATCAAAAACAAAACAGTACTCCCTTCATTGTCATATAAATTAGCATACGAGCTGATGTATTTATAGGTAATAAATGTATATATAATATATTTATCACCTATAAATACATCAGCTCATATGCTGATATATATATATGTTAATATGATATATTCAATATATTTATATATATATACTGTATGTATACATTATATATATATATCATGATGTAAGTGCAGTCAATGGCCGCACATTATGTTTGTTATGCTCATGGGTCATATTCCGCTGGAGGATGCACACTGCAGGACTTGATCTGCCCCTGGTAGGGGCAGATTGGGTGAGTACAGGGCTCTGTCAGGCGGCGGCTCACTGGGCATTTGCCCGCTGGTGCCAGATGGACAGTCCGGACCTACATATATATATATGTGTGAAATGCATTGGGTAATAAACTTTTCATTTTTATTGAGAGGAGTAATGTTTCAAAGAACCAGCAAAAGCCGGGTGTTTACAACGTTTGTTTCTTTAACTTGTTTCAGGTATAAAGTATAACATTGAACTTGCTGGAGGTCTCGGTGCGATCCTTCTTGTATTTATTTTATTTGTGATCATCTATAAATGCTACAATATAGAATTAATGCTCTTCTACAGACAAAATTGTGGCAGTGATGAAGCTGCAGAAGGTAGGTTACAATTGATTACGTTTGTAAAAGGCTGTTGATTGATGCAAAGTTAGTACTCACTTGGTCCAATCTGGGATTTGATACCGTGGAGTGATATCCTTTCACTGTTTTTGCTTTCAAATATATACCCTAGTAACTGCTGGGACTCCTTGGGCAAAGTCCTAGTCTCTGACTTCTAGAATTTAGATAACACCACTACTGCACACCAAATATACTCTAAACATTCTCTGCCCAATCATGTATTTCCTTCTAAGAACATTCCAGGCCAAGTTTCATGTCACATACTATACATAGTTATGTTAAGGACTATTATGGATCCTTATTAAAGCACTACTCCTACTTTTTCCTTTAAGGTAGCACATTGTTTCTGTCATTGTTATAGTCAAGCATTCCTGGAAATTATGAATGACCCCGTATTACGTTTATGCATGTTGATAAATGTTCTTAGGTTGCTGTCCTTGCAAGGATATAGCCATTGTCCACAAAACATAAAGTTGTATCTAGGTTCAAGACCCACCTTAATGATGGCTTTGATGCATCGTCATCTATACATTATTGGATACATTGTGCTTTTTCTACTGTAGACAACAAAGAATATGATGCCTATCTCTCGTATACCAAAGTGGACCCAGACTCACTGGACAATGAAACTAAGGAGGAGGAGCAATTTGCCTTGGAGATTCTCCCAGATATTCTAGAGAAACAGTATGGATACAAGCTCTTCATTCCAGACCGGGATATGATTCCTAGTGGGAGTAAGTTGAAAGATTCCAGCTGCTCAACCATGTAGTTCCTCGTGGGTTACATTGCATTGATTTTTTTTTAAACAACTAAGTCTGTCTCCAAAACAAGAGACACAAATGTGATAACTCTAATGACAAGAAATATTATGTATACAAATGCTGTGTCCCTACAGACTACTATTAAAACTTAACTTTTCTTTAAAAGGAAAAAAAGAACAAAAGAAAATCCAGTCAAAGAAACCCTCAAAATCATGGTAGACATAGGAGATGTATTCTTTATAATAGCAATCACTATATGTCATCCAAATCTCCCTGTCTTTATCCTAAGTGATAAAAAGGTTTTGTACCGTGTTAGCCGTTGAGAAAACAGGAGAAAAGTATAGTTAAAATGATACCATTTATTGGCTAACTTAGAGTTTGATTGCGAGCTTTCGAGACCAAGTTGTTAGGTCCCTTCCTCAGGCATTAATCCTAAGTGTGTCCCCTATTGAGTTCCATCACTGAATGGGACTTTATGAGTCACTACTTGAGACGCCATCAAGCTAGAAATGCATTGTGCCAGATTAAGCTTCTTGTAAATCCTTAATCTAACCCCCCCCCCAGTGAATTGAAAAGAGATTGAAGTCCTAGCAACCTTTACCAAGTCAGAAGTTGTTGGGTAAGCGGTGAATCCATAGATCAATGATGAACAACACCTTCACGTGATTGTACATTGGATTTAATGAGTAAACCCCATACATTTTATCACCATAACCAAAATATATGTAACCTGTTTGATTACGATCACTGGAAGCTGTTGAGGTCTTTGAGAAAGTCAAACATATTTGTTTCCCTGTTTCAATGCTACAATTCAGTATGAATGGCTGAAAGGATGATCGACGCACAGAGAGGGATAGATAGATAGATAGATAGATAGATAGATAGATAGATAGATAGATAGATAGATAGATAGATAGATAGATAAGAGCTGGGATTCAATCTGGAGAATAAAGACAACTAAGCCAAAATGAACTATGAATAATCACTCAAAATTTTTATGCAACAACTCCTTGTAGAATATAGACTAGTACTTGTTTCAATAAATTAATAGCTTAGCTTCAATTTTCATATTATTACAAAAGCTAAATGCCAGTGAGGAAATTCATTTGCAACAGAACAAAAATGTAGAATAAATAATTCCCCCAATCTGCTTTTCCAAGTCACAAGACGCATGGCTATTATGGACAAAACCAAGGAATATTAGCAAATGTGGAGCTGCATTAAGACTGGCATAATAATAGGTTGCCCTGGGTTGATGACAAGAGCTCTTTAGCTGTCCCAAATGTTAAGAACAATTCTATTGTGATAAAAATAATCTGAAAGAACACAGAATCCTTTTCATGCATCTTTAAAGCCTGTGAATAACTAATCAAATCTTTCTATCGTGTACAATGTTGCCTTGGCTTGTTACTCCTGACTTGAAGTGCTCGGGAAAAGCATTAGCGTGGCATATTGCCCCATCTGTTATTTATAAACACAAACCTCCCCCATCAAATAATACCTCGGTAATGTCTCAGAAAATACATTCTTTCTAAACTTGATATCGGTGATTCTTCTTAGAATGCGTAATATGAAAAACATGTAACGTGTGCGTGTCGTCACCTTCTATCCTCTAATGGGGTCCCAAACATTTTCCTATATGGTAGCACCAACTAAAAAAAGTTTGTATGCATGGCTGGACCATTTCTATGCTTTCCCATGCTTCTTGGTTGTGATGCCCTACAATGTGGTTCTATAACTGCACCAGTGCTGGATTCATATATGTTTTATGTATTTCCCCCTTGCGATCCATCATATACCTCTCACCTCTCTCAGTCTCTTCACTGGGTGCCTCAGGATTTAATTTAAAATCAGGACTACATATACAATACTTTTTATAGTGATGTCTCTACCTACATCTTCTCACTTATCTCCAAACACACACCTACCCAGTTCTTCTACATATGATGATCTTCGTCTGCCCTCTGCTTTGATTTCTGCCTTTCATGCATGTATACCAGATTTCTTATGGGCTGCCCCTTTACTTAATGCCACATATAGCTCATCCGACTCTTGTTTTGTCTCCAGTCCTTCAAAAACCCTTAAGACCCACATCTATACTGAGATACACTTTTGGTCCACCTAACATTTACTCTTTTATACGCCCCACGTCCTTCTTGATTGAGCAAGGCTCTCCTCACCTTCTGCTTGTAATGTGAGGCACTACTTGTTATGCCCTGTTTACCAATTCTACAGAATATGATGCCGCTATATAACTTAACAAATAATAATAAGATTAGTTTTTCTTTTTCCATAAAATGTAGGCGTTGAGCGAGTGAAATATACATTTAAAGTGTTTCTATTTTATTTACCCTTTTTGCCTTTTATCTAAAGCCAGCTTTAAATAATATCCCAGTCGAAAGGGCTTGACTTATTTGCTGGAACCCCTTTTTTAGATCAATAAGTGCTTATTAAGTGATGTCTCTTTACTTGATTTCTGTTCCTTTCTTGAATGTTGCTAACCCAACACCTGCAATTTATATCAAGATCAGAAAATTGTTGTTTGTGTTGGAGGGTTCACATAGTGAGTTTTTACTGAACGTGCTAATTTGAGGTGCCCATAGTAGCTGATTACGCCAGTACATGGTAATTTCAAGTATCTGCAAGAAGTGATTGGACAAACCTTTTCCAAGTCAAGTTTTTGACTGTAATTATATGTTACAACCACATGAGGGTGCGTGTCATTGTTCTGTTTGTGTAATATGAAACGCTATCAGTATCATTATACCTGCGTTTGTTGGCAATAAACGTGACAGCTTCTTTCAGCAGGCAACAATTGTCACAATACATCATTCATACCTTCCCTTGTGCCAAACTCATTAACACGAACGCCACTTCAGAAGAATATATTGTATGTAATTAATGAAATTATCTAAATGCTGCAATTGCTGGATCAGAAAGGTGTTTATTGCCAGAGAAGTTTGCAGGTTATCAAAATGTATGCATTTTCTTTTAAGAAAGACAATGAGAAAAACAAGAAGAAAAAAAATTCTATGTTACGTTCACAACAGGTGATAAAAAAGCTTAGTGGGGAAAGCAATCACTCAAATGTATGCGGACAAATTGCATATAACATTAATGTAACTATTATTCTGATTAACACTTTCTGCTTGGATTCCATGGGATTCTTTGCATCATCGCACGTGAATTACCACCAGTTTCCTCTACAAATACAAACTATATGATAATAGAAAATTGTTGAAGTTAAAGGGGAATCCTTGCCTATTTTTCGAGATCAGTTTTAGTGAAATCTCTATGCTCATCTACACATTTACACAGTTTACCCGCTCCTAGTGCATTCTGTGCTTGCAGCGGGTTTAGGATTGAGTCTACAAAGTAGGACCAGTCTGTCAAAGGCATTGGAATGGTCTCCTGCTAGACAGCTTCAGGAAACACAAATTGTTACCTGGACTCAGAAACAGCCTTTGATTTTTGGGTTGTGAGCGTTGTTTGGCTCTGCTCTTTCTCTGGCTCAGTTCTTTCTAATCCACAGCCTCTTTAGGGGTTAGAACTACCCAATGTGCTGAAGGCCAACTTTCCCAACACCTCTCTAGGCTAAAAAAACAACAAAAACATTTTATACTTTTTATGAACATTTAGATACTAGAATATTAAAACTCAGCTTTGCATAATATATTTGTTGTGTTCTTTATTAGCATTTGGTGATGTAGTTCTCCATACATATTTCAAATCTAATCTTCCTCCAACATGGAGTCCCGATGAAGGGGGAAATGTAGGTGTGTGAAAAAAAATCGGTTGATACTTTACATTTTGGGACCGGTTCTTGGTTTTGTTGATAGCGGCAAAAATTAATTTAACAAAAATTAACCAAAATCTGCATGTAAGTAAAATCCTGAGTATGTGCTAATTACATAATGCTGAATATGAGTGTATAATGTTGAGAATATTAAAACAATGCCGTTATGTGATAACCCATGTTATATGTGTCTCATTTTCTTCCCAGCATACATGGAGGACCTTGCTCGATGTGTGGAGCAAAGCAGAAGACTAATCATTGTCCTGACACCAGATTATGTGATCAAACGAGGGTGGAGTATCTTTGTGCTTGACAGTCGACTCCACAACATGCTGACGAGCGGAGAAATCAAAGTCATATTGATAGAATGCACTAATTTAAGAGGAAAAGTGAACTATCAAGAAGTGGAGTCGCTCAAGCATGCCATCAGACATCAGTCTTTAATTAAGTGGAATGGTCCAAAAAGCAGCAAAGTCAATTCAAAATTTTGGAAGAATCTAGTGTATGAAATGCCAGCAAAAAGGAGAGAGGTGCTGTCACGGCAGCACGTCATGGATAGCGGGGAGCAGAGTCTTTTTGGAGATCTACAAACTGTGCCCTCCATCGCTGTAACAGGGTCATCTGGTACATTGCCCAGATCCCAAGGCGATATGGACGGCTTTCACCCTGTAGAATCAATGCAGATGAGACATTTCTGCAGAGCTTACGAGTTTGACAAATCAACTTCACCTATGTCAGTATCATCTCTGGGCAATCACCACACGTACTGCAACATACCATTAACCATCTTAAATGGACAGCTGAACCACGGCAGTGCCGGGAAGGACCCACAGGAATTCCAAGGAAACAACACATTTTTACCCGTATCATCCAGAGAACTAAGCTTCACCAGTGACATCTGGTAATATATGTCTGGTTTTTGCGGTTGACGCGTCCCTTTTCCTGACCTAAAGCTTACGCTACAGGGGTGCCGAAACAAATTTTCAAGCACTGGCACAAATACTCTGTTTTGTATTTGAACATTTTGTTTACATTGACGGGATATTATTATTAAGGGTCCTGTTTTTTTTTAGTTTCGACATAGTCTAAAATTTTACTGCTTTGTTGAAGAAGAAAAAGTACAGTATTCCAGTTATAGATATATATATATATATATTTTAGATTAGATGTAAAATTTGGAAAGATTGGAGTACGCTCTTGAGAAGACTGGGTATTTACATACACGTATATATATTTCAAATTCATTTCAATACATTTGAAAAAAACTATGTTACGTTTATTTTCGACTACTTATGCAAATGTCATAGCACATGGAGAACATTTTGTAAAGATGATTGTGTAATAAGAAAAAAGGATTGAAGTACCTCGGAGACTGTCACTTGTAAAATTAGTTTCAGAAAAATAAAATGCACAATGATGTCATGTGTTTATTAACCCTCGAGTGGTTGAGAGTGCAGTGACATTTCCCATGAAGTGAGCCTTGGCTGGATTTCTTTTCTTTGTCATGCTAGACCAGTTCAGACAATCCTTATGATCACATCCATTGCAAAAGACAGATAATATAAATGAATTTTATTCATAAAGCAGTGATATTTTTCTGAACAAGACATGGACTTGCCCACCGGTCCGTTAGGCACTGAGCCATATGCATTGGCAAGATGGGACTGGGGAAGGAAATCATCCATGGCACTTTAATGCCAGTGGCTGGTAAATGACATACATACGGCCTCCACACTACACGCTTATTCTGTAACAGCGTTCCGTTGAAGCACCCAATCTGCAGTTGGTCTGGAGCTGTAGTAAAGGTAAGTGTGAGAGCCATCATGTGTTGGCCAGGGTTGTGCTTAGGCAGCATTTACCTTCTGGGCAAACATATTAGGTGTTCCAAAAATACCACAAAAAGTATAAAAAAACGTTAGAAAAAGAGTAAAGGAAAATGGGGTAAAAGATAGCTTTAAGAACTGTAATTTCACAGGACTTAAGTATGCTGCTTTACTGTTATTATACACAGGAACTTGCCAGTAATATTAACTCATAGCTGACCCCATTTATTTGGGGGACAGAACCAAAAAGGGATAGGTGTTATCCATGTAAGAACAATACTAGTCATGGGTATCTTGGAAAGGATGTGTGAAAAGCAGGCAAAACCAGGTAGTAGTAGCTAAACACGTCCCCTACCATGTGCAGTGCCGGCTCTAGGATTTATAGCCTCTGGCACCATTCCTGCAGACACTTTCTTGTAAACTCAGAAAAGAGCCCAACTGCAGCACCTTCTACTAGCTCAGAACCCATGGACAGTTGCCTCGTTTGCCCATGTGGTAGGAGCGCGATCTTCTCTTTGCTGAACTATGTCCAAGTTGTCAAATGAATAGCGTCTCTGGTGTGGGGCCGTCACATTGCGTTTTCCCTCGATAGTCGTGGCATAGTGCACTATAACTCATTTTTTGTGACACCAGCCCAAGCTTTGAATGGGTAAATGCTGCACATCAGACTTATTTGTGTAACGAAGCACAACATTGTATTTTTGATTATTGATATCTAATGAAGCATGTATGCTTTTCTTGTTACATCATAACACACCATGTAAAGTGCAACTTTTAACATCACCAAATGTATTTATCTAAACCATCTGTACAATATATATATATTTTTTTTCCCCCAATATGATTTTTCAAGATATTTTATTTAAAAGTAAAGGTGTATGTTATGACACGTAGGCTGGGACTTGTATCAAAGCTAGGATTAATAAATCATTTTTTCTCTCCTGGGATGATTTGCTTTCTCCTCACCCCACCGTTACTCTTAAAAATATTAAGAATAAGAGATTACTTGATAGGGAGGAATGATCGTCCATTTCCTGTGAACAGTTTCCTAAACTTATGTATTACATATTTTGAATCACTATTAGAAGGGTTTATTTTGTTCACCCAACTGCAAAATATGAGGTTTGGGAGCATAACGTAAATTATTAAAGGCTGCAGAGACAGGGATTACAGAAACAATTTTGGAAGGTGTCAAGTGCTCTCACCCTACCTCCCAGGTGCCCATGTTTACAAGATTTCTTTACCCAAATCTTGAAGTATATATATTTTTGGGTCTTGCAGGTGTTTCGTATGATTTGTGTGAGGGAAAAAATAACCACGTAAAATGCCAGCAATAGAACCGATCATAGAGCAATACTCAAAAACATTAAGAGCTATTATTTTTAGGTGTACTGACTTATTCCTTACAATTGCATTGATAATCACCCGCAACGGTGGACAGGGAGAACTTGTCTTCGTGGCTCTTGAGTTCAGGTAAACATTTCTAGAACCCAATTTGCGTGTAGAGATGAGAAACGTATTATTCTGTGTAAAGTTGTATTGTTCATTATTTTTTTGCTGTCACGTTGATGCCTGAGCTGAGAATTAGTGACTCATAAAAATCATTTTGCAAATAAAGGTGTTGACTTCATTAAATCCTTCCCAAGTGTTTTCTTGACAAATAGGTGTTGTGTAGTGGAGCACACAGGGACAATATTGAGGATTTTTGTAAAAAAACCTCTTTGAATAAAAGTCTATGTTTTTCATACCCCGCCATTAATTCAAAATTTATTATAAAGAAAGTCCGTTCCAGGATGACACAACAAATTAAAGGTGATGTAATTTTTCAAATATGTTTGATAATCAATAATAATAATTAATTAATAATATCTACAGCCCCAAGCCAATTGCCTTAGCCCCATTATTGTTTCAGACACAAATACATCTCACAATCCCAAAGGCCTGAACAAGCCATTGAAATGCCATTCTAGCAAGACCTCAAGATTGAAATATTTGTTCCCAGCTTCATTGAATTAACCACCGACAAAAGGTAACAGTACAATACATTAACCATTAACCGGTGATGTTACAAGCCTGCTAGTTGATGGCTTATTGTTGCCTTCTTCCAAGAGGAAATTTACTCATAATACATGATATGGGTGCAATATATGAACCTCTATCCAACCATTACATTTGCCTTCCAAGATCTGAAGGGGTAGATCAGATTAAATCTAACGTTACATTTTTTTTAGTGTACATCACAGAGATGTAACCCCAAATTTGGTTATTGGCTGGAGTTTGTCTTTATAGCTACAGAGATACGCAAGACTTTGCTGGAGATATGGCTTCATTGGTTAGAATATTTGTGTAAGATGAATTACAGCGTCCTGGTCTACTGGCAAAACATCAAGAAGCAGGCACTGGATTAAAGGCAACATAATAGTTTCCTTATAAACCCAGAGTTTACAGTGAGTAAAGTGTCAGATGACTTCAGTTTTGGGCAACTCCATCAACTCCTCAATATTGTCACGTAATTTGTTTTGAATTTAACTATAACTTTATTTTGAAATAGTATCCCTTTGATATACCAATATGGTCTATTAAAAATGAGGAAAGCATATTAGGCAGCAAGTGAACATTTCGGTCTGCAGTGTTCAGTATCTATCCAAGAAAGGAAAAGCGGTGAACCAGCAACAGGGTCATGGGTGGCCAAGGCTCATTGATGCACGTGGGGGGCAAAGGCTGGCCCGTGTGCTCAAATCTAACAGTGCTGGTGGAAATGTAAGTGAACCCCTGGATATTCAGGCCCCAATAAAGCAGCCCGAATCACGATGCTCCCTTCACCATACTTCACAATTGGAATTATGTTTTCATGTGGGTATGCGGTGCCCTTCTGCGTGTTCTTCTAGAAAAATTCAATCTTAATTTCATCACTCTACAAAACACTTTCCCAATAGGGTTCTGCAGTGTCAATGTGCTCTTTGGAAAACTTCAGACGAACAGCGATGTTAAATTGGAGAGTATCAGCTTCGTCCTTGGTGTATTGCCATGGACTCCATGCCTGTTCAATGTTTTGCATATGGTAGACTTATGAACATGGATGTTAACCAGTTCCTAGCTACCTGTCTGATGTTGCTGGATCCTCAGATCTGTAACTGTACTCTATTCTGACTGCCCCTTGACATGGCAGTTTGGTTTCATGGAAAGACTTTTGATTTTGTCCTTTGAAGTCGTTACGTCTGGCCATAAAAAGGCAATTGGATTGTCCAAGGAAACTGGCCCTGGTGGACCAGATATTAGACATGTAAATCCAGGATACTTTGGATTTCGAATTCTTCACCCATAATAATAGTGGAATGGAGGGGTGAATTATTGGTAAAACGATTACACACCAATGGCTTCAACAGTTATACGTGAAATGTCTTGGGGATGTGGACATTTCTAGGCAGGCAAAGTTCATAACTCACTATATTTGTACGTCGAGAGACAGAGAATGGATCAATAAATCTAGGAGTGAGTTTCATAGACAGCTAAACTTTGTCACCGGGTAGGACCATTAGGGCTGTCTGTCATTTGTGATCTGCCTGGACTTTCTGCCTTGTGGAAGCCAAACTTAAGACTAGGTGTACAGCTTTCCACAAGACTGAAGATGCCACAGATGTTCATCAAGAGCAGGGACCCCAGAGAATGCCAACCTGATGCCCGGTGTAGCACAAAAGGCTCTGGATGGACCATATATAGTTTAGATATCCATATTTTCAATATATATTTTATACACACTTCATATATATAAATATATATATATATATATATATATATATATAATGCTCACCCACTATACATTCTAATTTATTTATATTATAGATATTAGATATTATAGATTGTTGCAGTCTCTGAATCAATTATTTACAAACTCCTGGAATATAGCAGTCATCACAGTATATTCATAATGTCATGACCATGTGTTAAATGCTATTTTTCATACATGATCTCAAGATCACAGAGACAATAAACTTTACCATAGGGAGATAAACAGTCAAATTATCTGTGGGGTGGTAACTGGTCTGCCGCCTTCAAATTGAATATGACCTGAAAGTGTTAGTAAGCAACTGGCAAGTTGGCCATATCCATAGAAATGGTAGCTAATGAGATTCTAAGAAGACCTGGGGAATGAGAATTGTAACATTGTCAAGAGGTTATGTGTCTAGTACTCCAGACAGGATTGTGGTGCAATAGCCAAAGTTATCCCAACACGACTTAGGAGGAGGGATAAGAAATCACATTCAATGTTTGTAGTTCCGAATGATGAACCCTAACGTCGGTGTGTAAGGGCATAGTCTCTTGGGTAACTGTTGCCAGATGCAGTGGTCCTCCACACACAGGAGATTGGTCTTGAATAAAGGTACACTGTGAAGTCGACAAAAGGCATAATCAATAAAGTCACCATTTGCTCCAGAATTAAAAAAGGCAGTGGTATGGAGAACCTTTCCAGAGAATTCACAAGTGAATGTCCCTATTACTTGGGAATGTGACATTACACCCAGAACAGGCCCCCAACCCTACCTAGGTTCTGGTGTTTCTCAGCTTGGGTGGGAAGGAATGGGCACCCTTTTTGCCACAATATAAAAGTCTTTATGCCTCAGCTGTGTAGTGCCTATTTGCATAGGTTTATTTCTGACGATCCCATCGAACCTTGCATTCTCTGAGACAAAGGTCTATCAGATCCACGGTAATAAGGATCTTTAGATTGGTAGGAAGGTATTTTAGTAAATGTTGCAACTAAGGCCCCATTGTTCCAGATTACCTTGGTTGCCAGGGTCCATATAATCACACAAGGACTGAGAACCATGTCGAAGAGCAAAAAGGCTAGAGGAAGCCATGTGACTTCTGCCAGGCTGTTCAAAGATTTGTGCTAAAGCTGTTACAAAGTCTGTGTAGTTATTCACCAGGGGCGCACTTCTCTCCCACAAATGAAAAGCCCAAGCCATGGCCCGGTCAGTAAGCAGAGAAATAATATAGCCCATTCCCAGTCACATGGAAAAAGATGAGGAGACATTTTGAACTGGATAAAGCACTGGTTCAGGAATCTACTGCAACCAGTCGGATCCCCTCTGAGGGCTAGAGACCCGGTTAAACCTGGGTCAGGCAATACAGTAGGAGGTGGGAAGGAGAGTTTGCAGGGCCTGGGCAAACTGGTCCATGTGATGGTCCAAACTTTCAAATAAGCACAAGAGAGCAAGGAATGCAACACTACGCAAGTTTGCAATACAATAACTGAGAGGCAGTCATTTTAAAAAATCTGCATTTGCAATTGTCACAGTATACTGACTTCCTACTGTTGATATTAAAAGGTTATGTTTTAATCACAGAGTACATATTGCACTAAAACGGAACAAGTTAAGAGTCAATGTACTGTAAAATGAGTTGGTAACAGTAAAAAGGAACTAGAGGGTTAGGAGAGACTTCCTACATCTCAGCACCGGGGTACAAACACAACCGCAGATGAGAAATATCGTTTATTTTCAATGTTTAAGCACAATTGCTGTTTGGAAAAACTAGAGAGAACATTTCAATAATTCCCATAGCAAATGAAATATTAATGCACTCCATTCCTCTGCTGTCAGTGGGGACTGTAATGTTGTTCAAAGCCACACGTCTGCAGTCCAATATATCACATCTGCCTCTTATATTAAATGTTCTTTGGCTTTCAGAAGCTAGCTTACTTTAATGGAATAAAAAGCATGTCCACCATGTCATGTTGTTTCAGATCCTGATCTACAGAGGGCGCTGTAAAGATACACTGTAACCATTTAAAAGACAAACGATTGAGGAAGAGGAGAGGGTTAAGCTATCAGTCCAATCAGCACCTTAATTTCTATTTAAAAAAGTAAACTGTAACCAGTTCTACCAGGCAACACTGCGTGTTTATAGTAGCGCATATTGTCTTTCTTTCAGTAAATGGTAATTAAGACAATGTTACAGGAGGCTTCTAGACATATATCGCGTTGGTTGTATGATGAGAAGCCTCTCATCCTTATAGAAACACAGAAACATAGAGTTTGACGGCAGATCAGCAGATCTAGAGACTCAGACCTTAATCAGTCCTTGGTTTTGTCTTAAATTCAGAATAGCTTTATGCCTATCTCATACATGTTTAAATTCACTCATTGTATTAGCCTCTACCACTTCCGATGAAAGGCTGTTCTATTTATCTACCACCCTTTCAGTAAGGTAAACGTCTTTAAAATTACATCTAAACCTCTGACCCTCCAGCTTCAGACTATGCCCTCTCACATGTCTCCTGTTCAATCCCATTATGTATTGAAATGTTTCTATCACATCTCCCCTCTCCTTTTTTCCTCCACCCCATACATATTAAGATTACTTAGTCTTTCCTGAAAGAAACGAGGCAGGTGATCTATCACCCTTTTTATAGTGGCATGTAGCTGGGAGCATAAAGGTTGGATCATGGGGCAGTTTCACCATATATGCCCCTGACTCATTGCCAACAGTTGGGCTCTACTCCCATGATCATTCTCGTAAAAGGATCTATAGCCCTCCATGTAAGACCTATAGTCCTTTAAAAGACCATGCCCCAAAGGCCCAAAAATTTGTTGAAAAGTCTATTTTCTACCATTGATGTGTTTTTAGCATAATTATTGAATGAAATCTCTTCTTATGGCTGCAATGTATTATGTATTTTAACGCTCAATCTACTTGTATGTATTGATATATATATATCTATATAATGTATATATACAGTATATATGTAATAAATTAACTAAAGGGTATAGAGATTTTCAAGAAAATCATTTCATTTTAGTTAGTTTCATTTTTCCTCTTGAGTTTGACTTTCAATGGCGAAATAATGGAGAAATGATGTTGTTTTTTTTATTTTTACCTTGTTAACTAGCTTTATGTGTGTATGTATATAAATTCTGCTGGATGAAAAGGTAAACTGTTTATATGGTCCTCACATAAATCTAACTATAGAAAAAACTATGAATATTGCCCCTCTTCCGATGGGGGGAAAACATGCTACGGCTCCTGACGCTAAAAGCCATTTTTCAAAACTGTATCTTTTATAGTTAATTTAAATGTAACAATTTAAGTATTTCCTCCCAATATTCACCAGCGCTTAATAAAGCTACCTTGAGGATTGTCACTCTTTGCACAAGCATCATCTGTATACATTGAATATATATTTTTAGAAGAATAAACACGTTTTAATCCATATTTCTTAGTTTGTTTCATTAATTTTATGCGATCTTGAAAGATGCTTGAATGGCTTTCCGCTGACCAAAATTGTGTACAGAAAGCAAACTTTTCAGTCCATACAAATACCAAGAGACACATTAAATCACTCATGCAAACAAAGCTAAGAAAAATTATCTGGCTGAACAGGCATACAGATTTCATCCAAAGAACAATCAGTCTCTGTTGGATAAAGCTCAATAAAAAAGAAAAGATAAACTAGTATACAGTTGAATGTATATGTAGCTCATTATAAAAAAAATGAAAATGCAGAAGATGGACTAATTGTGAATACAGATTACTTTGAAGAGCCTTGAACGAATACCATTGACAGACTTTATGAGGTTCTGTATTGATCAACTCCAGTGATGCGAAATTGTCTCTTTTTGATTAATAGTCGTTGATTGGATCTTTATATATTAATACACACACAACATGCAAAGGCTATATGCAATATCATATTGTTGTGGTGGGGAAAAAGAATATATATATATATATATATACCGTATTTGCCCGAATATAGGCTGCACTTTTTTCCCCCGCAGCGCTGCTGGGGACCTGCATCCTATTCTTCGATGGGGGGGGAGTGATACATGGATAGAAAGGGGATAACAAAGAAGAAGACATTTACAAGGATTCTTTTGTGGGATTTTAAACACACAAGCATGATAGGTACAATGCAAATAGTTTGGGTCAGTACGAGGGTGAGCTTGGATATGATTATGGATACTTCTGAACATGTCATAGAAGGATTGCACACATTAGTGTATATGTGAGGTTGTTGCTCATCTGTGTAGGAGGGTGAGTCAGTTTAAACGGGTCCTCTTGAGACTTCTAAGTAATTTATATGGCAGTGCTGCTGTTGGAGGCATTAGTTGCTTTAATTGATAACAGGTGGCATAAATGCATGGGTTAAGGAAGAGTATAGCAATGTACAGAGGGTGATTTGTAATGTGCTGTTTTCCTTAGAGCAGAACTTTTATGCATATGATTGCCGCGTGGATTTTCATGGTGTCTGTAGAATCCGTCGATATGCATTTGCCCATATTCCTACCTGCCAGTTACATACCCTGCACATGACATACGTAACTCAAGTCAGCTCCGGCAGGCTCTGCAAGCACTGCGATGCATGGAAGGCGATCCCATTGGTTTTAATTGGAGTGCTTTCCTTCCACTGTTTGGCTACTTTATGTAGGGCAGCTGCAGCTTCTACCTAAGTTGTGTGAATAGAACCTATGTGTTCTTAATTAATAAATATGCAGTTTTTGATACCCAATGGAGCACTTTTAGTACTATAAAAACATTTACTTGTGGCCAGTAGCACACAGTGAGAAACTAGAGGGTGAATGAGATGATTACCTAGGGTCCCAAGGTCTGGGAGGCCCAACCAGGCAAAGCAGATGTCAGGTAGACCCTTCCGTAAGTACGCTGGGGCACCTATGGTTAAAGATTACATACTTTCTCAATATTTATGGCCTATCAGAGAACAGTCTTATACATTCCCTACTGTCTTGTATGATAAGTACTTTCTAATGGCAAATGCAAAGACTTGTGGCGAGTACAAACTGTCCATTGCCAGAAAATGCAGTAATAAATATTCGAGGATGGCCATTTCAGGGTGTAAACTCATTATTTCAATGTGTCATTATCCACCTTACCAAGAAAACAGCTGAACTGTGAAAGCATAAAGGGGATAAAAACAAGCCTGTAAAAGCACCAGAGTGGTAGTAATGAGATGTTTTAATAACACATACAGAGCGCTGGATACATTCATTGATGAACGGGCCTGTGGGGGAAGGACTGCTTTTCAACAACAAAGAAAGAACACAATAGATCGGTTCCCATAGATGTTCCCTTGTTCAAAAAAAATAATGGTAAGAGAAGTAAACATGTTTTGGGTATTGTTTAACCATGTCTACATACTATCAACCAGGATTAGAAGAACATCACAAAAATAATGCGAGTTAATGAGCCAGTAACACAATATCTGAATTTTAGAAATCTTTTAGGTTACTGACAACTTAAATGGACAGTTTAATGACAACTTTAATGACAAATCTCTGCTATCATGTCATATGCTGAAGTGGATATGATGGCTGAAGTGTCCCTTTAAGGAATGGTAGATAAATTATACATTATTCTATTACAGGAATTGTGTCTTAATGTGTATATTTTTGCTCTGAATGAATGGCCGGTTAAGGTGCTTGTTTCTAAAGTTACTACATCTATTTTTTTGCTCTTTGGTTTTCTATAGGTTTGTATCCCTGTAGTTTGCAGGTTATCGGTTGAATGCTGGTGTGCCAGAATTCCAGACAAAATGGACATTATATGAGCTGAAATGATATACAACTAATCTGTGTGCAAATTATTTTTGCATATTAAATGCAAATGTTTATGTGAAATTCGTTTTTAGAATGGGAAAAGTGCATCGCAGGCCTTTTGTTGTATTGCCTGGCTAAATAATAATACAACTCAATGAGCTCAATAATAAATGATTCATAAGGGGTGAAAGAGTTTCTACCTGTGCATTTAAATGTATAATATGAATAAAACCATATTTGCACCTTCATGTCGTGTCTGTGTACACACAATGAAAAATCATAAAAATACTGGAAAAAAATCATTTCTATTTTTATAGTATTTTATTTATTTTATGAAAGGCATTATTTTACAAAATAAAACAAAAAAACTAAATAGGCTAAAGGGCTGAATTAATGCACAGAGATAAGGTTTTACATGTTACTCCAACTTACACGCAACTTACTTTACTAATTAAATGATAATGCCCTCAGTCCAGTTACCCATCTGAATCAGAGGAGGATGTCACAGGTGAAAATCCGCCACAATGGTGGGGCTTCAGTGACATCTTTTTTCCCAATTGGATTTGGTGGAAGTTCTCGCCAGGTTATGTCCGCGGAGATGCGAACGCAGATAGATGATAGAAGATAAAAGAGAAGATGAACACAAAGATGTGGAAGCAGAAGTGGCGGGCAGAGAAGGCATGGAAACATTTAGAGAGCGTGAGAGAGACAGTGAACAAGAATGAAAGTGTGAGTGAATGAGAGTTAATGTGGCAACGGGCAACTAATTTTGTTCCTTATTAAAAATACCATCAGATTTTCTTTGGAACCTAATGGGCAGGGAAAGCAATTTGTTGACCGTTAATGAATTGGAACCAACCGAAAATACAGTGAAAAATTTGTCATAGTTTTTTGGCCCATTTGCACAGAACATAATTTGTGTAAGTCTACAAATTAGATCAGTAGTACATAAAGCTGTGAAAAACCTCCTAGGTGGGACACGACCTTTTATTTATACCTTGAAAATCTACTTTGGTAGCAAAAGAATGCTAAGGAATTTTCAGCAAAGAGGTAATAATTTTAGCACTAGAGAGAATTCACATGATCTACTCTCAAAACTGTCAGGAAAACAGGATATCTTCTGGAAATAATCTGTATTGCCAAGTCGTAAGAAAACAATGCACATTATATGACACGCAGCAACAGGAAAGGCTATCATCCATAGGTAACTGTATAATATTGCTTCAGCAATCTATAACGCTATTTTATGATAAAATGAAAGCTGTATTGACAGTTTGCAAAAAAAAAAAAATACACATTCCATTTTAGTATGTTATTTAAATATTATTGTATATCTTAGACAGGAAATACAGTAGTCATAAGAAAACTTAAACAGCTTTTAAACACATATTTTTTAATATATCAAGTAAACTCTTTCTTTTGCTTTTTTTCCTATGTGATACATTTTATTCCATTTTATTATTTTATTGATCACCACTGGGCATAGCCAAGAGATGTTGAGTAGATTTTGTGTCGTCCAAAAACAAACCATTGGTTCCCAACATGAAAAGACACCATTTAATACTGCTCTTAAATCAAATCTTGGTTCCAATGAGTGCACTGAAGAACCAGGAGTGTACTCAGAGGTGCAGTGTGGTTGTGGAGCTCATTTATACAGAAGGCATTGTTATTATATTATTTATCCAAGCAGATGTTCTTTCACATATCTTACTGCTGTTTTATCATACCATTTGTCACATGTATATAACTTGTTCTGCTTAAGATAACCTATTATCTCACCAGATGAGGGCATGTCTAGAAATAGATACCCCCCAATTTCTCAGTAAGTTAGAACCCACCAAAAATATGAGATATAAAGATTATATTTCTTAGAACGTATAAAAGGTAGATGTTATCAACCTTCTTTAGCACAGAACAGTCTCATAGTGAATTAAGATGACACTATTTTGGTAACCTTCATAGACCTCTGCTCACCATCTGCAATAACATCCCACCATGGGAGATCTGTGATCATACAGTTTCCCCTTGACCCTAAACTATGGAAGTTCTTCCTCTACTGATTCTGTTTTTTATTGTCACAATACATATAGATGATGTTTAATGTCCACTAGTTATGTTAGTGTTACTTATTAATGTGACCTATCCCAGGACCTCTCTCAAACAAAACTTGAAATGGCCTACAGCTTTTCTAACATGTTGTCAGACCATTCTGGATATCACATAAGTCACTTAAGATACAGAAGGCAAGTGGGTAACCATTTTTCTTCCTCTTACGTACCCGTTACATAGAATGTATATCCATCCTTGAGCATTTTTTCAGTTTCAATGGTTATTAGTGAGTTGAAACATTTTAACCAATTTCACTGTGAGTTTTGAAGGTCAATGGTAAGTTTGCTGTACATATTGTAAGCGTAAATCAACCAGATGCCATTTAATAAATAAAATATGTATTACCTGACACTTCATAACCTTCCGGTGCTCAGTCATAGAAGCCCCGGCGGAACTGCCGGGCAGAAGCATTTTGCAGACGCTCACCGGCTGACCCCACTAGACAGCAGGGAGTCAGGGAAGGGACCTCCTAACACTCAGGGGCTTGAATGGATCATATCCCCCTATCTGGGGGGCTTAGAGTAAGGAGGTAGGTAGGGTTTTTTTTTAATTAATGCATTAATTAATTAATTAATTAATTTTAATTTTATTGAAAACACTGCACCTTCTATCCTACAAGGAAGGGATGGAGCAATGGGGTGAATTTACAGGCTCCTGCTCACATTTCCAACTCGCGGTTTAATGAATCGGAGACTTGCTATCTTTTTTCGATTCGTATCAATTGCAACACATACACACATACTCGCTAGTGACTCTTTTCGACTAAATCCAATCTGAGCAATGAACTTTATAATTGTGACAAATGCATGGTGGACGACGTACACACATATTTCGGCAGGTCCGTGTTATTGCATATCATCTTCTTCCAAATATCAAATTACCTTCTCATAAATTGCCTCTTTCCTCCCATCTGCCTGCCGTATGTAGTTTTCTGTTATTGCATTACTATTATTAGAGCCTTCTATTTTCTGTATGTAAATTTCACATGCTAGCCATATGCACTTGATAGACCTCCGGTTTCAAAGGCTTTATACCACCATAAACACTTTTAAGTGCTAGAAATACAAGCCGTGTACTTCATCCTTTGAACGTTCTCTGTACGGTTTTACACAATAACTAAATGCAGTATTAGAAACACCTTTCTTGGTAATGAATACCCAACACCGTCTACAAAAAATATATATTTTACCAAATTGCCTCATTTATTGTTTTTTTGGGGAATGCTTAAATTTCATGTGACCCAAAAGCAGGAACCGATAGGCTGCTGCCGTAGAAGCAATGAAGATGTATACTTTCTGCAATATTTCTGTTCCTCAAAATATATTTTATATGACGTCGCTCACATTTTGCCACCTTCTAGATCATTTTTGGAGTAGTTTGTATCTAGTTTCTAAACCTAGTATTTGTATTACACAAAACTGCAAAGGGAACAGAAAACTGGAAATAAATCATCGGCTGAATAAATATATGTTCATCGCCGATAAAATATTTAACTTTACTACCCTCGGGAATACTACATTTATATACAATTATATATAAAAGATTTGTAAAAGTATACAAAAGTGTGTGATTAATGTGGTTGAAGAGTAATAAATGAAGGTATTAATAAAATCATTCTTTTGTGGTTAAAGCGTCATTTCCTTCCTTCACTTTCCCCGGCAAATGTCTTTGCAAAGTTGTTTTCTTAAAGAAAAACAGATTTGTTTCTGCTTCCTCAGTGTGTGTTTTCCGGGTTTGTGTGGATGTGAAGTTTCCTGTGTTTGTCACAGAGACACATACTGTACTCCATCCTAGCCACGGGCTGACATGCTAACAGCACTCCGGCATGCTACCGTCAAGTTTGCTTCCCAGAGACGTAGAACAGAAGAAGCAACAGGCAAGCAAAAACTTTTAAGGAGTCGGCTGAAGAGCTGCAGATATGGCAAGCATGTACACAACAAAAAGCCTGGACTATATTGACTTGGCCTCTCTCAGAGTAAGTCCGTGATCGCCTCTATTTATAGATGAAAGTTCTGCCGCACGCTTTACTGCTGTTAATTACAGAGCATTTCAGTTCTAGGAAGGATAAGATGTTAAACCATCTTTGACGCTCACAGGGACACGGCGAGCCATCTGCAGATTAGCTGTTGTACAAAAGGGTTAAATGAGAGTCAATGCCTATGGGGGCTGATGTAGACTGGCTTTTTACTTTGTGATTCTGTTATCGCGTGCGGACAATAAAGAGCTCTCGACAAATGTAAGCTGCTGCATTTAAGATTGTTGTATTTCCTTTACTCTGTATTCGTGTGTCAAGCTGTGTCTGGGCGGCTCTTTCAGCGCTGCGCTGCTCGGATAACTTATTGTCGATGCTGGGATACTCTACACTTTTGCACAGTTTCCCCGATAACAAATTAGAAACTTGCTTAGATGCCTAGATGTTGGGAATTTTATGCTCTGCTACATTTAAAAAAAAAATAAAAGCCTACTGATATAATACGTTCGGACAATTCGGGGTTTTATGTTACATTTTTATCACAAGTTAATTAACCGAATATGTTAAAGCTGTATACTGAGAACATTCACAAGTTGAATCTATTTGCGAAATCAGATTTCTTTCATTTGATGTCGCTTCCCTGACATACTATGAGACACACACGTTAGTTATGCCTGTATATGCTGGGGAAGGCTTGGTATAATTAGCGCGGACTGCCAAGTTGGTGTCAGCAAGGCGCTGAGTCCAATGTGAGAAAAGTAACACCGCAATTTATTAATACGCTCCATGTCACGGTAAGCAGGCGTCACCGTATACAAATATAAACAATGTCACTTTAAAGCTGGATGATCAGCAATAAATATACCCAAAATGCATTTTTTTTTATAAATCGTATCATTAACTAATTGCCTAAAGTAGCTTTGAAATAATACTGAAATAATAGCTGATAAAAATATGCAAAGCCCTTATTATAGCCGAGCAATGTTAAGCATTTTTAACCCTTGCTGTGCTAATGATCTGTAGGAAGTTCTGGGTATATTAGGAAAAAAGGGCAATAGTTCCAAGGCTTGGTTAACCCTTTCCTTCTTGGTTAACCCAGATCTTCTGCGATGGGAAAAGTTTTGGCTGAGCCTATATCATGTTTAGTAAAATCAGTGAGATTTCACACATTGAATTATGCATTATTCCGGAGCAGCTCAGTCCTGCTTGCTGGAGAAACCTGCTAGTGTTTGCCCTTCATAATGAATAGGGAAGTTCAGACCACAACTCTTTGCCAATTACCCCTTTAATGAATAAACCTTATAGAATAGTCAATAAGATGAAGTGGGGGAAACCACAGAAGCTCAACCTTAGATGTTTGGTAACCCATAGAGTTACAAAGTTGCATGTAATATGTGCTGAAATGTAACCCCACAGACCAGTTCAGAATATTGTTTATCCTCATACGTTAACATTTGTGTTGATCCAGCGGTGACTGTATTCGTCCCCATGGCAGAAAGAGGATCTCACAAATGAAGAAGTTTAGCATCACCATGAGATCTGTTTTTTGGGCGGCCGTGCCATGGACTTTAAACTCCCGGCACCGGAAGTTGCATACGCATATTGCGTAGATGTCCCCCGCCGGCCCTGCAAGACACCCGGGAGTCTGCTCCGGTAAGTCGAGGAGGGGGGGCAGAGGAGGACAGTGGCAGCATATCGGGGGGGGAGGAGGGAGGACAGTGGCAGCATATCTCGGGGAGGGAGGACAGTGGCAGCATATCTCGGGGGGGGACAGTGGTAGCGTATCTCGGGGGGGAAGGAGGACAGTGGCAGTATATCTCGGGGAGGGAGGACAGTGGCAGCATATCTCGGGGAGGGAGGACAGTGGCAGCATATCTCGGGGAGGGAGGACAGTGGCACCATATCTCGGGGGGGACAGAGTGGCAGCATGTTTTTTTTTTGGTGCTTTTTTAAAGAAAAAACCTTTTTCTTTAAAAAAGCACCAAACTTTTAGGGTGCGGCCTATATACGGGGGCGGCCTATATCCGAGCCAATACGGTAATTAACACGCCTAGTAGTAAGGTAAATGGACGATTTAATAAGATTTACATTACAATTAATAATAAGACAAAGTCTTCTCCGTGAGACTCCTTAGTATTTAAATGCATGAACTGTTTTTTATGCTCGTTAACAACCAAAAACAAAGGCTACAGTAAACATTTGTTACACTTTTGTAGAAGATGTTCTAAAAGTATCACTGGTATTATTGTGTGATACAGTAAATATAACTGTGAAATCCAGTTTCTAATCCAGTCTCAATGAACGGCTTTATACTCTGCATTGCTGACATCTGATCATCCTAATTGATGTATTTCCACTAAAAGCCACGCTTTAATTCAGATGACTCAATTCTTTAACTCTTGACAAGTAATAGATCTTTGTACTCCCCGAGGACCAAGTAACGTGGCTGTGTGGGGGCTGTCATTGGGATACAGAGATCTCCCCAGCCGGCACCTCATTCCCACTGTTCTTAAAAGAAGTCGGTTGTTTGGCAGAAAAGCAGAACTATGCCCGAAAGTTGTGACTATACTGTACTGGGAAGTACGTTTGTTTCAATTTGTGTCAATTGTTTCAATTATGATATTTTTATGAGGTATAAAAGTAAATAGTTTGTAGAGTCTCAGGATCAGCTCATTTATAAACTCTCGTATATGGGTATCACTGGTTCTGGAGAAATATACATATTCCTGGGAATTCTCAGGGCTTTTGCCTCTATGTGAATGGGCAGATTCTCAGGGTCACATAGTCTGGAACAGATCATATCTAAGACTTCCACTTGGTGTTTTTTCTAATGGTATGTTTCCACGAGGATCTGAAGTAGAGCCATTTGGTTAACACATTTATAATAATACATAATAATAATAATAGAATTTGGGGAATCACTACCTATGATCACCACAGCAGGCTATTACAGAGTTAGTATTTCAAAATTTGGCTCATTTAAAAGCTCTGAAAATACACGATTCTAAAGACGCCACTCGTCCCCGGTTTGTTGTGTTTAGACTATTATAAGATCACCATCACTTTTGTTCTTTTTTTCCTTCCAACATAAAACAGCCCATGTTGGCCCAATAAAGGTTTCACCTTGGCCTAAAGACTCGCAGCTATATTCATTTTCCTTCTTCACGTATAATTAACATTACAATCTCTACTTCTTTATAGGACCCTGCAGGTATATTCGAGCTGGTTGAAGTTGTTGGGAATGGGACATATGGACAAGTCTATAAGGTCTGTATATCTTTGTTTAGTAGTAACAGTCCTAAGTCTTTCAATGACATGTATGATGCAATTGATGTATGATGTATTGATGCAAATACAAATATTTGCTGAGGTTTTATCCCTTTCTTGTTTTTGTGTATAACTACAATACTTTGTGTATAACCGGGACTGTGGGGATGTATGTTGAAATTATATTATAATTACTATGAAGTGGTGGTATGTGACAGTGTTATTATTATTACCTTTTATTTATATAGCGCCAACAACTTATACGGCGCTTTTTACAGTGCATACATGCAAAGGAGGTGACAAAACTAGAACTGACGGACTATGATCAGCTGAAACATTTGACAAGGAGGGCCCAGCTTGTAGCTTACACAACAATAGCTTATTAGGTGAATATGAGGCTTGGAATAAATGACTGCCCATGGTGCTTATCAGTAGGCAATATATTATTCTAACCCAATCTGGCATTCAGTAGGTTAACTCTGAAGATGAAAATGCTTCATTAAATCCATACTGGGAATAAAACATCTATTATTGTGGCCGAGACATCAACAATAATTTAAAAAAATCACAGTATTAGGTGGCAAATATGATTTAGAACTGGAATAAATAAAACAATAGCCAGCTCATAAACTATGATAAAGTATGGTCTCTGGATATCACAACTAATCGGATCAGAAGAGATGTTTAGCTTTCTTTACAAGGCCAACCTTGACAGAAGAAAGAAAAAGAGCAGGGGAAATGGATTGGTGAGAAATGATAGAAGATACTTAACCTAGACAAATGGAACCATTAAATTCCACTGGGCAGAAATGTAAGACAAATGCACGTCAGATACCATCTTGCGCTGCTCCATAACCTCTCAAAGGTGGCCAAAAATAGCTTCATTTGGAAAATGTGTTCTGCCTGTGGTTAAAGGATAATTAATTCTTGAAAACATATACTAAAATTGGATTTAAATGATCTTCACAGCTTGTGATCAGTAATTATGCTTTGGCTTTAGTATCTATACTGATTCCTGACGGATATTTCCTCTCCTGCTCCGCTATGGTTTTTGTCACTTAAAGGGACACTTGTGCTTGTGGATGAATGGATATATTATAAAAATGCTTGACAGTGGAACCGTTCACACGACTTCAAGGAAAAAAAGTACTTGCTCAACTCTGCTTTGTCTGGATGACAGAGAACGAGTAGACAGCTTTTTTTTAATCAGAAGCCTTTTGTCTCAATCAGGAAATATGTGAGACGCAGGGGGTGTCGCAGTCCAGGAATTTTCGGCAGAGAGGGACCTTGGAAAACACTGAGCTTAGCTGTTGCTAAAGTAGGAGAGACTGGTCATCAAACACACTGAGCTAATTCCAAGGTCAACATCAAAGTTCTCCGGGCTGCTTATATACTGACTGGGCGCCAAAATCAGGCTTCCGCGTTTATAATAGCAGGAGAGTGAATCGATCATGTGTGATTGCATACTGCTTACCGTCAGCCATGGATGTGACATAGAGCAATGTTTTCCAGGACACATATCATATTTTTACATATTGCTGACCAGCCCCGATAAAATGCTGCCCTGCAGCGCTTACAAATGACATTGCACTTACAATTTGTACAATTTTTTAGTAGTACATTTGAAATCATGGGCATCTTTATCTTACTAACAGCATAGCTTTTAAAGAATGAGACTATTAAACTCCAACATGATAGAGAAGATCCTCTCTACCCATATGGATTTGAAACAAATGTAGGCAATGAGATGCCACTAGTGACTCGTGTCCTAAACCGACCAGCTGACGAGCTCTGAAGCTATATAGAGAGGGTGCCTTAAACAGAACACCACGGTCTCTATAAAAACTAAGCTTGGCGACGTTTACTATTTCATGCCATCTGATGCATATAAAAGAGTTTTCTGAATTCCATGTTCCTCAACCTATTGTCCTCTCATCATGCTGGTTGGTGGTATCAGTTGAACTTCAGGTTATACTCATGCAATGAAATCATGGTTTCTTCCCTACACCTCGCTGCAACTTAACATTTTCTTAAAGCGTCTATAAGGATTCTTACTGCAACCCCTCTTTGGCCCTAAGAAACCTTATTACAGTATTAATTAAAGTATTACTATTTGTTTTGAGTACAGCCTGCATACAAACAGGATTAATCGGCATACCAGTGAGAATGTACTGTGTAATGTATTTAACATTTACTTATGAAAGAAGATAAAATGTTTGTAATATGCATTTTCTGTATTATTCAAGTAAGGCCAATATTGCCAGTTTGGGCATCTGCCTGACACATGCTGCACTTTCTTGTTCTTTTTTTATTTTTTAGTGCACTTTATTTATGTGCAAAAAAATTTGGGGAAGTTTGATGTTCTTGTTTCATAATCAGTCTTTTGAAACAAATTATGTTTTTTTAGATGTTAGAAACATCTGGAAATCACAAGGAGGCCTTCAGGCCATGTACATTCAGCAATGACATTTAATATTTTTGCTTCACATGTTAAGTTGAAGGTTTATTCACTAAAGGGTGAACTGGCAATAGAGTTTGCAAGAGAGTTGTGGATTCAATCCCCTCATTCACTGTTCATTGTGGAGGGCCAGCACTGGCAAGTTTCTCCTGCAAGAATGGCTGCACTGACCCTGTATAATACATAATAACGGGTCTATGGAGAAATCTCACTGCTTTAACTATACATTAGACAGGGCCAGCCAAGCTCTTCCTAGAGTATTAACTTAATGGGGATGGACTTCCAGAATATATAATGGAGTCAAATAGCTGAAACATAACTCTCATCCAAATTCCTTTGACATTTAATTACATTGGGCCAAAAATAGGTAGACAAAAGTTTTTTTTACAAGGTTTTTGACAATGGTAGCAGCATCATGATGTCACACAGCAGATATTCTCAGTTTCTTTGTTGCTGTCACAATAAAGGGCATAATTATGTACTATTAGTGGTAACCCACGTGGCAACATCATTTTCTCTAATTTTGACATTAGGTAATCTAGATTTCAGAAATGTTTTTTTCTTTGGGGGATCTATCCATACTATATGGGAAGACCTATTTAGCAGTGAAAGATAGAGATTTTCACGCCAATGTTAGAGTATATGGCAGTATATGCTAAACCAGCGCAAATATTTAATAATAATTTAAGCAAAAATTGTATCATCTTATTTTGCTCTGTGCCTCCGACATAATGTATAAGTCATTTAATGTTTGGTTAGTAAATTTTCTTAAATTACTAATAAAAAAAGTCATTTTAATGCATGTTTCCTATGAGAATTTTATATACACTGGTGGCATAACTTTTACATGAAGAACAAGTATTATTTATCCCTGTACATTTGCAAATGTGTTTACAAATGTAATATATTAGCACGACTGGAAAAAAATTACACTATATAAAAACTGGTACACAAGAACAGCAAAAGATTATTTGGAAATTACTAAATGTTAGGAATTTCACTCCATTGCATTTCCACTGCAATCATTTAGTATATGATCACATAAAGCTTTCTGTCAAGAGAATAAATGCGTGCCATAGAATTTTATAGTAGTCTACATAAAAAAACTAAATCTGCCAAAGTTTAGCAAATATTTCAAGTGTTAAAGCAATACTGATATAACGTAGATAACTCTGATATTAAATACAGCATGAGCGCCATATTCCGGACCTAATCCTGCCATTGCTCCCAATTAAGAAGGAGAACTTCGTGGACATGGTTGCTTTGGAGAAATGCTATCTAGAAAATATTTATAAACAGGGTCTACATAGAAATCCCATAACATATGTTTATTGGAAATGCAATAAACATAAAAAAGAAGAGGATAGATAGATGTAAATAGATAGATAGATAGATAGATAGATAGATAGATAGATAGATAGATAGATGTAAATAGATAGATTGGCAATTTATATTATTATGCAATATCTATATTTATCTATATCCAAAAAAACAGCTATTCCAACGGCCATCTGTACAATTCATGTGAAATGAGCTGTTTATTTATGCTTCTATCTCGGAGGTTAGAGAAGAGTCATGAGAACTTCTATACACAACAGTTTAAGTGTTGACCGCAAACATTCACAGATGGACAAAGAATGCTGTGCGTTGCTAAATGTAATTATCTGACTTGTAATAATAATACTAACCGTCATGTGTTTTTCTTTTTGTCATGTAAAGAATAGATCTATAAAATGCGCAGTATATGCAGTATGTATATTCATTTCAGTGATAAGGATCCAGCACAGGGTACTACAGTCCAGATTGGAAGCAAAAATAGATGAAAAGTAACACTGAACCACAGATCCTTTTTGTAATTAATTAATCGATTCATAGGACCAGGACCAGTGGCCCAACATGAATTTGCTGTTTTCCAGGCCTGTGATGGCCAATCTTGGTTTGATCCAATGTACCCTAGATAATATTTATGAAGAACATAGTCATCATTATATAATAGTAATAGTCTGTGATGAGTTACACCCTTTAAAGCGTTGGATCTGATCATTCCATGAAAGGAATTCCAGGAAAAGTATTTCTGCTAAAGCAAAATCCTAGCCGTGTTCCATGTGGGAATAGCAAGAAAGTGGTAGAGACTAATGTTGAACTGATGTAATGATCACTTTCTGTTGGGATTGTGTTAGTGCAGACCATAAAGAATGATTTACAACCTCTGTGGTGACAGCAGTGTCAGAAAATCCATCATTGCCTGGCACCTAATTACTAGGTTTCCCCCTAAAGAATACAGGGTGATTTTTGATGGGTTTTATCCTTATGATTCTATCTGGTCTTGCAATTCCATTGTTCTAGCACTGCTTTCTCCAGCTGTGTTGTGAACAATAATACCCCCTTTCACTTTAGCCAAGCAACTTGGAACAATGAGAATTTGCTTCTATCTTCATGGAGGGGTGTGTAGATTCCCACCTAAAATCGTATAGCCATCAG
Organism: Spea bombifrons; assembly: GCF_027358695.1. NCBI lineage: Eukaryota > Metazoa > Chordata > Amphibia > Anura > Pelobatidae > Spea > Spea bombifrons. Next base: position 30,165,009 of record NC_071094.1, read on the forward strand.
TATAAGCGGTCTCTCCATTTACAAAATAGAGAGTGACCAACATTACCTAGGATTAGGATGCAAAGCTAGCACCTAGAGAAAAGAGAGCATATTTCGGGAGCTGCTTATGGGCTACTCTTCTTGCTAATTGCATTGGAAAATATGTCTTCCCCATATAACCTCCCCATTGGGACTGTATGGGGGAAACATATTTTGGAATCGAGTTATAGAATCTAATGCAAACGAAGGAGGTCTTCTCTGAAAGTCGATCTAACAAAATGTTAACTGGCCCATGATTGGTCCCAGTATATGCTATTATAGTTATATAAGTACCTTATATTTATATACGTTACAGTAAAGGATTTGCCTTGTGGTATTTCTCACAATTATGCATATGGGTACAGTCAGGATAAACAGAGATCACGCAATCTGTTTATCATCCTCCCCAGCCATGCTGGTTCAGCTTTCACGTATAAAATATGCAGTAAATGCCATTGTTGTATTTTACTGTGGTGTGCATGCGCACAGAAGTTGGGTTCCTCTTTTGTTTCATTATTACAGTGATGGCTTTGAACATGCATGCTATAGACATATGTTGGCTATCCTGAATGTAAGACGTACAGCTGTTCAGACTGCTCATTTCCTGTAATGTACAGGACGTTCTGGAGAACGCCACCGCTTCAGAGCTCTCCGATAATGTTATTTCAAAGCATTGCAACACGGCAGATCAGAGATGTAATAAAGATTACAACATATGGCATGACTAGGCAAGCAGACAATACATAAAAAGATTTAACCTATCTTCTAGTTATAGATAGTTAGAAACTATTCATTTGTGTAATGTCTTCGAGCAATATACTCGAGGGCGTACATATTTCTCAATGTTCTGAATAAGCTCATAGGATGGTACCCTTACAAAAGCTTTCTTATGTGGCCTGCGCCATTTTCCAATGTTAGTCACATGAGATGGTCCATGATGATTTCAACATGAAGACAATCTTTTTGATTTGAATTCCAAATTTTCCTTCTGAATAAAAAAGATAAGAGCGTAAAGAGCCAAAGGGAACAAAAAATGCTGAAAAAAAAAGATACTGAAACTGCTTTTTTGTTTCAAACTGCAAATAAACAGTTACGTACTGGGGAATGCAAAGTATCTTTTTTTTTTTTGCAAAACAACCCCTATGAAACTATAACCAAACATCTAACGTTTTTATTTGGCTATATTTTTTTCAACTTCGTACATATTTATATTTTTGTTTCTAGAGGGAAATTAATTCATGCATTGGTTTGTAGTTAATATTACCTTATGATAGGATTATCCAACTGACAAGTGACTCTTCTAAATTGCCCACAGCTGCTTAGATAAAACACCTAGGATCCATTATGTAGCATAATTCATCTAGGTATAGAAACTGATTGTACTGTACATGCTCTTGAAAATTAAATCATTTTGTAGCCAGACAAAAGCCATAAACAAAAGTGGGTACAGCGGGCCAATACATTGAGTTTCTATGGACATCTCCTGCTGCGGCTCTTTCATTTGTCCCTCTCCAAATCCTATAGAGGAAAGGGGGCAAACGGTTAGTTTATATGAGAAAGTAAGAAAGAAGGGAGACAGTTAAAAGGAAACTAAATGAGGGACTGCTGATACAGAGCAATATTAGAGGTTCTGATTAGAACTTGGAGGGAACCAACAGCAGACCCGTGTGTAATCTGTGGTAAAGACCAAAGACATTGCTAGGAAGGAGAGCTAAGGGAGCATAAGGTTTTAGTAGGCTGCCCCAAAGGGAGACTCTTGGGCTGAAGGATACTTCATGTTACCAGTAACACTGCCGGGTTTTAGGACTCTGAAAGTCCACACAGAGACCGCTACAGACTATCCCTAAACATCCAGTGTTATATCACTTAGTTCCAGACAAGAGTACGGTATTACCACTCCATTAATAATGTCATGTGTATGACTGGTTGAAAGAATAAGTACATTTCTTAAGGAATCATCATCTTTTTTTAACATAACTGTGCCTTTAATATAAATATAATTCTTCTGTGTCCAGAACCATATAAGAGTTCATTGATTTCCTAACAATATTTTTACCATCAGTACCATGTTGTTCAATATTGTTATGGACTCCATTTGGAACCTACCAATGACTCAATTAAGATAAATACAATCATGTTTAAATTAAACTAGCATAATAATTATAATATGAGGTGATTAGACCTGATTATCTTCTGCTGTAACCGATGTTCTTACTGAGCTTTATATTAATGTTTTTATATTTGACCTGAGGCAGCCCTGATAATAACGGCTTTCAGTGCTGTTCATGGGCTATTAGTGGAAAGTGCTTAAGCCAACCTTGTGATTCTTAATGTGATCTGTAACATGATCCTTCACTTTAATCAATCGGCTGAACTATTTTAACATTCTAGCAAATTGATATGCAGTGATCAAGATCCATAGGCATGCAACTGATTAGACACAGCCACACGGTTTCCATTGGAGTAATGAAGACTAAGACACAGATAAACAAGTTAGAGCTATTCTTTTGCATACACCTAACATGTATTGTTACTTCTCACTATCATCTATGCTAAAACATGAAGACATTAATTTTATGTGTGTGATTGTAACATACAGTATGTGTCTTGGTGTTAGGATGTGATTGACCTCTGTGACAAAATCAGGTCATGGCCCCTCTTAAGTCTGAGCATCCCTAATTGGACTTATTCAATCTCAGAAGCTGGAAACAGCTCTTCTTCTCCATATTGGAGTGGGAACAATATAGATGATGCTACAAGGGAGAACAGCTAGCAGCATGTTAGAGAAAATAAGGTGCAAAGTAACTCAACGAGTTTCTAGGTATGCACTTTATCCTTTTTTATGTATTTTTGTTTAAAAGAGACCATGCATTACTTAATAAAGAAAAAACTTGCATCCATGTTGGACCCAGTTGTCCATTGGTGGGATCCTTCTAATGAACAATGAAGGACAATGAACTCAAAAGGAACTCATCGGAACTGATCGGCATCGCCAGGAGTTTTACACAGCCCTACTGTGAACCAAGCAGATTACAATTACGCATATCTTCTTGAAAAATGAATTTGTGAAGACTACGCAATAACCTCAGGGCTAAACTCGAACTTAGCTGCTTTTCTACCCTGAAATAAATATCCCTTCTCATATACATGGTAAACATGTATCTATAGATATTAACTAAAAATAAAATAGGAAACGTGTCTTTTCCCATATTGTATGTGAGCCAGCAGACACAGGAAAGAATTTCCAACATTTATTTTTACATCACAACATTGGTTTCCGCTTTAATAGGATGTAAACCAACCAATCATATCCGGAGCTACTATATGGTCCTTTAATCAACTTCAAAGTCAAAATCAAATTTCAAAGTACTGAAAAGTGAGTATAACAATATTGCAAGTGATTAAATAAATTCATATGTACATATAAAAAGGTATTTAAGTATATCAAACATAAACACATGATATGTCTGCTTCATATTTTAATAATACGCACAATTGAATGCACCCTGAATGCAAATGTTCATAGATAATTTCTGCAGACATTAAACAAATAACATCTGGATCTCATGGGAGAAATTAAATACAAAGAATAACAAAACTAATGTTAATTAAGGACATTTTCTCTATAGTGAAGCCAGCATCAAATGGATTTGCATCTGTTTCTCACTCAGAAATCTTTCCCTGTTTAAGTTCTGTCAAGCAAAGTGTTTGAAATCCTTTGAAAACCAATGGCTACATTTATGCTCAGATCTTTAATTGTTATTATTGCCACTGCCAAGGTGGAGAAACCCCCTAGGTTGAAAAAAGACACAGATCCATCAAGTTCAGCCCTGCTGTTGATCTGGTAGAAGATAAAAAAAAAAAAAACTCAAGCCATTTTCAAGTGGAAAAATTCCTTCCTGACTCCAAAATGGCAATCTGATTTCTCACTGGCTCAGTAAGCTAAATAATGCTGTCCTGTTGAATTTGGTAGCACAACAACTGTGTGTAGTGAATTCCACATCTTCATTGTCCTTACTGTAAAGAACTCTTTTCTCTGCATTAAGTCTGAGGTTGTAAACTGCAACCAAAATAACTTTAGTACACTCTTAATACAAATATCAAATGTTTCAGGCAAAGCCCCCTTGTCAATGCATGTCTCTTAAGTGCTAGGTATCTTTCTTTTTCACTTAGCCGAATGTCACTGGAATTGACAACCAAATGTGGCAGAATCCCTTGGCATCAGAGACCAATGTTACATCTCCAGAGACTTGAAGAGTACTGTAATTGTGTCCAATAGGAATCCCTGTTCTTTAGACCATCCAGAAGAACCTGAAATGCATTACAAGCTTCATGGTTATATCATTGGGTCTGTCCAAAAGCATATTTTGGTGCACCAATTGGGAAATTTCCCTTCACTTTCCATCTACTGTGATGTAAGTGATTGGCAACATGGCCCTCATTGTGGTTCTAAGGGTGACTGGGCAACTTTCTGCAACATGTAGAAACTAGCCAGTGAGGATGGGACTGGTTGCAGCGAGTACCAGATCCATACTAGAAATGGAAAAGATACAGTTCTCCATTGTTCCAGTCATGTGGATCAAGTGTTATAACAGTGCTTTACCTTTACTAAATTAAACGTTACTTTTTTATGCAAAACTCAGAAGAGACTATTTTGAACCCAGTCAATATTGAATTTGTTAAATGCTGTCTTGAAAACTGTATTAAAAAAAAAAAGGTTGCGTACTCTAGAGTTACTTATTTATGGCTGCCGACTAGCTTGACCTCTATATACATTGTTAGATTTCATCATGATCTTGAAACAAAATCCAAGATAAATAAAATATGGATTTGAGACAAAACTCTTTTGGTTTCACAGACGCTTTTCATATAAATGAGGAAACAAAAGGTCATAAGCAAAGTTTTCAATTTATTTCACAATATTCCAGTTTGTTCAAAGTTGCATGCATGAGAAAAAGGTTTGGCCGATTGCTTAAAGGGAGCAACGCGAGCATATTTTCCACAAAAGAATTATATTTTTAATAATCTGTATTAAAAATGCATTCAAGTGATAAACTAAGCAAATGTAACATTAGCTGAATCAATGATGCTTCTTAACTAACTGTTGGGTTTATCATAATGTATTTTATATATTTTTCCCCACAGGGACGCCATGTTAAAACAGGGCAGCTGGCTGCAATAAAAGTAATGAATGTCACGGAGGTACGTGTAGCCTTTTTGTATGTGTTGGTCATCATTCTGTCCTTTCTACAATCAAAATAATGCACTGGTTTAATCAGAGGTTTTGGCAGGATAAAAATGAAGTTTATATATAACGTTTATTCAGAGCAAAGTTGTCATATTACCATAGAAACCTAGTATATGTTCTTGTTGTTTTAGTTCGTTTAATGGTAATAAGGCTACCCGCGATTGATGTGATCATTTTTAATTAGAAAGAAGAAAGAAAACTCATGGCAACACGATCGCGGAAGCTGAACAGGTTTATTAAAGTGTCATAGCGCCAAATATAAACACCAGACGGTTCACACTTGACACGTTTCATGTCTTATCGCTTAATCAAAAATAATTTGTAGTAACATCCAACTAGTAACTCCTGTGTACATGCTAAACCGCAGCTCTCATAATCCCCAGCTGGCCACAGAAGGCTCAGATCAAGGGAGATGTTGCCCACCAGCAGCTATCACTCGTTCAAAGAATATAGAACGCTTGTGGCTATGGAACTGTCAGATTAACTGAAAACATTATTGATTAACCTAAAAAAAAGTTAGTAACAAGATCTATAAAAGGGCAGGGCTTAATATCAGATATAGCTTGTAATTCTTCACATTTCTGGCACATTTATAGTGAATTATTTATCAGAATACAATCAAAAAGAAATGTTTTTTCATGAAATGTTCTAGTTTATTTATCTGTTTCTAGAGACAGCAGATTGTTTCCTGTATTCCTATGTTTCTCCTTCTGTTTTTCATCAAATGCTTTTCCTTCACACCAAATCTCGATCCAGTCTATTGTATTTTTTCTGACAAACCTGCCAAATCTGCAATAGTGTTTGTCTTTTTTTATTTGTAAGATCAAAGACAAGTCAACTGCTCGAATTCCCGTAGACGCTCAAACATTATGTCACATTACATCAGGCTGTCAGAGAAATTACTGTTAGTTTTGTTACGTTTGTGAATTTAACAAAGAATGTATACTTTAGAATGTCAGGAAAATGACAGCAAATTTTAAGCTATTGCGACATTTAGAAGGTTGCACTCCTTGGTTTGGAGGGCTGCTATATTATGCTAATTTGGATTCCATATACACCCGATTGAAACTTTTAAAAAAAATTACATTGCTAATTTCCAAGTTGTATGTATTAAAGTGTCCCAGGCAGCCTCCCAAACAAATGCATATTTTGTGACCACTTTAATATGCATTCTTTGAACATGCAGAGGAAATATATTCTGTAGATTCCTTACTTACAGTAGAAGCTGAAGCTCTAGTGCTGCAGCAGAATGCCTTCTCTGTGTTTGATGTTTGCCGCCACCGATTGGCTACTTGAAGCAGCAAACCAGTGGCAATAAGGAGAGCCCACAGTGGGATTGTTTTATACACATGTTCATTAGGGGTCTCAATAGAGCCTCTCCTTGAGTATACCTCATGCCATACAAAAAAAGTGTTTGATATTAACATAACAAGACCAAACAGCTGGTTAATAGTCTGCCCTAAAGTGCAGCCCTGCTCTGAAGCATCTCAAGGTTTACACAAAAAATCTCAATTGACATATCAGTCTGATCCTATCACAAGGCAGTCCAGAACCAAAATGCAAGACAAAAAAAAATATGGTCAGTATTCTTCTAGGCACAAGAGAGCAAGGAGGTCCTCATCTGGACTCACATTTCCACTTAAGGTGGGCCCCAAGAGATACCCAAATGACAATATACCATACAAAAAAGGGTTTGAGATTAACTCACTGAGGACGGACAGCCACTTAATAGCCTCTCCTACAATGCATTCCTGCTCGGAAGCATCTCACGTTTTAGCTCCCTTGAGCCATTGAAAAGGAAAACATTCCATTAACATGTCAGCCTGATCCTGTCACAAGGGTGGTCCAGAACAAAAATGTTCAAAAAGATGGAATTTTAGATGCAGGGATGCACCTTTGTACAGACTTTTAACTGTCTGTCTGTCCTCAGTGAGTTAATCTCACACTGTTTGTGTGTGGTATTTTGACCTTCAGAGGTTCTCTTGAGGCCTACTTGAAGTGTAAAGGTGACTAGAGACGTGGACCTCCTTGCTGTCTTGTGTCTAGAGGCATACCAACCATATCCCACTGACAAGGCCCATGAAGCCAAAATGAATGTATGGATTGTTGGTTCTTTTGTGCAGAGGAAAGTTTTAGTTCCAGGGGATTGCCCCTGGGGCAGGATCAGACTCATACGTTGATGGATATTTTTCCTCTGTAATGGCACAAGAGTGCCAGACTTTTAGATGCTCCTGAGTGGTGATAAACTGTAGGAAAGACTCTGTCCTTGGTGAGTTCATCTCAGGTTTTTTCTAATGCATGTCACATGTCAGGAAATGAGTTTAGCTGAATTAGCTGAAATTTCCCTTTAAAGAGGTAATATACATCCAGCATTGATTTACTTTAATTTTGTTGTTCTTACCACTCAGTCCATGTATGTTATGTAAAAATTATATGTGTCCTGGAAAACATGGGTGATGTGGTCACCCTAGTTCACCTATGACTGACCACTGACGGAGCATCTTTGGCATTCTAGAACAAAGCCGGGTTGTATTCTGGGTACTCATGCAAATGCAGGTAATAGCATCTATAAGAGAATCTCATATTCCCACAAGATAGCTGGGCACTTTAGTACCCAACGAGAGTGATGTTCTAAAACCAGGTGACCTTGTTTTGAGACATCATTTTGTATACCACGTCCTTACTAGTGCAAGGAAATCTAGCAATACTTTATATTAGTTTCTTATGAATACATTGAGAATTATTTATATCAAGTGATTCTGGTGCAAAGTGTGGTCTTATAACAATAGAAACAAATTAAATGTTTCAGTTGGCATGAGCATGTCATTGTCTGCTATGGCGAGACGACCACTTTTCACCTAGTCACATCTCTACCTAACCTCTGAAAGAGTTCTAGAAAAGTATTTCATTCTAAACTGGCTTTAGTCCAGATTGCAGAAAATGAACCCTTTATAACAAAAACACTTGATTTGCTAACACAAAAACGAGTTATTTGTTTCAGATGTTTATTGGATACGTGTTAGCAAAAGTATCTCTTTTATAGAGGCAGTTAAAGCTTGTAACAGCTGTAGCGGTCAGTGGACCTTGATAATTGGAGCGGCAGAATGCGGTCAAACTTGGCACGGTGCGATGACGGAGCTTCAGAGATTTGGGAAATGGTCCCAAAGCAATGGCACAATCCAACATACACAGAAAGTGTTTAAACGCAACTGTAAAACTCCCGATGCTACGGATCCAATTCATGATGGCAGATACCAATTCTATTATATTAAACATTAGATTTTATTGATGTCATTTTCCCTTTAGACATCTATATGAAATGATTTAGTATTGGGTATATACATGCCTTTTACATGCACACTATCTAAACCTTGGTACTACAAGGTTATGCTTATTCACCTGGGATGAAAATATGTAAACTGTAAATGAACATGCCAAGAGTCACACTTTTGTGGGGCAGTCCCTATCGCAATCTGATGCACACACCCTCTATTCTTCTTTCCAACACCCTCTGCCACTTTGTATGGCTTGTGAATGTTTCGTCTGTGTGAGCAGAATATATTCTATTGTGTGTGTGTGTGTGTGTGTGTGTGTTTTTTAATAGCTTTGTAGGAGGAACCTGTGCATAAATGGACACTAAGTGGACCAAGTGGTAAACATGTGTGTAGTTGGCAGGGTCATCATTAAGCCCCACACATTTTCGCATTCCTTTGTGCACCAAAAATGTGTTTTAGGTTCGATGCCCAGTATGGCTGCTGGGAACTCTGGCCCTACAGGATTCCTTACCTGGGTTACATTGGTTGCACCCTAAAACTTTGTGACAAAAAGTTTATCAGCAGTACAGGAGGTGCTTGGATATAAGGGCTGACACTGACATCATCATAAAACTTAAGCAGAAGCTTCTAAACAGATCAGCAGATCCTTGAAGTGACTCTGTTTCCCAGCAGTGAGATTTCTCACATGTCCCTGCTGGGTGCTGACTCATTTTAAGAACTGGAAACAATATACTAGTTAATGGCCAAATAGTTATAATTTTCTCAGGTTTGCAGCACAATTCTGATTCCCGTTAAAGGGACAGGCCTAGTGTCCCATGCAGCCCCACCGATTGAGAATGCATGCAAGTATGTTGTAAGTATGTTAGTATGTATTCCTTAACCAGTAGGAGAAAATCAAATGTATAAGTAGGTAAGATAATGAAAGGAAAATTCTCAATTATCACATGCATTAACATGCATATGTTACTTGGTATAGCCCTTTAAGCAAGGGAGGCAAATAACATACGTTATATACACATGCTAACAAATACATACTAACAAACTCATACACGCTTACACACACAAAAACATACCCACTCTATCACACCTTCATTCCCTCACACTTCCACACTCTTAACTTGTCTAGAAAGTATTTTTGCTATAGCTGTTCACACACTGTGAGTCACTGCTGGATGACCATGGGGTCATGTAACATTGTGTTCCATGACCCTGCCAGGTTCCCGTGCCTGTTTGAAGAATTTTGGGTGGGTTAGTGAGAAAAGTGTTTCAGTATTTTACATCTCAACACACCACTTTGGCTTGGAATGCTGCTTTAATGCATTATGTTTCGACAATAATTGAAATCCCAGCATAATTATCAATAATAACAATTTTTATCTTTATACTTAAACAAAGCATGAGGCCTTTCTGGTTTTGTGTACAGAATGCCGTGTAGGCTCTGGGTTGCGGTTATTGTTTTAGCCATAGCAGCAGGATGCTCCAGTCATGGCTGGGTCAGCTGGCCTTCGTTCAGGAAATGCTGCTGTATCATCTTACGGGGCGGGTGAGGAACGGAGTCTTAATCCCAGAGCCGATGCTACAATGTTGGTCATTTGCTTATGCAGCAGTGCTAAATTTCCTGTTATCTGTCAGCGTCAAGCAAATGTCATTTCTGTAGGAAAGTTTTTATCTCGCACAAACGGCTATTTTCTTAACACCATGCCAATTTAAAATGTGCTGACCCACAGCAGTATTTAAGAAACATTAAATAGAATGCATGGCGGTGGGGTTCTGTTTCTTTAAAAGTACTTTCGTGTAAGAACACAAGTGACAGTTTAAGGATTTTTAAATGCAGCATCTTTAAAATACCTTCAAACTAGACACCTAACTACACTTAAAACTAAGTCTCAGAATATATAACGGCCGGATTAATTGTTAATTTAAAGGTGTGGTACCCATACTGTACAGCAGACATATACAAATTGACCGAGAACAATTCTGACACATTTTTTGTCCATTTGTTTTCGAAGAACAACTTCCGATGAAATTCGAAGGGCTTATTATATTCAGAAATGAAATTCTTTGTCATGCGCCCTCATTTGCTTTCTCATGCTCTCTAACACTCTCTCACACTCTCTTTCACATTCTCTCCCACTCTAATTCTCTCTCTCTCTCTCTCTCTCTCTCTCTCGTCTCCCTATCTTCTCCCCGAACTTCTTTGGTGTCCCTGTCTTCTTGCCCTGCAGCATCCGCCTCCTACCGTGTCTTCTTTCTTTATCTGATTCTCTATAATCCAATCCACCCAGGGCACTTCCGCATTTGGAGGAAGGGGGAGAGGGTTTCCCCGTGGCTCCGCCCTTTTGTGGAAGTACTCCGAGAGAACAGAACAATGAAGACCAAGAATCATATTTGCTCCTGGCGAACAGACTGAGTCTGATCAAATGGAGCACTTCCAATAGCACAGTGCTTCTATAATGCAGTCCAACAGCAAGCGAGCTGATAAAATTAGTTCCTCTTGTTTTGCTCATACTGCTCAGTGCAGCAAACATGGCCTCCACTCCCTGCTCCCGTCTGCCGCATCTGCACAGCTCACAGTCACAACACAATATGAAAAAGTTCCATTTTTATTTATTCGTATCCTAATGTTTAAACCAAAATGCCCTGTGATTGTGAGTCACCTTTCACATATGACTGGCTCAGTCTGAAGAATATCCTAATTCTGCCTTAAGAAAGGTCTTTGTGTTACAGCTTTACTTTACCCAGTGTCTGTTTCCAATTAAACTAGAACAATTATATCTTGTTCTTTAGGAGGAAGAGGAGGAAATAAAACTTGAAATAAACATGCTGAAGAAGTATTCCCATCACAGGAACATTGCAACATACTATGGAGCATTTGTGAAGAAAAGTTTTGCAGGCCAAGATGATCAGCTTTGGGTAATTGCTACAAATTACGCATTAATATAATTCATTACATGGGCCTTTGAAAAAGTAAAATATAAATTATATCACGATGACTAGAGATGGGATTGAAGGGTGCAGCCTGTAAACACTACCCATACCTAATCTTCCTTGGTATAGCACCAAGTGAAAAAAGCAAAGATATTGAATTAGTTAAATACTGAATTAAGATAAGCATGCAATCATTTGCATGAGAGCTATATTTTTTACTTAAATAAAACATATGTATAAATGCAGAGTGGTGTGTGGGAAGGTTCCGCCATGATCTCTGGAACAGAGTGGTCCATTATGCACTACATAGTATGAAAAATAATCAGATCTTTGTTCTTTGCTAATTGGCTATAACAACACAATGTTGTTCCTTGTTATCATGAACACATATAGAAGAGTGAATTAAGTACATTGAAATATATGTATTGTCTGATGACCTCTATGGGTCAGTAGATGTCACGCTGACCACTCTAAGGGTGAGTTTCCTGCTCTCGCTATTTGCCAATGAAAGGAGAGGTAACGTTATATGAATTTACGAAGGGTATAAAATGAATCGATAAATTCTTATGCAGAATAACTACACCGACATTTGAATGCTTTGTGTTATGCCCCCTAGTATAACTGATACTACAGAATTATAACATTCTCACTAGTTCACATCTATTTGGTTTTCTTTTTATTACAGCTCGTAATGGAATATTGCGGAGCAGGGTCAGTTACGGACTTGGTGAAAAAGACGAAAGGCAATTGCTTTAAGGAAGATTGGATTGCGTACATCTGTAGAGAGATTTTAAGGGTGAGATTGTTAACCCAAAAATAGCTGGAGGATTATCTACAATAAGTTGGTGATCTAGTAGGGCTAAAACTGTGAATTCTAGATAGTATTGTTGCCTAATAGCTATTATTGTAAGATTTTCAGTAACAATGATTCATTAGAGAGTGAAACCCTTAAAGCCTCGGAGTCTAATCCAAGGAATATAGCTTTGAATATAAATGTTATTGTTAGAACAAGAAGAAACAGGCTCACTGTTACCCTCAATTATAGGTTTGCTACAGCCTCAGTTAGTTGTGACAAGTCTTTGAAAGCTCATTATAAAGCAGTAGACATATATAACATATATATATATATATATATATATATATATATACGGTATATATATATATATATATACATGTCAACACCTGTTAGTAAAATTAAATCAAATTGTCCAAGTTATGTGTGTGGCTACTGGACTAAATTTAAAACAATCATGCAATGAACCTGGCTCATGATATAAGGTTCTGTAGAACTTTGTAACGTTCTCATGAAGACCCCATTTTTGCATAAACATAATAGATTTAGAAGAATTCTTCTATTAAATGAATAACAATTTGACCACATTATTATGCACCAAAAAACAAAACATGTCATTTGGTAAGCTCCTTGGATGATGACATGTCAATTAGATTTTAACCAATATAAACAGCACATCAGCCGATTGTTGATTCATCAGTAACTGTTTGAGCTTGGCATATTAGCATGTAATTATGTTCTCTTAACGAGTATGTTGTATGATATGGCCATAGCATGTTTTAGTCTTGTCTCCTACTCGGCCACTTCTCTAACCACCTCCCATAATACCGCAGTTTCACATTACTTTGCCGTTAGCCATTTCTCCTTTTTTTTGCAGAGGAAAGGTTAAATTGAGTTGTTTTTGTAGGGTTTGGCTCACCTCCATGCGCACCATGTAATTCATCGGGATATTAAAGGGCAAAATGTTCTGCTTACTGAAAATGCTGAGGTGAAACTAGGTAAGTTCCTTTTTATCCAACACAAGGCATGCAATGTGAAACTGAACATTTAACTGTTAGAGGACATGTTTTACAAGATCAAAAGAACTCACTGGGTTTCTTACTGACCTTCTTTAAGACGGTGTGCAGTTAGGAAAAGAGGTTGAAATAGAAGGGTAACCAGGCGGAGGAGTTATTATTCAAAAAGTTTGTAAATAGATCAATGGCCGCGTCCTATAAATAGTACTGGTTTAAGGGCATTTTGAGAATAAATACAGAAAGGGCCTAGGAAATTATTTACAGTTAGTGGGAACATCACTCTGTAATCAAACTAGCTACATATCAATACATAAAAGGCATTCACCAACACACAATAGGGTTCTTTACGGCAGGCCTTAAACGTCTGCACAGTACTGTATATTGGAAATAGTAGAAGGCTTAGCTCTCCCAACTGTTCCTGTCATAAAACTAAAGTACAGCTTATAATAGGAACTTCACCAGATTTACTGCAATTCAGATCCCTGCCACAAATGCATTCACATTAAATGGTGCAGCTAGAAGCTAGGTCATTTATATATATTTTTTATAACTTTTTGTTTTTGATATTTTTAGAAAGACATCCCAGTCAGGTCTGGACATAAAAAAGGTTAATATAGTCCCAAAGTACAGCAATCCTTCCTATATTTAGAGTCGGAAATGGTATTTATCCATTTATATTCAAAGAGCAGAAGAGAAGACCTGTTAAATAAAAATAGTAAGCAAACCCCCATGCATTAGTGATATAATTACAGAGATACCAATAAATAATACAAAATAGTCCTTGTCATTGAAACAATACAAATAAAATTTATTGTAGAAGTATTGTTTTTAGATTGATGATGTAACTTTTAGGGTAGACTATCTCTTTTGTTTTCCTTTATTGGCAAATCTGAATATCACAAAAACAGCACTGTACAGAAGAAAATAAAAAACAGTAGCAATTTAGTCCTGAGCAGTTCTTTGTTACTTTTAGTATAATTGCAGGTCGTTTTGACTTGTTTGTATTACTGCATCTGTCGGAGCTTGCATACAATCCCGAGAACCTGCTTATCATTCGGCAGCATTTCCCAATGGTGTTTGCAGTTGCAGATAAGTTCAACAACTTTACCGTGACAGTCCTTGTCGACAGTCCCCACCTGTTTCAGAATACGCGTTTCAGATTACTTGAAATCTTATGGCCTGTGTTCTATGGGATGCACAAGTCCAAAATATGCAACTATGACACACACAAAAATTTAGAATATTGAAGTAAAAGACCAGGGTAATATACTTGAAAAGTAATAAATTCAAGATATTTTTGTGAAAAAAGTTGAATTATTATTTTGCTGTTTTTATCGTTAATAACAGTTCTCATGTTAGTATTACTAATATGATCAGTGCAAAAGAGATCTAACTCATCATATAGATGGATTTCACCATATGTTACTTCTCATTTGCTCGGTCTCTAAACCTGATATGTGATGATTTAGGGGTAGAAACGGTTGTATGGTTTAGCATTTCAAAGAAACAGGATGCTGGATGGTTTCTATTCGACACACCCAAGTGATAAAATTAAACCAAGTGCCGTTAACACCCAGGATGTTTTTTTATATTGTCTTTTTATTCATCACTCATCTAATTTGAAGAAAAAATATTTTATGTAACTGAATAAAATGAAGGGAGAACAAGACTTTACTTGAAGATTTTAAAAATTGCGCTGAATTATGAACATATGAAGGAGATCTACTTAAAAAGTAGACTATTTGAAAAATTGCAAATAAAATCTGGAAATAGGTATATGTGCAGATAAACGAGCATCCAGAATCAAATGATACACGATTACCATTTACACTTAAGAACTAGGTATAATGTATACATCCAGACATGATTGAACAGGGTGCAAATTAACATATAGACTTTTAAGTATAGTATAGCTCGCTAAAACCTGTAGGGACTATTATACAAAGCTATCGTTCCTACGTGTTTATTCTTTAAATAACATAGCAGATTCTCGAGTAATTATTGAAGCGTGTTCTTCTGCTTGGAGAGCACTGTTACAGGTAAACCTCAGCAATCCAAGAGCCGCTTGATAGATTTGTATAAATACATAATTGATGGTTGGTTGAGGAAATGTGACATTCTTTTTATTTTCTTCTCTCGAAAGATGCTATTTTAAAATTAGTTACCCCCACACAGCAATTAGTCTGAATGAGCCATATGCTGCTATCTATCACTCAAAATAAAAAGTTGTTCTATGAATTGAACTCGAATGTGCATGAATAAAAAGGCTTTTGTTTGTGCCAAAAAAAAAAGGATTTTGCCAAATGTTCATTTGATTTATTATACAATTTAGCATGCTTTTATAATTCTACTCCCAGTGAAGGGACATCGAAATCCTGCCAGGCTATAGTGTCGGCCTTAGTTTTCAGGGGTATATGTCGCTTACTTTGTAGTGTAACTAGAAGAATTGGCTGAGTTTCACTCGACTTTTGTTTTTCAGTTGACTTTGGTGTGAGTGCCCAGCTGGATAGAACCATAGGGAGGAGAAACACTTTCATTGGCACCCCTTACTGGATGGCACCTGAGGTCATAGCATGTGACGAGAATCCAGACTCAACATATGACTACAGAGTGAGTTTCAACAAAAAGCTGATTTTTTTTTTTTGTTATTACACAAAAGGAAACGCTCACAGTTAATGTGAAAAGAAATTCTCGGCGTCGTTAGTCATGTCCTATACTGATAAAGCACAAAACTCACCAGACCTTCCTAAAGGAAGCACGCTGGCTATGCGAGGCTCACTTCCTGATACGGTGAAGCATTATTGTTGAAACACTTTCTATATCCCTCTTGGGAATGGCGGTCCAGCTGACAATACACACTAAAACCGCAGTGTAATTTGCTAATTTAATAGATGAAATAGCTGATCATGCTAGTTCTACGCATGATGTTGGAGAGGAAATACTTCTACTTAGGCATGGGCCAGCGAGGGTCTCTGGTAGAGTAGAGTAGTTTGCCACAAAAATAACGGTTAAAACATGTTCATTGTAGGCTTTCATTCACAGTAAACGTCTACAGCCATTAAGGGCCTTGAATTTAGATAATTAAATTATTTTTCACAGACTGGACTTTGCAATGTTGCATTTGAAGATATATATGGGTCCAGCTTAGGAGCATCTTATCGGTTCTATGTTACTTCTACTTACTGAAAGTGCAATAGAAAATATTCGGTTCACTGATAGTTTAAGTGAAAGTGAAAAAGTGGAATAAATATAATTTTATTCTATGTTGATTTTACATTTTGAAGATGTATTTGAAAGCGTATTATACTGTATATCACTCACATAACAAGCAGAGAGAATTGTTTTCTTTTGCTGCACCATACCAGGAGTGCGCTTATACACACCTAATCTTTCTCTCTTCGTATTTAATATATATTGATCTCTCTCTGAATTTGTGTGGAAAAGTCATTGTAGAGCAATGAAATAGAAATGTTGATATTGACTCTTTACTCTCTCCCACCAGAGTGATCTCTGGTCCCTAGGAATAACAGCGATAGAAATGGCCGAGGGCGCACCCCGTAAGTACAAAATAGTTGGTTTCTGTGCTTCTAATCTTTCAACCACATTTATGGCTGAAGCTTATCGTATGATTTATACCACACAGGATGTGTGACGAGGAATGCACTGTTTTTCATACAATATATGATATATTCTATCATCTAATATTCAATATGATCTAAGGATACTTTCATTGGCACCCCTTACTGGATGGCACCTGAGGTCATAGCATGTGACGAGAATCCAGACTCAACATATGAGATTAAATAGATAGTACACAGTGCAGGGGACACATTAAGTCGTGTTTTGAAGTAAGCAAAAGTCTCAGACCTTGTCTCTTCAAACATCAGATCACTTCAGCTACACTTCAACTCTTGATCCCTTACACGCAATACTCTACTCCCCATCTTGTACCGCCTTCACAAGGTACCCTTCAACTCCAAAACCCAACACCTCTTAATGCTGATTACCCCATCCCAGTCCACAATAAACTATTTTACAGGCAGCATAGTAAGGAAGCCCAAGGCAAAGGTTTGAACAATACCTTTTGCTGAATTGTTCATGTTAAGGCTTGCCTGTTCAGACAAAACAACCAATCCATGCACATTTAACTTTTATAGAAACATATAATTTAATGGCAGATAAGAATTAGTTGGCCCAACTACTTCCATTATTTCTGACTCAAACCCTAATTTGCCTTTGGCCTTGTCTTCAGGATAGCCATATGTCTACCCCATGCCTGTTTACATTCCCTCACTGTATTAATATTTACCATGTCTGCTAAGTGGGTATTCTAACGTTATAACATTTCTCCTCTTTTGATATATACTCCCGTCCTGTCAAATTCTTTCATGTACTTAAATGTTTCTTTCAGAACCCCTCTCACTTCTCCTCCGACAGTACAACCCCTTAGTAAATATGAACAATTAATAACACATGCTTTGCCATAATATATTATTCATTACCTGAATTTCTATTAGTATTCTCCATTTTCATTGATCCGAATAAAACAATGAAATACAATGAAAATGAAATAATTTATAGAAATGTAACTTGATTATTTAGTATAATAAAATGTGTTTTTTTCTTCTGGAGTTATGGTATAAACACCAAAGGCCACACCGCATTTAGTAATGGTTTAACATTTAAATTACAAAAAGGTACAATCTTCCACGCTCTCCTTAGAACTGTCCTTAGAGATAATTCTTAAATGTCACAACATTTAATCCAAACATTTTCCATTTGAACAGAATTGTGACATTTCTAAAAATGTCCTTTTGGGATACCCATTTCTCAGCTAACTCCTCAAATTGTGACGGATTTCATTGCACCAATACGAACAATCTTCTTATGCTCTACAGAAGAACTTTAAAACCACCAAAGCCTCTTCTATTAAAAGAGGAGATTTGTAGACATCGAAGTATACAGCGACATAAATTGTGATCCTGTAATTGGTTATAGCAAGGGTTATTTTTGTGGAAAAGTCACTTCGGAGACAGGTTTTAAGTGCAGCGATGTGAGCGGCTTTTCTAGTGTCAAATATAGACAATAAAAATTGATCTGTTAGCAGCTGTATGCCTTTATACGAAACAATCGTTTTAACAGTATTGACAGTAAATGTAATGTAAATGTCCTCGAATTTGGCTTGAGCTTGAGGGAAACACATGTTTTATGTGAAATCAAATGATTAATATACAGAAGCTGCAGTCTTATGTATGGTATTTGTAGAGATATGCATGCTCATCCACCAACTACTTTAAATCATTGTAAGACCATCCGACCGGCACTATTATACGCATATGGCTTTACTCACCATAGCTGGAGCCTGTAGGTGAGTTTTCAATAGACCTGCAGCTTCAACGTACCGACTTTAATATGTATTATATGCGATCAACCCCAGTGAGATTCTCTTACAAGGGTTGCTGCGTTGGCCCTGTATAATCCATAGTTTTTTGGGAAAGTTAACAGATAGGGGTAGGCATTGTCAGTCTTTTTTTTGTAGGAGGCACATGTCAGGGCCAATCTTTAGTGATGCATAGTGAAGTTGGTGAGATGAAACCGCAACTCCCTTGCAAACTCTTTCGCTAACTCTCACTTAGGTGAATAAGCCCCTATATTGAGTTTTGCAAGGGGGGTTCCCCATTTCTCTTTTTAATAGATGCAGCTTCATTCTTCTTACTGAAAGTAAAAACTTTAGTATTTCAGGGGAATCTTTAAAGTTCAGTAACAATAATGAAATTACTTGCAAAGTAGGATGGAGAGACGGCTCGTTTAACTAGAAATGCTTATAATAATTTTAGTGCATGGGACATTCAAATAATTGCATGTTTCCCCAAATGCTTTTGTATAGTTAAAACAGTCCTAGTTACCCTAACGTAAAAGCGATTTGGAGATATGTATATTTAAGCCATTTAGATTCATTTCTAAGCAATTTGTTTTTGCAAAACATAAATATATGTATGTACTGTATATAATTAGCTAAAATTCCAGACTCAATAACACAGGGGAACCCTCCATTTTCTGCTGGTATAATTTGTAGTTAAGCGTTAAGCCAGGAAGGGTCTAAATAGATAAATCATGTTGTATTTGTGTCATTTTTGCTTTTCCAGCTCTGTGTGACATGCACCCTATGAGAGCACTTTTCCTTATTCCACGAAACCCCCCACCAAAATTAAAATCAAGGAAGTGGTAAGTATACCAAAAAAGTGGTATTGCTTTTTCTTGCTACACTCTTAATATGATTTCCCATCATTTTAGTGCAAAATAATTTGGACCATTCAAATATAATGAGGGGGCATAGAGCCAAATTTATGAAGGTAAATTCTGGGGCAAAGTTCCAAAATACAGAGCGGTCTCCAGAGTAATGGAATGGTCCAGCTGATTGCACCAAAACTGTACTTCATAAATATTGTGTCTTGGAGTAAAGGAGAGGCCTTGGACATGAAACTCATTTTTCAACAATCATATAATTGAACTTTATTTTACATTCCTAATGTCAGAGAGATTGTTAATACTAATCTCCCTGTGTGGTACTTCCTAAGCTCTAAGGAACCACATTATCTCTCCGAAGATAAAGTAAATATACGATAAGGCCGCACCTGTTTATCTCAAAGCAACACAGTATCAACTGTCAGATTTTATTGCGCTAATGTCTTCTCTACATATGTTGTTTTCTCCTCTTTCCTTCAGGTCAAAGAAATGTCTGAACTTTGTGGATAGCTGCCTTGTTAAAAATTACACACATCGTCCTTCCACAGAAACACTTCTTAAACATTCATTTGTTCGAGATATTCAAAACGAGCGGCAGATACGTATTATGCTCAAAGACCATCTGGATAGGACCAGAAAAAAGAAAGGAGAGAAAGGTAAAAAAGAATGTTTACTCGGTCAACGCATACCCCCAGATGTGAAAGATGGTGAAAGTGTGGTGCGTCCATTTATTGGGGATTTGAGTGAGGGTAGTTTTTCCTTCTTCTGTTAAAGTGGATCTCTTAACTGAACCTTTGTGTGTGGCTCATACATACACATTGAAGAAAGAGTGAGATGTTCTGGTATTTAAATATTGTTTAGTAATTAATTTCAACCTTTCACACATATCATTAAGGTATTGATGTAAATGACTAGTGGTATATATCGGACTAGACTAGGCCTAGGGTGATAGCCCCTCTACCAAAAATCCTGACATTGCCCCCCCAGACTGGTCCAGGTTCTTCTAACAGGGCTGGTCTGAGAAGAAAATCTAAAAAAATATTTCAAATAATATAAAAATAAATTGTGCAAGCAGAGATTGTAATAATAGTTTAAACTAGGCTTGTGCATGGTATTGAGCAATCTGTACGAAGCCACAAAAGTGATGTCATACCTCCCACAAAGCGGACAAATACGAAGCAAAAAGCGGGGGTGGGCCGTGGGATATATGTGTATATATGCGTGTGCACTTGTGTGTGTTTGATCATGGATGTGTACTTGTGTGTGAGCATGGATGTGCAATTGTGTGTGTTTGATCAGGGATGTGTACTTGTGTGTATGTGTTTGAGCATGCATGTGTGATCATGGATATGTACTTGTGTGTGTGTGATCGTGGATGTGTACTTGTGTGTGATCATGGATGTGTATGTGTGATCATGGTAATGTACATGTGTGTGTGATCATGGATGTGTACTATGTTTGTGATCATGGATGTGTATGTGATCATGGATGTGTACGTGTGTGTGTGTGTGATCATGGATATGTGTGTGTGTGATCATGGATGTGGACTTGTTTGTGTGATCATGGATGTGGACTTGTGTGTGTGAACATGGATGTGGACTTGTGTGTGTGTTTGAGCATGGATGTGCACTTGTGTGTTTGTATGAGCATGGATGTGTGCTTGTGTTTTTGAGCATGGATGTGTAAGTCGGGTGAGATGGAGTGAGTGTAATTTATGTAAGTGTGTTTACATATGTTGTATGTTGGAAGGGGGGCAAGGGGCAAAGAAGGCACAGACCAGTTGTGTGGGGGCAATGATGGCACAGACCAGCTGTTGAAGTTGGGAGGCCCGGGGCAATTTTTCACACCAGGGCCTGGTGGTTTCTAGTTACGCACCCTGCTTATGAGTCACCACACTGATTCGGCATATTACAACCATCAACTGTTATTATTAATGTAATGGTGTATGTGCAATAGATAACTAGCTCTCCAGAAAATAAAATGAGAGATCATTCCTGGCCAACCTCAGCCAGCACAGACACTTTAAAAGTAATTAACTGAGCCACTTAGAAAAAGCCTGGAAACAAAAGTATGATTAAAAAAAAGCTAAAGTGCCATTCTTTGAATTAGAAACACATTTGCCAAACCCTTGAGTTTTCTTATGAGTTTATTATTCATAATTATAGTTCTTCCTATAATGCTTTCTTCTACTTTAAAAATAAAAAATACAATTAACTTTTAGCTGTGGGGAAGATCTATGGTTGACAGATGTAGTTTTTTTTATATATAATGTATCAGTTTATTTTTATTTTTTATTTCTTAGATGAAACTGGATATGAATATAGTGGAAGTGAAGAAGAGGATGATGAAATGAATGAAGATGAGGGAGAACCAAGGTATTTATTTGTATGCAGATGCTCTGACTTTATATAATTCTTATATAGTCTAACCTCCCTAGGAGTCTATATGGTTAGTTCCTGGACCTATAGCATGTAAATGGACATATTTGTTTTACCTTTGATTGCATTCTTTTATTTATATAATTACCCTTCTGAAAGGTTTCAGATGCAAGTAATTGTTATCATCAGTAAGTTAAGTGGGTCCTTATCTTTATCTATATTTTTCATAGATAAAGCATTTGGTAGCTCTTTTTATATGCGCCAGTCATAATTATCAATGTAAACTGCAATGGCTAAAGAAGACAAAGAAACACCATTGACTGTAACACAGGTTATTTCGGGTAAAAGTGCCTGAAAGTTGTTCAACCTGCCAAGTACAGCTGCCTTGGCACAAGAGATAAATGTCAAAGCCAATGTAAGAGCGGTAAACCGGCTGTTAAAGTTGATTGGAAATATCCTACTGAACACTAATGGACAATGAGCAAATTACAAGTTTCTCTTTATATTTTCCTTCACAAATTGTACATTCACAAACATGATACACTTGAAAAACAAATATATACCTAACACGTCTTTCCACTCTTTTACACTACCTAAACCTGCCGCTCTACGTAGGCCTAGTCAAGGACCAATCAAGGAGATCCTCTGATCTGCCCAGGAAGCTACAAAAACCAATGGAGAGCTCTACTGATGCAGCACAGGCCTCCACAATGAAGCTGAGCACTGTGGAGTGGCTCTTTAGGTGTGGTGGGCAGGTGGTCCTATCCCAACCACACTCCCTCCTCAGTCTTGGTCTCTCTCAAGTCAGACCATGCCCCATTCCTCCCTCTTGCCAAACCATCCAACACAGGCAATCTGATTTGGGCACCCAAAATGTTGGGAGAAATGTAAAACAGTCTTCTTCCAAAAAAGCCAAAGTTATTTTAAAGGTGCTGTCCTATTTCAAAAATAATTAACTGCACTTTCTGGTAAGAAATTATTGGAACATTTGGTATTTTTGTCCTTCCCCTAAAGGTTTAATCAAATAAAAACATTATGTAGTCGAAACCAACCAGTGTCTGATTTTATTTCCTGACAGCTAACTGTTCAACAAAAATAATGAACAAGACAAAGTTTTCTGTGGTTGGAGAATTATGTCTGGGAAGAGATTAAGCATTTAGCAACTGTGAAATTCAGCAGAATCGGTGGCACAGCAGCTATAGAACTCCAAAACTGTAGTATATATATTTTATAGTATATTCCACTAAAGCAATGCTTTCAGAATAAATGAATAATCTAAATGCTGATTCTTCTTAATTTATTAGGCATTAGTTAGAGAGAAATTCAATTCAAATATTGTAAGGAATATCTCTACTACAAAAAGTTGATAGCAAATAATAGCTTAGTTAACACTAATGTACGATAACAATGGATCCTCTTTACATATGAACGTTTCCTCATTATTGCAGTGAAATGTCTCCATATAAATTCATTTTAGACATATTAAACTCTCTAAATCATTGCAATAATTGACTTTGCAACTGAACAGTGACATATACTTTCTTCCACTTTCACGCTTAAGATTTTCTCTTTGTGTTTTGCAAAGTTTGCACATATCTTGGCATTTTGGGGATTGTATAGCCTTTAAAGAATAGTTAAGATAAGATTTTTAAAAAAAACCTTCATTATTTTGTTTTTAGCTCCATTGTTAATCTTCCTGGCGAATCGACTCTCCGCCGCGAGTTCTTGCGACTGCAGCAGGAAAACAAGAACAGATCAGATCCTCAGAGACAGCAACAATTACAACAGCAGCTAAAGGACCAGGAAAGATACAAAAAGCAGCTCCTGGCAGAGCGCCAGAAGCGGATCGAGCAGCAGAAGGAGCAGAGGAAAAAGCTGGAGGATGTAGGAATTGAGAGCCTTTTCCTTTGTATTGAAAGCATCATCATCTGATTTATAACAGACGAAACACTAGTACAACAACAAGCTGGGCCTTTACAATTCAACTTATGCCAAAATTACTCCAATATGGGTCTTTGGAAGCACAGAATTAGCCATGTGCAAAAAGAAACATGTGCACAATCATTTTTTGTTAAAAAAAGCCTTAAGGAAATGGGAATGTAAGAATTTCTACTTATTATGAATAATACATTCAGGTGACATTAAACTTTATTTTAAAGACGATTCTCCATGAAATAGCATGTCCTATGTGAGGCCAATCGTAATGGGAATGGAAGTTATCATAGTTAATCAAATTGTTATAATGATTTATTGATTTATATAGAGCCAGCATATTCTACAGCACTTGTACAACACAGTAGTGTTATTTGATAGGCCTAGTTAGCTACATAGTCTAAGATACATTTACGGATTAGTAGTGAAGAAATGTTGTGTTGGTCACTAACACGGCTGTTCTGTTGAACCCATAGCACCAGAAAAGAGAGCTGGAACTGAGAAAACGACAAGGATTTGATACAAGGTGGACTGACCAGGAAGAAAGTCAAAACCAAGAGTCAAAAGGGAAGGAAAGCAGGAGACACGTTGAACAAACAAGATGTGCTCTTACCGACGGACATGATAAGAGTGAAAGGAAACAGGTCCATGTTACTGTACAAACAGAATCTTTTTACTTGCATGTGATTTATTAGAGAGAGAGAGAGCGGCGCCGAGCGGGTAAGCGAAAACCACTCGGTGCCCCTCTCTCTCTCTCTCCTCCGCTTCAAAAAAAAACAAAAAAAAGCGCTTGGGGCGGCAAAGTCGGCCCCAGTCGGCTCCATTGTAGGGCCGGCCCTGTGCATCATGTAGATCTGGCTACTGACCCAAATCCCACTATCCTTCTTTCCTCCGCTGATGTCCCTCTTTTCTAGGAGCAGAATATGTGTTCTGCATCTCTAAAGGTTACAATAATAGGCATATAAAAAGCAGAAAATTGGTTTATATGTTATGTAAATGCATTGTTATTCTTTCCTACTCAAGTACATAAATAGACCAACAAGTGACATCAAAATGCCTCACCACTAGCTGCACATCTAACACAACCTCAAAACAGTTTTAAGTGTTAAAATGTATGGAGTAGTAGCTACCAAGTTCTTAGTGAACAAACTTCTAAACTAGGATTGCTTTGTCAGTGATGTGCTTTAACATAGGAATGGCCTCTCAGCCAGGAAAAGGATTAATTCATATAATAAAACAAATCAAGCACTTTCATAATTACAGTAATTTTATATTAGATTTTAGTTAAATTCCTTTAACAGCCTAATTACTGTTTGCTCAGATGCCCTTATTAAAGTTTTTCTAAGCACATCATTCCTGTTTTCAGACCAGTGATTATACATTTTGCAAAATAATATTATTTTTCGCTTACTGTCTTTAGTCTAAATTAACCCATTTATTTTCCTGTTACCTTATATTGCTATATTGTTTTGTTTGCCGAATGCAGTAAAGAGGCCTGTTCTTTTTTTGAAAAAAAAAAAGAACAAATAAAACATTCTTCGCCCTTTAAAAACACATAGTTTTGCTTGTACTGAGCAGTGTTTTGGGGTACATCCAAAATTATCAAACAATATTTGTGATGTTTTAATTTTTTTGTTAGTAATCCTTTCCTCTGAGACCATAATATATTTATAAAATATAAAATATTTTTCTGTGGGTATCATATATCTTCAGCAGCACCCACCGTCACCCAGGTTAATTAAGTAAATACGATTCCTTAATACCGGTATGTTCTTTAAATGACACAAAAGTCCATATCAACAGTATATTACAAATTCAGAATATATTACTTACCAGATTCACTTCTTTATGACCGCAGCGACTTTCCTGTTAAATCAGATGACAGATTACAGTTTAATCTCAGAAGAAAATTTCCTAGAAAAGCTATAATTTGTCTGCTGTTTAAGAAAAGACAAAATCAATACACATATCTATTTTTGCTCTCGTTTTCACTTGTGAAACCAGGATTCTGCAAACCTTATTTTGGTAGCAGTGACAAAGCTTATATAAGCCAGTTTATAGAGTTGAATGGTTTGTACTAATAACACAACAACTGGAGATATCATACAAACACACGTCATGAATAAAACACACATAATTACCATAAATTTGAAGTGCATTATAGTTTGTCCATTCACAGTGTGTGAAATATTATAACCGGGTAAATTGCTGCTTCTCCAAGTTCCAAGGCTAGTATCTTCAGTCTCTGGACGTGGGAAAGGCAGTTAGTTGGCCATGACTACCTCTTGATAGTCTAACTAGAAGGACTAGCCCTGAACCCTTGTGGCCACAACCAATTCATCTATAAAAAAACCAGGAGAGTTCCCAGGTATGATCATGTCTTGTCAAAGCTGGTCTACTGTGCTCCTCACCTACTCACAGAAGAACAGGCATTCTGTTTCTCCTCACCTCGCCCAGGTGGCTAATTTTAAAAGGGCTAAGGCCAGACAATGATTATCCTAACGAGGAGGTCCTGAAAACGTCAACTGTTTTGGGACACTTGAGAAACAAGGCTGTAACCCCTTTTTGTAAATGTGCCCCCATATAATTGTATGTTGTGTCTCCTAATTCTAGATTGCTGCAGAATGCATTGTACATTTATCAAACTATTAAAAGATGTAGCAATGCATACAGGGGGCATCCACATGCAAATTAAATGACCATGCTATGCATTAATTCTTCAGCAGGAAGATTGGAGGCAGAAACCAGATGGAAGTAACAAAGCTACAGACGTGTCACTACATGCAACAGTAAGGGAGCAGATACGTTTATCTCCTGTTCACTGAACTTTAATCTTAATTAGAAGCGTATTAATGGGTAAAGGGAAAGAAATACTTACCGGTATTTTGTTTTTAGTTATTTGAACGGCACTTTTGTGCAATTTGTGCTCGTTTCAAATAGAGCAAAGGTTCATACTTTGTTTCTATTGGTGGAGGTCTCCTGCCAATAGGAAATCAAGTACAAGAGTATCTGCACCATTAAGAAAAATCACAAGGCAAGGGGGAAAATGATCTAATGCCCATAATGCCTCTATATTAGGCTTTTAGAGACAGTAAAGTTAGCTACTAAATACATCTGTGATGGTTGAGGGTAATATAGTAAGGTAATTTTAACATGCATAGGATGGGCATAGAGTATGGCT
The DNA here is from genome assembly GCF_027358695.1 of Spea bombifrons. NCBI lineage: Eukaryota > Metazoa > Chordata > Amphibia > Anura > Pelobatidae > Spea > Spea bombifrons. The sequence continues at coordinate 30,192,024 of NC_071094.1, forward strand.
ATCCTGAATCTAAGAGGGGACCAAGGACAGATGAAGCTTTGAGAAATGGAAAAAGTTTCTACTAAAATGAAAATCATATATGACAAATTAAGTACACAAGAAAAAAAAATATTTGTTTATATACCTATCTTTATGTATAAAAATCTGCAAATATTATGTATTTTGTCGCATAAATCACTCTTAACAGTTGTGAATATTGTTTTTTTTTTGTATATTTAGAGAGCAGAGGAAACACAGAGCCATAAGAAGCATCATCGCACACTGCCCAAGGATCAGACTCAATTATTAATTCTTCAACATGATCACAAGACGAAGAACGCGGAGGCACAAAAGCACCTTAAGGATCATTCGCATGTGATCGTCAATGCGGAGGTAATATTACCAATTAAATATATAACAAAACATTTCTTTACATTTTTAGTGTGTGTAATATGAAACTTTGTGGCATAAATTACATTAGTAAATAGTAGATTCTGCATTAGGATTAGTACAAACTTTATTTTGTTTACCATGGTTTGCTGCCAATACAACAACATTACACCATGTTGGGGATTCTTGATGACAGTTTTGGCTTTGATTGATGAGTTGATTGATAACCTGATGAGTTTTTCCTTACTTTTTCTCTATTGCCAATCAGCATTTACCTGGGGTGTCTGTCTGGCAGTGGCTGCCCTGTGCCCTGCCTCTGCTACTCAATGTCCCTCCTTTCTCTGAACTAGTGCATTTTTGTAATATTGGGGGGTTTCAGTCTTGTACCATATGGTTGGATGTGTCTGTCCGCCAGTGCCTGCCCTGTGCCCTGCCCTGCTGTGGCTCAATCTCCTTAATTGCTCTAACAATCAAAACATTTTTGTAATTTGATGTGCGGTACCATGGGGCTGGACGCATCTACCTGCTAGAGTCTTCCAAGGGCTCTATTAGTACTGCAGCTTTATCACCTCCCTTACTCAATTTATCAAAATGGTCCAATTTTGGGAGAAATTGCAGTCCCATAGCATGCTGCTGGGTGTGTGTATCCATTGCTGTAGTGTACCAGTTGCAATTGGTAATATTTTTTCTCCTTATTTTGGGATTTGCATATTATGCTGTTTGGTGATGAATGGTGTTTGGTGAGTTAATTTTTATCAAATATATTTTTACACATTGGAATTATTATAAAATAAAAAAGCCTCAGTTAACACACAGCTATAATTATAGCGAATTAAAAATAAGCATAGACCAGATGACTCATAATCATTGCCAGTAATGAAACTTGTGAAGAAGTTGGGAGCTCGTGCTCAGTAGAAAATGTTACCTTTTGCCTCTTAAAGTAAAAAAATGTTCATTTATGTTGTGAAAATAAAGTCCTTGACAAATGTTCTTTGGCACAAACAGCTAACATTAATAAAATCATATGCACAACATTTAAGGGTTGTATTTGGCAAAGTCAAAAGTCAACATTTTACCCCCAACATTTCAGGTGTCCAAATCAGGACAAATGTGTTGCTAGAAACAGGAAGGGGGCATGTTGGGGAGCAGAAGGGGTTATGGTAAGTCTTGTAAGGGAGTGTGGCTAGAGTGCGGGACCACCCACCATACCCAAAGATGCGGCTTTCAGCTCTAGAGAATCGCAAGGTGATCATTTAGGAGCTACAATGAAGACATCCATTGATTTTATTGCCCCCTGGACAAGTTAGGGGACTTCAGATGATCTCCCCAACTGCCTCAAAATCCCCACTGCCCGCAAAAGCGGTAGGGATACCTGTGAGCAATAGATCGAAGAGCCAGCATGGTCTTAAGATCTCCATGGCTCAGTTTGGTATGTCAAAAGCCGAGGACTGAGTTTTGGAGCTGAGCTGGCTTAAGTGGCTTAAAGCACTAAATATGAAGTCAGTTCGAATGTAATCATCAGTATAGTTTTTGCTCCTAATTGGATTTACCTTATAAACATCACCTAAATACATTTTTGTACAATTAGAAGTGTTATAATCTAAAATATATTCGTTCCATTTAAAGGAATATGAGATTTATTATAAAATAAAGCATTTCAAATGATATATAAATGGGTGGAAGGGACCTTTCATTGCTTTTCTCACCTTCTACTGGCACACAGGTCAGTCATTTATGATGTTCTGTGCTTTCCAGATACAGGAGAAGAAGAATGCAGTAGTTAACCCCAGTAACATGAAATGGACTGGTTTGATGCATCCAGCACACAGCAGACTTGGCTCTGGGAGCAGTTCTAGCCCATGCACCCCAGCACTTCCAAGAGCTGCTCTTCCAGAGGTAACTTTCCTGAACTGCAACATGCATGTTTGGAGATGGCACATTATAAACATTGTTATTAATATTGATATGATGATATTAATCTGATTTCATGTGAAAGTGTAAGGTTATATATATCAAGATGCAATAGATGTTTTTAACTACCAGGAAATTTAATTCATTTGGTTATGGCTGTACTAATTCGCTACTGATTACCATTAACCTGACGGCTGGAACAAGTCCTGAGTTAGCATCATTTTTGTCTCTGCCAAATGCCATCTTAGACTTTACAGTAGATTTAATACTAATCAAGTTTAGAAACCATTCTTTTTCTGTAATAGCCAAGGTTTACTTCACAGATGCATAAATAAGCCGTATGGGTGCCAATGAATTAATTGAGCTGCTGTCAAACAAAATATCACTTTGTCACCTTTATTTTTTCTCTTTAACAACTTACAGAAGACAAAATAATTATGTATGTTGTGGTCCAAGTAAGTCTCAGAATAATGAATTGAGTAATGATAATAGGAGACATCTCACAACTTATCCTGCCTCCATATAATACAACACCACTATACATCCCTTTTGGTCTAATCTATCAAAAAAAAGAACGTATGTTAAAGCAAAGATCACTGTAAATATAAAAATGTATATTAATACTATACATTTTTGCACTGTAAACCTTTCTATTTCTCGAAACGCTAATATATCTAGCCCCAAGTACTACAATACTACCTACTTCACATGTACCTGAACAACCATTTTATCTTAAAATTCCTAAAATTCCTAAAGTGCTAAAAAATCCCTTTTTTAAGGAAAAAACATACATAACGTACATACATAACATACATAACATACATACCAATTTTAGGTATAAGAACGTGAATTTTGAATATTTCTTTTTACAACTAAAATGAAACTTTCATCGTTTGAGTGCTCATGTGATAAGTTCTTCTAGTGCTGTATTTCATTGAGTTTGTTAAACAAGGCAAACTCTGATATAATTATTTGTTAATTGTTAATTCCGTCGTGGCCAGCTACGGCAGGGGTGTTGAATTCCAGACCTTGAAGGTGACAAGAGGGACCATTATTTGCATATATTTGTGCTTGAATACAGGTGAGATATTAGTGTTTAAGCAGAGATATTCAGAAACCCTGGCCTGTCTGCAGCCCTCTGTGGACATGTTAACTTTGATTGGAATGGTCCAGAAGGTCTTTGGAGACAGTGCTTGTTATCCTAAATGAATTTATGATCACTTATTTGTTTTTCCTTAAATAAAGAATGAAAATCTCCGATCAAGTAAGGAGAATCACTATAGCAGCTCCTTGTCTGACATGGTCATGATTCCTTTAACTCCTGGAAAAGATGATGTATTCTGGGATTCACTACAAACTGAAGAACCTCCTCCAAAGGTAGGCATTTTATTAGTTGTTCTTCCACTCTTTTTGCAGACTAGTACCACTGAGACTACATTTTCTGTATATTAAACAACAACACATGAGTTGTTTTTGGGATGATGAGGGTTGGGACAAGATGTTATTATTTATCTTTCGACCTACATGAAACATCACTATGCTAAGTATATTTTATAGACTTCTGCATTCAGATTTATACAATTTTTATTTTTAACAAATCTTGCCAATTTCGTGCCTCTGTACAAATCTCAGTTCATTTGTTTGCCTGCTGTAGCTGAGTCATATCTCACTCTCCCACTCACACATTAGAAGATGTTACTTTTGTTGTGGTCAAAACAGGCTTAAAACAAGCTTTGACATTTTTGGCAATGTTCCCAGAAAATGTGGTTAAGGTTCAACGTGTGAAGCATTTATGAGTCCAATGATGCTTATTATGTATTAGAAAATGCAATATACCGTATAGTTGCAATGCTAGAGATATCTATACTAAAAAATCATAGCTTAGATCACTCTAAAACAAAACAAAATATTATCTTTAAAAATCTCAACCAAAACACCAAGTTATAATAGAGAGGTGCAACAATCAGGAAAAATCTATCTCTGGGGTTTTGTGAACCTCAAACTACTTCTGCTGGGAGGCTGCTCCACACCACCCTCATTTTTGCTCTCTAATTTTAGGCCTCTTTGTTAACGATTCACCAGAATCATGATTTCCGCAGAAAAAGCATAAAGTAGCAGCATACATAAACGACTTACTGTTTGTCATGCCCTAGCCAGAAACCTCTCCGCCAGTGATCATGAAAGAGTTTGAAATCTTTGGGCAACTCTCAAACTTAAAAATTACTTACCAAAAATCATAGACCATGGCTCTTACTTCCAAACAGTACCTACTGACCTGCCTAGAACCTTCTTGAAATCCATGAGGCAGGCAGTAAGAATAATAGAAAAATACCCAGTCCAGATTAAGCTTCACTCACCTGACCTTCTTAAAGCATAACAGATGGTTCTGTGAATACTATGATCTTGTGTCAGAGAGAGATACTGTGTTCTAAGAAAGTCATTAGAAAATTGATTGATAAAAGCAATAACACAATTGGTTTCATTTTCACATCCATGAAATGCATTTTAAACAGTAAACAAAGGCTTAAATCTCTACAAGTGGTCTTATGTGTCCTTATAAAACATTTCATTACCCCATTCCTGCACACACCTTACCTACATAAATGTGTGTATGAATGGCAGATATACATACAGAGTGTGTGGTGGAGTATATGTGTGCGTATGAGTAAGTAGTGGAGTGTCCATGTGAGTGAGTGGCACCGTGTATGTGTTCATATGAGTAAGTGGCGTAGAGAACAGCCCCGGAGGGAAAGAATTGGACAGAGGGGTCACATGAATGTAGTGCGGACGAGGTACCCATGGTCAAGCCTGTTTAAGGGGTTAAGGCATGACTAAGCAGATATTTTGGCACTGAAAGCGTTAAGTATTGGTGGCATGTGCAGGGCCAGAAGGGAGGGGGTAATTACCCTCCCTGGGGGGTATATAAGGAAGGGTCGTGGCCTATAGGGGCAATTATTTTCAAGAGAATTTTCCCGCCCATCCCTCCCCTACTTTTGGCATTTGCCGGGTACTCTGGTTTTTAAGCTGGTACGGTGCAGGAGTTAACCATCTAGGTATGGTTACTTGTGGTGCACAGAGGTGTGAGTGCAGGACACTCCAGGGGCATGCGCCCCTGTGAATCGTAGGGTCATGTGACTGCCGCGCTAGGGGACGCCGGCAGTTCCAGCAGGGATACAGGTGGACATGCCCATACCAGCAGGTTATTAATTTGGTTATTAAATGGTTACAATTGGTTATGTTTGCTTTCATTTTGACAATAAATTATTGATATATATTGTGTCAAATGTGTTGTGTTAATAATATTTGACACTTTGTAAAACATTAATAAAGGTTGAGTGTCGCGGTGCTGAAGTTATTTTAGTCCGCACCGCGGACAAATAATTCCATATCTGACGTTTAATAAAATTTTTGAAATAAAGAAGTGTCTCTTGTTGTTATTTGTAAAAGAGGTACCGAAACTGGACGCTACTTCATTCATGTAAGTTTGCATGTGCTAAGTAGGTTTTTGGTACTTTAAGAGGAAGAGAGTACTCCCATCAAACATAGGATTAAACTCTAAAGTTATGAATTATTAGACTTTTTGCTACACATATTACATATATCTATATATATCTATATAGATCTATATATATATATATAGATATATATATCTATATAGATATATATAGATCTATATAGATATATATAGATATATGTAATATGTGTAGCAAAAAGTCTAATAAATCATAACTTTAGACTTATATGTATATAGATAGATAGATCCCTTACAACAGCAGGACAGTAACAAATCTAAGCATCTACCACTTTTGCTGGAAGGCTGTTCTGCTTAACTACCACTCTCTCAGTAAAATAAAACGTCCTTACATTACGTCCTTTAAGTATTTAATTGATAGTACTTTGATGGATGGTAAAGTGGTGGCACAAAAGAACCACAGGAAGTAAAAAAAAGAAGAAGAAAAGCCTTTGTACACTCCATGTAAAGCATCAGCTTAATTTATGCTGCAGATTCTCATAGAGGGACTGTGGGAGTAAATGTATTTTGCTTATGAAATAAAAATATATTTGCATTTTTTATGCCTTTATTTTTTTTATATGGTGCAGTCACAAATGAAAATATCAAGTTACCAAAGTTTTGTTCATTAAAGTTACTCTGTTTTCTTAGCCTGACAAAACAGAAAGAATAAATCTCTGTCACTGTGTCTAAGTATCTCTAAAATGCAGCCGACCATTGCAAATGATGTTTTAAACCCTATTAGAATTACAGAACTCTACACAGTATACGCAAAGACTAACAGAGAAGCCAAAGATGTTCTGTAAACATGATCTACATATCCTAGTGTGAAGGATATAGCTTTATGATTCTGAGCCATAAAAATGGGCTTATGTTATTAACTCTTTATAGCCACAGAAACCAATCCAACTAGTGATCGAAATACGAATATTTTTAGAGTCCCCCCCCCCATTTTTCCAGTAAATAGTAACTGGTTTTGTCACCCTTTACTCTTGCAGGTTCCAGAGAGAACTACTTCAAAGTTCTACAAAGCAGATTTTCCAGGCCATCAAAGATCTCCATCTGGGTAAGCTGTGGTTAAAACCGAGTCACAAAGCTGACCAAAAGTGACAGTTTAGGAAACATAATTACAGTTTTCCTTTTTATATTGTAACATAATTCCAAGCATGCTAATTATAGAAATCACTTGGCTTTTTCCAACAATATTATTGCATACCATTTACTAGAAAGCCACCCACCCATAACCACTACATAGAAGCATACTGCTTACAAATCGTCTGATGCTTATGACCTAGACTGTAAATGTTTAGATTTGTGTGCTGGATGTGGCTTCAGGATTTTCCAAGGGCTTTGCATTTTTGAGTACTCCACAATCTATACTGTACTATGTACAGCTCACACTGAAAGCTCGGGAGTGGAAAACAATAATCAAGCACAATTATGAGGTCAACATCTCTGGAAGCCTATCACAAACTTGTACTATGATTTCAATGTAAGAGATGATAGATTTAAGTTATTTATGTGCATTGTTGGGTTTTCTTAGAACAAAATGTACTAGATTGCTTTTGGCTTGACTGTTACTCAACATTATATAGGAGACTGGACAACACTTTTCTGTACTCCCCTACTTTATCAATATTATTCAGTATGGTGGTTGCAATGAAACATTTGGGTCCTTTCTTCCTGGCAGTATGATTCAACAGGCCATCAAAGAGCAGCCGCAGAACAGGAAAGGTAGCAGCCCATCCCATGGAAGTGGAAATCAATGCAACCGATCCAAGACAGGTGAGCAGCCATGGACCCTAGTGGAATTGCAGAAGATATGGGGCTTAACCCTAGATTAAAGCAAGCCCTCCTTGGATAAAATTCAGACTGTTGCCAGTTCCCACAACTATTCTTTCTAAACAATCTCTTGTTTTGGTTTCTTAACGCTCCCCACACTACTAACCCCATTAGATCAGCTTTACAGAAACAATGAGATAAGCTTGTACTGTTGTTTTAAAGAGTAGATATGAGTCTTATCATTAGCCAGAATGCAAGCGGTTCAATATTTTTAACAAAATAACCCAACACCAAGGGTACTCCGCTGGTGCACTGTAGGCACTCCACACAAGATGTGTGTAAAGTGTGCTGCTTACATTCAAGCGTTTTGTAGGAACTGCCTCTTCCTGTGCCCAATTTTAGTATATAATAATAGAGCATGTTGGTGGCCATGAGCAGAGTGTCACCATGAGGGTTGTCTAAGTAAATTGTTGCTAGAATTTTCGTTGCATTTCATTTGCCTTACAATCTAAGTACAGCAATGGGATGGCGCATGGCTTTTCAATGGAAAGGTTACCGTCCCCAATAGCCCCACTAAAGAAGAATGTCAATTTCTTCAGTCACTCAAACAATAAAAAACACAAGTCCCAGATGTGATGTAGAAAGACCCACTGACAAGTTCAAAAACATTCTAGATCATTGCAGTGTCTTGATCTGCAAAATGTTTAGATCACATACTGGTGTATTTTAAGTCATAATTACACAAGTGCTGCTTAAAAGCTTTCCTAGGTGCAGTGTAAAGTTTGATATTATGGTTTCCATTGCATTTCCATTACATTTATTTATTCCCTAGTCTCCCACGATTTGCCATTTACTCCTGAAAACATTTATAACAGATTTATAATCATTTTTGTAGCCGGAAGCTTTCTTACGAAGAAGGCATCTTTAACACAGTTTAGCCACAACTTTAAATCAACCAGTGCCACAGGGGCTGGCCGATACACTGCCTATCCCTCTGGCACTAGAAGGGTTAAATGTAAAGGTATGGGCAGATTAAAGGTATGTGGTTCATGCTCCACACGGAAAGGGATAAAAGTAAATGTACATTGCAGAACAAGCTGTAGCTCACTCTCTGGTACTGAAAGGTTACTGAAAATAGATGAAATAGTGTCATCCTCCATCCATGGATAAACTATTTAATTTTTAAATTTAATGAGAATAGTTTCTAAGAATACCAAGCAGATCCAATTTAGCACCCAACAATTATCTGTACGTTCCCAGCGAATATAGTTTAGCTATAATGAACACTTAAAAACCGATCTCATGTTCTCTGCATGAGTTTGGTCTTTTTTTTTCAATAGAAGACAAACTGATTGTCCTCTGAGAAAAGTGCTGAATTAAAACGGTTGCCATGGGATTTCTTGTTAACTTTCCCATTGTCTTTGGATCAACATAATTATTTCTTATTATTGAGGTATTCGCTTATAGGATTTTAGTAAAGAGCTATTCACCTCGTCCTGTTCCTGTTTCATTAATCTGTTCTTATTCGACATATTACAAAAATGAATGCATTTAAGTGAAAATTCTCACCAAAAACAAGGAAATCCGTTTTGGGAATGATAAACGTTTGTGTGCATCTGTATTCCTGTAGGAGTTACGGTAGAAAGGGTCGAAAGAAAGGTTTGCGTGCTTGCTTCTTCTGATCATTTACCCAGCTGTAGCCTTTAAGATTGACACAGCAGATACTAAAAGTGATACATAGGACCATGAGACAGGGAAACCAACCAGAAGGATTATATATCAGATAATGAAGCCTCAAAACCCCCGGAGCAGGTGGCACCGTGCTGCTTGTGTATAACAGTAGCAGAACCTGTCAGAGTTTGCTAGAACTAAACAGTAGATCAGAAGAATTTCCTGGCTGTGTCGATGGAAGTTAGGAAAACGGAGAACGGAGAGCCCTAATGCACTTGGGTTTCCAGAGTGCATCCAGAGGGGTGTATGGGACGTGTTCACTCCAGCTTTCGGAGAGAAAATCATATCTATTTAATGACTCTATGGGCACCAGTTAAGCTTGGCATGCCCCTAAAGTAGCATTAAAGAAGGACTGATATAAACCAAAATCTAATTGCCCTAGAGTAGCCTTCATTATTAAGAACTGGATAACCATAAATAATGAATTTATCACACATCAATTCATGAGTGAAAGACTCCTGTTACCCTCATCCCCTCTAACCCTATGGTTCCTGAATGGCTCCTTCTCCTTTCTTAATGGTCACTAAAGCTTCTGCATGACTCACAAGACGCAGTCCTGTAAAACTTTACTAAGGTGGTATACCACACTCTCCCAACTGTTTGACATGCACCCAAAGACTGCAGGCTTATGTTCTAAGTGTTGTAGGCATAATGAGCACCCTGCTCTTGCGAGCTTACAACCCAGTCAGTAGTTGAGAGGGAAGTGAAACAATAGGAGAGGATGCCTTGGATGGGCATGAGCTGATAGGGTCCAGAGGATCTGTAGAGGTTGTAGAGGTTGTTGGTCGTTCAGATTAGGATGAAGGCTGTTGATTGAATGGGGAGATGGTATTCCAGTTTCCTCCAGTTTATCTCCAGTGTAACTCTTATCTGTCTACTTATGAGGAGTCCACTAATTTACTTGAGGCCACTGCAGCTACATTTCCAAGCAAGCTTGTTTCCAAGTGAGGCGTAGGAGTTTACAGGGCTGCATCACAAGTGGTCAGATAAGGTGATTGCATGTAGGATGCAGAAGTTTCACACCTTGTCTTAACACTTGCAATTAAGCTAGACAAGAGGGTACCAAAGTCAACCCTTTGAAATCAGCAGGGTATAGGGACAGGCAGGATAGAGACATACCAGGTGAAAACAAGGGGTTACAGCAGGAGATGTGGGGTTGGATCAGATGCAATAACCACACCAGGTGAAAACATGAGGTTATTTGCAAACTATCCCAGGGACACAGGTTCCTAACTGGTCCTGCTTGTTTGAACAACACTGATCTACTTGACATTTGAGCTAGGCTATGTGTGCATAAAAATAAAAAAGAAGCCTTTTTTCTTTCCTAAACACTGGAGAAAAAAATATGCAATCTAATTTGTTTTAGGAATATTTCAAGAAACCCATGTGCTGCAGAACTATCCCCAGCATTTCAGAAAGCCTGAGAATGGACCACGTCTGGACTGCCCCAAAATATCAGTAGGTTATATTTCTAACAGCAATACTTTAAACACTTTTAAAAATGTGTTAAATGACAGTCTGTTTTGTCTTGTCTGTTCCTGTATTTGAGCACCGGTAATTAGTTCTTCTTTTTGTTTTGTTTATGCACAAAAGGAAGCGTTTGCAGGAGAGATGTTTTTTCAGCTCCCACAGTTCGCTATTCATTATGAAGGGCCAACATTGGCAAGTTTCTTCAGCAAGACTGGCTGAGCTGGCCCTGTATAATGCATAATTCAGTTGGTGAGAAGCGGTAGAATCTTACTGTTGTTGGGCCTCCCTAATGTATAGCGAAGTCAAGGAGTGGAAACCACAACTGTCTTGTTAACATTCCCTCTTGTTTGTGAGTATGGTTAACTTTCACATCATTATGGCCACAAGTAAATTAGGATTGAGCACAGGCATACTGAGTCCCTGTAAATAGGATCTTACCGATATTGTCATAACACCATATGACTCCACTACTGCCCCCATTTGATCATATTCTCTACACATCTTACCATATGGCACCTCCTTTCCCCATTTATTTTTCTACAATTACTTTAACACATTCTGTGTCAACAACTGTCCCTGTTCCTACACATATCTCCCTTACCATTTCGATTAATTGCTTTTGCTCAGAAAATGATACGTCTGGGGATAAATGTATCATTAAAGTGGGAATTGGCAGAATCCGCCAGTTGTAGTTTATTTTCACTGGCTTCACTTTACATTATGAAGGGCCAACCCAGGTGAGCTTCTGTTCTAGGAACAGTTTGCATGGCCCTGTATAAAGGAGGGTATAAAAATCATCCCACTAATTGAATTACTCATTATGCAGGGAAAGCCCAATCATTCTTTCAGATAAATTTGCCAGGGATGACCCTTTTTAATGTATGGTGAGAACAGGAAGTTGAAAAGTTCTCCTTCCATCTCCAGATTTAGTGAATAAATCCCAAATTATGAAATAGAACACTCACAGTTCTCTGAAGTTGCCCCAAATTGGGTGCCTGTTAAGTGACACACCCTCGTGTTTCAGGAGAGGGTATGCAAGTTGTTTGCAAAGTTTAGTAAACTATTCACCCCACACAATATCACTAAAAAAATATAAAATAAATAAATGAGGATACCCCGAATCCTCCATTATCCCTGAGTAAACTTGCTAACAGTTTAGTAAGAAGTTTTGGTTTTAATACAAAATATGTATGTATATATACAACATTCTAATCAAGATCCAATTGTCAAGGGAATGTAATGGTCTAAGCTTTATGCTAATTCTCCCTAATGCTTTACTGTGGGTGTGCATAGAAAAGGTGGAGTTGGAAATGTTAGAATTATCATGCTTTTGAGATTTATAAAAGTAATAGGAAAATTTAGATTCAGTTGGTCTCATTCGTTTTTATTTTTATACTAGAGTCCCAACTTCTTGGCCAAAGGAAAAGACAGCAAAAGCTCCTACATGAAAGCATCTCACTTCTCCTCCTCCAGTGATGAGATCGGCAGCAGTGATGATGAAATACAAAATAAAAGGTTTGCTTCACTACACCATATTATACTGTAGAATTGCCAAACAGTGTTTTTCATGCTGAGTAAATAGCACAAAAGTGAAAAAAATAAATGTCCATCCTACAGTGAGAACATAATAGTTCCTGTTTTGTACTAATGCTATAAAAATACTAGTAATCTTTGTTTCCTCATATAGTAAGGAATCCAGCTATCAACATATATATCTATAAATGTATGCTATGTAGCACAGAGGTTTGATTTGTGTTTGTACTTATGAAGCAGAGTTCACCTTGTGATAATTAATGTACATTCTCAGAGAATCTCTGTGTTATTTTCCTTTGTTATGGCGTATTACACCCAGGTAAAGCTCTTGAAGCAACTTTCGTTGATGTACATTAGTAATCTGGCAATATACCAAGAGCTAAATTGAAACACTGGTGGGTTGACTGGGCATTCTAACTCGAAATTGGAAAAGTGATATAATAACTATTAACAACCATGAAATGTCCCCACCAAGGCCGTATCTTCCATGGAGCAAGAAAGGCAGCTGCCCCAGGCGGCTCAATGTGAGGGGCACACAGGCGCTGCCCAGTGGTAATGCTATTGCTTCCCTTCCTCCTCTAAAGCCAGATACGACATGAGCGTAGGGTAGGGAATCCAGTCCTACTTATTTCTCTGATTCCTGCTGGTTTGACCATTCTGTTTTTGATGCAGTCATACGATAACTTTTCAGACTTTGCATCAGAGTCACTTTTATAGATAACCCTATTTTTTTTTTTGTAAAAATCTCAACCGTTTAAAAGATTTTTTTTAAATTCCACATTCAAATGGTCCATGTCGATGTTACAGGTTATTTTTTCTCTATTATATCAAAACTTTACTTGTGGTTCGCCTCTGCACCTGTTTTCACCAATGATCAACAAAATCAATATTCTAGCAAACATTTTATAAATGCTTATCTGGAATTGAAAACCAGTTTTATTTGCCAATCCATCGCAGTAGGAATGTTTTTTGTTTTTTTTTAATCTCTAAAAATCGTACCTTGTGATACAACTCATCTGTTCGTTAAATGGTTTCTGTTTCCAGGCAACCATTGAGCAATGGGATGTTGAATATCTCAAGGACAAGAGTTCCAGATGGAATTACAGAGAAACCCCAAAGCAACAAATCTGAAGACAAGGTACTTATATCCAAGAAACAAAAATCAATTTAACCCATTTAGTACCAAGGGAGTCTGATATGTACTGCAAATAACTAACCTATCTGATATAGGACACGAGTTAAAGGGCAAACTCTATTCTCTAACCTTTAAAAGTTGGGCCAAGAAATACATAAAGAGCGAAAACTACCGTAATATGTCTGCAGTAACTCAAACTGGAGTAGAACAACAGTAAACAATAATCTACATTATTATTTTAGAAAAAACTTAAATTAAAATGTTAAGTTGTAGTTTTGTGCAAATCCACATCACGGGATCAATGCATTTAACTGTGTAATTCCAATTTATGGATGCATCTACTGAGTCTGAGTAGAATGCTTAAGGCTTCTTATTTGACCAAATAAATATCACCCAACTTTTTGCCTCATTTATCTTTAAGTTTTTGGAAAAGAGGCTTGGTTTAGAAGCACTTTCTTCTTTATTTATGTGCTTCCGAGTATGAGCTGTCGTCTGACATACATATTATACTCTTTGCCACTAGGAGGCAACAGATGTTAATATATGATTGTGGTTTAAACAAGTTGGTAAAGAATGCCCAGTCCCAAATTACATTTTTAGGTAATGGTCCAGATTGACCTTCCAGAGAACTTTAAAACAAGTGAATAATGATATTAGGCATTTTCTAGAATAATTCTAAATAGCTTTCTTGCATGTAGGTTAGGGATATTAATCAGTGCACTTCTTCCATATAATTACATACAGTTCTGCTTTGTTCACGATCAGATTTTCTTTAAAGAGCTTTATCATTTTCATTTAAATGACTGATGTTGTCTGTGAATCAGTTTGTATCATTTAACAGGCTTCAGCCTTCCGTTCCATTTTGGCTGATCAGTGCTCATTATGTAAAAATACAAGACTTTATTCTCTATCATCAAACATTTCTGAGAATTATAAGATATTCAGCCTTTTAATAGGCAAACGAAATAAAAATCTTTGTTGTAGGAACCTCATTATCTTGTCTAAAATGCACTCTTCCAACATATCATTAGACCTATTCTATAAAAATCCTCCAGATATATAACCAGTCACTATTTTATTTTTTCACAGAAATGGTTATTTCTGTATCTTGGAACTCTCGCACTTTTGTCAAGAGGTTCCAGGTTCTGGTGCTGCCACTCTCTAGTTTCTCAGGGGATCGCCTCGCCCCTGTGCATTACTAGCTCTGCAGACATATAGCCTTCCTGCCTACTAGAAGGAGCCCCAAAGGGAGAACTCTTGGTGGCAATTGTGAGCCAGGCCTTCTCGTCTAACATCAGTGCCTGACCTCGTAAATATTCTTCTGGCTCAATGGGCACAAATTACCACAAACACACTGTGCACCAACTCCATATTAATGCCCGTGTTTTTTTAATTGAATGTCCGACAAGCTCATGTAGGTGTGATGGTCAGGTGTCCACGTACTCTGGGTCATATAGTGTATCCAGCTATTCACTTTGAGATATGTCCAGATTCCATTACTGGATCTATGCACGCAAGGAAGGTCCATGCAGACCTCTCTCCTGGTAAATTTAACAAGAATCTTCTTCTGTCTACCATGAGTATTTCTCGGATTTGACAATGTTCTCTGCTATTGCTAACATTTCCCTGAGAATGTAGTCAGATCCTTGCTAGTTAATATTTCAGTCTTGATGCATTCTGTGCTAACAGGCAGCTGGAAATCTAAGTTGTAGCAGCAGCAGCAATCAAGATGTCTGGAACTCCTACAACCAAACATATCTACTGCCAGATCTCTTACAACAGAGCCAACCCTCAGAACCTTCAGTGAATCAGAACAAAACTCCCCTAAAAAGTTCCAAGCCTTCAAACACATCTAAAAATGATCAGGTGAAATCTTTATGCATTCTAACTTTTTTTTACTCACTCACCAACGTCAGAGGGAAAATGATCACCTTCTTTCTGCTCTGAGGTCACCTTTCCAGTCTCCATGAAATCTGTTTCCACATATAGTTATCTATGAAGCAGCCCCTGTGACAAAGTAGTTTCCTTTCTCCCTTTTGCTATCAATCCTGTTGAATTTAACAAAGAACCGCTGTCAAAATGTGCGGTACTTGCGCAGATCATTCAAATACAGGGGAAAATATGAACATTTACTTTACTTTAAAAGTACAGAACCTGATAGAAGATTGAGGTCACAATGAAAGTCAGAGCTAAACACTTAACTGATCCCACAACTAGCTTTCAGATGCACTTCTAATTCATTAAAACTTTTCAATCAACAATAAAATGCACCAAAGAATGTAGGTTAAGGATGCCATAGGTACATAGTTATTAACCAACCTACAATTACACAATCAATGACAGTACTTTTAGAGGCATAAACAGTTTGTCACGTTTAAAAACTATGATATAACTAGGTTTAGCTAATCGGACTAGATTTTATCTTAAAAGTTGAAGTAACTGGGTATATATTTGACTTAGATTACTTTTTAGTTGGTGCGCAAGGTAGCGGCTCATTACATGAAAGTTTTTTAAGCAGTTCTCATATAATGTAGGGTATGATACAAGCTTCAGCCTTAGAGTATTGGTTAGATGAACTGTTGGGGTACTGTTAGGGCACTGCTGATGAGACGAATCTTAACAAGAACATACAAACACAAACCAAGGTGAATAGTCTTGTGCTTAATCTTAATTCAGAGGCTTGGCAGCAATTTCAGTATCTCACAAAAAGTGAGTGCTGACAACAAAGTCCAGCTCAAGTTTTAGCAGGTTTTTTTACTCTAATATTGTACTCAAATATAGGTCAAAAGACCTCTAGCAATTCAACAGCTAGAAATTTATGCATTTTATGTTTTTGTATTTACATGATTCATTGATTTCACTTTTGTGAACTGTTGGTACTTTCCTTTTGTAGATGCCAAATGGTGAAACATCAACACCCAAGAATAGTTCATCATCAACAACCTCATTTAGTGCATTCATTGACCCCAGGCTTCTTCAGTTCTCTCCTCCGACAAGTCCAGCAAGCTCTTGTGAGTAGAAAGCAAAGAAAAAACAATTCCTATCATAAGTAACCAGGTTATCTCATTTGCTACCTATAATAATTCTTATGGTATATTCTATGTGCTAGCTAACTACTGGGCTTGACTTTCTGGCCAGGGCATGCTGGTGTTTCCGGATGCTATTAAAACTTTTGACTGCATAGAATTAAATTTGCACAGCATTAAACTTTGCATTATTTAAGTGCTTTCAAACAATCAAATACAAACCTATGGTGACAAAACTATAAACAACCAGCTGTTGCAGAAACACAACTACTATATTTCTCAGCTATCCACATAATTGATGGAAGGATCATGGGTGTTCTTTCCAGCAGTACAAAATAGTTAAATCTATATGTACCCATAAGTACCTTCTTTGTAAACAGGCAACACACTGTGTATCAAGATCATGCTCTAAAATACCCAATAGATACATAGGCTTGAATATGTACAAAAAGTACAGGTTTTCTACTTACCAATACATTTATTTTCATAATGATGTTCTTATATTGTAGCATGCAACACGAAATTGGAGCCTTGTCGAAGAGAAAATGCAAGGAAAGGTTCTGTGGTCAACGTTAATCCGACTAATATTCGTCCTCAGAGTGACAGTCCAGAGATTCGCAAATATAAAAAGAAATTTAATTCAGAGATCCTTTGCGGTGCCCTTTGGGGTGAGTTACATTGTAGAATCCTGATTAGAACATTAGGCAGTACGCTGTAAATGTGTATGTACGGTCTTTTTGTGTGCTATAAGATCACAATACAATTGGCATATACAGTATATGTATATATATATATATATATATATATATATATGTCCGAGATTGGGCCGTTTCACTCATACTCTAATTATCTTTCACTCTCTCACTCACACTCTCCAAATGTTTTACTACCTTCTCTGCTGACCATTTCCACATCTTCTTGTTCTTCATATTCTCCCTTTCCTCTCCCCTCTTTTATCTTCTATCTTTGTCTGCATTTCCACAAACATAACCTGGCACGAACTTTGATCCTCCCATCGGGGGGAAAACACGTCTAAGGTGAACTTCCGCCCAAATCACGGAACTTTCACTGACGTCCTCTGCCCGGATTGGGGGACTGAGGGAGAGGATTCAGTAAAAGTGACGCCACTTTTGTGGAAGTTCACCTTAGGGCAAAATTTGCAGCTCATTCTGTGACATTCTCTTCCCCAATCGAGGGAGAGGACGTCACTGGAAGTGCCACCATTTTGGTGGATGTTTGTGCCAGGTTATGTCCACAGAGATACAGACGAAGATAGAAGTGAGGAGATAAAGCAGAGAAGATGAAAGACACAAGGTAAACGAGAGAAGATGAAGAACAAGAAGATGCAGAAGCGGACGTTTCGGCAGAGAAGGTAGGGAAATGTATTTCATACAAAATTTAAAAAAAAACAGACTATATTATCTGATTTCATAGTTATTAAACACAAGTTTATGTAATTTTTATTTGTAGGATTTTTTGAAAGGTAAGCAGTGATGCATTTGGGCAGCAAGATTAAGTCTTTAGTGAAAGTTAATACCTTTTATTGGTCCAACATAGAAAAAACATAGATGCGTCTAAGCTTTCAGGAGCTCAAAGGTCCCTTTTCCAGACGGGAAGGGTCTGGAATTATTATTATTTTTCAAAATATAATGTTGTTAGTTAATGATACAACAACTGATACAATGAGGGCAAAAATTTGTATTATCATGTAGTCATCTGATAGATGTTTGTAACCATCTAATGCATAAAATCTCAGGTGTCAACTTGCTGGTGGGAACCGAACATGGTCTTTGGTTACTGGACCGGAGTGGACAAGGAAGGGTTTATTCCTTAATCAACAGAAGACGCTTCTACCAAATGGATGTTCTAGAAGGGCTTAATATTCTTATTACTATATCTGGTATGTTGTAGAACTTTAATTAGCTCAGCTACAATATAAGAGCATGCAATTACTAAAACACAGATGTTCTTTCATTATAATATGCCCAGATAACGAACAAAGGCAAATTAAACTGAAACCAGCCTGTACAACCCCTTAATAAAAATATTATCACAAAACCTACTAACAGGAAAGCTAGATTCCTGATTTCCTTACATTTTGAAACTACGCATGAACCGACTTTCTTCAAGAAGGTAGTCACACGAAAAAAACAAACAAACAGTTCTACCAGCCACTAAGCCCCATTTATTTATTTGTATAATTCATCAATTAAAATTAAGACAAGTAATATTTGTATTATATTTGAAACATAATTGTCTTAATGTATTGAATTTAAGGGCAGTAGACTACTGGCCCTTACACCGTCTGGTATACAGTGTATGTACATCAACATCTACAATGCTCCATCTCTGATAATGCTACACCAAATTTGGCAAAAAACTTTCCTTCTACAATGACATATTGTAATTAAGTTTATTTTAATAAACATGATATAATAAGTAGATAGATGAGAAACAAACCATGTGTAAGGAAGTGAAGGTATACAGGGATGCTTACTAATAACATGCAGTGGCTTTTGAAAGCCTCCTTTTAAGACCCTTGTTGCTTAGGACTATGCAGATAGCATCCCATTAAAAAGGAGAGGCATGTGTATAGTACTGTATGTAGATGTGATATTATTAACTACCAATACAATAGAAGCAATGAAGAAACTTCTAAATAATATTGCTTTTTCCAAATATGCCTAGTTCTTTATTGACAGAATCTATTTAATTGCATAAAATACAATTTAATTAAGTCATTAAGTAGAAGTCTTTCAACATTGGACCACTCATTGTATGGGGACACAATACATATAAGCAATAAGAAACTATTGTACCCTTTGTGATTGATGTTATTCCATATAGTCCTTTAGTTTGCCCTATACGCTGCTCGCCAATATAACCATCAAGTCAATGTAAAAATATCCATCCTTATAAAACATTTACAATATCTTCTCAGTAAGCATAAATAACTAGCATTTTTCCCTGTTTTTATTCAAGGCAAAAAAAACAAACTGAGGGTGTACTATTTATCATGGCTGAGAAACAAAATCCTACGAAATGACCCAGAAGTAGAGAAACGCCAAGGATGGGTCTCTGTGGGGGAGCTGGAAGGTTGTGTACACTACAAAGTTGGTAAGAGAAACAAAGCTTGATTAGAAACCTTAGAGCCAAACATTGCAAAAAAAATAATTTTGTATTCAAATTTTTGTCCAATCAACACGTGTCCAATAGTAAGTCTAAGATTTTCTATAATATATTATCCCTCTTTTGCATCCTGGGGCGGCCGATCTGCACTTCATAGTATTTTTGTCTAATAATCTGTGGGAAGAAAGACCTACGCGTATAGGCAGTGTTTTTTCTCTTGGACAATTCCAGATAACTGCAAATGAAAAGCCTGTTTACTGAATATCAGTTAATAAGAGAGACAGGTAGACTGGATTTGTATTTAAGGAGTAGTTTGTAATGGCTAGGTATCCATACAGACAATTTTATTTTTTGGCACATTTTTATTTTCAGTCACTGGAAATACCACGGTGGTTTAATTCATAGGGTATGAGTCTGAGGACAAATACTTTTTGTTAGGAACTCTGGGCCTGGAGCAAGGTCTCTAAAACTAAAGCTAACATCCAAACCTCAAGGAAGACTCAAGCCTCCTAGCTGCACAGGGGCTCTCCGGGCACTGTTAGCAAGGTGAACCAAAGAACCTGCAGCTATTGCAGGCCTTTGGCCAAAGATGGGTGGAGAAGATGACCGGGATCCTATAACTGATATCCACCATAAAGGTCTCTAGCAGAAGACCTCTCTGAATGGTTATCCATACAGAGTCCTTATGCTGGTTGCTCAGCCTGCCCAATGCCACATTAGTACATGCAGTCTTTGTTGTGGCAGCAGGGAGCTGAAATGCTTTCAACAGTAACCAAAGGCCTGGTGGGCATATGGATCACGTGAGGAGACCATCCAAATAGAACCAAGACATAGTCCAACTGTAAGGGATGGAACTGTCCCACTTCTCCCATTGTAATTGCCACCACAAGGGCAATAGGAAAAAGCAGGAAGTGGAACTTCCAGAACACCCAGAGTCCTATTGGTTAGCATACTAGTGATATTGGGTCCAGAAGAAGCAGAAAACTGCCCTGATGGCTCAGCTGACTAAAGCCATTGGCCTCTAACATAGCACTCGGGCTACATAAATGTGTGAGTGTGTAACCAACAGGTGGCAGCACCACTAATCATCGTTACAACCAGTACAACCAATACTTTTTGGTTTACAGACCATTTTAATGTTTGTTCTATCCATTATACCTGAAATATTTAATTATACAATGAACAGATAAAGAATACTTAATTTCTAGTTCAATATTACTGGAAATTCGAAATGGCCATTAAATTATCAACTTATTTCTAAAACATCAGTGAGTAAAAAAACATATTTAGAACAGAGCCTTCCCGAGCACCCACATTAAATTCTGCATTTTTTTTAAAATGAATTGAAATGAAAATAAAGGCTAACAACAATAATTTTGTTAGACGTTTAAAGCAGATGTTCCCATTATAAAACATTAAATAACGGGACACCTTGAGTGAACTGTTTCAGCATGTAGGGGTGTTCTGTTTTTTTCAGTTCAACTAATTCCAAAAACCTTATTATGATAATTTGTAAACCCAGACTGTAATTCAAATCATAATTACAGTTGATTGCAATAAATTACGGTAATGAAATAACAGTATAACTGCAAGCCATTGAGTATTTTATAATACGTAACCATTATAATGCTAATAGGTAACTTAGCAGTGAAATTCAGCAGGCTCCAAACTACCGTCTGCATCGTCCAGGAGAGCTGAGATGCTTGACATAGTTTTCAATGACATCCCAAAACTGTAATTCTCAGTCATTTTCTTGTACCCGTATATTTATCAATCTATACGTTGGAACTAAAATGGAATGCGTTGCTAACCTCACCCCCTGATCCTGGCATTGGAAAGCATATTCCCATGGGTCTTTAATCCATCAGAAATTGCCCCATCTCCCAGTCAAAAATCCCATGTAGTATATTGTTATATTCATGGCGGTATCTTGGCAGACATCTATATCCATAACTCGTCTTCTATTCTTTTTCAACACAGTGAAATATGAAAGGATAAAATTCCTTGTGATTGCTCTGAAGAACTCAGTGGAGGTATATGCATGGGCACCAAAGCCGTATCATAAATTTATGGCTTTTAAGGTAAGTCATTCATCATTTCATACAAAAAGTGCCATTAAATTGTGATTTTCAAAATAATCCTTTCTTCTCCTTCCTGTTTCCTTTTTGAAAAGCATTTTAAAATATATTTAAAATGATGGTTTGTTGTAGTTCCTGTTTAGTAAAGAGACCTCCATAAATCTCGGCAAGCAGACAATATGTCTTTTAAGCCCCAATCTCGTGCATTATGGCTTTCCAAATGGAGGAACCATACGAAAGCAGTCTTGTGGGTCTAGGTCCTTGGTGATTTCTTCTTTTTGTCTTTAGGAATTAAATATAACATTGGGTCTGACCTTTGTAGTTAATAAGGTGGTACGTTATACTCTAAGGCCCATTTAGGCTTGGAAAACCTAGTTTTAATGCTATAAATGGGGAAAAAAAAGAAAACAAATAACAAAAGTGAATAAAAGTGTCATTTACCAGTAGAAGCTTTGATTTCTTACCAAATTATCAAATGCAAGAGAGGGATTGACATAAATATTTTCAGAGATTGAATTAATGGTAATTATGCCACTTAAGTGCTTTATTTTAAACAAAATAAATAGCAGCAAGTAATTTCATAGCCCACTAAGCTGATCTCGAAAATGCATTATCCTAAATAACATTTTTACCCCTATTAGAGTTGACTGCTGATTTTAAAATAGGTTTGCTGTAAAGCTGGAAAGTGTCAATCTGGACACTATGGTTGCTCAAAGAACAATAAAAACTTTGGTACACATAAGAACATATTCCAGTTAAAGTGTATGGTTCACATCTTTAACCTTGACATTAGAGGTTGGAGTATGTCCTCCTTATCTAACAGTACTAGCTCTGGGATAACTGAATGGCTTCATACAAGCAGCAAGTTATTACATCAAACTGATATACAGTCTTTAGAAATCTAAAACAGAGTCCCATGTGCAGGCTTCAAACAACAGAGGTTTGAGAGAAGATGTGACAGGGGATTTCATACGTAAGAGCAGGCAAACTGCTTTGGGATATAACAAACTTTCAATCAAGGTTACTTTTATTTTTCTCTTTTATTTAAACAATATTTTGGATTTATCAATCTGTGACATGGTCACATTGACGACAGTAAAGAAATTAACAAAATCTCAGCTACCAGACCGGTTCTCAAGCATTTTTAGAAGACAGGTGTTGCAAGTAATAACTTTTTCATCTGAGATAATTACACTGTAGTGGTTCAATATGAAGTGACTAGGAGAATACGGTAAAGTTTATACTCTTTACTAGTTGATTTGTAATTCCTAAAATCAAGTGCTAGGAGGCCACGAGGACTGCTTTATTAAAGCGAAACCAAGGTAATCAGGAAACTTCTACACTGCATAGATGAGAATTCCTGCTTTTTGCATTGAACCCAGGGCCGGACTGGGACTGAAAAGCAGCCCTGGAAAAATTTGGAGACCAGCCCCATATAGTTTATCTCACGGTGAAGCTCTTATACCCACACGCACCCCTTATACACACCCGCGTCACACTATGTGCCATTCTTTTTATCTCATTATTTGTATTAAAATGCCAGAAAGCAAAAGTGTTAAAAGGCCCTAATAAATGAAATACATTACACATAATGGGATCAAAACATTTACTACTGCGAACATTTTTAGATGAAAGAGTTCCATTTTATTCAGTGGAACAAAACACTGATCACATTATTCTTCACGATATTCTGGTAAGAAACTTTTATTTCTTTATTAATTCATGTAGACTATTTTTTTCCATATTTAATAAAAGCTATGATTGAGACATGTTTGGTTTTTATTTCCTTTCATTTGACAACCTACCCCCGAGTTATGCACCTCTGCCCCCAGGCTTGCCACTCTGCCCCCTGATATGCCTTTTAACCCCCTATATGCCACTCTGCCTCCAGAAATGCCTTATACCCCCTATATGCCACTCTGTCCCATGATATGCCTTCTAACCCCCTATATGCCACTCTGCCCCCCTGATACGCCTTCTAACCCCCTATATGCCACTCCGCCTCCAGAAATGCCTTATACCCCCTATATGCCACTCTGTCCCATGATATGCCTTCTAACCTCCTATATGCCACTCTGCCATATAGGGGGTTAAAAGGCATATCATGGGACAGAGTGGCATATAGTGGGTATAAGGCATTCCTGGAGGCAGAGTGGCATGAAGGGGGTTAAAAGGCATATCATGGGACAGAGTGGCATATAGTGGGTATAAGGCATTCCTGGAGGCAGAGTGGCATGAAGGGGGTTAAAAGGCATATCATGGGGCACTCTGCCTCCAGAAAAGCCTTATGCCCCCCTATATGCCACTCTGCCTCCCTGATATGCTTTATACCCTCCTATATGCCACTCTGCCCCATAATATGCCTTTTAATCCCCTATATGCCACTCTGCCTCCAGAAATGCCTTTTACTCCCTATGTCACTCTGCCTCCAGAAATGCCTTATACCCCCCATATGCCACTCTGCCTCCCTGATATGCCTCAACCCTCCTATATGCCCCTCTGCCCCGTGATATGCCTTTTAACCCCCCTTTTGCCACTCCACCTCCAGATATGCCTTTTGACCCCCTATATGTCACTCTGCATCCAGAAATACCTTATACCCCTATATGCCACTCTGTCCCATGATATGCCTTCTAACCCCCTATATGCCACTCTGCCATATAGGGGGTTAAAAGGCATATCATGGGACAGAGTGGCATATAGGGGGGTATAAGGCATTTCTGGAGGCAGAGTGGCATAAAGGGGGTTAAAAGGCATATCATGGGGCACTCTGCCTACAGAAAAGGCTTATGCCCCCTATATGCCACTCTGCCTCCCCAATATGCTTTATACCCTCCTATATGCCCCTCTGCCCCATGACATCCCTTTTAACTCCCTTTATGCCACTCTGCCTCCAGATATGCCGTTGACCCCTTATATGTCACTCTGCATCCAGAAATGCCTTTTACCCCTATATGCCACTCTGGCATAAAGGGGGTTAAAAGGCATATCATGGGACAGAGTGGTATATAGGGGGTATTAGGCATTTCTGGAGGCAGAGTAGCATAAAGGGGGTTAAAAGGCATATCATGGGGCACTCTGCCTCCAGAAAAGCCTTATACCTCCCTATATGCCACTCTGCCTCCCTGATATGCCTCAACCCTCCTATATGCCACTCTGTCCCATGATATGCCTTCTAACCCCTATATGCCACTCTGCCATATAGGAGGTTAAAAGGCATATCATGGGACATTTTTGTTTACTTTATATGGCAAGCCGATCCAGCTTGCCATATTAAATAAAAAATAATATATGCCACTCTGTCCCATTATATGCCTTCTAACCTCCTATATGCCACTCTGCCATATAGGGGGTTAAAAGGCATATCATGGGACAGAGTGGCATATAGGGGGTATAAGGCATTTCTGGAGGCAGAGTGGCATGAAGGGGGTTAAAAGGCATATCATGGGGCACTCTGCCTCCAGAAAAGCCTTATGCCCCCTATATGCCACTCTGCCTCCCCGATATGCTTTATACCCTCCTATATGCTCCTCTGCCCCATGATATACCTTTTAACCCCCTTTATGCCACTCTGCCTCCAGATATGCCTTTTGACCCCCTATATGTCACTCTGCATCCAGAAATGCCTTATACCCCTATATGCAACTCTGGCATATAGGGGGTTAAAAGGCATATCATGGGACAGAGTGGCATATAGGGGGTATAAGGCATTTCTGGAGGCAGAGTGGCATATAGGGGGACACACTTACATACACACACACACACATGCCGATTTTTTTTGTTTTTAACAAATACAAAACACATAATACAGTACAAAAAATACATCATTTTACTCACCTTCTACTTCTCTTGACTTCCTGGTAGCTGCACACTGTTCTCCTCTATGCTGACAGCCAGGATACCACTGACCCGACATCCGGTGCTGCAGCAGTCTGAGCGCGAGGGGGCGGAGCTTCCACCTCACGCTGCTCCCATCACTATGCAGCCATCAGACTGCAGGGAATGTAATCTAAACGGCCGGTGCGTGCTGATGCCGCCGGCCGGAGCTACTTTAACACTTTTTTTTTTTTTTATATGGTAAGCTGGATCGGCTTGCCATATAAAGTAAAAAAAAAAAGTATTAAAGCAGAGCCGGCCGGCGGCATCAGCACGCACCGGCCGTTTAGATTACATTCCCTGCAGTCTGATGGCCGCATAGTGATGGGAGCAGCGTGAGGGGTGAAAGGTCAGTGCGAGGGGGCGGAGCTTTCACCCCTCACACTGCTCCCATCACTAGGCGGCCATCGCACACGGCTGATGGGTGCTGATGCCGGCCGGCTGGCCGGCCGCATCAGCACCCAGCGGCCGCTTTGATTAGATTTCGGGCAGCCTGGGGAGCAATTGCCCCCCTGCCCAGCCCGCCCCTGGCACCGAGGGAGGCGTTGAATGCCATTTGCAGCCGCTCAGCGGCTGTCTTCAGGGTAAGTCTGCTGGCCGCCCAGCCCACGGACCTTCCGGCCCACCGGGAAATTTCCCGGTATCCCGGTGGGCCAGTCCGGCCCTGATTGAACCCATGTCACAAGTATGACAAGTAACCTTTAGGTGTTTAATATGAAGTCTGTCACACTTGTCCAGAAACATGAACCTCACTTGTGTTTAAGTAAAGCAGGAATGTCTCTGCAGAAACATATGTTCTCCCTAACAT
Source organism: Spea bombifrons (assembly GCF_027358695.1). Taxonomy (NCBI): domain Eukaryota; kingdom Metazoa; phylum Chordata; class Amphibia; order Anura; family Pelobatidae; genus Spea; species Spea bombifrons. The sequence goes on from NC_071094.1 coordinate 30,218,383, forward strand.
ATGAACAAGAAATTAGATAATGAGAAAAAATACTGCTCATTCAATGACAGATTGACAAGCCCCACTGGTTTGGTTATTATCCTGAAAACCTGTTGTCTATGTTTAAGTACAGAGATTAATTGTAATAATGCATTTATAGCAGAATTCTGCATAATTCCATGAATTCAAAAATCAGTTTTCTTCCATTTGGGTCAACCTTACATATTTTTACAAGTTCTTTTTTCATTGCAGTCATTTTCATCCTTGCATCAGAAACCATTGTTTGTTGACCTAACAGTGGAAAACGGACAAAGGCTGAAGGTCATCTATGGCTCTGCAGTTGGATTTCATGCTATTGATGTTGACTCTGGGACAGTGTATGACCTCTATCTACCCACACATGTAAGAAGCATGTATTCTATTGTTTCATAGACAAAAAAATCATTTCATCCTTTTTTTCGTTGTTTTTTTTTAGTGGTTCTAATTCATTTAGCAGTGACAAGTAGGCCATTTAAATTAAATTCTGTCATCAAAAAAACTGGTATCGGGTGCATCAGGTTACGAGTCATCTTTACAGAATTGAATCTAAATCCATGTGCCCTGAATGTGTAACTGTACTGACTAGATGCCCTATTGAGTTGTGTTCTAAATAAATATATGTTTTAAAAGTGGGACAAACGTGAAGGTGGCCTACTTTAATTCACACTTCCCTGTAGAGAACCGTATGTCCTACTAGTTAAAGGAAACTTTTAATGTGAAAAGAGAGTATTTTTCTAAGATATTTTTGGCTCTCTACATAGTGCTGACTGATTGGTTTTGTACAGATACCCTTAATGCTTTGCTTTTGCAAAACATGTCAAGTCATGATCATGGCGCTATCTCAACTGCAGCTTGACATTTTATTCAACGGTTCAGGACCACTTGATAATAAATACATTTTGCTTACCAGAGTGTACTTCTGTTAGTGACAGGGTGTACTGAATGTCAGAGGCTTAGACTCGTACTGTAGTCACCTTCATTAGTCTAGGCCTTTGTAGCATACTGTGCATACATTCTGCCCTCCTTTAAGAAAATAACAACATCCTCAGCTCTCTCTGTATACATTCTAAACGCTCTTCCATTGTCATTTCCTGTCATGATTACAAATATGTTCTTGGGTAAAAGATAAATCCCTCTCTAGTCTGCCAAATAAAAATGAAGTTGGGTACCTCCAAGGCTCCGGCCTAACAAAACATCCAAACCAAACTGTTGCATGGCAACTCGTACTAGACACAGTAAATAGACCATTTATTTATCAGTGAAAACCTTCACCACAGGACCAGAGAAATGTTCACCTGTGATTAGCCTATTTCTCAATATTTTTCCCACACAAATTGTAATTTTTTTTCAATGCAAGTAGTGCTTTCTTTTGAAACCATATTCATAATGTAAGCCAATATTTTGTATGCATCAAATGTGGAAAATTGCAGAAAAAAAACACATTATAAATATAAGTTGAACACCACTAGAGCCAAAATGAAAAAAATACCCCAAATATATTGCCATTATTTGGAAACCACCATATTTGCCTAGGATTTGAATCTGTTTTATCTTTTATAGGGCAATTATTACAAGGTGCATCTCACTTTTATCAAACGTTATCCAGAATTCAAATTATCACCAATGTCTTGCAAAGTTTGCGATAACTCTTATTTGTGTCTTTTACACATCCTTTAAACATCCGTATAAGGATAGGGATTTGTCTATATAGTTTGTAACATGGTTTTACTTATTTTTTGTACTTGTATAATTATTTTCCTTTTTTACACAACTTTGCAATGTATAAATATCCAGTTTGGGGTATCTTTGATGGCCCCAGGGATTCCTTTTAACACTGTGATATCACACAATGCAGCAAGTGGAGGCCCCTTGCCACCAGGGGCCCTGTGGCAAATGCCTCTTTTGCCTTTTTGTTAATTTGCCCCTGTCTGCTTAATAGCATTATCTACAATCCTAATCTGCATAACCCTGAATGTAATTTTCTGCTGTGTGGCAACACTATTACGGGTATACTATGAATGCCAAAGGTTTCTGCTCTCGTGCTCTGGATTGCGTTTTTACCTATCATTTGCATTGGAAAAATAATCATTGTTGGCAATGAGTAATTGTACTGATAAGTTTTAATATTTGTCATGCATTGTGGAATTTACTGCAGTTCTATGGGAAATCAGTTTCATCGCTTCTATATCAGGTATAAATGAATGAGGTTGGCGGGTATTATTGGCCTAAGGCCTAGACCTAAAAAGTGGAATGATTTAGGTCAGGAGTATGTGGAGATTTGTTGGCAGAGATATGTTAGAGAGCTGGCATTCTCAGCGTCAGAATGAGTTCAGCTCTTGGCACAAAAATTGTTTTTATTTAAGTTATTATTTTGCAAATATTATATAACATTTAAGAGTTGAAACGATTCAGCTTTTATTTTTCTCTTTGCAATTGTCTGGTAACAACTGAGTTACGCTGTTATCAATTTAAAAACAGTCACAGTAATAAGGAGTAGGATAAAGTGCTGTTGACTACTTATTTTTTACAGTTGAGTTTTTCTATGAGTGCTGTGGAATATAATGGTCCTATACTACTACTACTACTACTACTAATAATAATAATAATAATAATAGATTTACACTAATAAGGACTGTGATCTATTTGATGTTCACATATACGCTTAAAAAGTCAGCTTGAACCAATCAACAATAGTTAGCAACTTAAAAGGACAATCATATATCCCTGACACCCTACTATAGAAGAATGCATATTAAAGTACTCTGTGACTACGCTAATATGCATTTTACCAAAATAAAAAATACTAAAAAAATTAAGCACGTGTTCAGCAGTGGGCAGATGGATTTGGCCCAATGCATTTTGCTGGGGGTGGGAAAAGGAACAAGTATATTTTGGGGGGATTCTGCAGAATACCCTAAGGCATCTGCCAAATGGACCACAAGAACATTTAAAGAGACCAAGCCCCAATCAAATATATTAAAGTGCATATGATGGCTGAAGTGTCCCCTTAACTATAGGGGAGAAATAACATAATGTTGGGGAATAATCGTGCAGATCCTAAGAACAACGAGCTGAGATAGCTGGTCCATTGGCAGACACATATGGTGGGCTTTTAATACATATGTTTATTTTATGTAAACACTGCTACATGGCTTTGTTTAGTAAGACAGAACTGTTTTAACTAAAGAGTATAATAACTTAATATAAATGAATAAATATGCAGATCGCTGTTTTCAATGTACACAAATACGGCTGGTGTATATATTCTGTTATATTCTAGTACAAAGAACTGTAAAACGCAGAATTTGGGTAAAGTGACAGATTCATTGTAGATCCAGAGCTGCCTCTGTTTTTTGCCGAGTGAGTTAATGTATTTGAAAGAGCCATATCCCCTCCTCCTCTTTCTCCTCTAGGCTTTATACACTATGTGTATCGCTCCTTGCCAGATGGAACTGACATTGCCTGTGTCAGTGCCTAATAACACCCCACGTAAAAAAAAAAAAATAGGAAAAAAAATTATACCTTTTCATTACCACCTGGATTTAATATTAAATTTAAGACAAAATAATTAATTTTAAATTAATTATGTTTTCCCCTCAAGAATTACTCACTAAAAGTAGAACATTCAATATAAAACAGAAGTAATATTTCTACAATAAATTATGTTCTTAATTTAAGGCACCCCATGGAGATTAACATGTGATTGCACTCTTTATTAAAAAAAAAAAGGACAGAATCGGCTAAAAATAACCATTCTGCCTGCACAGTGTCACAGATTGGAAACAAAGTGAAGTCGCTCTCAGTTCTTCTATGTACTGGCATCCTTTAGGTGTCATCTGATTTAAAGGAATGGACATTGGCAGAAAATAATATAATCTCATCTGTAATGTAGCAGATTGATGTTCTTTTCCACTGTCTTTCTTTGCTTCAATTTCTCATGAAAATCCCCAGGCAACGCATTAAAATTGCTCTCCGACTGTGGATACCGGTTTTAGTGTTACGGATAGTGGTTGCCGAAAAGTGGACTGCACTGAATGGCCTAGCATTGGTCAGCCTGGCAAGTAGAGTTACTGTGTATTTATATGTAATACCTGTGATACCGTGCTGTTGCGACTTGTTGTTCTATAAATCATAGGCAGTTGACAGCAGAGAAGCTGCGAGTGTTATAATATCGCTGTTCTCTTGCCTTTGCTTGTGTGTTTATTTTGGGGTTTGATTTGCATAACTAATGAAGAAATTATTTGGCATGGATTATCTGATGACAGATGTAATTGCGAGTTGCTTTATTTGTGCCAAAAAGTTGGATTGTAATGTTGACATAATTACAGCACACATTGAATGCTGCCTGTCCTGAAAAGTTTGATGCTAGTAGGATTTGAAAATTCTACATATTTTAGAAATTACGTTAACTCTGTGTTGTATTTTTTTTCATAATATTGTGTTATCCAGTGCAATAAAGAATTTGAATGTATTTTAGGGGGTAATCTTTCCAAGTTTATGAGCAAGGTTCCCTTTTTCTGTGTCATATAACTGGTCCACATGAATTTGTTCCATGGAACTTTTTGTTGATAAGTCAAAGTTGAGGGTCTAAGTATTAAATAATGATAGCCAGGATGCACAAGAGAATACTCATATCTATTTAGGGCAGTATTTGTTCTCTCAGGGAATTGCCTAAGGCGAGCACTCGGGTCACAAACATACCAAAACCAACCTATACATCCGTAAGCAATTATCTTATCTTCAGGAGAAAGTGAAACTGTTTGTTCAGGACAAAGCAATTTTATGAACTGCAATTCGCAACTTCAGACAAGGTGCTTATGGGTGCTGGGTGTAGGCCCTGCCGATTTCCCCAAATTGTATAAAAATCTAATTTACCTTACAGCACTGAATTTGTGCCCCTAAGTCAATAAATTAGTAAATAAAATGGCATCAAAATAGAATCAATGTAATATCCTAATGTACTGCACATTGCCCCTGGGGTGTTTGCATCTATGAATTGTTATGACTTGGATAAGCTCCATAGGTGGAAGTTATGTAGCCCGACTACTACTTAGCATCTAGTATATGGCTTTATCTGTCATGGTATGTGTTAGCATTGGTGGTAACGTGTGCAGCAGACTTGCATGTCTAACACCAGCTTGTCGTCTGCTTGGCCTCACACTCAATAACTGGATGAGGAGTCAGCAACCCCTTTAGCCCAACCACTAATTTCCCCATCACCTATATGTTAAATGAGCATGGCAGGAGGTAGCTTAATCTAGTTAGGTAGAAATTTCAATGATGGGCAATCTTTTTATTCTCTTCTTTCTTCTAGTTGGAAATTAAATATGGTCTCTCTAGATCATTGGCAGTTCTACAGAGGATCTTATTTGCCTTTTCACCAAAAAGAGCTTTATCTCCACCCAGTGGGATTCAGTATACAGGTGAATCAGTGTAGATAAGGAAAGAGGCAGACACCACTAAATCCCAAGTTTAACCTCTTGGCGACCATTGACGTGCCAGGCACGTCACGGAAATCCATAAGATATTATTTATGTTTCTATTTTACTTTTGTTGTACCGTGACAGCAGGCACCATTTTGACCCATTCATTTTGATAAAGCAATTTGAACAAAACGTATGGGTTTTGTTTCATTGATGAGACTCTAGTTATGATTATTATTTTAATAATATTTTTTTTTAAATGGATTGCATTTTTTTCATCACAAACAATTCTTGTTTCAGATCCAGGGGAATATACATCCTCACGCTATCATTATTCTTCCAAACACAAATGGTATGGAACTGCTGGTCAGTTATGAAGATGAAGGAGTGTATATTAATACATATGGACGGTTCAGCAAAGAAACCATTTTGCAGTGGGGAGAAATGCCAGCCTCTGTGGGTAGGTATATGCTATATATTATTAGCATAGCAACATATCGTATGAGTAACTGCATGTAGAAAGTGGCACGTCCATTGCATCTACTGAAATATGTAAATAGCCAAAGGGGGACACTTCTGTTTTAGAGGCTGTGGTTAGAGCTGTGACATGAAGTAAGTCTTTACTGAGGAAATGATACATTCATAACTATTTATGTAACTTATTTAGGCATTAAGAAGAGGAATCTAGTTTACTTACATGGTTTAATATATAAACACATTGAACATGTTGAGACATTATCAAAAGGTTCTAGAAACATGTACACCAGGGCAGGCAAGAGGGGCAGGGTGATTTGGATATCAAAGAGGCATTGCCTCCCCTATTAAAGGACTCTTAGGGTATATGGTAATGTACTGACATGGTTAACAACAAAGCCGTTAACAACTTGATTACACAAGAATAAAACACGGAAGATGATAAAAGTATCACATCTATTGTAAGTTGTAAAACTTACACAGCCCAAAATATTTCTGCACCTTAAAGTGTATAAATTCTACCTCTGAGTCATCACTAAAAGAAATGACACATTGTTTGTGCTAATATAAAAGTATTTAATATTATGAATCCCTTAGTGCAGGGCATTGAAATTGATTTCATTTCGTGTAACAGATGTTGTCGAGGAATAAAATGTTATTCTTGTCAATCTTGATGACTATTGACATCATTTTATTTTCACAAAGGTGGACACGATCCCATGAAAACATAGCTCATGTGTTTATTTTTTGTAAAAGGTCGTCCCAGTAAAGATTACTTGTTGTTATCATTTTTCCTGTAATAGAAGCAGATAAATCATTGATTTTCGGCATTAGTCAGAATGCTAATCGTTTACTTCAAGTTATCTTCAGATAAAAATAACTTTAATACATTTGATCTACAGCATAATGGTATAGCAACTTGTGCTAACTGGTGTTTTAGTTGTCAATGAGCTCACATTCTGAATACTTTAAAGGGAAATCCTTTAGTACCCTGGTTTGTGTGTTCTGTTCCTTCTGGCAACATACAGGTACATTCTGTGATTGATTTTAGCATTAGGTATTAATTGCTCAGCCTGTGGTTTAGCCAGTTTGGTAGCTGAAACCAGTCTAGCCGCTCTGTGTCTCTCAAACAATGGCTTCCCGTGGCACCCTTCTGGACCCACCTGTTTCTGGCGGGGGGGGTGAGTCATCTTGCCGCATGTACGGGTTTTGTGATGTCTGGGGTTTGGCAAATTTGGTAGGATAAAGCATGTTGCTTGGCTCTACCAATATCAACAAATGGAAATGAAATGAAATGTACCGTCCGTTGAACAAGCTGTTAGCATGCACTAAAGAAAAGATAAAACAGATAACCATGCAGAAGGAGGCACACATCAATGCCATTAAAACACCCAATAGTGTTAATAAAAACAAGGTAGCATCGAGTTATGGTGTGTTTACACGAAACCTCCTCCATCTGAGCGCTTGGTGACTTAAATCCTGGGAAAACAATGAAGACAAGAGGCTATGGTGTCCTAACGGCCTAAAAAAAGCAAATCACCAATGTGTTTTGTCTAAAAAGACTTACTCAAGGAAGCTTCCTTGGTGAGTTTATCCCTACTGAATATTTTTTGTTAATATTATTATATACAATTATACACTATGTGATTTATTTCAGATTTATTTCTATTCTTTGTATTATACATGAATTCATTTTTCGTATGTTGACATTTAACAGAAAACCTCTAACCATCTTTAAGAACGCATTTTCACAGAACTGCCCATTTTAATTTACAAACCCAATAGGTTTTCTAAACACACGTTTAGTTCTTACTTTTTAATCATATCTGTTGGTGCCAAAGTATGATTCACTGAAGCATTCCATACTTCATTCCATGAGTTCCTAATCATATATAATCAACAGAGAATAAATGTATCTCTTGGGCACTGGGAATCAAACTCTATCAAGCATGTCCAGAAATCTTGTTTTTTTTAATACAATATTCAACTGCTACTGTCAACCATTAGGATATGAGCTTTGCTCTATAAAAAAGGCGAAAGATTAAAAAAAAAAAAAGCTTTTAGAGTGAAACAGATCTAAAAGCATAATCAATAACGGAAGGATTCTCTGTAAATTGTATGTCTGTGTCTTTTGACAATCTTTTAGACCATTTGAGATTTATCACATTTTAAGGCAGAATCTAAACTCAAAAAACATTCACATAATGCTTTAATGTAGTAATTTAAAAGGAAAAAAGGGCTTTTAAACTCATCCTTTTATTTCCTATGTGATAGTAACTTTACTTGTAAAAGCACTAGTAAACCTAAGTAGTGTGTGCCCCTAGGCCCCTTTGCTGATTGGTCTTAACCTTGCCCCCTTCCCAGTTTGAAAGGACAAAAAAGAAGAGGAAGAATTATTTAGGTGGTCCACTTGTCCTAGTTAGACATATAAATATCAGAGTGGGTGTACAGGGCAGATACATCCCTTAATAAAAGTACTAAAATTGTGCTATTTAAGTAGGAAAGTATGAACTTGAAGAACATGTATGCATATATAAGTTTGTGTCATCACATTGTACCCTATACATTATAATCATGACTAATGGGTCCTGATGTGCTCACAATATGCTGATCGAAACAGATGAGTGGCAGTCACTGGAGACAGAATTCAGGCCATGTTAGATCCAAGCTCTAAAACTGTAACTGGTTTCAGACCACAGAGAAGTTATGATCAGAGATAAAATTGGGGTTGGAAACCAATTCCCCCGTGTTAAGTAAGAGAGAGTAATAAAAATTAGAAAATTCACTTTACAAAACCCTGTGTTATCTCATTAATTCATCTTTGTGCACAATTTCCACTTTCATTGGCAAGCTTCTTCACTTTTTCCACTGCATCTCAGCTGGGTCCAGTGAACCAAGGATGAACATCTTTCAAGAACATATGTCACTATTTATACGCGACGGCTCTGGCCAATCAGAGATGGCTCATTATAGTTTTATTTTCTGTGTAAAACATGTTCTTTGTAACTAACCAGCAAAGCGGAAAGGATATAATCCACCATAACTTTTTCACTTCAGTAAATCCGAAAGCCGTGTTATCAAAACTTCTGTAAAGGAAGAGAGAAACTGTTTAGTTGTTCAATACTTGACTCTGCCCTTGGAGACGCTGTATAGTGTTAATCAATACCTTAATCGCTCTGAGCCTTAATGCTGCAATTTGATTCCATTTGTTTTTTAATTGTATTTTTCCCCTGTCATGTCTGCTGGGGGTTAAACATAGATCTGGTCTTTTATCACTGCTCCTATCCAGCTATAATCTTGTATGCATTGGAAGTCCTCACTTAGCTCAATCAATTTACAGGAAAGTATTAACAAATTAAAATAATATCTGGGATGTTGATTTGTTTTCTTCATAAGCGAGTTTTGTATTCTGATGGAAGAATCTTTTTTTGCATTGTTATGATCTAAATGTGAAAAGTGAATACAACTTAAATGTTGATATAACATCACATACATTAGAGTTGCATTGGCAGTGGGATATTAAAGACCAACAGTTTCCATTTATAGATCTCTTACAAAGAAAGCTCTTAAAATGGCATCTTGTTTGTTCGTAGGTATCAACGCAGTACTAGGTTGAGGCAAATCCACTCAAAATTCAGTACCTTGTGTGTGCATATATATATATATTCTTTTTCTATTTTTTTTTCCTGGAGTCAAAAGGAAACCACAGATTTTGAAAAGATGGTTACAGAAGATGGCTTCAAAATGCAGTTCGGTCCTAGTTATAGGGGATTATGGCAAACAGGGCTAGGACCTTAAGGGTTATTGTATTTTGAATTCCTAGACCATTTTCTAATCTCTGTATGCATTTGGGATAGGATGATATATATTAGTTGTTTATTTAAACATTAAAATGTAGCTGAATCCATTTTAATTTTAACATTAAATAGAGGTCTATCACGTTAACTTTGCTGTGGTCTGTATTCCTCGCAGAGACCCTTTCATGAATGATACACATCAAAGCATCAACATCCTGTTTACGCAGGAAGTAGTAATTCCCATTACAGTTACAGGAGTCTAAATATCTTTTTTAAGATTGATTGTGTTAATAGCAACACAATATAAATAGTCAGCATGTTGGCACCATTAGGCGGGTATGCTGGAATCTAGCCCGGACGGGGCCTCAGGTGCAGTTTTGCGTATGTCATACAGAGTTCCCATGCCTCATTTCACTCAGCTGTTGTATATGTTGGCCACACTCCCCAAAGCATTCAGTTGACTGCACACTGAGCCCTGCCTGTTCCTGCATCCCGTGGGTGTCTCAAAGTGACATTTGGCATGACCCCCTGACGGTTCTTCTACTATATGTGTGGTAGGAATATGTAGCAAGATTACTTTAATGATTGCAGATTTCCTTTAAAACCATTGGGGTATGTGTTCTACCTGTTTAAAGTCTAATTTAAAATTATCCTGTTTTTCAGCATATCTTCCGTCTAATCAAGTAATGGGCTGGGGAGAGAAGGCAATCGAGCTGCGGTCAGGGGACACTGGAACTCTAGAAGGTGTTTTCATGCACAAGAAAGCACAGAAATTAAAGTTTCTGTGTGAAAGAAATGACAAGGTAAAGTGCAAGAAATATATCTAGGAAAATACACGCTATGTTCTAATAATGAAAGAATGTACTGCGGTGAACTGAGTTTTAATTGTCGTATGAGTAAAAGCTACGACAGTATTTCCTGTTTGAAGAAGATCATTTGCACTAAGAGGACGTTCAAGGAAACTTGAAATAATACATAATTTAAAGAAACTATATGAATGTATATTTTGCATTCAAGTATTCTTATAAAACATGTTTTTTTCTTCTACTTATACAAACTGGAACATATTTTATGATATTGGTATTTATTTATATGGGTCTCAGGAACCATACATGGAAGCCAAGTATTAGGCGACTTTACAATCATTACCATAGAGTGGTACTTTTATAGAGGAATTATGTCATTTCAAAGAGTAATGCCCTGAAACCAAAAACTGCTTTCAGGTCAATTTATTGTAAGATCCTGGATGTTCCATTTATGATGGTGAGCACCAACTCAAAAGGCAAGAAAGGACAGAAGTGTTATATTATTATTTAGATTTAGAGGGTAGTACTCACTGACTGGCTGTCAAATTGTCAGATAAAAAGGGACGTATGTGTCAATATATCAGACTTAGCGATATAGTTAAATAAAGCAAGTACTAATGAGAAAAGACAAAAGATCTGTGGCCATCAAGAGAAACATAGCTTTCTCTAAATAAATGTAATAATAGCCATGTGACAAATGGAGTTAAGACATCTCTAATACTTATACTATTAAAGAACATTATTTCAGTCTTTTAAACTGTGTTAACAGTAGCATGACTTTTATACCGCCAAATCCTGCAGGAATCGTGATTTCAGTGTCTATAACTGGCTGCTCTAATAAAAATGATTCGCTTAGTGTTCTCTTTACGCCCCAGAAAGCACACAAAGGGCTTGGGAACAAATATGATAACCAGTGTCCCTGCTGAAAAATGAGCGATACTGCCACTTTGTAATTGTCCCGTCTAATGGCATGTTAGTAGAATTGCCTCTGAAAGATAACTATTTCCAGTAAACTGGACAGCATACAGGACACGGACTATAGGAAATTCTGCCTTGGCATTTTCATTTTCTGGGACATGTTCCTCAAAATCACATATAAAAGTGGAAGCAGCAGTTGCAAAAATAAATTGCTTTTTAAGAATAGTATCATTTTTTCCTAAATCATTCTTGGTTTTTTTTTAAACTTCCAGCTCTAAAATGGGTTGAGATTGTACAGTGTCAGTGAAGTTACTGCAGTAATTATTCTAGTTACCTACACGGAATAAATATTCCACTAACCAGCCATATTACTGATTAATGTGTTTTATCATGTTTTATGCTTGCCTAGACTCCACTATTTTATTTTATTATTACAATAATTTATTTTATTATTACAATAACTAAGGGTTAAACATTTCTAGATATGATCTAACATGCTAGATATTGCTATCTAGCAATGGTTATAATGGTTACAATGGTTATAATGAACAAGACAAGCTTACATTTCAACTTGAAATGGAAAATCAAACCAAAATTGTGTTCATCTTCTTGATTCTATTTCATATTTGCAAATAACTGAAACTATGAGAATTAGTTGATTTTCTATGTTTAAACAGATACTTCTCATAGGCACCAATGTTTATTCTTCCTATATGGGAGACTCTTACTGTGAATGTTTTTGCTTTAAAAAAACATTGTTCAATGCCGTTTTCTTGAGGCTTTTAACCCCTTAATGACAAAGCCCGTACATGTACGGGCTCAAAATGCATTGTTTTCAATGGGTTTAGGCACCGCCCATTGTCCTTAAGGGGTTAAATGGCAACTTATATTGTTGCGCAAGGTGTATTTATGTGTGATCTTTTTTATGTGTTCAGAATATTCATTTAAAATTTTCTTTCCAGGTGTTTTTCGCTTCGATACAAACTGGTGGCTGCAGTCAGATTTACTTTATGACCCTTGGACAAAATATGCTGTTTAACTGGTGACCACGTTCAAGCCTGCATTGGATAAAGAGTTGACTTGCTATTAATTGTCATTGTTTCATTTTGCTCTCATAACTGTGTAGATTAAAAAATGTAGCATTAAAGTATACAATATGGTGGCTATCAGTCTTTAGCAGTATTTAATATATGTGGCATGATGCTGTTCTTTGTAAAGGTTAACTTTTTGGAAAAGATAGCATACAAACTGTGACTTGGATGGATGGATTGGTCTAAACACTTACTCCTACTTCTTGATATAGTAGATGATATATAATGTTATCAATGTCTTCAAAATGTATTCAGAGATGGTTATAGCTCAACAGGTAGAGGAAAATCAAGCAATATCAAAATGTTTAGAGATGCAAAAAAAGCAATTTCACATTTTTAATAGTACTGGAATATGATATATTGCACTTTTTGCTTCAATATTTGGGTTTTTAATCATACTTCATTGACACTGTAATGAACAATCTTACTTGAAGGACATGCAATTTTCATAGCATTAGACAAACATTGTAATGTAATATATATTTGTAAAATAAGTTGAGTGGCATTTCATTTATCCATCACAGAGCCTAAGATTTACTTAATCATATGTATGTAAATTGGATTATTCCTACATTTGTAAATAAAATTATTTTAGTTTAAAATCATGAATTTTAGTTTACCACTAATAGAAAATAGTAACTTTTTAGATAGATGGCAAATTTGGTTTAATGTCGTTGTTGTATTAGTCTTTGTTTTTTGTTAAATCATTTTTAAAATATTTTGAGGTGTAAAACATTCTGAACAATTTAGATTGTATATTTCCAAACATTTAATGAACATTTAATGGTAAAATATATTGTGTTCCCATTTTATTCTTATGATTCAATGAGTTGTACGAGAAACTTTGTTCAGCCACACACAAAAATCTGCAGAAAAACTAGATGCACATATGCTTCTAAAGCATATGCTTTAATAGTGTACCTTACCTCCCAGCAGTCTCAGTTTTATAGGTACAGTCCTGCAGTCCTGGTGGTACCATCAGAGTTTGAGTTAATAGAGATACATTTTCCTTGATATTTTGTTAAATGCAATAGTTTATTTTCTACCAAATGCCTAAAATGTATAATATATTTAATATAATACTTATATTCATGTTGCTTTACAAGGCATTGGAACTTAAAGATAGATCTACATGCAGCACGCCATTGACACTATTTAAGGGCAGTTAATTGAACAGCGATTAAAAGAAAATATTTTATAGTCTTCATTATGTATGTTGGGAGCCCATTTTGCAAAGTATTTTACTGCATGCTAATTGAAGCATGCATGCTTCCTCTACTGAAACCAATAGAAGTATTAGTGTGAAGTTCTCGCACGTGTTGAGTAGAGATCCCACGGATATTACTGAGGCTGCAGCTAATCTTAGAAAGACAGCAGTGTTCAGATAGCATACATGTTATTGGCTGCTGTCACTTCAAGTGATTTCATAGAAGCTCAGAACTGAACTGGAGAACTACTGAACATGTGTAAGTAGCTAGGGGCATTGCTAAGGCAGGCGCAGCGGGTGCCCAAATGGTAGTAAAGGCAGTTCACACACAGATTGCAAGCTGTACTAAAGATAAAAACTCTGTACACAAGGTAGAAGGGAGAGCTGGACTCTCTAGATGAGAGAGGGGAGGGGAAGAGAATGAGAACAGAGATGGGGAGTGTGAGAGAGAGAGAGGGTGAGATAAAGAGTGAGTTTCGGTGTATATATGTGTTCAAATGTGTGTTAGTGTAAAAATATTGCATTAGCATGTTTGTGAACATATGGCGTGAGTGTGTGACTCAGAGTATAGTGTCAGGGGTGAGCCTAGGGTTAGTGGACCCTGGAAGAGAGGAAGAGAAAGCTGAAGGGAGGGCGAAAGGATATGCGTGTGTATGTATTCATAAGCATATGGCAATAGAGTGAGCGTGTGTGTCTGTTACAGTATGGTGTTGGAACAAGGTAGTGTGTTAGTATATATGTGTGTAATTTATGTGAAACACAGAAGAAACACTGCACATGGGCGTCACTAATATCGATGCCTAGGAACTCTCCAGATTTGACACGGAGAACTGTGAGAGAAGCACCGGTTCTCAGAGTCAACACCAGAATCCTCCAGGTCGCGGGATCTTGACACGCCCTACTCTCTGCCCATTTCCCATTTAAATGGGGAATGCCCAATGACATCAGCAGGAACGCATCATGCCAGGGTAGGCTCCAGGTAGCCAGAGAACAGAAGTTCCCAGGTATGCTAACACCCATGCAAGTAGCATACTGAGAAATCCTCTCTGCTTTTAGCAAAGGCAGCTAGGGCAGGAGGTAATTGAGACAAAAGTCTAATTTTCTAACTCCATAATTAAAGAATGCCAGCAATAAATTATACATTTTTGGTGCATTAATCCTTAGTGGGGCCCTATACTACATTTTTAAACTATGAATATCAGCACAGATTAGTTTATCAAATATCTTCCTTATGTAAATTAGTTTCAGTTGAGATCATGATCAAGAAACATACCCTTCGGCTAGTACTGTTTATTCCTATAATGTTGGTTGTGAAAATGGTATATGAAAAAGGTTAAAGTAGGTTAAAAATGTCAAGAAACAGGCTGAAATTTATGTAAGTTTTGGAATAAAGGAATGCATTGTGTAATTTGGATTTATGTATTTTGTCACAGTTATATGTATATTGTATTTGAAGATGCCACAATGTCTACTGACCGTGTTAAGTGATATTTGAAAGTCATTCTTTTATTTGGCATTATGTTTGTGTTACATAAAGTATATTAAAGTCTTTAGGTATACAAAGCAATATAGTTCAAGCATAATTACATAAATTGCAGAGAAATAAAAGGGTGTAAGAAGTACATAATTACAAGGTTGTGATTGTTACAATGTATTTATAAAGAGGGTAACATTTCAGAAGAGTGACAGTAAGTATGGAGACTGGATAACTAGCAAGAGCAATATTCCAGGTTTTACAAAGAGTTTTTGAAGGTATGATTATATAGGGGGAATGATATAGCAGCTATTAAAAGAAAGGTAAGAGACATATGACACAAATGTGCAAAGAAAATATAAATGTGAGAAGGGCGGTTTGTTGTGGTAGAGAAGGTGGTATTTTTCTGGTTATTTAATTCCTAGGTTTGAGGACAGGGCCCTTTTATTTAATGTATTGGTTGGTCTTAGTCTGTCAGCTTTAGTTTTGTCATACTGCTAATAAAGGCCATGGCACTCAGGCTTTGACCGATCCCTCGACATCTTCACCGAGTTTAAATGAGATATATATAATATAAAGCCACCAAACATGTTTCACGCTGGTCTCAGCTCTTGCTTATAGGTCATGAGTGGCTTTCTTCATGTAGCCGAGGTGCATCCCTGTCTTTGCACACCATGCTGTTATTTAATTTCTGTCTGCTTCCTACGTTATACATCGTTTTGTCATAGCAATTGAGCATATGTATTAAATGAATTGGGTAAATTGTTGGTGCTATATAAATGACAATAATTATATATATATTATATATATTCCTGCTTCCTGTCATGTGACATAACTAGCCTGTACGAACCTCCTTTTTTAGTCACATGTTACAGTCAGTAAGTGGAAGCTGCATGGTGCTCTGTTTGTAAGGAAAAGGCAGGCGTCATGGTTACTGTGTGATGGTCCCCCTACCAGCAGCCTGCAGCTACAGGAAGAGAGATACTCTGCAGGTAGTAGCTGGGGGTCAGTCAGTGTGTATGCAGGCATGTGTGTGTTTATATGGGGATACCTCTGAAGGAATGCATGAGGTTGTGCTTACTGTACTTCTTGTTTCTGTTAGTCAGATTGTTATGTTATGCATTTCTTGTTTATTCGTTGTACACCACTGTGGAATATGATGGTGCTACATAAAACAATAATAACGTGTCTGTGTGTGAAAGCCTTTGTATGTCTCTGTATATCAGTGTAGAACAGAAGCAGCGCCCCAACACCAAATTACCATTCTTGCTTCATCCACCTTCATGTCTCATGTGCCCATATGTTCTTCTTCAAGCCTTTAGTTCCCCATGCTTTGTGATATCCTATCCTAACCTTCATATTTGCTCATACCACTCAGCTTGTCTTCCATTTTCACCATGTTCCTCAGGTAGTATGGGGGGAAACTGAGCACCTGTAGCCCTCCCGGTGTTGTTAGTGAGCATCATAGTTATAAATTGGCAAGAACTAAGTTGTCATGCTCTGTTTTAGTGGAATGATACATATATTGACATACCAGTACATACTTATTTTTGGTCTTTTTAATTATTTTTTTTCAGAGGGCCATGTATGTTCACATATAAATACAAACATGGTAGTTAATATTTTCATTTAAAAAAATGGCAAACTAATTCCTGGTGTTACATGTAGGGAGCTGTATACTACATAGACAAATGTGACTTTATGGGGTCTTCTACTTCATGGCCGAGTTGCTGCTGTTCCTGAAGGCTTCCACTTTCCAATAGCACCACTTACAGTTGACTGTGGAACATCTAGCAGGGATGAATCTTCACAAACTGTCTTTTTGCAAAGTTGATATCCTATCACAATATCACGCTTGAATTCACTGAGCTCTTCAGAACGACCCATTTTTGTCACAAATCTTTGTAAATGCAGACTGCATGGCTAGGTGCTTGATTTTATATCTGCTGCAATGGGTCTGATTGAAACACCTGAATTCAATAATTGAGAGGTGTTTCCCAATATTTTTGTCCATATAGTGTATGTGTATATAAATGGTATATATCTATACAATCTAACAAAGACTTCATTATAGTGATTTTTTTTTTTTAAAAAAAAGTGATTTTTTTTGGCTCCGAGCCAAGCCAATGCCCTAAAAAATGGAGGGCATAAATTAAAACTAATGTTAATATTTTTTATGAATTGCAGAAATTTCAACCAAAGTTTAACTTTATTCTGATTTATTCATAAAGTAAAAATATTCTGTACATATATGTCATGTGCAATACAAAAATGTACACATCTTTTTGTAACTTTGTGTATTCAAATGTATGCTTTCTCCTCTTCATATTTTACTCTGATTGTAAGAAGCATTTCTTGATAATTAATAAATCAATTTTGCCAGTGTGACGTCTGATTTGTATTTTTTTATTGGTGGTTAAATTCCACAAAGAGCCAACTTGACCATCAAGACTAGTAAAATAGTGTCTTTTTTTTGAATGTTCACATTAAAGCCTCATGAAATCTAAAATACTGGATAAAGTTATTCAGCTAATTTTTAAATTGACCATTACGCTGCCTCTAGAGAAGAAGAATTAGAGCAAAGGAAAAAATGATTTGATTCCCTGCTGATTTTCTACGTTTCCCCACTGACAAAGACATGATCAGTCTATAATTTTAATGGTAGGTTTATTTGAACAGTGAGAGAAAGAATAACAACAACAAAAATCCAGAATAAAGCATTTCAAAAAAGTTATAAATTGATTGGCATTTTACTCAGTGAAATACGTATTTGACCCCTTTGCAACACATGACTTAGTACTGGCTTGTTGACAATCACAGAGGTCAGACGTTTCTTGTAGTTGGACACGGATTTGCACACATCTCAGGAGGGATTTGTCCCACTCCTCTTTGCAGATCCTCTCCAAGTCATTAAGGTTTTGAGGCTGACTCAAACTTTCAGCTCCCTCCACAGATCGTCTATGGGATTAAGGGCTGGAGACTGGCTATTCTACTCCAGGACCTTAATGTGCTTCTTCTCGAGCCACTCCTTTGTTTCCTTGGCTGTGTGTTTGGGTCATTCTCATGCTGGAATACCCATCCATGACCCATTTTCAATGCCCTGGCTGAGGGAAGGAGGTTCTCAACCAAGATTTGACGGTACATGGTCCCATCCATCGTCCCTTTGATGCGATGAAGTTGTCCTGTCCCCTTAGCAGAACCCCCCCCCCAAGCATAATGTTTAATTGCATGCTCATAATAATCTTATGAACGATTTTGGACATTTTTCCATGTTAATGAGAAATTATCATTTCTGTATTCTACCAGTTAAGGCCCCACTCCCACGACCCGGAGGATTCATGTGTCGACCCCGGCAAAACCTGGAAAGTTGCCAGGTATGCGTACGTCATTTATTCTTCCATATGCCTTAAAGTGCCAGGACCGAGTTATATCCCCAGTCTGGCCTGCCTGTAACTAACAAATACCCTAAATATCTGCCTTTCCGCTGAATGACATAAAAAACACCCTTATATACGCCATTGGAGAGTTTAATGCAAACGCCTCCATATGCTACTATAAGTCCATCTTTCAAAACTACTAAAGAAAACTATTTATTGTTGCTTTGTTCACGTAATCATAGTTCAGGTCCCGGTCACCTTTTCAAAGAGTGGTTGTCCTGATCTTCAAACTTCTCCATACCAGCATAAGACATAGTTCCATTTGCTTTATTTATTTCAGGAATAATTGCAATATAGAATGTTGATTTTTTAAAGGGTTAGCAGCTGTTCATCACAAGGTTTATCACAAGAAACAGGATATATTTCCACCACGTTGGTTCTCCCTTATGATGAGAGGTACACAATGATGAAACGCACAATGCATGGCTAATTACATCATACATTTTTTTTCAGAGGCTTTGTTTAGGAAAATTACAGTTACATTTAAATAATATGCTTTTAAAGAGTGACCTTAAGCAAATAACAGTAATATTTCCTTCTGTATTTCAGTCCCAAGAAGACAGCTTTGTTTTATTGGCGCCCGTAGAATTCCACTGCATGTTTACAGCTGCCCATTACCACCCCTCCCGTCCATAAAGACTTCAGGATATTATTTAGAATATTTTTTTTATGTAGCAGTAGTATAGTTTCAAATTTCCCAGATATGAAACATTTCTACCGAATAAATGCTATTCTCAGCTTTTGCTATTTATTATGTAAATAACTTTGGTAAAATGTCAAAGATATGGAAAAATAATCCACTTAACATTTACATTCATTTTTAAAGAGCCTATTTTCCTATTTCGCTTTAAAAGCATTCATAAATTGATGTTGTTCAAACCTCCAAAAAGATCTTTAAATGTTTTATTCCGTTGCTTTGTGGTAAAGTAGCAAACTGTAAATCATTAATCGCAAAGAATAGTTCCCACAAATGTATTGTGCAAATACATGGTGACACATGACTGATGCTAAAAGGTAAGAGATCATTCATGATTTGAAAGCCAGATGGGTGTGCAGCTGGTTTGTGACTCAACAAAGGGAAAATGGGGCAATGTCAGATTGGTCTGCTGTGATCTGAAAACACTTCACCATCATCATAAACAGAATCAGCTATGAGAGGCTTGATGTATTATGAAGCCGGAACTCAAAGTCGACCCAAGTTCGATATGTGCAGATTCTTTTCTACCTGGTTGAATATGAAACAGAAGCTGAAAGTTTCCAAGTAGCACACTCCACATTTCGGATTATATTATAATATATTTGTGAAACTGGCCAATCAAGATGAGGCTTATTTAGTGGATAATACGTCTGCTAGGCCATCACTGGCATCCTAGCAATAGTCACACTGCGTTACCAAGTTTGCGTGTCTGTTTCCATGCTCAAGCCAAGGGGCCCCAGAGGATCTTATTCTGGTCTTGCATCAGAGTGAGTCATGTGACGGAGCCCCATCCTGGTGTTGTGGACATCAAACGAGACTGACTGACAACCTTTTAAAGAATAATTCATGAACACTGGCCATCTAAATACTAGATTGCCCAAATGTAGTGTCATCAGTTGATTTTAGACAGAAAACCCAGATACATACTTAACTGTTACAATAGTGGATTTTGCTTGCCTTTAGTTGAAATGTGTGTATATATATATAATTGTTGTTTGAAATAACAGTTATATCATTAATTAGAAATTGTTCAGTTCAGTTTTCAAGTATAAATATCTGGCTGTTATTCACACATCAACCACTGTTCTTATGTTAAAACAGCTGTTAATAGCTAAATGATTATGTAAAAACCCAGAAAACATTTTAAAGTGAAAATGTCTTTAAAACAGCTAAATCATTTAGGAGCTAAATCAGTGAGACTGCAATGCATTTTCACCCAAATGAGACTCTTAAGCAATTTAAAGCCTCTTCTGGACACCATTAATGAGGCATCTGTGTTTTTATACTGTAAACTGTAAACAAGAGTGGGCTGGGAGGTGCACAATTGCCCCTGCCGGTCCAAAATTCTTCAAAAAGGATTTGCGGAGGTGGAATTCCGTAGGGTCATGTAATTGAAAATGAGTGAGTATATAAATGTACGCGTTACCGTGTGTGTGCGTAAGAGTGTGTGTTATTTTGAGACTGAGTGTGTGTGTGTTAATGTACGCATGTATGTGTTAGCTTGAGTGTGTAAGTTTATGGAAGTGTGTGTGTGTAAATAGGTGTGCCAGGGTGAGGAGGCAAGGGGCCAAGGGCTTTACCTGCCCGTGGCCAAAAGGTGCCAGCCCTCTCCTGACTCTAAAGTAAATCTATTAGTGCTCAGTAAATAAAATATACATACTATACATCCATACTATATACATACACACTTAGCTTTTTTGAAGGCCATTATGTATCTATAAACTGCATATATGAATGTATTCTTGATTAAAAGTTGTCATTTATGCTGTATTATATATTTCCGAGTTAGTAATGGTTTTCAATTTATTGTAACATGGTGTGCGCCCCTTCTTATATGTATGAAAGTCTTATAGGTGCTCTGTCTGGTTGGATTTGCTACCATTGGTCTAGCTTTATGGTATTAGTTTTTGTTTACAAGACTGTAAGCACTACCTGAGCCCTATATATTTGTTTATAATACTGTAAGCACCATGCTTTTTTTTTTTTTTTTTCCATTAGAATAGTTTTCCACGTCCCCGCAAATGGACTACTTTTCTTTTCCCAAAAAAATGCCATTCGATGCCTCAAATATTTTATTTACATCACCATATTTCTACATTTCTTTTGCTGTGCAAACAAAAGATAAAAGATCGCATCCTATCAGTGTACCATGGTCTATGTAATATATGAGTAATCGAGGGCTGGTCATGGGGATTTCCGAGCTGAAGCATGACACATATTTTTTTTAAGGATCCATGTATTAGTGTATCTGTTTTTTATTTTCTACAACAATAACAAAGCATTTTGCCGAGATCGACATCGAAAAGGATTATATACATAAGTGCCCGGGAATACAAAAAAACACATACATTTTAGATTAGCTGTACAAAGATTCTAGTTCTTTTTGTAGGACATTTTATGTACTTTAAGTAAATTTTGTTTATATGAAAATATAATTGCACTATTTTGCCAATATTGACCCACAATACGACATGTTATAACAAACAGGTTACATGTGGCAGTAGATAATTAGCATCAGATGCCATTAATGCCAGCCTCAATGAACTACCTGTACACAAGAAACTTTAGGGGCTGCCTAAGACCTGGAGGCAGGGAAACCATCAGAAATTATGGGGCCCAGTAAAGGCTTAAAAACTGGGCCACAATTCCTCCCCCATCAGCCTGCCCCATGTTCCATGCCTGTTGTCCTGCATATTTCTCTACCCATGTTCCATCCATCAACCCACCTTACGATCCTGCCATAAGCACAACTTATGAGTGCAAGGGAGAGCCTAGGGTTAGTTGGGCCTAGGTGTAGTATTTCTTTGGCACCCCCAAAACTAACAGAAATACATACTGTGACGGGACCGACCTGTACCCCGACTGGGTACTCCCGCCAAACGTTGCTTCCTTCTGCCAGGACACCAAGTTAGCCCTTTCAGCTCAAGGCAGAACCAGCATTGTAGATAGAAGGGGGGACGCCGCTGCAGCTGTGTTGGCACTGTGGCTATCCGAAGCTTAGCTACACAGCGTGGCTATTGTCCTGAAAAGGACAATAAAGGATCATAGCAGCCCACCCCAAACATCAGGCAACACTCATGTTGAGGTGAAAACAGGACTTCTTTATTAAAACCAAATACAGAGCTATATATACACAAGTAAGAAAAGGGGCAAGACAAATATCACATGATCTAAGTACCATGTCAGGAAGGAAGTAATTCGATCAAATCCTGCAACACAATATCCGGGGGAAGGACAGGATGACATGAGACATAAATAATTACATTAATTGGGGACGTAGACGTGGAATGATGAAGCCTGCACACATAGGGCAGGGTGACATGAAGATGTGGGCAGGACAGGTACAGGTTATATGCCATTGACAGCAATGGTAAAGGGTCATGGAAAGGTCAGGAGTTTAAAAAAAAATAAAAAAGAAAGTTATATAAGCTGCGTTTGCGTCTGCGCTAGCGCTTTTTGCCGCTTTTTTTGGCCGCCTCGAGCCGTCTCGTGGGTGCCTCACGCTGCGTTTAGGTGTGTCTCGCCCTATCTCGCGCTGCGCTAAGGGCGGGAAAACTAACTATAAATAGAGGTGCTCATGAGGCGGCTAGTTTACTTACCTGGCGAACCGCTGAGCCGATACTGCACTGTCCTTGAGGCTGGTGAGCAGTGGGGCAGCGGCAAGCTGAAGATGGACGAGTTAATGAAGATGCGCCCTCCCACCCCCCTATATTGCTATAATTGTTGTTGTAAAAATTATTTGTCGTGGCTTTTATTAGGGTATGGTTACCCTATAATTTTATGGGGTGAACTGATATTTGAGTTATGCCAGCTGGCTTATAGGGCGGTTGGCAAGATGATGTGATTTAGGATGTGCTCTGGGGCTTGTGCCAAGGGCTGGAGTTTTTGTTTACATATGTATCAGTTATAAAGTTTTAAATTATAATTGAAAGTTATTTGTATGTGATGGTAAAACTAAATAAAAGTCCACGGCCTGATTCATCCAAATTATGTGTTGTGTTTTTATTGTTTGATTTAAAGACACTTATGTCAGTACATTCATTTGAATTAGGTCCCCTACAGCTTCATGATGATAGACATAAAATTGGCTTGAGACAGACAATGGCCAGGACACAGAGATAACAGGAGCTCACAGGATTAACAGCTACCTGTTGTGTAATTGATAATTAGGTATGCAGCAGTGACACCTAGTCATACCTACAAGGGGTCTTAAGACAAGGGCTAACTCACACAATATCAGGGGAAACATTTCACACCTATACAATCAACAATGCAAAGACAATCAGCCTTCTTCCTACAACAGGATGTCCAGCTGACATTACAGTTTTGAGACTCTGAATAGTAAAACATGGGGAACATCAGCAGAAACTGACCCCCTGTATCCACTCTCTACAAGGCCTGGGCCCATAGTCGATTGGGAGGAAGCTGGCTCTCAGGCCTCTCCAGGGGCCCCAGCGATGGAGGGTTGTGTCACACATACTAACACACAAACATGGTCTAACACTCACTCACTATAACTCTATACCCCTATGTAAACACACACTCTTTCTCCCGCTGCTCCTCTCGTAGGCCCCGCTAACTCTAGGCTCTCCCCTGACACTCCAACACTATATGCTGGCAGAATTCAAATAGGCCCCAAACTAGTAAAAGTGTACGCTTTCACAGATGATGTTTTGTTTTACGTATCATACCCTCAAGTTATTGTTCCAAAGATTCTTACATTGATAGCTAAGTATGGGCAAATTTCAGGTTTTTTTTTAAATAAATCAAAGTCTCAGGCATTGTGTTTACACCCGCTCAGGCGGGCTAAGAGGGGGGATTAATAACCTGGTTCCATTTGAAGATGGCCTTACCATGACATGACGTTGGTGGGCGGTCCCGCTGATGGGAGCAGGAAACACCCCCATGTAAAGGGAAAAATAGGCGGGGAGCGGGGCGTGTCAAGACCCCACTCCCGCGACCCCGAGGATTCGGGTCTTGACCCAGAGAACCGGAGGAGCAGCGCTCACCCGGAAATCTCCGGGTCAAACCCGGAGAGTTCCCAGGTATGATTATTTGAGCCTGAGACTAGCTTAGCGCACCCACATTTTTTCTTTTCCCTGCTTGCACATATGTGAGATTGTTGGCTCCTCATCAGTGTGCTTGCAGTTTGCTAGCCAGGGGTTAATTGGGAGGAGGTTTAATTGCACCTCCCCCAAAACATTCATAAGGTTTTGGTAGCAGTATAAACTGCTTTGTGTGCCCACTATATAGGAGGTGAGAGTAGGTTCTCACCCTATTGAGACTGTGCATTGATGTGGCGGGTGAGCTTCATTATGCTTTGGCCAATTCATATAACCAAAATTGTCGGATGAAGCACTGCTTCTCCGGTTCAAGACCCGAATCCTCTCGGTCCCGGGAACAGGGTCTTCACCGGCCATTTTCCTGTTAAAAGAGGTGTTTCCCGCTGCCGTCAGTGGGAACGCCCCCAACGTCAGCAGGACCTCCCATGGGACTGCCCGCTGACGTCAGTGTGCAGTCCTGGCCGCGGCCCGCAAGGGAAGTCTCCGGGTAGCCGGAGACCAGAAGTTCCCAGGTATGGACATGGGCCTCTCAAAATAAAAGTTGGAAAAGGGAATGAGCATGTTCCATTTTGTGCCCAATAACTTCAAAAAAAACTCTACACGCGGAGTATTTTTTAAATGGAGACATTTACAATCATATATTTTACGGTATTTCAGTCAACTGAACTGGTTTGGGTCCAATTATCATAGGAAAATATTAAAACATTTTCCAACTATTTTCATTTTTTTAAATATATTATAAATAAAAAAAATATGGACTATAAGTTACAAATTGTATCAAAGGAAATTTGTGTGGGACAATCGCGGTTAAAGAAACGTAACATAAAAATACAAAATACCCTCAGTAAAGAAAGGGTTAAGGTGTGAGTCCATACATCATGGAAAAAGGCAGACTAGACAGTAGGAATGGTTCTTATCTGCAGTCAGATTCTATGGTTCTAAATGGGTTTTACCGCCATAGCAACCCATGGACCATTCTGTAGGTTGCTATAGCGATAGGGCCGCTTTCTATAGTTGCTATAGCGATAGGGCCGCTTTCTATAGTTGCGATAGCTATAAGATCGCTTTCTATAGTTGCTATAGTGATAAGACCTCATTAATGTCCCATGGGTTGCTACAGTGATACATTTTTTAAATTTGCACCGAAATGGCTTTTTATGCATTACTATTGCTGCCCCGTTTATGTTTTGTGTTTAGTAGTTTCACTTTCACATGGAAGCGCTCGGAACTTTCATGTATATGGCGCTCAAAACATTAACCCTATACACCGAAATAGTGGACGCTTTCCCTGCTGCCCCACGCCGCGCGCTCCCCGGTAATGTTACGGATTGGGGTGCGGACCGGAGATAATGTGCCCCCGCCCAGTCAGTCTGGGGGATCCCCCCGTGCTCCCCCCTGGCCGGGTGCCCGGGTAATTCCCACGGTTAGTTCATGTTTGGCCCTGTCACAACTGAGAGACGTTTTGAAAAAGAGAAGCTGTTGCCGGTACGTCACGGCCGGGCATGTTCAGGCAGCTATACCGGTTGAGCCGGCGGAGGAGAAGGCTGACTTTTGTTTATAGCGGGAGATGCAAGCGCAGCTGGCCGAGTTTGATGAAGAGATCCCGGGACCTTCGTGCAGGCGACCCTCCGGCCTGAACGAAGATGAAGGCCCCGTCTCGGACTCCTGGGTGTTGCGAACCCGGGAGCAGCTCAGGGTCTGTCCCAGCTTGAGACTGGTGCTCCAGGACCCGACGCCCGTGCTGGTTGTTGCGGTCCAGCGGTATTTGGGAGAAGGTACCAGGCCCGCTGTTTATTACTACGACGTCACCATCTCTGATGGAGCCGGGACGGACACCTGGTTCCTGTCGCCCGAACTCGGTCACTTGGTGCAGCGCAACCTGCTCCGCTGCGGCACCCAGACCAAGATCAGCCGCTGCTCTTACCGCTTCCAGGAGAAGACGCTGGGCAGCGGCCTGGTGTGTATCGAGGAGCTGGAGCTTGAGGGAGAGCAGCCTGCAGAGGCCCATCACACCCAGCTGGACCTGGGGGAGCAGCTGCCTCTGCAGGGTGGCAGGAAACACTACCTGCCCCTATGGAATAGAGAAGACCCATATGGGCCCATGTGGAAGGAGTGCAAGCAGGCAGACGAGCGTATAGCTGTGGATGGTAAGGGTGCAATACTGATGCTGTGTATAGCAATCGGGAATGCAAATGATGACAGCTCACTGTCATATATGTGTCTCTATATATATATAATATGATTGATTATATGTATATATATAACCCCCCAGTGGAGGCTGCCTCCTTGCTGCATAGTGTTTTTGCTGCGATGACACTTCACTTTGTTGTCGTTGTTTACAAACTCACAGGAAACTTTTGTATCAACTTCTACAACAACAGCAAAACAAAGTTTCCACTGGTCTTACCCTCCGCCAGGTGCAATAATATGGATTGTTTAATCCGTTATACAGCCCTGTAAATATTTCATTGAGTGATTAGATATAAAAGTAACGGCTTCTGGAGAAGAGCAACCTTTTGTTCCAAGTTCCGAAAGAGTTTCAGTAAAAAAGGCATGAGCGCCAACGCTTTCGGCCCTATTCTAACATTTTAATATATATTTAATTAATAATTTAATAGTTATTATATAGATTGTACGTGTCGGAATTCTATTGCACCTCGCTATGACGAGCGTTCTAATAATGGAAACTATTGGGTGGTTTTGTATTTTAGTGGAATCTGTTTTCATGAAGGGCTGCACGTTAATGTTTAGCTTGATATGTAAATCATCAGTTCTGATACCGTTTCCCATATGCCATATGATAATATATTATATTACTAGATATTTGATTCATTATGAGAACATTAACCGCCCCTCTTTGACGGTGTGAAATTTGGCCCTGGAATCAGCTTGATCTGATACGAAAATAATGTTTTGTTTTGAATTAGTAATTATAAAATGAATATATTTTAAATTAAATTTATATTTATTGTATTGATTTTAATATGTATTTGAGCCTTTTGAGATTTTGGATTTATTTAGGAACCTTCCAACTTTTAAAGACGTTTGTGTTTACAGCAAACACGGTTTATGTGCTTTATATTTCGTCAGCATTTTCAAAGTAAATGCTAGTAAATTAGAAATGTGTGCGGCTATTGGGAATGCTCCGTTTCATGTGAGTAAGGGCGTGGGTCAGGTTTTTGTATTTTTTTAAATGATGGGCACTATTACGTCACAATTGTGCCCGCTTTTTCTAACGGCTCTTTTCTCATTCGTTTCTTATATCTGTCTTAATACAAGCAGAGGTCAGATTCGATATTTAGGGTCCTAATCATTCTATGATTTTAGGCTTTATGCGATTTCCGTATAGTCAAAGTTTTAATTCTGAAACCCACGCATGCACTTATGGTCATTTAAGATGCCCCTGGTGCAAATTTAACCTCTCATTGTCTGAAACTGAATTTAAAGCATATTCTAAGATAATTACACTCCATGTGTAAAACCACAAAAAAATGTATTGTATTGAGATGCGTACATCAGCAGCATTTACCTGTTTATTAACAGATCGTTACATTTATGCAGACTGTAGTTAAACTGTTGTCTGTAAGCTTTGTAGCTAAAATGTCCCTGTATTTTATTTATTTTTATCTTTTCTAACATTAATTTAACCCTGTAAAAAAATAAATAAATAATAATAAAAAAAACTTAAGAGCCCTTAGAAAAATACAAGTTATATATTGTGAATTATGGTGAATAACATTTAATGCGGGCCTAGAATTTCAGACAAGCTGTAGTGGTCATAGTGAAACTTCAAGAAAAGCTCGATGATAGCAAAACATTAAAAACATGTCAGAATGTAAATATGCTAAATATTCAGCACGATTTTATTTAATTTAGCCTTTAATATATGTTTTAATGTTCTAATAATAAAGTCCTTATATTTGTTTTTTTTGTCTTTCACTAGTATTATTTATAAAAAATATATAATTATTCAGAAAGTTGGCACAGTTAAATAGAAGCACCCCCATAATATTATGCTGCCGACAGCTGGGGTCCTCTTTATTGGATGTAGCTTAATCGGACACACTTTATGACCAAAAGTATGTGGACACCTGACCATCACACCAATATGAGCTTGTTGGACATTCCATTCTAAAACCATGGGTATTAACATGGAGTTGGCCCTCGTTTGCATCTATAACAGCCTCCACTCTTCTGGGAGAGCTTTCCACAGGATTTTAGAGTGTGTCTGTGGGCATTTGTGAGGTTTGGCATTGTTGTTGGATGAGAAGGCCTGGCTCACAAAATTCATCCCAAAGGTCTTCAAGGGGGTTAGAGTCAGTGCTCTGTGCAGGCCACTCGAGTTCCTCCACCCCAACATTAGCAACATTGTTGAAGCTCCAAACTCGTTAAACTATGTCTGTACGGATCTGGTGTGCCCTGGTCATACTGGAACAGGAAAGGGCCTTCCCGGACCGGTGCCACAAAGTTAAATGCATAAAACTGATGTTTTTGTATGCTGTACCCTTTACTGGAGAGAAGAGGCCCAAACCCTGAAAAACAGCCCACGTCATTATCCCTCCTCAACCAAACTCTACAGCAGGCCCTATGCATTCCGGTAGGTAGTGTTCTCTGGGCATCCACCAAACCCAGGTTCATCCACCATAGAACATGTTTACACAGCCCCAGTGCCCAGTGGTGGTGCGCTTTACACCACTCCAGCTGACACTTGCTCCAGTGCATTGTGATCTTTGATTTGTGTGCATCTACTTGGCCATGGAAACCCATTTCATGGCGCATATTGTGCTACTGTTGCTTTCAGAGGCAGTTTGGTACTCTGTAGAGGGTGATGCATTTGTATGTCCTGCACACTTTGGCACTCAGCAGCTCCACTCTGTGAGTGTGTGAGGTCTACTACTTTACAGCTGAGCTGTTATTCCTACATGCTTCCACTTCACGATAATAGCGCAGAGGTGGCATCCTATGACAGCGCCAGAGCTCATCAGCACGACCCAGTCTACTGCCAGTGTTTGTCTATGGAGATGACTGCCTATGTACTTGATGTTATACATGCGTTAGCAATGGGTGTGGCCGAAAGACCAGAACTGAAGAAGTAGGAGAGGTGTCCACATACATTTGGTCATGTATGCTTACATTTCTTTTTTTATTTCTTTTATCTTTTTTTAATGCATAGCCTATAAATCATCGGCCCTCTGCTTCTTGAATGTGCCCTAACTGAATGTATTTTTTTTCAGCTTCACCATACTGCCCATCTTCAACCATTAATCAGCCCTTGTCTTAAATGCAGGATATCCGTACTCGTATCTATACATTTTTAAATTTCCTCACTGTCTTAACCTGTACCACTTATGCCGAGATACTATTCCAATTATCTACCACCTGTAAATCTTCCTTACATTAAATCTAAGCTTCTGACCCTCTAGTTTTAGACCATGACCCCTTGTTTTTGACTCATTTGCAATGTACTGTCCTCCTGTACTTTGTTAAATCCTTTTATGTTGACCATGACATCATCTCTGATGGTTGGTAACTTAATTGATGAAGGTGGGTGTCCAAAATTGAAAGAACAAATAAAATTGGTTAAAGTTTTATTTCTATGTTTCTTTACATAGTGTCCAGAGTTTGTTCATTACAGCATTTGGAAAATATTTGGAGAGTGAAAACAAATTTACCTCCTGTGCTTGTTCGAATCATGCACAAATCCAGGCTACGTTACTTTGGGAAACCGGATAAAAAGGTTGACATTCCGTATCAGGTAATTCGAACACCAGCGTTGTCTACACCTCCCTGCTGCACATGGAACTGAAATGGCTTCTATAAATTAGACAGTTTACATATATCAGGGGCGGCCAAACGTACATCAGAGCCACATACGATAGACTTCAGATGTTGGAGAGCTGTAAGACGTAAACATTTTGTTACAAAATATATATAAATATTAAGAAATACATTTTATTAAATTTATTATAAATATTTATTCATATGTAGTTTATAAGCTACATATATAAATATAAACTGTTAATATTTGGTAGTTTAATCCCAAAGTACACATACCAAATATTTTCAAAAGCTATTTATTGATAGTAGAGGTCTTGTGAGTAATCAGTATTTGTCAGTTAATTGACAGAAGAGTATTCTCTTTATTTCTCTCTTTCTCACTACTTACTCTTACTGCTTCCTTGTCCTCCTTTTCCATAGCCCTACATCTTATCTTGCCTCTCCTTCTTCTGTGTTCTTTCTTCATCCACTTCTCCCCGGTATTGGCTCTGTTGACCAGGCCTTCCGGTGCGCTTCCTCAAAAGGGCAGAGCCTCTGTGCAAATGCTTCTCTTTCTTTGCGAGTCTGTTTAGAATATTCTGGCTTCTTCTACCACGTGGACAGCCTCTCCGCTGTTCCTCCAATTGGGGGAGAGGATGTGCGCGGAGGGGCTGACCTTTTGAGGAAGCGCTCCAAAAACCCTGGTCGACGCAGCATATACCAGGCAGAAGCAGACAAAGACTGAAGAAAATGCAAGCGAAGAAGTGGAGGCGGGCACTCCGAAGCAGGAATGTAGTGAGTTAATGAGAAGGAGTGTTTGAGTGTGAGAGTGCATGGTCGCACTTGCAGAGGTCTGAGTGAGCTGGCATGAAAGTATGTTTGGCCGACACATTGCATTTGAAAGAGTCACATGTGGACTGGGAGCCGTGGTTTGGCTACCTCTGACCTATACCTTGTAGCTAAATTGCTTAAATCACTATTTCCAAACTGTTGAGCAGTTGTATGCACTCACATTACAAAATGAATAATTGGCCAATATTTTGCTTTAATCAGATTTTGGAATGTATGTATACTTTTTTATATGTAAAACTATTGCAAGCACAGTAGGTTACCACCGTCTCCAGCACCTTGCTCTTAAATTAGTTCGTACCAGGTATCTCACTGGTGCCACAGTTAACATTAAAATTTACATTCAAACCAAGAAGCTTCAACAATGAATTATTAATTTTTTTTAATTTTGAACATGTCAAGATAGGATAGTGTGATATCCACAGGGTGTTTTGTGGCTTTCCGCTTCTTTCTAATTAAGGTTTTTTCCATAGTTGTTCCGATTCCTGTCGCAGGAAATGTGGTTTATAAAGCATCTCTGTTCTTTGTTTCCAGGCCTATATTGAGGTCGCTGATTACTCTGGAATGATGTCACTTGTGCTGTGGAACTCACTGTGCCCCGAATGGTTTAATACACTTCAGATTGGCAGGGTAATCTTGCTTCAGAATTACACAGTCAAAAAAGGTTACCCCAAAAGGACACTCCCAACTTCAGGGAACTCGCAGGTGAAGAGGCTGCCTTCCCTCGGTAAAGTATTCCTTAAGTGTGATAAGTACACCTCATATATTGATTTTACTATGTTTGCTCACACTGTAGACGTGAATTAAAGAGAGGCCATTACATTCCAGATTATACCCAGGTTTCCGTTGTGGCATATGTGAGGGCTGCCATCTTGTTGATTTTTTGCTTTATAGAAAATACAAGGAGGTAGACAGGGTCTAGTGATGGAGACGTATCCACTCTGGTAAATAACGGAACACCTTTCTACCAAAGCTGTCAGTCTTCACTGAGTGATCATTGGATGTAAAAGGGGCAATTTCCTGATGATCTGGTTTTGATCTGCAGTTAGACACAATGCGCTACTTTTACATGTGGGACCAACAGAACCCACAAGATCTATACAGCGCCCTGTCCACTGCCAGCTATATGTTCAATGGAACAAAACAGCTTTGCTAACCAGGGCAGATGTTTTAATGCTGCCTTAAAGTATCATACATCATGCAGCTTGCTGCTCGTTAGATGACATCATAGCTACCAATGTTCGCCTGAATAGGACTTGCTTCACTGAAAGAGCATTGATCAACTTCTCCCTCCACTTACCCTCAACATGGTAAAGCCCCTTCTTTGCAGCAAATTATTCAGCTTAATTGTCCTCTGTCCCAAACGACTATCTTGCAGACCTTGAATGTCTACGTCTAGTGAACAAGCCATTGTACAGAGCTTATGTGCTAATGAAACTACACCATTTGTTTGGGACCAGTGATTCTTGTTCCACTGTGCTTAAAACAAATCCTTGAAATGGAAGCAGCCATTTAATTTAAAATCTTGTTACAAATGTGCGATTGCATGTGTGTTCCATCGTCGTCGTGTACTGCACCAAGGTCACCAGTGCACACCAAGGGTTGAGCCTCAGTCATTTGTTCTACAATAGGCTTAATGAATAGAATTCACTGGGCAATCATGATATTAGGCCAAGTACAGTCTGGGTGAAAAAGTCCCCACAGTTATAGGCTGCAAATGGCACTATGGCGAGGAATGGTGTCTCATTCATCTTATCTCTCTTGGGTGAGCTATCTGAGTCCAAGAATGTTAATATGAGTGAAGATGCTAATCTGGAGAGCATGAGTGCCTCCTTTTAGGTGTTTGTAAACCAGAGGAAATTCGCGTAAGTCTGTATGATGGTCATCAGACCTTTCTAACCGTGGTCAATATATTTAATTCACTTCATTCAATTCACAGGTGGTCATTTAATGGGGAAGTAGAACCCTAACAGAGTGACAGACAATAACTTGCTGGTGTCATAAGTGCACCGATCAAACATAGTTTTGACCTCAAATAGTTAAGTATTACTGCCACTTCCTACTGCTTTTACACAGCGATATTGTGGTTTTACAGGGAAATTTATGAGGGCAGGAGAAATGAGACAAAACATAATGCTTGTATTTTTACTGAAACTAGCATCTTGACTGTGACAGTGATTTCAACACATTTAATTAAAATACACGCTTTATAAGGTTCTGTGCTCCATTGTATATTATTTTACTCATTAAAATATAACTTTCTAGACGTATGCTTGAGAATCGCCTTTCTGTTGATTTGTGTTGAGTTGAAGAAGTGTAGGTAGCAGAACTCTACCTACTGGAATGCACAGTACCGACTGTAAAGACTGCTGGAGGAGGGATGATGATGATCTGGGGCTGCTTTTTGGTGTTTAATTGCAGTGAAGAGTAACATTAATGCCACAGCATACAAGACATTTAAGACGATTCTATGCTTGTAGGCATGTGGCAGCAGTTTGGGGACGGCCTTATATTTTTCCATCACAACTGTGTCCCTCTGCAAGAAGCAAGGCATAGAGACATGATTTTGCTGTGTAGGAACTCAGTTGGCCTGTACAGAACCCTTAACCCCACTGAACACCCTTAGGATCATTTGTGATACTGCTTGGGAGCCAGACCTTCTTGTCCAACATTAGTGCCTGACCTCACTCAAATGTTCTTTTGGCTGAATGGGCACAAATCCCACAGAAACACCCCAAACGCTTGATGAAAGCCTTAGCTGCAAAGGAGAGGAAGGGCAACTTCCAATTCCAAAAAAAATACCCATGGTTTTGGAATGGGATGTCCAACAAACTCATATAGGTGTGATGGTCAAGTGGCCGCATACTTCATATAGTGCATGTATCGCAAAACTGAATGGATGAGGACAGACAAGCATATGCTTCCGGTCTACAAAACTGAAAGTGATAACTAATGCTGCCGTTTGCACAACTGGATAAAAAAATTGTAATATTAAACATGAGAAATTTCTAAATTAAACTACTTTTAAATTGAAAGCCCCCGTTTTGTACACATTTTGGCAGCCATTTTAAGTCACTGGCAGGATCATTTTCACTGTGGTTTGGGCAGCATCCTCTGTCTTTTGAACTATCTCTTGTTGACAAGTAGATAGGATTTGTTTCTATTTCCCTGCATGAACTAAGCAAATTACGTGTCAGACTCTGATGGATGAGTCAAGGGCCTTATTACAAGGAAGGGGCTGGCTGGAAACCGCCAGGCTGAGACGGCTCACAATGCGGCTAATATGATCTATCGCCTAGAAGTGGCTAAACTCATATTTTCTGCTATCAGAACAACACTGTAGATGAAACTTATGTTCTTGAATTATTTATTAATGAAAAACAAAATGTATGCTTTCCACATCTCCCTTAATAGCTGCCGTTATCTTTAGTCGGTCTTTTTTAGTTACTTTCTCATATTTCATCTTTGTCATATAAACTTGCTCCGCTCCTGTGATTATGTCTCGGGCTGTCGTTGGACGCATTTTTATTTCTCACTGGTAAAGAACTACATATTGAATATTTTTTGAAGTCTATGATTTTTACCTTTCTACAATTTAGACTGTGTTTTGGAAAAAGCTAATAAGCCAGTCTTATGAAACTGTTTAATGTGATTGTAGCTGCCAGATGCCACCGTTATGCGATTATTTCAAGGAAGAGTAGTAAGCGTTTCTCGTATACTTTAGTTTTTAGTTAGTTTCCGGCTGCCAGAATGTGGACATTCAATTATATCCTGTTCTAGGCAGAGAATGAAAACTGTATGTTTTCAGTTAGCAAAGTGTGCCACCTTTCTAAAACATTTATATAAGTGACAGTGTAAAAAAATAGACATTTCTACCTTCATGATCATAATTCAGAACCTCAGTCGAGTCCAAAGAGGTGGGTCTGGGTATCAAACATCGACCTACTAAAGCCCAGGTAGTTGAGTAAGCCAAGGTCAGGATGAGAAGAGTAATGAGAACACGATCATCAGATAGTACAAGCAAGCAGTGTTCCCTCTAAGCTGTGCGCTTGTGCGCGCGCACATAGCTTTTTAAGAGAGCGCACACATCCAAAAATTGTGCACACAACAGTTTTTCCCCAAAAAAAGAAAAAAATCATTTTTTTAAAAACTTTATGCGGCGCGGATATTGTGCGCACAAAATTTTTGCTCTGTGATTTTTGCACAAGAGAAATTTTCTGCGCACGCCAACTAGGAAAAATTAGATGGAACATTGCAAGCAAGTAAATCCAAAAGCAGGGTTGGAGTCGGGATTAAATTCTGAGCCTAAACTGGCAGGGCTGGGACTAATCAATAAAGGTATTTCTTATTGTTTACTGAACCCAACTGGAAAATTGTGCCCCTGCCGCTCGAAAACCAACAAATGGTGACGACAACAGAGTGTTTGGACAATAATCCACTAAATGACCAAACTTATAATTTAACAGGAGACTGTTGTAAAGATGGGAGGATATCCGTGTAAATCGATTCAATTACATTCTTATTTTTAAGGAGGAATGTCAAGGGGCAGATGGTATCTCCATTTAAAACGGTCTAAAAAAACTATTACAATTAGACGGTGCCACAAAACAGTTGTATACATTTATTTTGCCTATTATAAGTTCCTCTTAATTCGAAACGCCCTCCTAACCGTTATACGGTATGTTGGCTGGTGAAACGTTTGAAGAGTGTCTAACAACACACGGTTTCTTTGGTGGATGGAGCGCTCCCTGCACTCTGAATACGACCCAAGGGTTACTCTTACAGAAGTGACTGAATTTATTTGTTTCATCTTTAGAAATAAGCTTGAATGCTCGGGATCCCCTGCCTGTTATTAACGTCATCCAAGAAAACCTTGTGAAGCCTGACTGGAGATTGCCAGAAGTCTTGTATCTCTTTGCCACAAGGTACGTTTATGTTGTAATTTGTACATCTAGCTGAACTTGTAGAAGGCAGATGGCTTCTGAGAGATTCTTGTGATGAACGGTTTTCTGCTTTTGTCTTTTTTTTTTTTTTTTTTTTATATGCAAACTATAGTCCTTACATTGTTCTTGAGGCCCATGACAAAATTGTACGTGACCACACAGAATGCATTATCGGGAATTCATCTTTCCTCGTGGGCACTGGGGAAGGAAGAGATTGCAACAGTGACTATAAAAAAATTTTTTTATTTGTGGTGGACATAATAAATTGAGAAGTCCAAAATAAAGATGCTTGGGGGGGGTGAAGAATACATTGAGTAATTTGTATGTTTCTTTGTTTTGTGTTTATTAGCTTTTCCCTAATTTCCTTTGCATTTTCTTTCTTATCCAAATAAATTGGATCTGTCACTTTTCTTATAGCCTTATTGTACAGGTCTATACATTTCTATAAATGTTTGTAATCCTGTTTACAAAATAAAATCTATCCAAATTTAAAATCCCACCAAATAAGTGTTTTTTGGGTTCCTTTGAGGTTAGCTTTTAAATTCAGTGCATTCTTTAAGGACGTGCTTCTGTTGTCATTGTGCGGCCGACAAAAGGTCAACTTTTTTGGTAAATTTGTTGACAGAACATTTATAGGACAAGCGAAAGTGCTTAAATGTTCTATATTATTTTTACTTCTCCAACTAAATGTTGGCACTTTGTCAATCTCTTCTTCCCACTCACACGGCAGAGGTTCCAAGCTGCCAATTATTTTGTAGCCAATCTTTATAAATCAACAACTCGGGTAATTACGCAGTTTATCCATTATACGTGCGTAATAATTTTATGTATGATTTTATTATAATTTATAATTTCACATAATACTTTTAAATTGAATAATCCACATTTTTTTATTGTAGAGTGGAGCTTAATGATCTACCTCACAATAAAGTCTGTGACGTGATAGGGCTGGTGACATATGTAGGAAGATGTGAACGCAAAAGAGTTAGCGGTAAGAAAGCCACTTCAAAGTAAAGCTTTACTTTCTTTTAATGTTCTATTCAGCTTTGGTGAGTTTTGTTTTTTTTGTTTTTGTTTTTTATGTTTCTACCTAGATGACAGTGAAGATTTTTGGTTGTATCGTTGGATAAAAGTAATTGATGGGACCACAGACCAGCCGATTATTATGGAAATCTTTGCTACCTCGCAGCCTGACCTATTTGAACAGATCTACCCAAGTATGTAAGCCTACATGCCCGAAATCCTCGTGTTATATCGCTAGTATATAATCAACAGTAAATATGTTTGTGGATAACACCTTTCATTGGCTGTTAAATCTCTAGCATATCAAGGGCTTTGGATAGACATGATTTAAATAACTTGTCAAAAGTGCAGGTTGAGACCTTATTGATTCAGAATACAAGTGTAATCGTTACGAAGGACCCTTTTACTCTGGTTTTAGATAATGTTAAATAATTTTGCGAAGTAGGCCAGTAAAGTGCCAGCGTAGATAGAGATAAACAGCTGTGCGCCTGATTGTTGTTTTCAAGCTTGCCATGTATTTAGTAATAAACAAAGTTATTGTGAAAATACAATAATGTAAACACGCACTGATATTAAGCAACCTGACCCTAATATCCTGCCCCAAATTCTCCAATTCCATCTGCTGTGCTTGGCAACCAATTCACTTATGAGAACGCTAAATCACATTAACAGAGCACTTTTTTGAATGATGAGCCCTTTAGTTCTTGATGTTGAATTACAAATTTTGCTTGTGAGCAACTACACTCATGATAATGGAAACCTTTATCCCTCCTTGTTTTCCAGTGTCTTATTTGGTGTGTACACAAATGCGGGTCGTCCGGGAAGATCCAGAGGACAGTTCCAATTTTGCGTACCTTACAACGTCTAATGAGAGCCAGATTTTTATAACTGGTAAGGTTTTTACTCAGAATATGTTATTAAGACACAGAGCAAAAACTATTGTCTTGTAAAAGCCAAAAAAAGGAGTGAAGATAATGTTAAAAGAAAAGGCATCTTGCCTACTGCAATGCCATTAAAGGCTGAAATGCTTATATTTAATTCGAATACCCTTGCGAAGTCACGACTGGAAGGCCCATACCTTCCGAGCTACCCTGCCCATGCGCCCCAAGGTTGGTTTGACCCAAATTCTGCCCAGTAGACCATAAAATATATTTCTAACAATATTAAAAATAGATACTTTCAGTCCACTTGGGGACTTCCAATATTTGTAATATATCCGTACTCTCCATTTCCAATTAAGAGGTTGAAAACACAGATTATTCCAATTATTGGAAGACTACAGATGGACTGAAGGTATTCATCTTCAGTAGGTAACCGTTTTTGGGGGAATACCAACATAGAACCAGGAATACAAATTGTAGATCATGTGTGTCCAACCTAAGTGAAACTGCTCAGATAACCAAAGACATTTTACAGGCCCTTAACAGAGAGGGCAATTATATTTAAAATGTAATTAACGTTGTCAATGTAGCAATTGAATGTATCTCAGACCTTATTCTTTATTTCGTCCAGGGCATCATAAAGGACAGCCGTACATCAGTGATCAGAAAGTAAAAAACTTCATTGGCTGGATGAAAACTCAGAATGAAGCAGAGGTGAAAGAAAAAGTTGTGATGGGTGGATATCTTCCTTACCCACTAACACCAGCCACTTTCCTAAAGTACTGTAATGAAAACAAAGGTATGTGTCCCTGGTTTAAAGTATGAATGAACAGTTCCAGATTGTCGTTAAAGCTATCTGTCACCTAAAGAAAAACATTTGGATGAAAAATGGACAACTCTGGGCATATTACCATTAAAATGTCCATATAATGTAAATATATATATATATATAATGTATAATATATATATAAATGTAATTCATTCAAATCCTCCATTTCCAATAGGAAGCATAAGGACAAGTGTTTGTGGAGGAGTTGTAATATTGTTTCCATGTCCAGAGCTCACATCTTTATATAACACATAAAGACTAACCAACAAAATTATAATTCAGGAATTTAATCTTCAGTGGGAGATTAATACTAAAACTTTATTATTAATGACAATGAATTGTATTTCATTCCATGGCGCCTGTGCTTTTTTTTTTTCCTGCACATTAACAAAAGCATATTTCGTTTTCTGTTATATTTTCCCCTATGCAGTTGAGTCTATTCTAACCTCCTTCAGTGAACTCAAGAAGACATTTGGAAATCTGCACTACCGAGAGCACAAGCGCATTGCTGTTCAAGGCATCGTTGTTGCGTTAAGATGTCTGGCACACAATACCAATTCAGTATTAAGGGTATGATTGACTTCATTGAAGTATTAAATCAAGTTTTCAAAAAAAAAAACAAAAAAAAAAAAACATCATACTGTGTATTTTTTTCCATTACTGTTTATGGAGGAGGCATAATCCTATTTATGCCTTCTTATCCATGCCCTTGGAGTTACAGCACTACACACTTGGTATAGTTATATCCCTGTATGTAGCTGCATTTAGGTAACATGGGTGCTGATCAGATGTAAGCGCCCTTACCATTTATTTTTATTTATTTTACACAATAATAAAGATGTATTTCCTTCACAGAAAGATCCTGTATCCTACATTGAAGATGGCCAGGAAGGAATAAAGTTGCCAGAGACTGAACAGTCAGCTCCCCAGTTGCAGAAACCAGCGGCAGAAGTATGTCTGCAACCCAAAAACAAACATAAAAAGCCAATGAACATGAGGAAAAGACCACACGAGCCTGCACTAAATGAGTAAGGAAAGGTTCTGCACTAAAATTCAGATTGCCTTCTTTTGGACTTTTTTGACCTCCTTTCAACCTGCAGAAATTGGCTATATAACTATACAATTCATTGTTACAGCAATTAATATCTATCAAACCCCTAATGTATTTTAATGTTGCAATTATTCCCTCTTCACCGGGAATATACTCATCATAAATCATGTTTTATGCAAAAGGGTTAATTGTGCCTTCACAAAGCTTGCTATGGAGAAAAAAAAAACATAATTTTGGTAAAATCCCCAAATACTTACTGGCTTCCACACCATGAAAGTTAGGCTATTTTGCGAAAGATCAGACTGCTATCCCACCACTATCCCACTGATATAATAGTTATATTTAAGAAAGGTCCGTTATGTTTTACTTTTGTAGCAGAGGAGACAAATGTGAGCCACATTCAGTTCTGAAATAATGATCTTCTACTTGATGACACCATTCCAATTAAAAAGAACACATTATGTGAAGAAGTATGTTGCATTGAAGTAGAGTAAAGCAGTCTGACACCAGCAGCCTTTACATTCATGCTCCAGTAGCACAAAATACATTTCAGAGCTGCGTGGGACCCATCCCTGTACACGGGCTCCTTTTTGATTCCGTCGCTGACACTTGTGGAATAGAAAACCCATGACTCAACTCTTTTATTTGGATTCTAAAAAGCTTCTTCTGTTCGATACAAGATTTTTGAAGAATACTGTATTTGTTCTGTTGTGTATCAAATGTAAATAGTATGTATGCGTTTTGTTTACAGTACTAAAAGCAGCAGCGTTGTCCCTCACACATTCCATGACTCGGAGAGCAGCGCCTCGGACTCCCACATCTCTGAAGGTATGTTCTCTTTGTGGTATCTAGCACTTTGTTCAATAGGACCACCTATCACCCTGTTCCAAAATACAACTTTACCACTCATCTAATACTGAAAAGACTTTGGCATCTACACACTGACGGATCCCGGGTGAAGCCCGAATCTAGGGCGGCAGACCCCTGACCAACGTAGAAAAAGATGTAAACTCATGTGAGCTTGCTGGACCTCCGAGGTCTCTTTCTCAGGTGGAATTTCCGTCTGAGAAAGAGACCTATAAATTTGTGAAAACTTACATGATTACACCTTTTCTATGGTGGCCCATTAAAAGATATGAACTACGACTAAAGACCCATCGTTTTTTGCTAATATGACAATATCCATTTTCATTATGCCCCTGAATTATTTTTAAAACTGCACTGTGGTGGGGATCAAAACTAAAATCTGGCATCTATCATACTTTTATGGTGTGCAATTTAAATATAGTTACTAGCTGTCTTCATTAATGTTTATATGATACAGTTATGCCATAAAACTTTTTTCACTGCTCTTACAGTGTTTGTCTAATGTTTATATTCTTCGATTGAGCATCTGAGTAGCTGCTCTCCTAAAACATCTTTGTTTGCTGTTCTTTCGATCAATACTGAAAATATTAGCTTTGGTAATCCGAGCCAAAGGAATACAGTTCTCACTTGTCTGTCTAAGTTCCACATCTGTCACCGTATTTCATAATGCAAATTACAGAAGATTAAAGTGTGCCGTCTACATTAACGACTGCACTATTTGAAGTGATTTTGCTCTCTAACATATGGTATAAAACTGACCTCTCTGTGAATAATCTGTGCGGTTACGAAAGTGTATTGGGATTCTTATGTATTTCTACATGTTTAGTTAGCGTTCCCTTTAAAAAAAAAAAAACATTTAGTTCAATGCAAAGGTCACCAGAAAGCCCTCAAGCCTTGCATTTTGATTAAGGTATATGGAGTAGATATAAAATGCAGGTGGCCGTCATATGCTCTGTCCTTTTTAATTAAACTTTTCCACTTTGCAAATACATGAAGGTGTTGCGTAGGAGCCGTCCCCATCACGTGTGGCTCTTTCTCTGCCCTGAGCTGCTTATCTCGCAGGAAATGTGTTTGGCCGGACACATCTCTGCTCCGTGTGTCCACGTGGTGTACTCACCGGCACCCAGCTCTAGTGCTGAATAAAGAATATATGATAAAGTAAATTTTTAAGGTGCAAATACCGGTAATATGGATTATTTTTTGTGAGGCTGCATGGAACACTTTACCTGTCCCCCCTTTTTTTGCCCCATCTGATACACTATGCTTGGACTTTGTAACCATTCCTACTATTTTTCCTCCAGGTTGTGGTATTCATTAGAAATTAGAATTTTTGTGTGTGTTTATGATTTTTAAAGAAACTGGTTGATTGGTTACAATTCTTATGGAAATGTGTGCACAGTCACACTGGTAAACGGGAAAAATGTCCGGTGGGGACTATGGATCATTTATAGTTAAGTCTACTCAAAATTAGAGTAACCGGTAGACCAGCATACCTGAGATGATAACTTGCTCCAAGATAGTGACTGAAAGTGATCATCTTGGACTATTTCCAAAAAGTTAATGACAACTGAATCCA
This sequence comes from Spea bombifrons, assembly GCF_027358695.1. Taxonomy (NCBI): domain Eukaryota; kingdom Metazoa; phylum Chordata; class Amphibia; order Anura; family Pelobatidae; genus Spea; species Spea bombifrons. The sequence goes on from NC_071094.1 coordinate 30,260,564, forward strand.
AGTTAAGAACGCTTCCTTATGCAATACACATTAAGCATATTTGGTAAAATTAACTCTCTGTGAATAGGCGCATTTTCTTCAAGATTATCATGATCTTGGTCTGTTTTATAGATTGTACGGGTTTTCTAAATCTATATCCTCTATTTCTTCTCAATATGAACATGCCTACCCTTTAAGAACACATTCATCCCAGGGCTTTCCTAGTCTGAGTGTGACTGATAAATATGTACTGCTATTTTTATCAACTAGTAAAATACATGCTTTCCCTTTATTAATAGACCAAGAAGATACCAACGAAACACTTGAGAATGATGCATCAAAATCTACTAAAGCCTTTTGGGAAAGTGACCTGTGGTCGGAGGTCAAAAATTCTCTAAAAGAGCATCTGCATTATAACAGGGTATTTCCGGAGAGCCTCCCTCGGAAATTTAACTATAATCACAAGGAATTTCTGATGCAGCAATACAATGTCCATCCATCAAAACTGTCAACAATGTGCCACTCACGGAAAAAGATTCAAGAATTTACATGTGCCAACAGCCTTGGTCACTGTGAGCTCACAATTCTTAGTGAGTAATATCATGTTTCCCCAACAGCCAAAGAAGTCATTTCTCCTTTTGAGTGGCAAATTGCCATAAAATAGATTAAATCGAAGAGATGGTGATTAATTTTAAAATATACATCAGTTTACATTTTATCACTTGCCACAGTCATGTGGACTATGAGAAATGCCTCATCTTGAGTAAAGAATGTTTTTATATATATATATATATATATATATATATATATATATATATAATCTCATTGAACACATTTATAGTGTAATGATTGACATTTCAAGTAATTAAGACAATAGTGAAGCACGTTTTGCACGTTTTTATATAGGAACAGAAATCAATGCTTACCAATAGGTGAATACCTCACTGTGCATGAAGACCAAAGCACATAAACTACATGATCTAGAAATACAGGAATGTATTACTTAGCAACCCAAAATGAATACATTAAAATTACACCCACTCAACTAAACAGTTGTTTGCAGTATAAAGTAACGCGTGTGGACTGCTTTATAATAACCAAACTGTATATTTTCTTTCAAGGTATAAATCAGGATCTAGCAATAGATGTCATTGCTCTGCCTGCTTTGTGCTCTAATAATTCCTGGATGTTTACAATGGATCATGTTCAATCAAATGATCATGAGTCTTCTGCAAATACAGACTACGGTGAGAGATGCGCAGGCTTTCACAATGGGCCGTAGTTATTAATGCAGACGTCCCAACCGGAAACTGTTAATTTCAGGGAGGTAGCTTCACTTGCCCCTGACTACCCCCTCACATTATCATGTCTGTTAATGGGCAGTCCAGAAATGTATTTTATGGTGACTGAAAAATTCAGTTGCCTAGAAATAATAACCAAACATGTTTCTTATTATTTAATGCAGTTAACATGTAAAGTGTGTGTGTATATTATTAAACTGCAATACCTTAGGTACATATATTGATATATTGCACCGGTGATTACACAGAAGTATCGCTTAGGGTTTTGACCGGCACCACCTTAATATTATGCCTTCTTGATTGTACTAAGCCGTTCTAAAAATAACTTGTATTTGTGCATTGTGTATAGTTTGCAGAACCGATGGATGTTGTGAGGGGTTGCTGCATAGCGTTGTGTGTCTGATCCAGTTAAATGTTACATGCAGCTTATACTGAATGGTCTGCTTGAAATTTACAAACTAAATTACAAAATGTACTAACTGTAAACCAGTAAAAAATCTATTTATTTGACTGTGATCTCTCCCTCTCTCCCTTATATATATTTAGTGGGCCCTTCATCAACAGCTAATTACCCGATGTTCTTTTTTGAATGGTGCTTAAGCTTCTGTATTTGGTGACACTAGTATAATAATTTATCCTTTTATTTTTCTCTTCCATAAATGCACGTTTTTCCATTGTAGGTGAACTTGTGACGTTTGTGAATGCACAGGACCGCCTGCGTGTCATCTGCATCTTGGATATCTGCCACCTGGGAGAAAACAAAGTGGAAGTCTGTCTCAACAGGATCTATAACCCTGCCAGTGAAAGAGGGTGCCCAGTTTAGTACCCAGTGTGCATTACTTGAAAATGTTTTTAAAAACCTAATTTAATACATTTTTAACATTTTATAAATTTGTATTAACATATTTAAATATATGAGCGGTAATAAAATGTAAAATGTGTTTTTTAACAGTTCTTAACAGAAAATGTTGAACATTTTCTTTTAATTGAACACAATGCTTCGAAGTGCACTTTTACTAAATGTACACACTTTAAAAATACATTTAAAGTGTGTTAAGATTTGTTTAATTATGAAACAGTGTTTATCGAAGCATTATTTGCTACTTCATATGTATGTGTATTCCTATTTATGTGGGAGCGGGTATATCTATCTGAACTTGCACAAACGTTCCACTGTGAATGTTTATTGTGTTACTGCGAAATGAAATGCTATTATATTTAAATGTTCTGTGTCGTACGATGCTTGCTTAGTAATATCTATTTTTCTCTTTACATGGCCTTGTTACAATTATGTATTTTTTTAAGTGAAGGATCCTAATAAAACTTGAAGGCTGTGAGTTCCCATTTATCATTTTCTTTTGTCTAAAATATTAACGTATAGATTATCATCTGTGTTTAGTAATGAAACAGGACAAAAATTGGTTCAATAATTCAGGTTCTTGCCAGGTTTTGTAATGAAATCGTCTCTCGGCATATACTCCAGGATCACGCCTGTTTTAAAGATACAGTACGTTGAAATGTGTTTAGCAGTTTTGGAAGAAACACTTGCTGAAGGTTTTCATGGTACGCATTTGAGAACGCACTGGGTCCAAGGGCCTTCAATACTAGATATTGGGTGTAAGCTCTCCAAATGTCCATTTTGCGTCCTTTTCTCTTTTCTAGAATTTGTGGAAGATATCGTTCTTTATCTGTTATTACAGCAAATGCATCTGGTAAATTGCTTTACTTGGATATGTGGACAGGTAGTGAACACAGCCAAATGCTGCTCCCCTGCCCTGAGAAAGAAGAAACTGAACCCGGAGACTCCTGGTCAAACCGAGAAAGTTCCCATGTGTGATTACACACCAAAACAGAATATATTTGTTGTATAAAGTGTATAGTGCCTTGAGCCATACATCTTTAATTTCTTATTGCAATATTTGTTTGTTCCTGCACCTTGTGTTCTGCATACATTTTGAAAAACAGAATAAACTTTGTAAAAATTGCAGCCTCAAACTTTGAAAAAGAGGACCATTTTTCCATTACCATTTAAGCGATAAAATCCCGAACAATTGGTTGGTGAACCAATGTTTTGCTTGAATCAGGTATGAAAGATGGCGTGTATCACTGTTGCATGTGAAATTGGAAAAGGTTGAGTTCCTCCTTTCTTTAATATGTATAGCACATGCAAATATCTTAGCTAGACATTTCAGCGTTTGCTGAACTTGCTTACATAAACACCATGTTCATCAATTGAACATAAAAGATATCTCGGTCTGTAGGAACCGCTTGGTGGCTCGTAGTACAGATGTTAATTTATAATTCATTTTGATGTGCTAATGTCTTGGAGGGATAAAGCGAGGTGTTGTGTCAGCACGTTTCAAAAGCAGTTTGCTTATACAGTTAAAAATGCTGCTTGATTTTTTTTAATGGCCGTTTCACTTAATCATATATTACTTTATTTTAAATGAAGAACAGTAAACTTCAGAAAAATGTTGCTGAGCATCTGTTTTTGTTTTCCATACATACTGGCTATATATTAATGTTATTATTACGTGTTTGCATGTCCTTATCTCTTAAACACAAATTTAAATATCCATGGAAATAATATAAATTTCCATATACAAACTCAAAATAATGCGTTGGTGGAATGTTTCCTCCTCAAAACATTTTTCTTCCTTTTTCTCTAACGCCGCTACACTTTTTTTGTTTTTAAAAAAGTCTCTAGGATAGCTGTATACAATATTTCCTATTATTTTTTTATGATATAATCCTGAGGAGTTGACTGCGAACCTATTACTTTACCATGACGACATATACAAAATCATACAATGCCATTAAATTTCACAAACTGTAATTTTTTGTTGCTTTTAAAATGTGGTAATTTGCTAGTATCTGCAAGTTTCACATAGTCTTTGCCATTTTTTTATTCTAAAGTCAATATTGGCTAACATCTCTGACATGCATAATTCTAAAGACTTTTTTCAGACGCCATTTGCAAATAAACACAGGGCATGCATAGTGAAAAATTACTAATTGCATCGTAATGCGTGAATCTTCTATTCAGGTTATGTTTTGGTGAATTGTTTCCTATTGAGATGATTTAATATCTTCAGCTCATCTGTTCATTTTAAATTAGTGAGAAACGATTTTCCGTTTCTGAATCATTTTGTGGTATAGGTACCTTTTTTAATGTGTAGTAATGTTTCAGGTTATATGTTACATTGGAAACAATATTTCATTGAGACTTCAAATAAGAGAGACATTAAACTTTGACCTGTTACATTATTTGAATGGAAATTTCAGTCCTAAATACTTATCGGTTTTCTAACTTAAGAATCTTAGGCAGAGACATGCAAACAAGGGCAAAAAGTTTGACCATTTTTCAAGGCCAGATTAAGGCAATATGACCCCTGTTCCACTTATTCAAAAAGGTTTTTTCCAGCTTTTTTGCTGTGTCAAAGCAAAATGTACACACCTATGCATGTCCACGTTGGTCTCCCTTCCCTGACAAGGTTTTCCAAAAGGGAGGCCCTCCCATTTCACCTTGGTGCTCTCCACGACTTCTAGTTAGGATCCTCTCCTAAAAAGATGAGAGCTGTGGCTAAACAAAAGGTGTGACATACACTCAATTGGGTTTATTCAATTGGAAACTATTCATTATGAAACACCATCACTGGCAAGAAGTTAAAAGTGCAAGGGAAGGGGCTGCTCATCAATGGCACGCTTATTGATGTGACCACAGCGAGAACGGAGTATACCCCTCACACAAAAACAATCATATGTGGTGAGTACCTAGATGAACCAAACCTAGATGCCCCATAAAGATACAACGGGATTCATTCCCTCTTCAGCCTGAAGGTCAGATGATCAAGCTGTCCCTTTCTTACAGGTACTCACTTAACCAAAAAGGCCAAAAAACTATGAGTGTATTTTCCTATGCCTCAAAACTGAGACAGTTAATATCTCTTAAGGACGTCAACATCTGGACACATTTATTCTGGCAGAGAGTCCCACAAGGCAAAAGAGCATTGGCAAAGGGTCAGCCTAGCTCATTATTATTATAATAATTATCTTTTATTTTTATGGTGCCCACAATTTATGCAGCGCTTAATACAAAACATATATTCAAGGTGTATGACAAGACGAGAATTGACGGACTAACACAAACCGATACATTAGGTGGAGAGAGCTCGGCTCGCAAGCTTACAATCTTGAGGGAATGGGGTGACAAACATAAGGCACAGAGAAAGGGTGAGAGGTAGTGTGGTGGTTGGATCAGTGCCAAGGAAGTTCTAGCAGCTAAGATGGCTGCAGCTTCTCTGAAGAAGTGAGGTTTGAGATGTTTTTTGAATGTCGGGAGGCAGGGTGAATGCTGAAGGTTCGGTGGATTCCAGAGATATGGGGCAGCCTGAGTGAAATCTTGTAGAGACAGTAGAGAACTTTTGCATGTTTGTGAGGCCTGGACAGAGACCTGTGATGGTTTGGCGTAGAACTTATATCCTGTTCTTATATTGATATAATGTACTGAAACATTTACGGTCTGGTAGTTGGTTAGCAGCTGGGAAACTGAACCTGTTCCAGTTTATTCTGAGAGCACAAAAGGCTGCCCCTTCACATTCTTCGGTTCATTGCGGACTGTATCAGATTGAATCCTGCAATAAGAGGTCATCTACCTTCCTCTTCGTCCCCACTCTTACCAACATGCTCAGCTCACTCAAACGATCCCTTCCACTCTCTCTGTAGCTCAATGCACGGTGCTCCTGGAAATGACATAACTTCCTGGTACGCAGTATATGCGAGACAAAGAGGACCACGTCTGACATTCAGACTTGCCTTGTCACAAACTTGGTCTCTGCTTCATGGAACAGAGCTGCAAAATCAGGACTGTGTAGAATGCATTGAGACAGTTGTGAGGCATAGATTTATACATATAATTCTGTGTGTGTGCATTTAATGATACAGTTTTTAAATTGAGACACTGGTAGAAGCATAATAATAAACCGAAGACTCTAATAAAGTGTTTATATGCCTTTTGCCTACATCTGTATTTTTGGATTTATGTTACTGTAACCGCACATATTAAGAGGTCTGTTAGTAGGAATGTCGAGTCATGTTAATAAGGTTAATACGTACAACATATTTTCTTTTATAGGCATTCTTGAAATGCCACCACACTACGTCTACCTCTCTGTTCCTTATGTTTGTCCTCACCCCATTCCCTCAAGCTTGTAAGCTTGCGAACCTAATGTATCAGTTTGTCTTAGTCTGTCAATTCTAGTCTTGCCATACTCCTTGAATAAATCTATCGTATAAAGTGCTGTGTAAATTGTTGGCGCTATATAAATAAAATATAATATTAATAATAAAAATGCCAATGCAGTGTGTGTCTAACTTCAAACTTTCATTTAAAAAAATAAACCTTTTCCTGGTACTAAATCTGTACGTACGCTATGTTTTTAACCTATCTATTCTGTCTACCTTTGATACTGGAAACGCACATTTATATGTTTGTCACAACAAACACTTATGCTCCGCATCGTGCATACCTTGTGCATACCTTGTGTTGTAAAACGTCAATGATTGGCACTTGCTTTAGAGTAAACCGCCCTTGTTATACTGGTCAAGGGTTTACCTGATAAGGCAGGTGAAATGGATATGACGTCTACAGGGTTTGTGTTGCCTGAAGTAGTATCAGTTACCTTTACAGAGCTGAAACTTCAACCTTCACAGGAGGATTATGCACAGCCAGTCCAGCCGCCAGTAACTATTCTGCACATTTTTATATAGATATATCTATAAAAGTATATACTTCTTAAAAGAAGCAATGAAGAAGAACGGACCCGTCATTTGCTGTCTTTTGATTACTGTTATCGTATTAAACGTCAAAGCTAGAGATGCCGAAGCAAACGCCAATGTGAACCTATCCTATTTCAGCTTCCAAAACAACAGCACTATATCAAAATATTGTGAATGTGGCCTGTATGGCTTAATGTCCCCTATGGGCAATGCCCAGGGACTGGTGGGAATACCTATTTCCCCCAATCTTCAAGGCTGCGATAAAAACAGCAAGTTTTCCATTACAACCAAACCTTGGATTGCACTAATAGAAAGAGGGAATTGTACATTTTCCGAGAAGATTCTCCTAGCTGTCAGCAAAGGCGCAGAAGCTGTTGTGATATACAATTCTCCTTCAAGTAATGGCAATCAGACCATTCCAATGGTGCACTATGGTAAGTGCTTATTTACTATTGGAAAGCTACTATTTGTCTGTCTGTTCTGCGCTCTCACTGCTATTTTGTGTCCGCAGTAATGATACACTCAAATAATGTGAGACGTCTTGCTATTGTTCCCTGTGGACTATGTAAAACAAATGCTTTTAGCCATGTGGCATCTCTGTGACCTGGAATTGTTGTGCGTTTCTGTGTGTTTAGCAAAATACATATTAACTCCATGTGCATGGTATACGGGCATGTGCTTATTAAAAGCACTTTATTCTGGTTAAAAGATACACAATGACAACTGTATTAATAGGCAAATGTGACAAAAAGGGCAAGAGAGAAGGTCATTCTTATCAATGCAGCGGTTGATTCTCTCTCTCTCTCTCTCTGTATATATATATATATACAGAGAGAGAGGCAGAGGCAGAGAGAGAGAGAGTGTACGTGTTTGTATGCTTGCAATGTCTTGGATTTATGCATATCATTTATGCTGTTACTTTGATACACAGAATTGGCCATGTAACCAGCACTGTGCAACTGTGCCCCATGGCTTTACCAGTCCCAGTATAAATGGGTTAAGTAAAAAGATTTGTCTTTAGCATAAGCATAGCACCTGGTCAAGGCTACTTTGAAGCTTAAGGGAAGAGTATGGCACATATATATAAAGCACCATAATATGTCTACTATTGATTTTCACTGTTCCCAATGAGTGGTGCAAATAGTAGTGCCCATGGCCAGGAGGTGGCAGAGAAATACAGCTCTTCCTGTTCCGTTAATACAGTCGGGGTTACCACCTGAAACATCTGGCCCCCGCTTCTGTATCGTTAAAGTCTTTCCAGTTACCACTTTTGTTTCTTGAGAGTCAGTTTTGACACCCCCTATACCTCTTTTCCATCCTCTTATCCCATATAGTTTTCACTCAGTCTATATGTTTCACCCTTCCCTCCTTTTCATGCTCTTTTGTCCTTCAAGATCAGGAAGTCAAGTTCAAATTAGTGAATGACCCGGCTGATGTAAAATGTTCACTTGGAGTGAAACTAAGGGAGTTCTGGACAATTGTTACACTTACTTGAGGTTAACATGACATTAACATATAAATCAATTGTGTGTCACACTTAACCACAATAAAATGTATCTGAAAATATAATGTGATATAGATTTATTGAGTTTTGTAGAACATTAACTATAAAATATTGCATTCCCAGCTTAATTTTAAGTAGTAGGCTGTCAATAAAACATTCTTATGCTTTTAACTGTTAAAGATATTGATTTACCTAGATAAAATGTAAACTGGATGGTTTAGAACATAAAGCAAAGATACGCAAGCTTTTTGTGCACTTTATTATGCATTCTTTAAAAAGGTAAAAGAAAAATAAAAGCTGCAGCTCCCTGTCTCCTCAGTGGTCCAACAATTCTCACCACTGATGAAGCCGGCAATCATCGCCAGCAAAGCGCTCCTACTTAAAATCAATGGGAGCGCTTTCCTGTTGTTTACGAAACCAGCACTGGAGCAAACTGCTGGAAAGTATATATCGTTATATATGGATGTGGGGAAAAGGCAAATGCATTTGTGGAGATGCTGCAGAACCCCCATACTTTTTGCCAGGAGAACACCACATAAAGTTAAAGAGACCTCTCACTTATCATTTGCATTAAAGTGCATATGATGGCTGGACTGTCTATGTAAGGTGTTTTTGTTGATATGGCAACAAGGCTTTTTAGCCTATCCGTATGCACTCTTAGTATCTGAATACAGACTATAATAATATATTTCCTGAGTAATATGGAATAGTATGGACATGAATATGAAAAACATCAATTTGCGCTTGAATTATACTTCAGGGCATGGTCCTATTAATATGGGATTATTTTGGATATATCCTTGCTATTATATTTTCTCAGTTTTGTTTAGCTTCTTGATAATTTTATGTATACATTACTGTGTACTGTGATGGCTATCCATCGTGCTAGGAGGACCCCCTGGTTCCCATTACAGCTAGCTTTTTGAAAAATAAAGAATACTTTCCAAGCTTCTTTCTTTAGGTGGGGAGCAGTCCCTCTTCCATCCCCTGATGTCCCTTTTTTCTATGAGCTTAAGATGTTCAGTAGGTATGAACCTATCAGTGTTCTAGAGACCTAAAAGTCACATAAGAATGCATGAAAAAGAGGTAGAAAATGTGTTTATATATTGAATTGTGTAAATAATACAGTAAAGCCCTCCCCCACAGTTAAAATGTCACATATTTGACATTTTACACACATATTTACAGAGTTTTTGCGAGGTGGGTTATTACAGGAAGATATGCCTTCTATTGACATTGGGCCATACAAAGGGTATATATATATAAGCCTCCATACGGAGAATTCATATAACGTGTTTAATGATTTTAAGCTTGTTGTATATAAATAAAGAAATATCTCCTTGAAATGCATTTTCCTGCTACATGTAAGAGAAGACATGACTGGCTATGACAGATGAAAGCTTTGAGTGCTTCGAGGTGACCTTATGCCTTTGGGATATAGGATAAAATGTAACATGGTTTGTTTTCACTAATGCACCAGTCTGCTTGTTTTTCTGGATCCCTTTGTAACTCTAAATGTCACAATGGATTTTTCTCATACTTTCACCCATGTGACCAAATGCAATAATCTCATAAACTGAAAATTTTACAGCACAGACTCTGAAAAACACATGGGTTTCTTTTCCGGAGATAGAGTGATTGCAGACTTGGCTGCCTGCAGTTCTAGGTTACCTCTGGTCGGATATGTTTTAGATCCCAGAAAAGTATAGGGGTGTTTACATGCTCCAGATTATTATTATCTAAGTAATTACTCCATACCCCTTTCCAGGAAGGAGGATAATCCCTATTATGCAAGTATGTGGGAAAATACCAGTACTTCGTGCATGGTGAATCTGGCAGCAGTGATAGCGATTGATCAATTGGCGAGTGGTCTGAGTTTAGGCCTTAAAGGTTCCATAAAACTGATTTTAGCGCAGTAACACGCACCAAATTAGAACAGGCAACATTAGGGTCTGTCATTGTAGTTAGTTTATATCCATTACAGGTTTAGTTAGCTTTGCAGAAACTTGAGGAGCCTGTGCTGTTCATAGGAAAGCTTTGTCTTCCTCTTGTAGGCCATCAGCGGGTTGGTCTTGTCCTCAGGCCTGCTGCGATTCTCAAGGTCCTCAATTTTGTCTAGCAGGGTCTCGATGGTAGTGGTCTATGTTTCAGATGACCCCTTTAACCTTTCCACCTCATCCTCCAGGTCCCTGTGTCTGCTTCCAGTGTGGTAATTCTAGCTGAGTTGGCTGCAATTTGCTAGATGGCATTATGCACAGATGACTTGTATTTGGTGAGTTTGGCATCAAAGAGGGGTCATGTAGCCCTGATAATTATTGGACTATCTCTGATATCTGAGAAGGTGTTGGGTTGGTATTACTGGGCTTCCCAACAGGTCCAGCAATAGACGAGTCACAATATCCTCTCTTGGCAATCTAGGAGGTGGCTCCTCATAATGCTGGGAGGCCTTCTTCGGTTTAGACAGTTGTTTTGGGGCCAAACGCTGAGAGACCTTCCTCTTGACCATAGTGCAACAACCGCTCTCAGTGCACAGCTTAGCGTAGGAGCCAGATATAGTGACCACAGTTTCAATGTAACCAATGGTCAAGATCTTATGTTTATATTATGAACTGTAGAGTGGAGAATAGTCCGTTGGCACCCAAAGGGTTGAATCCATTCAATGTATTTCACATATTACCATACATTTTGAAAACATATACTTTATAAATCTAATTTGAATTTAATGTGTATTAATACAAAGGAGAAAAAAAACACATACAAAAATGTCTTTCAATTTGCAATCACACCAAGGTCTTTTTAGCCAAACGCCTTGTAGCTATTAACCCTTTTCCCGCACTGTACGAACCGGCAAATCTCAAGAAAATCATAAAGTGATCCTTATACTGTAATTTCTTTTTTAAATACAGCATGCAGCTAATAGAGAACATCAGATTTTAAGTGAAATGATAAGAAATGTATATTTTTTATGGTAAATCAATTTGTTAAAATACAGATGTTATTGCGGGTTCCACGCCATCACTTTAATTGGGATTCTGCCAGTGCATCTATTAGAAGCCACAATAAGTAATGACACTTCATTTTAGTGTGCCTTTCTCATAAAAGTCTAAAAATTGTTGTGAATTAACCCTTACAAACCCTGACACTTACCCCTTTGGCAATCCCTTGTATTTTAAATGTATTTATTTATTTGTTAAACAAAGCCATTTGCAATCAACTTTTAAGAGTCTTATAAATGTCACATAAAATCTTAAATTCTCAAGCTTAAGAATTACGTTGAATAGTAATTGCATACTTAAAATAATTGGCTCTGCAAACACTTTGTAAATTTGCCATATAAAACTGTGGAAAGTTTATAGCCGTAGTTAAAGGAAACAAGGTCATGTGCGTGGTTTTATACGTTGCTTTTACAGGATTTTCCTGTGTGTCTTTGGAGTTGTGATGCAAAATCACATACAAACATATAATAATGTATAGTATTTATGGCTGAAGAGGTATTGTATGGCAGGCTTAATATACAATTTATATGATTATAGTTGGTTGATATGTTGGAGTTGGTGTTAGTGTCTGTGTGTGTCAGCACATGATGTTTGAGTGTGAGTGTTGAGCCTGAATCGGGGGGGGGCTGGCCTGGGGGGCATGGAACCTTACTTGGAAAAGAGATTCCATTTAGTATAACTATTTACTTATTGCTCCTGATCACGCACTGTGTAAGTAAAGTGCGCAGTCATGTTAGCTGTCACAGTATTCGCATTGTTAGTTCTTCCCTTGAGTTTGGTTACTGTTTTCTTTGGTGGAGGACGATTGATTCTTGCTACCTTGGGTAATGAAGGGAGAAACTCGGGACAGGATATTGATTAGACACCTTTTGCCACGTACACCTGACGCAATATAGTCATTTACACTGTTTTCACAAACAAATGTACCTTCCTTAATCCATCCAACATTTAGAAGGGACTTTTTTTGATTATTCCCATTATTATTTTTCTAGAAAAGGTTGTAGGTTCTGCTGGAACACGTACTTAGAGAAGAGACTCTTCCGAGCAGAAGCAGTTTATTATTTAGTAGGTTTACATGCTTGACAGGGGATAAATTACACAGATATTAGTGCTTAATGAATACCCCTGCTCCAAAATATATTTCCTATAAAATATAAAAAGTAATGTTTTCATGGGATAAGAGTGACCCCTGGTGGCTAACACTTGAGTTCCACTGATAAAATAATTACTGAATATTGTATCTGAAATCTAGAATATTGAAAAAATATTATTACAGCTTAACTTTTTGATTATGTTTTTAGGCCAAGTTTATGTTTTGTATTTAATGACTGGACATATTGCGAATGCAATTTTCTGGAATGCAGAAAAATGCTATTATGTCCCTTTAAGCCTCACTGGAATTTTTACATAAAAAATTTGCTTTTTTTATATAAATTAAATAATGTTACAGAAAACTACTGTAAATAAAATAAAGTTTTCCAAAAGTGGCCAACCAACAAAATGAGTAAAAATGAGTTTAGTCCTTTCATGGTCATGCCAAACATCGTATTACTTCTGTTGCTGAAATAGTTAAATCAATCTATACTCTGAACGAATTGCGTTCTGACTACTTAGTATGGTTTCATGTTGGTCGGTTTCATTCTCACATGTTATCTAAACAAGTCCTTGCTATTGATATGAAGCTGGAAGCCTAGTATGAAGGAACCCCAAATGGAGTATTAATGTAATCTATGTAGTCACAAGATCACCAATGAAGACAGGATTCAAAAAGTCACACACATCATAAATATAAAATAAAGCCAGAAGCCATGCAAAGAGGTCGGCAAAGGCTTAGGCCAGGCCATCAGCGGGGTGTGCTGCAACACCTTTCCAGCGACACAAAGTTTCCTCATAGTGACCCGGAGACCCCGAGAAGCAGTTAATCACCTCAGAGTCTCTGGGCGAAACCCAGAGTTCACAGGTATGCATAATACGAAACAGCTGACAGAATTAAAGTGATAATTAGTAGTTACTAGCGATATCGATAACGATATACAAGTGGAATGATAACGACAAGCAGGTGGAACCCGTGTGCTTACACTGAATACTTCCGCATGATGAGGCAACAACGAGAAGTGGCGTAAGGAGGGCATGACAGTCTGGCTTTCAAACGTTGCGATTTTGAGTACATTTATTCACACGATTTTCTACTCCTTTGAAATAACGTGGGCACCAGACTTGGCAGATGTGATGCATTCTTTAATACGACAGATAGGGCATTTCCCTTCTGTTATCACTAATTCAACTTCCTTATAACGGTTTCTGTATACTGCAGGCTGCGCAGAAACCTCTTCTTCTAGATATATATAAATATATATATATATATATATATATATAGTGACATATTGTGGCCTAGGAAGCAGCAGCTGCTGCCGCCAAACCGAGCGAGCAGGCCCTAGGATGAAACTTATTTTTTATCAGGCTATGTTGTAACCTAAGTGTTATTTTCTAGTGCCAAAAAATATTAACTTGGCAGAAAAGTAATAGGCTTCCCTTGAAAATGTTGGTCTGTAAAGGAAATTGCTCCAAACCATTCAGCTCAAACAAAATTAATGTGCTGTTTTTCAAAAATGGCGAACAACCTTTCTCTGTTTTTAACCCCTTAATGACTAAAGCTGTTTTTTTTGTTTACTTTTTAGAATTGAGTATGTAAGGGGTTTTAGCACTTTTGCTATCATGTTTTCAAGCATAATTTCACTCTATCTCATTTAGTTTAAAAGGGAAGTATTGTTTTATTTTAAAACCATACATGTGTCATATATATATATATATATATATATATATATATATATATATATATATATATATATATATATATATAATCAAGATATGATGTACCACTGATAAATTCATTAAATATAGCAATTTTTTTTTTAAAAAAATTCTTTGGTCTGCTCTTCTCCTTTCTTGAATGTCAGTCAGATGATGCACCCAGGTGTAATACTTGTGTAAGATGTGTTTAGGGTTTCCGTCCAACCCTACCACCTAAATCTACTAAGTGTAAAAAAAAAAGGGGGAAACTGACCATGCAGGGTTAAAAAAAAGTGCACAGACTTCTGATCACTCTATAACAGCAATTTATTTTAAAAAGATACTTTTGAACCCACTATATTGACTATAACATTGTTCTTTCTTTGCCTCACATCAGATTAAAGGAGAAAGAGGCAGAGAACACTGACACCCTCAGTTTTAAATACTGGTTTTGCAAGGACAAAAGGATACGTCTTCCGTCCTTAAGGGGTCAAATGCTGGAAAGGAATGTAGCTGTTTATATTGAATATATTTTATATTGTATTGCTGTTTCTATTTTAGTTTCGTGTTGTATTTTTTATTTAGTATGTAATATACTAATTATCCTAAGTCATGCTTTTGTAATATCTTGAATGAACTTGAGTAACCCGGCTTTATCTGACATTCAAAATACTGCTGTCAATTTAATTCTATAGTCTTTCCTGATCTGCTGGACTTTTGTATAACTAGTTATCTAACAATTGTATAACTAGTTATCTAACTGATCCGTGTGCATGTACGTAGCATGTTTGCTGTCAGTACATTTCCAGTAAAAAAATAATTTAAAAATAAGATTGTTTTATTGCAAACATCTTGATGGTAGACCTCGGGGACCATAATACTAATTAGGTCATATATATCAATATTTTTAAAAAAAAATCACAGACACTTTTTATTGAAACATAGTAACCATATTTTCATGATCTCTTTGTTTGTTTGTTTTTTAGTATAGAATTTGCATAAATCAGTGTCAATTTTCTAGAAGAAGAAGTACCATGTGACCAAAGTCTTCTCTGTCTACAGTGATGTCAGGGCCTTGGTTTCCACTTGCTAGGTTATGCAACAAGGCGTGTTTCATGCACACGGTACATACGACATGTTCCGAGCATTCTGCATGTTTGTCTTTTGTTCTTTTGAAAGAGTAATGTCCCTGAAAACGTGTCCATAAAGGGAGCCAGATCATCAACCTGCTGAAAATCTGCTCTGGCATTTGTGGCAATTTCTGCCCACAAATTAAATGTTTTTGGTGACCTTCACAGAAAAAGTGACTGACAGATCTAAAGTCTTGCAATACCAAAGTCCATAAAAAATAACATATGGTAATACATGAGCGTGTTACAATAACGAGGCTCCTGTGCAGCTCCACCAATAACTCAACATTGTAGATGGTCCAAGCAATGCCGGTCCTTTTCCTGATGGTTCAGGGGCTGGACTCCAACAATTTCTATAGCTCTCTGTCTCACTTTGCTCCATTTGCCAATACAGAATAACACAGAGGTTGGCTTCTGTTTCATTGAAACGGAACACGGTTGAAGTGTCGGATGGTCACTTCTTCCCCATTCAACGTGGTTAGGGAAGTGAGGTTGGAGAAAATGTAGCCCTACCTAAAATCTACCTAAACCCTCCCCTCCTGCTTCTGCTTACTTGAAACCTGACCTACCTACTTCTCTGCCTCCGTCATAAATAGTACAGTAGTGGGATACTTCATAAACTTTTGTTGTAAGAACTTAGCCTTTTGGGACCCACCCTCCCAAAGTGTTAAACCAGAAAAACAAAAATACTTGTTGGAAACTAACATCCTTGTAACATCTTAAAATGACCTCATTAAAAAAGTAACGGTGAAGTATTGCCCCAGTGACAACAAATTGTTTTGAATATTGGGATATTGTAGCTTAAGATTCCTGCCAATTCCAGCCCTCGGAATTCAGACATTCTTTAAAATCATATTTTAAAATATTGATAGTATTTTTCAGCACGTGACTTCAATCACTATTTGCCACGCATTTGCACGTAGTTTTGTTTTCTATTAGTGAACAATTGTACATTGTGATAATTTATACTAAATTGTGATAATATAAACCCTCCTCAGAGTCATTGATTAGTTATGCAAGGGAACGGCGTTACACAAGTTGTACGTAATGGAAAAGACTTTACAAACAGTAGATAAGGGTCACTAAGATGTGTAATCTCAGACTAGATATTACATGCTGTACCCAAATATCCTGCAAGTTTAGTAACAACATGGGTATGGAGCGATCTGGCTATATAGGACATTTTTTTTATTTTAAGTGTATATTGCTTTCTTGTAATTGCATCCCATTTGTAGTTTTAACCCCTTAAGTGCATGGGAGATCTTGAATTGTTTCGCCTGGGAGTTCTGGCCAGGTTTCATAGTATGGCTCTCATTATAGCAAGAGCACGATTTTTAAATGCTGGCCAGACTTCCTATGCATTCAAAGGGTTAAAATTACAAAAGCCACTCAATTACAAGGAACCAATATACACTTTTCAATGTTCAAGTGTCGTGAAACTAGTGAAACTACCCCAAAATGGTCTCCGCTTCCTTGTGTCATCCTACCCTTGCACTTTACCACAGAAGGACGTTGGCGCTGGGTATGAGATACTATGGAAGCTTTGCCAGCGAGCTCTTTATTTCCCACAGAAAAGGCAGGTGTGGTACTGGGTTTTTAGGGGCCCTAAGTTAAAATATTAAAGGGAGCCCATCTGAAGTACAATTTATGGAATATATACTTATACAAAGGAACTAATACTAATAATGATCACAAGTTTGTTAATGAATAGAATACATAATCGCGATAAGCGGTGTCTCATGCCCCCCGCATGCTGTACGGAGGCCCTAAGCAGCTGCCTAATATGCTTAAAAGGTAGGCCCAGGCAAAAGGGTTTCTTTTTGAAACCTCTAAATAATTTCTGGTTGAGATGGCGCATACAAATTGACAACCACTAGAGGGAGTTTTCTACTTATATTTCCTTCATCACAGAACATCAGCCAAAGAGCCCCCAGGAGCTGGACACAGGGCAGGTATCAGAGCTCACACCCAAGTGTGTTAAGGATGAGGTGCTGGGCTCAGAATCCACCATGTAGGGTTCATCTTTATTCCTTCTGCTTCTCTAACATAGAATGTTTCTACATTGAATTCGTACCAGTCACCATACTTGGGAAATTTCTCTGTGTGAATTTGAGATTTTTTGAATCCTAACACTTTGTAAACACAACGGCTCTTATACCGGCCCTTATGGAAATCTTGATTTATTATTAAAGATACACTTAATTGAGTTACTTGTATTCAAAGTGGATATCAACAATAACATTCTTGTAGCCAAATGTTAATTGGGAGGCTCAGGTTTTATCAGATCTAGGTAGCTTATGAAGGAGTCATCTCCAGACAGTGTGACCTGAAATTCTGGCCCTTCACCCTGAGTCTCAGGAGCAAAACCAGCCATGTCAACCGCTAGTCTTTCTGATTTGCCTAATGTTTGTGGTCCGGTATGGATTGGTAATGATGGAGGTTCTTTTACATTTTCTGCAACTCAATAGAACCTTGAAAAGTTACTTCAATAGTAAGAAATATATGCTCTGTAAAGGTTAGGGTTATGTAATATGAGCCAGGACTTGAATGCATGCCGTATTCTCAACTAGTTGATACTCTTTCAACAACCCTTGGCCTAGGGCATAGAAATTCAATATAGATGAACAATAAAGATTAGCTCACATACCCTGGGTTTACAAAACATGTTAAATGGATACCTCAGTGTCCTTGGGAGCCTCCTGAACAATTAACAGATATTAAAGTATTTTATAAACTTAGAATTTGACGTCAGATAAGAACCGTTCGGTCCATCTACACAGCCCATTTTTCCTGATGTAAAGTTATTCCTGATATTGGATAGCTTTATGCCTCTCCCATACATGTTTAGATTTCATCACTGTGCTCTGTAACCTCTGACGGGAGGCTGTCCCATCTATCTCTTACCCTCTTGGTTAAGTGAAATTCTTTATAATATATGAATATATAACATGCATTCATTAAAGATAAAAATATATATCACTGTACATTCAGCTTTCAGGAGGAGCTGGAGTGGACACCTCCTCCTTGGTCCGATGTTTCATGCCATTGATTGGTTACTTGAAGCAGCTAATTGAGTACTCGCTTCATATGCGTACTCACTGAGACCTGGCATGGGGTATGTACATCATGTGCCAGGAAAACGCATTTCCTACCCGGCGAAGTGTTGGGGGAAGGGGAAAGGTGCAAAAGGCATATGAAGAATGCAGAATTCGCGTATTTGACTTGCAGGGACAATAAAACAAAGATTTAAAGGAACCACTTAACTATGATATGCATTAAAGTACAGATAATGGCTGCAGTGTCCCTTTAATATTAAATAGGGTGATAACAGTATGACGTATGGCGAACAAAGTCAAGTATAATTCATCATACTCTCAGTAGATAACAGATGATAAAGAAAAAAGTACAGTTGTTGCTACGAGAAGGAGGATTTCATAACATTTCCATATATATAGATATATGTACATATTTAAATCCTCTTTTCCAAGGTGCTCTTTGGGTGCGTCCAGTAAAGCATCCTGAACTAGGGAGGCAGGCCCCTTGTACAAAACCCAGAGGCAGATCACCATCTTGGGGGTCAAGCCCCCTAGTGTCCTACGGCACAACGAGCCCAGTTATAATATCCTTACAGACTTTTTTACACCATGGAGGCCGTGTCGGCCCAGCGCAGTCTCCGTAGGCTGCATTAAAAGGTGCTGTGCGCTTTTTAATGGATTCTTCAATCTGACAAGGAGAAGGGTGGCTGGGAGTTGCCCTAGGTAGGACCTAGGACAATCCCAAAGGTACATACATCACTGGTTGTGTTCACTTAGGTACCTTAGCTTTTTACTGCGTTTGGAACCTGTTGTAAAAATGACCACAGTTTTTATATATCCAAGAAAAGTCAGGTCAAATATGAATTCCTTCATTATGGACATTTAGTTTCTTACTGAATATTTGGCCCCTATTATGTGAGGGGTTTTGCAAATAAAGTATCTTTTAGGAGCACAGGTCATTTTAATAATACTAAAAAAATGTGTGCAGTTCTTTGTGGGCAACTGGTCAATGTAGAATTCCCATAGCGGGTGATCCTCCTTTGAAGATATTTTTGTAGCCATGGCAAGGGTCAAACACATCAGTTGTACTATTGTTACCTCCCTTGTCCATCTTATCAGTAAAACACGGTTCCAGGGATGTAATTTCACTAAGTTGGTTATATAATTGTACTTGCAGTGCATTCTGGGACACAGGGAATTGTATAACATCAAAAGGTACATGAATGCCTTCAGGAGGGAGCCATTAGTAAGCGTTCTGGCTATAACCTGCTTGTTACTAATATAGGCTCCTTATCGGAATTAATTAATCAGACGTGCAAAAACCTTAAGCTGATAACTATATCCTCGCCTTCTCTGTTTGCAGGCGTAGTTTCCACTCAAACAGAAAAGAGTGTAACCAGGATATAGCCCGAGCACTGCAAGCTACAATTT
This sequence comes from Spea bombifrons, assembly GCF_027358695.1. Lineage (NCBI taxonomy): Eukaryota > Metazoa > Chordata > Amphibia > Anura > Pelobatidae > Spea > Spea bombifrons. The sequence goes on from NC_071094.1 coordinate 30,280,508, forward strand.
ATCAAATTCTTCTTCAGTCTCGGAGAGCAAACATTGACAACAGCCCTCCACCTTACAGAGCGCAGCCAACAAAATGAGCACTCCTGCTCTCAACACAAACTTCTTGATTCTTCTTCTTATTAAATCCTATTTAAGGAACACACTTTAATGCATGTGATTGCCGAGTGTTCCCTTTACATTATCACTTAACCCCTTGCATGCAACAGCACAGACCTCTATTGATTTTACAGCTACCTGGGCCAGTCAGGTGAGATCACAGGATTCCTCAACTGGCGAATGAACCCCATAACTGGAAAGCATTGGGCTCTGGATACCTGGAGTCTATGCTTGCGGGAGGCTGACATCACGGGACTCACCCCCATTTAAAGGGGCAATGGACGGGGAGTGGGGCGTCTCAGGACCCCGCTCCCAGGACCTGGAGGATTCTGGTGTCAGCACGGAGAGCCAGAAAAGCAGCGCTTCTCCTGGAGTCCCTGGGCGAAACCCATAGAGTTCCCAGGTATGGTGATCCCCACAGCTACATAGGATAGTGCCTGGAAATCAACACTGGCCCATCAAAACTGGGACACTTGGTACAACTAACAAAGTAACAACTAACTCCTCTGTAGTAGACTAAGAAATTATGTTGCAATATGTTGGGAATCCACCATTGTTAAAGGTGCTGTTCCGTGTAACGTTATTATATTGCCCTCTATTATGCTACGCGAAGAAATAGATCTGTGATGTTATTCTTTGTTCTAAAGTGTCAGCACAATATTTTTAGACATGGATCACCGAAGAAGGAACAGGCTCTGCTTGCAAACACGTTAAACTGAGGAGTCTCAAGGACGGCAAGACCACCCATGCAGGAGCTTCTTGGGCTGTCCAGCCAGAAACTCTCAGGGCCGCGGGAGTGGCATTATTTCTGTCCATTTACCCTCCAGCCACACAAGTTTTACCACAGCGTCATCAGGCCTGCCCACCAACATCAGGATTGCCCACTGATGCCAGCTGGCCCCCTGCCTACATCAGCGGACCACCCCCCTGATGGGACTGCCTACCCCCACCCTGAGAAGGAAAGGCTCCAGCTAGCTGGAGCCTGAAAGTTGCCAGTTATGGTTTTAACACGTAAAAACAACACAAACTTTTAAGATGTTTATTTTCAGTTTTTATGACAACAGTCTATCAGTGCCTGCTTTTGTGTCACATGACGACTAAGTGTTCCCATGAAGCATTTTGAATATGGCGAGATTTTACATGATTAAAGAATTTGATACCCTTCCCAGGGTGTAAGGGTTCTATATGTGAAAGCTAATGTTGAAATTGGTACTTTTTTGCTTATTTATAATGATTAAAAAAAAAAAAACATAATATTGGGGCATTTCCTAGCAGGCCTTGGCTGGCCACAGGAACCCTACATTCACTGGGCGCTGCAGTGCGTGGCCAATGCCTGGATATGCCCGGCCAATGTAAGCATGCAGCCGCCAGCCTTAAAGTGCCAGGACATCCCTGCCATCGCCAGTCCGGCCCTGTTTACTATGGAGGACGCATTTAACCCATTGCATAGTGAAAAAAGGAATGCAAAGAAACCCAACAGCGCATCCCTGGCAACAATTCTGAATTAGGCACAATAGGCATGATGTTTCTAAGGTTGCGTTTGGCAGAAAAGGTGGAATAGCCTGTGACTGCTTCAGAAGGTTAGCGGCTCTCTCAGCAAAAACTAACTGGGCCATCATTTGAAAACTAATATACCTCCCTTCCGCTAACCATTAAAAATCAATAACTAGACAGAATTGCATGAACAGGTTAACTCAATTTCAGCAAACTGTGGAGTAGCCATTAAAAGCTATTTTCATTCTGTATGAGCGTTCACTCCACTCCCATTACTCATGCTCACCAGTATTTTCCTAGTTTGCTTTATAGCACCGCTTCTAAAGTTCCAGCATGTAGCGGGTTAATAGTGTCCTCCTTAGTGAATGCCTCTATGTTAATTTTTTTATTTATTTATGTGGTTTATTTTCATTTAGAGCATTTCCTAAACACACGAGAATAGCCCTGATTGTCAGTTTATTGTCAGGGTGTTCTGTATTAGACCTCTGCAAACACAGGTAGGCAAACAGTACTGGGAGTGATGTGAGTAACTGTGGAAAACTAGAATGGGTTACGTGTAAGCCACGCCTCCTAGGGGCGTGTGTCCGGGCTGCAGGTAATCCAGGTGATATGAGATCCACAGAACAGGATAGAGACGCTGAGATTACAGACTCCGGTGCTGATTGTGGCAGTTGTTGTTTAAATCTTCTTTCTAAATGACCGGAGTGATGACATTTGGACCCCAAATCCCTGGGTCCCGGCTGCTGCCCAGCCCGCCCCGTGTAATAATGCTGCTGCTACTGCTGCTGTTTGCGGCGGGGGCACAGGAAGCAAGAGCAGAGGTCTTCTGGACGGCGAACCTGAACTATTCGTACGTTCTGGAGAACAGGACGTTCTCTGAATTCGGAGAGTTCGGGATCTTCGGACACGACTCTCCCGTGGACAGGGCGGTAGGGCTGTTGGTTTTACCCAAGCGAGAGAGGCGCCACGAAGACCGGTACACTGCCTGCGACAAGCGGGTGAACTTCACTGTCCCGGCTTCGTGGAGCGGCCCCTGGATCGCCCTCATAGAGCGTGGAGGAGGCTGCACCTTCACGGAGAAGATCAACGCGGCGGCCGCCAGCGGAGCAGAGGCGGTCATCATATACAACGACAACCGGGCTAATAACAACGAGGTCATTGAAATGTCTCATGCCGGTGAGTGCGGAACACCGCGAGCTGCACGGCCTGTGGGGTTGGGGTGGGGTGAAGAAGTCTCTTGTAATGTTTAGCTTTCGCTTCCAGGGTCTCCGATCGCTTGGATCTTCTTTCTTCCTTTAGAATCCAGGAACTGGGGAGGACTTAGAGGGGTGATGACCCGTTTTCACGCCCGTCCATTACAGGGGTGCTGTTTTCTCAAGGAAGAAATACCCCTTCTGGTGCTTATGGCTCCAATAGTCTCTTTATAACACCTCTTGTAAAGTTCCAACATATAGTGGGTTAACTTGTGCCCTCCTTGGTAAACTTGGTAAAGGTCTCAAAGTTTTATTTATTTATTAATCTGATTTTTTATATATATATATATATATATATATATATATTATATAACCTGGTGTAGCAAACTCCTCGTGTGATGTCCTGCTCTGGAAAGTGACCCGGTTTTGTCACTTGATTGTCGTGCGACAGAAAAGCAATTTGTTTCAATAGAGGATGAAAAGGCTTCTTTGCGCTCGATTATTGTACGTGATTGTGTAGTCAGAGGAATGGATAAAATGCGAAATCTGCTAAGGGTAAGTAACGTTCTAGAGCGCCTGATGGCTCGCTGGGTGGAACAGCACCTTTAACTGGTCATACGCCAACTGCTTCGTTATGCAAAACGCCATAAACCTAATGACCGAGATGAATAGCGCAGAATAAGTCACTTGGAAGTTCTTATCTTATGGCTATTATCTGCTTTAGTGTTGGCTCCGAAGTCCATAGATGCTGGGGTGCTTTATTCTTCGGACTGGTACCAGCTGGTATCGGCTATCTGTCGGTGTATGATTTGCTGGGTACGCGGGTGTCCTGGAGGATTAACCCAGACCCAGCTTGGCACATGGGCCCCGCTGCGTGTAATGAACCTTTTATTAAGGCACGGAGAACACCTGATGAACTCCTGCTTGTTATTGTGACTGCGCCTTTCAAGTACCAAAAACATAAAAAAAATAAAAATCGGGGGAGGTCCCTTTTTTTTTTTTTTTTTTGGTGGAGCAAAGTGGGAGATCTACCAGATCTGATGAGCTTTATCAGTATGTGTGGCATCCTACTGATACCTCATACAAAAGAACAATTATGTTACAAAGTGGGGCAGTCACCCCATAACAACTTCCATGTAAAAGTGGATGAATGAGCGCTAGGTTGATACACAAGGCTTGGTTTATAGCCCCAGTTGGTACAAAGGCTTGTCTGCCTATCCCCCCCCCCCAAAAAAAAAGCCTTCATCGGTGCCTTCACTGTATGGCTACATAGCACGTGACTCATCCCCTGTCCTTGCCATGGATACTTTACCCATCTCCACCACATGGCAATTGGGTTTCATTCTCTAAAGACAGTGTTAGCAGAGGAGTTGCAGTTTTAACCCAGACTCTGCAATGCTTTATAAAGAGCTATCACGTTCCAGTTTCTCTACAAAGTAGCTGGCCCAACATCATACATATTCCAATCAGTGGGAGGAATTTCATGAACGCTTGCTTTAACGAATTCATACAGAAAGAAACAGACATTATTTGATATGTTAGTCTGCAGAACTTTTCCAAAATCTTTGAATTATTCCAAAAATAATTTCAGTATTCAGTTTCATAATATAAACGGGACGTCGGCCATCATACGCACTTTACTGCATGTGATACCTGCATGCCCCTTTAAATGTTCATGGTGTCCTCCAATTATGCGTGGGGGAGATTCTGTAAAATGAATGGCCGCCAGACCAAGCAAGAGGGCAGCTGCAGCGCTAGGGCTGTGGTTTCTGCCTCAGGTAAGTGTTTTTGTTTTTTTGTTTCGTTTTCTTTTTCAGATGTGGGATTTGGCTCCCTCCCTCCCTCTGGCATTCTTTTGCATGTTATCTATACATAGAAGGTGTTGGGAATGTTTGGACACAAAGGAGAAAGTGGTGTGTTTTGTCTTTTGATTAAGGTGTTTGAAAATGGATCATTGTGATCACAAAAGCCTTCCAGCAAATATTGGCGCTCGAGTTAGCAATTGCCTCGATTAGAATTGTGGATTCACTTTGTTTTTTTTTTGTTTGTTTTTTTTTACTGCTTGCATTCACACAGCAAGACTGGGATGATTTGTTTGTCTAGAATAATCTGTGTAATCTAGTAGATTCTTTATCAATAAGAAAACATGCCGTCTTTCCACACCATTCAGTTAGCTATGAGCTTTTTCTGAAATATATATATATTTTTTTTCTTTAATTTTTTATTTCAGAGCTTGCTGCGATTTGAGCCAGGCACATTCCATAGGTTGATTATGGTAGCTGCCGTAACTTAAATAGTTAAAAAGAACCCTGAATCTCTCTGTGGGTCAGAGCTGATGGAGGATACTATCGCGTTCAGCTGCTAGGCTTTTCTTTTGGAAATATATAGAATTTATTTTTATTTTATTCTGTTCCAGTCTTTGATTCAGCTTTGCCTTGTGTGAGGTATATTAAAGGGGAATTGCCACTGTTTGTATTCATATTTCTGGATATTAGCCATTTATATGTGTTGCAGCTGTTTTAGAGCCAACCTACTAGACAAACACCCTGAATCCTTATTGTGCTGTCAGAGGCTAACAATACATTGTCTTATTGTCAATCTCTCAGCCAGACACTCTAATAAATATCTATGGGTGTTCAGACTTCATTAGCATTGACATAAAGAATCAAACAATTGGTGTGGTGTTTGAGCAGGGGAAGTCACCAAAGATATCACATGACTGACAACAATGGCGGCCTCCAGGTCTACAGATAAAGAAGGCCGTTGGAACAAAAAGGTGATAAACTAGGGTTTTTTGTCAATACTAACCAAAAGTATTGTATGTAGAATGCATATTATGCTCAAAGAGAAAAATCTCTATTTTTCCCATGGCACTTCCCTTTTAATGAATCATGCCCCCTATTGAGCTGTCAATCTGTGTATAATTCCCATTATCAAGTTTCCTTGATGTCACTGGATACCCAGAAACGTCTTCACACAGCGCAGCCTAGAAAGAAGGTGTCAATAAAAGACCTTCAAAACTTGAGTAACTAGTCTTTCCACATGGTGGTATCTGACGTGTTGAGATCATCTCACACCGCTGGAAAAAAGATCCATATGATATGTTCTGGTGTGTGTGTGGTCAACCCACTGACCATAACCATACCTGGCAACTTTCTGGATCCAGCTACCTGGTGCCCTTCTTGCTAACGCCGCAGGCTGGTCCTGTAGACATTGGTGGGCAGTCCTATTGATATCGCGGGGCTCATGTCATTGTTGGAAGGGAGTTTATCGTTGTTGTTATTGCTGTGCTCACTACTTTTGGCCCACTTGTGGCTAGTCACAACCGCCACATGGCTACACACTTTTCCTGTCCCAGCATTAACTCCACCCAGGTTCATTATGGAGGCCAGCATATCCAAGAGGCTTCTGGATATGTATAGTTAGATGGGTTTCTTTTCTTCTGTGAGTGACTTGATTTTATTTCTCTTAAAGAAACCTGGAAGCTGCCATTGTACGCAGCCGAGATAGCTTAGGAAAACTCTTCTGCTCGGACGTCGTACTCAGCTTGTTCTTTGACAATGAAACCTTTCCTCTATAGACGCTCATTAGTCAGTGTCTTGGTAGCTAAGACAGAGCCATTCTATTGTTTACCAGAAGACACTATACGGAGCCAGGGTGTCTAGTTAGTCTAACAGAGCTAGAACACATCTACATGGCTAATATGCAACTGTGTGAAAAACCTCTTATGCTAAAACAGAGTTTTACCGGTATATTGCTGGTTTAAACAGATTGTCACCTGCTATTTCTCTGTTTTATGCTATTCAGCGTGGCTCCTGGCATTCTCCTTGTAAGGTCGGGTAATGGCTGTTTGCACGCTGCTGTGGTGTAAAATGTAGTTCTGGTTCGTGAATACGTTTTTTTGTTTTCCTTGTATGTTTTTCCGATAGATCTGGTCTCGAAGGCCTGGTTTTGGCTGTGTCACTGCTCTGTGTCGCTACGCAAATGGTTTCAAAGTACATTTCTGTTAATCGCTGTTCCGCGATGTGTGCCGACCTTTCTGAACCGGTAGTTTTGAAGCCGCTCTGGGTGCAAATTTTTTGTTTTGCTTTTTTCCCTAGGCTACAAATAAAATACCATGGTTTACATACAGCGCCACACGCATTATGTCACTAGTAGGGTTCCTTTATTCTATGGAAATATGTGACATTTAACCATTTCCATGGCTACATTTACCATAGAGGCAAAGGGGGTTTTGATGATATCCCTGTCCATTGATATATGTACTGTGCCACACTTCAAATATGTTACATCTATTTATTCCTATTTCACAAATAACTGTGATTTTGGATGCAGTATTTGCCACTGAAGCAGCCGTTAGTGGTGTAATGCTCCCGTCGGTAGCGGCGAGTAAACCCACTTAAGCAGGTCCTCGCGTTCTTTCTGTTTCTATGTGATGTGCTACTTGTTAAGACCGGTTTACCCATTGTACGGCGCTGTGCAATACGATGGCGCTATAAATCGATAAATATGAAGTATATCACATACCGGGGGATGTGTTCAATCTGTATGGAATATTTGGGTGGGTGAGGAAACGGGCAACTATGAGGGTATTCTGCAGAGAGGGCATATAATGCCTTGTGTCCCTTTTAATGCAAAAACATTTTTGTGTTTAATGGTCGGTGACGGTTCCTCATCGTGTTCTGACAGCTTAGTGCCTTTTCTGTTTGTTCAGTCTTTGCTTTTTGGCAATGTGGGAGATATGCAAACAGGAGGGTGCCTGGCTTTTCAGCAAACCAGTAGTAATGTGGAACGTCTGGGGAAATGTATTCGCTTTTTGTAGCTTTTTCTTGGCCACCGTATCAGTGCAGTTGGGTGGTTTTAGATGGTGACAGTAAAAATGTTTTATTGGGGGAGGGATTCCTATTGCGTTTTTGTTATATTCTATATCCTCGTTCTTTTACTACTACTACTACATGGGAAAAGGTTTTTTTGTTTGTTTACATACATACATACATACATACATACATACATACATACATACATACATACATACATACATACACCTTCTTAACTTGTTAGGTGCAGCTGTTGGTGGCATGAGTAAGTAAATATAGCCCAGGAGTATGTAAAAGGCCCCACAATAACAAGGTGTATAATGTACCAGAGAATCAATATAAAGCTGGACATTGGAACACGTAACCAGCACAGGATTACACAGTATACATGAAAGACGCAAGTCCATGAAGGTCATGGAGAAGCAAGCAAAAACTCACATTGCGGAAATCTTTCCAGTCGTGGCTCACAAAGGGAAAAATTCCCTCTCCAAAATCCCAGTCTGATTTTTCACTGGATCATCACGATATAGCTAATGCTAATCCAGCCCATGTTTAAAGGCATTAATTGAATTTGACATCACAGTAAATTCATCCTTCTTAGTGTAAAAAACTCTTCGGCTGCTGTAGGCCAATATTGGTTTCTTCTAGTCTGGGTGACCTTGTGTTCTTTGTACAAGCCTATTAAAGAACGAGTCATTAGTGTTTGTATTGTCCCCACATGTATCTTGTATAATGCTTGTATTCCTTAATACACACAAAACAAATTTTAATTCCTCTTATAATATAATGTGTAGCCTCTGCCCTTTTTGTGGTTCCTTTTAATGTAACGTCTAGTTAGGAGTATATTACCTTAGCTAACTGTGTCTTCTGGAAACAGATACATGGCTCTCAATGCCCGCTGTAAGATCATGGAGGGACATTAAATGGCCTAGGATTGAACTCTCTAAGATCTTTTATGCTGGTTTTGCTCAATTCTTCATAGAATGCAATGAATACTGACTGTGATGTCTCTTAGTAATGATGTTATTGGAGAAATATTAAATATTCTCTTAACAAACGTTCAAATAATTTTCCCCGCGGCAGATGCCAGCTCTTAAGTCTGTAATTACCCGAGTACAAAGACTATCTTGCTCGCTTGTCCCTAGAGGGATACCAACAGCACTCCAGTGATGAGGCCCATGAAGGCCAAAATGTAGATCTGGGGTTGTTGGTTTCCTTGTGCAGAGGTTCTGGACTGCCCTCGTCAGACTGATGTCGATGAAGATTCTTCCTCTGTGGTGGCACAAGTGACCTAAAACATGAGATGCTCCTGAGTGGAGACGCACTGTGGGGGCAGACTGTTAAGCAGCTGCTCGTTCTCCGTTCACTTGTTCTTTTTGTCCCTTTGGGGTATTGCTTGGATCTCCAGTAAATTATACTAGGTTTCTGCTGATATCTGTTGCTGTTCCTGATTCTTCTTGGGCCACATGACCTTTAGACAGGCATCTCATGTTTATAATCTGTTCTTTGTAGTTAAGGTGAGCAGAAAGAGCAACCAGTCCATAGATCTTTCCTGGCAGTGGATATTCTCCCAGTTTCCTTCTACCTTATTATTTATCTTTAGCTATGTTTGTATTTATCAGGACCATAAAGTAATATTGTGCAAATGCAATTAAACGCTGGCTCGTAGCCACGGAGCAATTTTTTTGTGATGAGTTAGAAGTAAACTTAACTATATGGCAGGGGTTGTTATTAATACTATTTCAGCTCTTGGTTTGTTGAGTGATTATTTTAGTTTATTACTTTTGATTGGAGGCCATATAATTTTATGTTTTAAAAATTTGCATCATATTTACTTATCTCAGCTGTTGACGTTTAAGGTACCCAAACATTCAAGTCTCAGGTGTAACATAAAGGATCGTTACGGCAAATCTGTCTGGATATGGAAACAAACACTGCCGTTACTCTTTACCTTAATGTAATGTGAAATCGGAGGTCATACCGTACATGGCTTGCCCTGCTTCGCAATACTTTACTAATGTATATGCTTGTGTCCTAAACTCCAAGTTCAGCCTTTCCCATATCTGTTAATTGCTGTTGATCCAAAAGTAGCAATTACTACATTAAATTTAAAAAAAAAAAAGTTCCTTGTGCAGCCGAAGCTCTGTCAGTTTTATACAGAGAAGAGATATGAGCCGGTTAGTAATCCAGACTGACCATTCTTCTACTTGCTACAAGATGTCTACATTCTGTTTCCCCTTGGTTATGGCCAAGAGAGCCTTCTGCCTGTCCCATGTTTGTTCTGAACTATATTCATCTATAGTAACGTTGTGTTTGGAATGTTTAGCTCTTATTCACTAGCCTTTCGGTAATCTTCTTTTTTTTTTTTTCTTACGCTTTCAGGGACTAAAGACACTATTGCTATTATGATTAGCAATGAAAAAGGAATGGAGATTTTACAACTTGTCACGCAAGGCATCCAGGTGACCATGGTAATAGAAGTGGGAAAGAAACATGGAACCTGGATAAACCACTATTCCATCTTCTTTGTGTCTGTGTCCTTCTTCGTTGTTACAGCTGCCACCGTGGGTTATTTCATCTTCTACTCCGCGCGCAGGTGGAGAGTGACAAGAGCTCAGAACAAGAGACAGGTAAGCGAGTTAAAAATGGCGCTAGGTCTTGGATGGTGTGTATGCGGAGGACTATGGAACAGATGTCGTCGTACTCCTTGTGTGGCTTCCTAATGAGCAGATACCTGTTCAACATTACAGCTTTTAAAGTATCATAGTTTTGGCTTTTTCCAGCTTTCCTGTTTTTGTTTTTTGTTTTTCTTCTTTACAGCTCTGTATTTTGACCCAAAACCTACAGAATCTAGGAATATTGATTACAATTACTAATACTGTTTTAATGTTGACTGTAGGGTTTATGTGCCAAAATTTAAAAGGGTTATCATGCATTAGAGTTTACATGATGGCTGGAATAGTGTTTTTTCTTTCGTAATGCCAGTAATAGGAATGTATTTCTAACCCTCACCCCCTGTCATGCCTTTTTTCATCTATTCCTTCAATGACGTATAAACGTCATTGAACATGTTAAGATACTGAGTGAAACCTGTATAAAGAATTGGCCCCCGGTCCTGACCTCTGCTCAGCATAAGGGTAGAATAATTATGGAAATCCTGTTGCTCTTTCTGAAGCGGAGGGCGTTATTAGATACGTGTCTAGACTACCAGGAAATGCTTTTGGTTAAATTATACAATAAACGGGTTTACTTTACTTTTTTTTTTTAATTGTGCAACAGCCTCTCAGTATGATCTATTTTCCTTTTGGTGTGAGGCCAGTAACTCGATACAGGGCTACTTCCAACCTAATCATCAGTACTAATTATACCTGTAAATTGTCCTGTCTTTTAACGCAGTGGTGCAAGCATTCCCAAACGGATCAAAGGTAGCACGTCATTAGCTGATAAGGTTTTTCGAATGGAAAGATTGATGCAATAAATGCGTGACTGTTCTGTATGATGGACTTTATTAACAGGAAATGAATCTGTGTTGGGCTGTCCAGCTGGACTGAACCTGATAAAACGTTTTTAAACTGATGTGATTCTTGGAAGTGTCCAGAAAGTTTGATATATCAGGGGCACCATTGCTTTGGATAATGGTACTTGCGTAGAAACACATTTCATAGTGGATAAGAAGCATCCTTCCCGTTTGTCCAGATATAAAGACTCTGACCTTAATCAGTCCATGGCCATGTCTTAGATTCAGGGTAGCTCATGTATGTTTAAATTCCCTCCCTGTATTAGCTTCTACCACTTCTGCTGGGAGGCTCTGCCATTGATCTGCCGCCCTCTTGGTACAGTAAAGCATCCTTAAATTGCATCTAAGCGTCGGACCCTTAATCTTTAGACTATGACTTCTTGTTCTAATATTTCTCCTCCTTTGACATAAACGTCCATCTTTCTACTTTGTTGGCTGTAGAATTGGGCTGTAGCATTTACAATCGGGACTAGTCAAATTACAGGTGTCATAGGACCGGTAGCTCGATATTTTTCCTGATGGCTCTTTTTATGTGTTCTGCAGTCTGGCACCCTTCTTTTTAAGCGTCCAAAAAAATAAAATCAATACAAATTATTTATAAACATATATAAACTAATATGTCATAAACCTTGCCCAGCCCTGTTCTATGTACTTTAAATAAAATATAATTTAGCTTGTGCGCTGCCCTAGGCCACATCCAAGGAAGCTTTCCAGCTGCCCCACTTTACCTCTGTTGCTGGGATGCGAGTCCATCTCTGATGTACAATAATGAACAATGCAATCTGTTTTAACTAATAACACAAATTATTGCATTGTTCTTATTCATATCGAATCCATCATTCACACATTAACAGTGAGGGTTAGAATAAGTATGTGAACCCCTAGGGTAATGACTAGAAGTGGGCCCTCAGCCAAGAGGACTCCAAGGGTGCAAAGCAGAATGTTCAAGGTGGTGAAAAAGAACCCCAGTGTATCAACTAAAGGCTTGAAGGAATGATTGGATTTGATTAACATCATGAGTCTATCATACGCAAAACAGGAGTTTTGGCAAGAAGGAAGCTGCTGCTCGCCAAAAAAGAAAACATTGCAGCGCCTGAAGTTTGCCAAGGAGCACCTTGGCGCTCGAACGCTGCTGGGAAAATGCTGTAATTTGCGGTCAGAAAATAATTTTTTTTAACAGAATCAAAAACCACCTATTTTTTTTTTTTATTATTTATTTATAAAACATTTTTTAATAAAACCCTCGACCTTAGATTGGCAAAGCATTTATGTATTTTTTAATTGTTTAGTCAATGTCACTAATCGAAACTAGATTGGGTGTTTTCCATTCGCATGGATTGTAAATGCCAAGTCATTTATTGGAAGGGTAACCAATTCTTAAGACAGTACTTGGCATACAGGAACATAGTGTTCAATGGAATAATTATGTATTCAGTTTCTTTAATTATAGTGTATCAATGGCAGCAGTTACTTTTATAACAAGATTTAAGTATGAACTCACACTTTTGGGTTGGAAATGGAAGCCTGAACCTTTTCCTTTGTTCATGCACTAAAACAGTATGTATAAAATAATTTCTTTAAATGATTATAAACTCCCAACCGCAACCACCGTGTGCCAGATTACTTGAGTTTGTGTATAAGTAAGATGGTTTTCAACAGTATAACACGATGGTTTTATTGCAGCGTGCGGCCTCTTATACGTGCGTAAAAACATACATCGTGCTGTCGGGCACGCTTACGCCATCAGACGGCCCATGGATTAAAAGTGTTAGTGGCTTAGCTGCTTAATGCATCGAGCTGATGGGGAGCTCCACATTTAGCTTCTAGCTTATGTCAACAAGTGGAAAGGACCAGAGGCTTATTTTGTTTAGGGCACTGGGAAGCCATAAGGCGCTTCCCTTGCCAGGTATGGAAAGGGGGAAGGCGATGAGGAAGTACCGTATAGAATTCCCCCCTCCATTCGAATCTCCAAATTATCACGTTGAATAGACTTTGTGAATGGTCTGCTGTAGTTATGAATGATGGCCCAGTCTATATCACTCACTCTATTCAATACTTCTGTGTCGCTGCAGTAATTTCGCCTTTCCCAATAGTCTCATAAACGCATTGAGAGAAACTAGTCAATGTAAGAGCCTTACGTTTGGGTATTTTCACTTATTTTCTATGATTGAGTCTGTTCATACATGCAGTGTATTTAGCCATACAGTAATAGTTGAATTAAGATTGCAGCAGTTATAGATTATTCATCATATTATGAATAAGAATTTTTGGGGGAAAGCACTTTCTTGCCGTTCTGTTTTTCCAGGGTCTCTGGTGTGTTTCTCGACCCCTCAACATCGTGACCCCAGCAAGGCTTCTGTACACGGCCAGTGTTTGATTGCGAGACATGTTCAATACGTGTTGCTGCCTAGCTCTGCATGCCTTGAAAGAACCCACATTTACGACCCCCAAACAGATGCTTATGGGGCAATATGCGTCCATCTGTCGGGTGAAGTAAGGTGCTGAGTTAAAGAACACCACACTGAATACAGATGCTGTTTGGGTTGTCTGGTGAGGCAGCTTAGAACTGCATGTTTGTGTGGAATATAGTAGTAGAGTAGTACCCTGCTTTACGACACTTCGCTAATGTGGTGCTGCCCGGTTATAATTGTGACGGGAGGACCTGTACCTCGGCTGGGTTTTCCTGGCAAACAGACACCAGTGGTCAACTCTTTCAGTGCCAGACAGAACCAGGGTTGTAGGGAAGAAGGGGGAAGCCGCTGCACTGTAGCCATGTTGGCGCTATAGCTAGCCATAGCTGTAGCGTTTTCAGTGCTTGCGCTGCCCTGTAGAGGCCAGTGAGTTACCTTAGCAGACCACCCCAAGACATCGGACAAAACCAATGTTGAGGTGCGAACAGAACACACGTTATTGGAAAACTCGCAGCCTTTTATACACAAAAGAATCTGAAAAGGAGCACAATCACATTATCGTAACAATAAATGTCCATGCAGCTTGGCGCCACGGTTTGGCCACCTAGTACAGCAACGTCTGCACAGCCCCAAGTGGTTTCTGGGTGATCCTGAGGGAGCGGCAGTGACGCTGGATAGCTTGGGGTCGATAGATTGTCCAGTCCAAAAAGTGCCCTGATCAGTGGAAGGTACCCCAAACAGTTCAAAGTTCCCCGGGAATCGCCCGTCATGCAGCCGAGCAGAGGCTCCATAGCCCTGGCTGCTGAACCCCGGACTGAGGAGGATGATAAAATCCGGGGTTCCCCTGTGAGCTCCCTCTTAGAACCAACCCCGAAAGGTACCCAACAGATCCACAAAAGAACGCTCAGGCAAGGGGCATCCACAATATCTTGGGTCAAATGTCAGCAGGTACTTGCGTTAAACAGTTCCAGGGATATCGCAGCAAGGACCCGGTCAGGAGCAGGGATTCCATGGAGTAAACTGGGTAAAGGATTAATCCAGGAGGCTCCGGTACACATGGGGTGTGATTATACTCCTTTTGGGAAAGATACAACAAATTATGTCTGTCTGATAATCATTGTATTATTTTGCTTGCTCTGCTCTTAAGGAGTTCCTTTGCTTGTGGAAATGTGTTTTTAAGCTTTACTTTACTTTTTAGGTGGTTTTTCTCTTTACGGTGGTCTGGTCCCCACTCGGTATTAGTGGGGTATGTTTGTACGCCAAAGCATGATGTTCAGCTGATTATTTGGCCACGTGTGGGCTGTTATTGTTTCTTCTGGTGCGTCTCATCCTGTGATTCAGTACACCGGCATGTAACTCGCCTGAAACGTGAGATGCATACACCCAGAAAGATCTGTTCCATGAAACCTGTTTGTTTCTATTATTAGGTTGAATTTAATACAAGGTTAAGCCTTTTTTCCTCTTGTGTAGTAATGGGGACTTTCCTCCTATAATAATTGCCCTACAGAAGAAACCCAGTTTAAATCTAGAGGGTGACTTTTAATACTGATGGTTCCTGGGGCGCCTCGGGTCGTTGTGTGAAATGGACTTGGTGGAATTTTCTTTTACTCGCCTGTTATTTCCACTGGGATTTGTCTAGGTGTCTAGGTGAGATGGCATGGGGAGGAATAATCCTGCAGATGCCGAGATAAGAAAGTTAACCACTTTGTAACAAAAGAAAAGTAGTACTATATTACAGAACTCTGGCATTTGATGCTGGAAAATGTATTACTGCGCTCTGGCTCTTTAAGCATTGTCGAGGTTAAATCCTTCTTGGTGAATAGGAGATCATCAGCCTTGGCTTGTTTCCCCTCTGCTAGTTACTGGCAAAATTTATGGCTGAGCGATCTAATGTGACAGTGCCCAAACGGAGACCCAAATGGTTCTGGAGAGACCACAGTCCAATCTCCCTGCAATCTTGATCAAAGGATAGTCAGAAGGAGAAGCAGCTTTTAGAGAGCAGTGACAAAAAATAAATTCAAAGCACAAAAATAATCATCCATACTTCTCGCGTTATAAAAAAATAATAATAATTAAAAAAAAAATACCCTATAGACAAAATATACTGCCCTTTTTTTCTGCAACTTCACATATCCTGGAAAGAAAACCAAAGTAGCGTTGCAACTTGTTTGTAAAGCAGATTTTTTTTTTTCTTTATTTATTTTAAATCTATTTAGTACCAGAAAGTAAAGTATTTTATACGCTTAATATTGGATGTGTGGATGCACAAAAATCTGTCAAAATAACCGTCGTGCAATACCCTGGGGTTGTCTACTTTTCAGAAACGTATAGTTTTATGTAGCAGCTTTGAGTCTGAGTGCCATTTCAGATAGAGACTCAGAATACCTATTTTGAGAATATTACAATTTGGATTTTTTTTTGTGTGTATTAAAAGAACTGGAAAATGTGACCTATCAGAACAGTAAAAGCACCCAAACTCCTGCTCTCTGATTGCAATAAGGGACTCGTAGATTAGAATTTGAAAGCTTTTGAGTGCCAAATTTCATTCCGTGTGGTCAGATAAAAAAATGTATTCTGTATCAAAGCTAAATGATTAGGAGTAGAGGTTGATTCAGTGGTTGCTGATTACCCAGTAGTTAAACTCAATAGACCTCCCCAGCTTTTGTTTATTCTTTTGACATTATCTCTTAAGAAATATTTAAAGTACAGGCTGGAGACAGCCCTGCCTACAATTAGTTTAACCTATGGTGGACCTGAATAGATACAGAGCAGCGTCTGCTGGTCCAGCATGTCTTATGTTGACCTGTCTATAATCGGTGACTGGTACCACCAGCTCCCGAGATGTTCCACAAATGTACCCATCCTGTGTAGATCTGTGCGAAGCCGGATTAAATATTGGTTCGTATGGCGCTGTTAAGTTTTATGAGCCAAGTAATCGAAAGCTCTGCGTGTGTCTGCTTTTAGCATCGCGTGTTTTACAAATGATATGTAATCCTTTTTATTGTACATCTCTCTCCGTGTATTCCTGTGGCCCATCTTTCCATTAATAGGATTCTGCCCCCGCCACGGATTCAAACATAAATCCTTTATTAAACTAGCAATTAGTGCAGGTGTTTTGGAGATATGTGCTTTGGAAACGCCCACTCCCTGCCCCTTCCCCTCCCATTCTCCGCCCACTTAAAGCTATCTGGGACTAGCCCCCCCCCCTTGTAAAGCCAAACTCCCAGAAGAGGGAGAGCTGAGGGTAGCCTACATTGGGATGCTCCCTGGTATGTAAATCTGTCACTAGTAACAACCCTTACACTGATTGCATGTGGGAAATAAAACATAATTGTACACTTTGTTTCTGTCAATGAATGTTGGCCAATGTTTATACCTACAGTTTTCTATCGGAATCTATAGGGAAAGATTGCTAATAAATTGCCTGTGCTAGATTTACCTCTGGTATTGATCCAAATCCTAAATTCATCCACCTTTCCCGTTTACCCATCCTGAGAAGCAATCAACATCCATGAAAGGGAAGGAAAACTCAAATTCTAGGTGGCTGCTCCTACAATATATAAGTAGGAATGTAGTAAATGAAGTTGACCAGCATCAGAGTACATTGTTATGCTTTGAGGGTGTGTGATAGAGATATTATATATAATATGTGTGTATATATATTTTCAAGCAAAGTATATTTTCAAGGACGTATACTACACGTTTTGAATATCTGAAATTCTAATCATTTGCACAATATTTTTCTTGCAGAAAAAATTACAAGACGAAGCAAAAAAGGCAATCAATCAGCTTCAGCTTCGCACCATCAAACAAGGAGATAAGGTAAGGTTATCTCCCATTTCTTTGGGATTTTCCATTTTTCCTTTGTAGCATTTACATAATTAGAATATGTAAGTTTAGATATCTAACTTCATGTAATGTAAATGTATCGCCTTGCATTTACTACCATTGTCTATGCCAAGAAGCCCATCTTCAGTTCCAGCACACAATACAGAACCTTCCCAAACTGTATGTCGGGATTGGATCCCCCCAAGATTCAATGAAACGTTATTCTGATGGTACAAACATATTTACATCAAGAAGCCACCAATGTGTTGCAGTGTTACCTGGCTTTTGGGGTAAGATCAAATGAGAGGGAAAGCTTGGCCCCCTGCATTTTGGCTGCCATTTTTCCTTGAAGACGTTAGACTATCTGGCCCTCCCTGGGCTTCTTCGACGAGGGCCAGGGAAGGAAGCAGCTGCATATCCCCACGTGGAGAGTGCAGAAGAAGAGGAATGGGGGGGGGGATGTATGTTCTATACTGTGGTCCTACCACTTCTTGGTGGTTTGCACGTACGCTAAACCTCTACGATACCTTAAACATTAATTTCAAAACACAAAAATGTCTTCAGTAGTGAACATTTAATACACCTACTGTAAGAATGAGTTTGTTGGACTGGTTTATCAGAGGCTTGCACTTTCTTATCTCGTTGCTGTGTGTGGTTACTGCTGAAATATTATCCTGTTGTGTATACTGCAGTAAATAGGAGCATTGTGACCCATCTATGAAACACCTGCCTAACATTCAGAGCCAGAGAATGATTTGGCTCGCTGAGAATCATATATGTTGGGCCTGCACAGCCTTGCCCTTCTGGTTAGCCGTATTCTGGAGCGCATCGTGTAGAACGCATAGGAATTAACTGAACAAAAGGTTCTTGTGTTACATTGAACCCTTTCGTCCTACACACAAACAGTATTGAAGCACAGGGGTCTACTTTATTCATGATCCACATGTTCATTGTTTCTCTGTGCTGTTGCCTTGTTTTAAGGGTAGGTGAGGAGTAGGGAGAGAACAGTAATATGATGAGGTTGCTAATCCTGACACCCTGCAAATTAATTAAAGAGTTTGCCCAACAAGCTATAAGTAGCTTTAATTAATGAGGATACAGATAATGACATGGCTAGATGTCTGACGAAGCAGGTCTCATATATAGAGTTGTTGAGGATGCTACAATAATACAGGCAGTGTAATGTCCGTGGATGATTTGGGATTATAAGAAGGCCACCGGCAGCAGTCTTTACTTGACACTGAGTGGTAGCTGAGCAATTGCCCCCACTGAGAAAGATGGCAGCATGTTGTAGACATAAATCAGGACTATGTGTGGGGGGAGTCACACATTGTCGCGTTGCTTGACCTGGCGGTAGGAGAGGAGGCGCTAGCTTGAGCTGCCATGTTAGTGTGGGTGTCAGGATATGTTAGTATGTGTGTTAGTGTGAGTGTCCCTCCAAAGATCAGGCATAGTGCTTCTTGCAAGGTCTTTCCTCTGGCCTCATCCCCCGAGAACCACAATTGTATGGTGTATGTTGTAGTCCATAGCAGCTGCAGTGTTGTTGTTTTTCTCTCTGCTCAATTATATCTGTACTACAGGAAAATCTGAGCAATGGAACTGAACTCCACTGTATATAGAGCTTGTTCCTTGCAGGGAATGCCTGTTAATCTGACTGTGGTTAATGCTAGGGGCTTCCTACAATCCATGGTAACAATCGGTGCCCTTTAAAAAATATAGTGAGGCAATCCCAAAAAGGGAATATACACATTTAATTATTTTGTGGAAGCCTATTGTTATGTATTCATAATAAACGTAGGCCCCCTGGCTGTCCTTTCTGGACGTAATTCTTGATTTATATACAAAGACTCCAGTTTTTGTCTGCTTGCCGCAAATGTACCCGCACACCAAGGCTCGGTGACATCAGTCGCCTTTCCTTAAATGTTAATTCATACCTGCGAAGGCTCTTGCTCTACTCCTAAGCAAAATGTAATATTTTACTTTTGGCCACGCAAATAGGACTAATTTTGCTGTAACCCTGTCCCACCAAGCTAGGTATATGGTATGTTCGAGACAACTTTCCATCTTATTTTGTTGGCTCTTGGTTGGAAATGCACTTGTCTGGTAAACAACATCACGTTATTTCTAGAGGGAGCTCCAATCCGTGAGTCACAGCCCGATAACCGCCTCTCTTTCTACCTGTATTCTTCCTTTATGACCTCAGCAAGATCCCTCGGGTGATTAGCGTCTCCTGTGTGCACTTACGGGCCAGGTGTTGTTCTAACATTGCTTGACTTCTTCTGACGTTCGTGCATTGTGCCTGAGAAACTTTACCTCTCGCAGGAATCTTTGGATCAGATGGCTTTTATTGCCTCGTTACAATACATATTGTTGAATTGGTCATATTATGGCTTCATTTTAAAGGTGGTGTTCCACTTAGACAAAGCATTTGTTCTGTAGTCTGCAAATATAATAAACCTTAGCAGTTCTTTCATTTTATATTTTAATCTAAAGATGTAATCCCGTAAAGACGCAGCATTCTTAAATAAACCATGTCAGTTTAGGGTGACAACAAGTCAGTGCCAGCACCAGGCAACATTTTTCATGATTAAGGAGTGATATATCTAGGAAAGGTTTGGTCATTAAACTGTACTGGAACATATGCATAATGTTTCATTTCAAATGCAAATGGCCAGATATTTTCGCGTTATGCTTATTTTTCCCCTAACTACCTAGCATTGTTGGAATTCTAATTGCATAAGTGGCTATTCTGTGATATTGTTAACTGGAAAGGCACGGTACTTTTTTTTTTTCAGTCTAGCAGAACAAGGGGTTGTTTTGACAAAATGTGAACACAGATTATGCTTTTTGTGTTCTTGACGTACTTCTAAAACTTTGTGGGAATACATACATATACCTGCTATTGCTGAGTTTGGGATGTTAACACATCAGGATTTCAGACTTACTTTAAACAAAATTGGTTAAGGGTTAAACACGTTGTTTGGAACTGTTTGAGTCAATGTTGAACCTTAGATCAAATCTAGGAGAAATAGACGTTTAACAAAACTAGTAAATATGTCTTTAATGCTCCAAGTAAAGCAACAGGTCCACTTTAAATTTACATGATGGCTTACCGCATTGGCAATCCAGGGTTAAAGAATGCATTGGAAAAAGACTTAATATTTTTTTCTCTTTAATAATTTAACAAAATGCCAAGTGAGAGAACAGCTGAAAATAAGAATCTAAAATCAATATTGGGTGCGACCACTCTTTTTGCCTAGCCGCACTCGCACAAAGTCAAGAATTTGTAAGTATATAGTTGGGTGTATGATTAAATAATTATAGCAACAGGTGCTAATGATCAAGTTAATATGAAACACAATCATCAAACAACTGTGTAGGAGGAAGAAAACTGGGTGAGGAACAGCCAAACAGGATGAGGTTGTCGAAGACAGTTTAATGTCAAGTCATAGACCATGGCAAGGGCACAGCAGCAATACACAATACTGTATCGGCAAGGTCAAGGCAGATACTGGTGTCCAGATGTTCTGGTAAAGCTCTTTTGTAGAACCTGAAAGAAATGGGCGATGTTGAGGAGCGTAGCCGCAATTGTCAGCCAAGGAAATTTAGTGCAGCAAGTGATCTTCATGGAAGGCTTGTAGCCAAAAAGCCATACCTCTGATGTGGAAACCAGGCCAAGCAACTCAACTATTGACAAAAAAATACAGAAACTGGAGTGAAGAAAATGGCGGCAGGCGCTCTGGACTGATGAGTCAAACGTTTAAGTAGTTGGCTATAGCAGAAGGCAGTTTTCTGAAGAACGGTACAAGAGTAAGTGTGTGTGTGCAGGCAACCGTGAAGCATGGTGGAGGTTCCTTGCAAGTTTCAGGCTGCATTTCTGCAAATGGAGTTGAGGATTTGGTCAGAAGTAATGGCCTCCTCATTGCTGAAAAGTACGGGCAGTAATTATACATCATGCAAGACCTCTAATTGGCCCCAGAATTGTTCTGCAGCATAACCATGACGCCAAGCATACAGCCAAAGCTACTAGGAACTTCTTTTCAGCGGAAGAACATGGAGTCCTGGAAGTGATGGTATTTTGCTTTTGGAGGCAAAGGGTGGTCACACCGACTATTTGATTTAGATTTTTCTTCTGTTCACTCACTTTGCATTTTGTAAACGGATAAAAATAAACTATTAACATTTCTAATTATTTAAACATTCGTTTAAAACTTTTTTTCCCACCTGGCTAAATCTTTTGCACAGTACTGTATATTAATGATCCATGTAATAAAGAATTGATAAATGTGTAAAGATATTAATCCATTTCATTTTATGACTATAAGCTTATACATTAGATTATTGTTATATAAAGTTAATAATTGGTAAATATTGCTTTTCTTAATGATAAATGCATTCATTTGTTAATCAATTCAATGCTCATTAAATAGATAAATGTATTGATAAATAAATCAACATAAGTGAAGCAATAGGAATCTACAAAGAATGGAGGCCACTGTGCCTGTCACTTCTGTTCTGCATATCTTTCGAGCTTGCAAGGGTCATGTGATGCTGTGTGGCCCCGTGCGGCACGTATCCCTCAGTCTCCTGCTCCTCTTCTCCGTCCTCCAGGTGCCCCTGACACACACACGATAATGCCATATGCCGACATCCACACATGCTAACACCGTGCACAAACATTCGCTTAAAGACTTGCACACCGTACACTAATATACAGACTCTAACACGATACATACACATTTATGGTAACACACACAAAACCGGTCCCTTCTAACTGGGGGTCATGTACTGTACGTTATGTGACCACCAGGGATTTCTTGTGGCACCCACTTAACTGTGCCCTTGCAGCCAAGCAGAGGGAGCTGAATTTCAGCGCTACCATCTTGTCCTGCAAAACTACGGGCACCAGGAAGTGATTTCTGGTTGCCATGGTGACCTGGTGCCCGGGGTTTTGTGAGCCTTGGGTTAACCATCTACAAGATTTATAAATCCGGGTTTGTGTCACCTTCCAACAATTTTTTTTCTTTCTGTCTAAAGTCTATAGTGTGTTTATACTCTCCATAAAACCTATTAACAAACAAATATACTCATAGGACTTTGCAACTGTTTCCGATAAGGGGTATAATAACTTATTAATCATTATTGTTTGTTACAAAATGTGGGGAATGTGAACAGTAAAATGGATGCGTGTTCTGCTTCCCTGTACGCCTGACTCATGTTTTGTATTGATGTCCCCAGGTGCTCGGGCCAGATGGTGATAGCTGTGCCGTGTGTATCGATACCTACAAGCCAAATGATGTCGTGCGCATATTAACCTGCAAGTACGTCTGAGCTGTCAATGTTTAAGTGTCCATGACATTACCACCCCTGCTGTAAAATTCATGATGTGATGCAGAAGATCCTTTTAGGTATAGATTGACAGCCCGGGTGCCATGCCAAGACTTCGAAAGGCTTCCTTCCAATTTTTCAGAACTTAAATGTAACCATTACGTTGGTCCTTCGGGGTTGGGCTTTAAAAAGGTCAAAATAGCCTAAATGTTTCAACCTGCGTAAAATTGTAGTCTAATTCCACAGGGATAATCTAGATTAAGTGCAATTTGTTTCTTATCCTATAATTCAAATTTGCATTAGTCATGGAAAATAGTCTTAATATTGGGGATTAAGTAGCTAACCAAAGCTTGTGCAATGTTAACCACAACCCTGATGAATTTGGTATAAATGGGTAATTTTTCTTGGGTATTACATTTTGTAGATGTATACGCGTAGGAATCAGGAAATTGATATGCTAGTTCTCCCACTTCTTATAGAGATCTCTACCACCATAAAATATATAGTGAGATTACTTTCCTGACAAAGGCCAAATTTATACCAGACGTGATATCTGGAGCAATAATTTCAGTCTGTTACGTATGGCACATTGTTCTCAATCTTCCCGTTCTTCAGTACGTTGAATGTCTTTCCTTTTCTCCGCAGTCACTTCTTCCATAAGAACTGCATTGATCCCTGGTTACTTGAACACAGGACATGCCCAATGTGCAAGTGTGACATCCTGAAATCTCTAGGAATTGCTGTAAGTTCTATTCCTGACCATAAATTCACCTTCTAGAACTAACATTATACACGCAAGGTTGTTCCTGATGTGATGAACTTTATTCTACACGTAATGACACCTATGCTTTTTCATTTGGGTTTTCTTGTCTTCTTATTCGAGTTGTATACTGAACTACAGATTTTATTCAGGTGGTCCCAAAAGCCTAAAGTGAACACACATTAGTAATTCGGTGGAGCGTTGTTTGCACAATTCTGAGGTTTATGTGTGCAGGTATATCCACACCTCATGACACGAGAGCACCTCCTGCTGCTAACAGAGAGGATATGGCGACTGCTGATATATGTATCTTTTTTTGTTTGTTTTTTTTTTGTGAGTGGTTTGTGTTCATGGCAACTTTTCTTATCCAAAGGCCGATGAAGAAGAGCAAGACACCAATGCTGCAATTGCTTCAGTTTCCAGTGAGCTCCAGAGAAACTCGACGCACGTAGAAGACGAGACCCGCAGTGATAATGCATCCTCTGGATACGCCTCTGTCCGAGGAGCTGAAGAGCCAGCAGAAGATACAGGAGTAGTTTGTGAGTATATAGCAACTAAATTCAAGCCTTCAGTGACTTAAACCTTAAAGTATTTTGTACCAAATTGAAGTTTTTTTCATGCCTTTTATTTACATTTTTTTGTTTTGTTAATTGAAAAATGTTGGTAAAAAAAATTCTGGCCACTTTTTGGATTTGGAGAATAAAACTAAATAAATTAGACCCCTAGAAAACTTAGCTGACTACTATTCGTGACCACAAGCTAGGTCTGTAGAAGTCTCCTTACCAGCTAAATGATGTATTATGTAGTGTCAGCTCAGCCCTTCTTGTAATGTTCCACGGAATGCCCATCATAATGAATTTAGTAAGCTGAAATCACAGCTTTCTACAGCAATGCCCCAGTTTATCGAATAACCATCATCCTTAGTTGGTCAATGATAATTGTATGGTATACAAAATGAAGAGGTCCTAGAACTCTGGTAGGATTTGGGTTTGCAAAATCATAATTCTGGTTCCCCTGATACTGAGATCATGGTAGACCTGGTGGAGGGGGGTAAAGTGCTTATCTTAAATACATTATGTACCTTTTTATTTTATCAATAGATGACGAAATAGACCTTGTAAACAATGAAGTGCATGCTACAGCAATTGAAGTTCTCCCTCAGCTGGACAACCCAACTTTTGAAAGTGAAGAAAGCTACGTTCGTGAGATGAAGTCATGATTTTTTAATTTTTTTTAAACAATAAAAGGCTGTACAAATCTGTATTTTTCCAGCCAGTCAAATGACATATTTAGTCCAACTTGAATTAGAGGTTGACCAGCAGTAATTTTATTCCATTGTTAATTTTAAAAATAGTAAATATATACCATTAAAAACATGGAAGTTAAATATTTTACATTGGTGCATTCTTAGATGCAATATTCTTTCCAATACATGTCTTTGATAAGTCCATTTTTTTTTTTTTATTGCATCCAAATTTTCTATTTTTATACAAAAAGTAATAGATTCTTACCTAGGTCCCATTTTCCAAGTCTTAGACCAGCCAATCTACATGTCATTCTTTATTTTAGGAATAATGTGAAGTTCATGTAACCCTGGGTTGAAGGGAATAATGACTTCGTTCAAGGTGGCCAAAGGGCCATTTAATATATATGTATACTTTTTATTATTATTTTTTTTTTTAGTGGTTATTAACTTCTTCTCGATGCAGATTTTAATACCTCTCAAAGACAGTAGACCCCCCAAAATCATGAAATAAACAAACATACAAGTATGATGATTCATAGAAATTCTAAATATAAAATCTTCTATCCTGGCTCCCCTTGGCGATGTCCTTGACATATGCCCAATGCCTCGGCCACGATTTCATGTACCGTACATAGTTCAGGAGCTTCCGACACCCAAAATGACTACTTGGGCTAAGAAACCGGACTTTGTGTTGCACTATAGACCGTGCCTTAAATTCCAGGGTAAAATTAGGGTATTCTGCGTCAATAAATGAAATCACAAATACATCGGATATAGTTAAGCAGGCCACATACTACCAAAGATTATTTTGCAACACACTTTTTATTAATACACAGCATATGATCATAAAATAGTCAGTATGCTCATTTGTCGTTCAATACAGCCCTGGCTGTTTTCCCAACTTTAACAATTAATAGTTAGCAAGAATACTGCCATTACTGTGATGTTACTGCTCGGCTAGGGGCTACCTCAATCAGCTGCTGGTTTTAGCCACATCTGTTTTAAGAAAAAAGCTTTGTTTCTGCCTTTGTAGATCCTTATGGCGCCAACACTATTTATCAAGCGGACCTCACGTGTTACCAGTTTATAACTGTTCTGCTTGCCCTTCCGGTTTAGTCATTGGTCTTCCTACAATTGGGATTATACCCCCCCCCTTACACTGGTTATTAGGTTTATTTTTTATTTGCTTTGCACACTCACTAGTGATTTATACATCTTGGCTTTCAATTTCTTATTTCTCTCAAAACGTACCTTGCACAGAACATTTTTAGAAACATTCTTCCCCAGGGGTTTGTTCACCGCTGTGTAGAAACTGGCAGAATTCTGGGTTAAACTCGCAGAAATATATTATCTCAGGAAGGACGTATGTGTGGGATTCGGATTCGACCGATAACATCTAGGTGTCTTGGGGTTTGTTTTCTTTTTTTGTTTGTTTTTTTTTGTACCTTTTGGAATATCTGTGTTAGAAATTAATGAAAAATAATTTCAAATGGCTTTATCCATCTAGAATCACGGCTGAATTTTAGGAGACTGGGCAGTATTTATTTAGAGATTCATAGTAGATTCAAATACCAACACATTTCTGCAGAAGTGGTTTAGAAGTGAGAAAGGATTGCCATCTAAAAATTGAGGTTCTAAAGACTTCACACGACTAGTTGTCAAAGAGGTGTATCTCAAATATGATAATACAGGTCAAGCAATCTGTATTATTATTTATGTCAATAACACAAATTCTAACTAGCACCCTTTTTTTTTTTTTTTTTTTTTTTTTTTTTCTTGCGTTCGAGAAACAAAAATAGACTCCACAGACTGTTTACCATCTGCTTCTTCTGTTTTAGTATTTTCCAAAAACCACTTGTTGGTTATCAGCTTAAGCATTAACAAGTAAGTGTTTGGTAAGATGATTCTCTGACCTCCAAGTTGTGCTTAGTCAGTAGTTAGAGCCTTCATAATATCCGCTTCGTATACTCATGACCAAGCTTGATAAAGTTTTGATGGGTCCCTCTGCACCTAACTCCAACCGATGTGAGTGTATCGATGGTTTGAGGAACATCAAGAGCTGGTATGAGTACATTCACAGACCCGCTGGGGGCTTTGGTTCAAAGTTTAAGGTTACACGACTTACTACCTATAATGATGGTGCTGTTTTGGTTTTGTGAATGCGCCACAAATGGAGCAACATATGTTGGGAGGTAGCGTCCTGTCTCATTCTGGGTATTTATCCCAATAAGGAGATTTAAAGACATTTTAAGTCAAAATTTGATATTGCTGAAAAACTTACTTTTTTTTTATAAACATTTCAACAAAGTCGATTTGGTGGGCTACCATCTGTATAGTTATGGCTGTGAAACAGAGTGGGCAGCAGGGAAGGGCTTACAAGTCATTGTTAAACCAAAGACCTGTCCTTTTTGAAAATGAAATTTTATTTTTGATTATGGACTTATTTTAACTAATTCTATTCAGCTATAAAACTGTCTATACCCTCTACATTGGCTTCTTGCGGTGTTCTGCTTATGCCTAATGTTCTTGTATCCATCCCATAGTCTATAATTAAATTATAACGCACTTTATTTTTATGTCTGTTTTATGCAGTAACATTTATATTTAATGAAATGTGAACAGATGTGTGAGAATGATATATAATGGTTGAGATTACTATTTGTTAATGTTTAGCAATAAAAAACTATTTGAGAAACTTTAAAATGCTGTAAATATATTGATTGTATTGCTAATTTTTGTGTAAATAAATACATTTGACTACTTCATCTTGCGGTGTTTACAATGTGAATTCATGTGTCGTAGATGATATATACACCCACTTCTGTGTCTAGCACCCTCCTAATTCTACATAAATTGGGTAAAAAGATATGGGGGGGGAAACAAGCAGGAAATGGCCATTTGATGAACAAAGCGGGTGATGGCAGTTTTTAAACAGGCAGGACATAAGCCATGCGTGTGTGCTAGTATTACCTTTTGGCCCCCATCGGTGTGTCTGCCTTATGAAGGGCGCTGGTTAGAAGGCAGTTCTTTTATTCCTTTGCTGGTGTATCTTGTTTCTACAAATTAATATCCAATAGGTATTTACTCAGAGTGTGGTAGGTAAGTGGAACGACCTTCCACCAGAATTGGTAGGTGTAGATACAGTAAGACACATGCATGCAATAAGCAAATTATTATCCTGAATCTAAGACGACACCAAGTACTGATTAAAGTTTACAGGAGGGAAAAATGTGCAGAAATATGTTCTTTCCTAGTCAATGACCGTCTAAGCCTGGCGACCAAGAGGCTTGAAAACAACTGGGTAGAGTTAAGAAGACAACCTTCAGTGGGATGGCAGGGACGCTATAAGAGAAAACAATTCTAATAACTTCATGACAACATAATAATAGAGCCACAGTTACAATGGGTGAAGACCATTGTGGTTGGTATAAGAAAGACCGGGTCAGAAACCCTTCCTTTTTCCCCACAAATCTATCCCTGAAGAACATGCCTTGGGGGTGGCAAATTGCTGCCCCTGCCAAAAATCTACCTGGGTCCCATTGGCCTACCTGGACCCATATAAGGGGCAGCCCTGATCTGTCGACAGAACCTCTAGGTCTTTAAAATCCTATATAGGGAAACATGTTGAATATACAATCTAAACACATTGATTACTGAAGGTCTTAATTCAGGGGGTTTTTTTTTTTACCATTTTTGGTTTTTTTATAAAAAAATTCTGACATGCTTTTTCTTGCAGTAAATGTATTTTTTTTATTTATTATTTGCTTATATGCTATGGCTCTTCATGCAATGGTTGAGGAAAACCATGGCAAGTCTATGAATGTCACACCCCTGGCAGAAGAGGGAGATAAGGGGTTTATAAATGAGAGATGTTGGTAATATATGAAGGGCCGACCCTCTCTCTCTGTCAGCACTTGAGGAAGCCACGTGTTGGCGAAACGTGGCGTGTGTATCACATGATAGCAGTGGCGACATTTGGAGAATCCGCCGTGCATGTTTCACAGCTGTAAGAGGAGACCTCCAGAAGGACAAAAAACCCAAAGCAATTCCCTTCCTTGGAGTATAGGTGGTGGCAAGCAAGCTTTATGTTATGAGAAGTCTATTATCATGCTTTTATAGTAGGGGGCATGTAGGGACCCAATAAAGTATACTTTTACTGTTTTACAATATGCCTGGTCTCTCCTCCATGCCTTCTTTATATTCGTGTTCCTGCACCACGAGGGATACCGTTATTCTATATGGAAAGATCCTCTTACAGTTTGGGATTTACAATCCATGTGCTGCGTAAACCAGAGATGGTTTTTAAGGCTCAGGAGATGTTAGTGAAAGCCTGATGGGTATATAGCGGATATCATACAGAATGTCTCCGGAATTACAACCTAGATCTTATGGAAGAAATTTAAAACAAATTATTTTATGCACAACACCCTGATCACATTCCTCGCTGCAAGATGTGCATTTAACCTTTCCACAATCACACACCCATTTGAAGATTTTACGTTACAAGTTGCTTAAAAGTTAAGGTAAAACCAGCTTACTCCCAAACTGCACCTAGTTTAAGTGGGGTTTCAGTAATGGGTAGTAAGTACCTGGGATAGACTTCCAATGGAAGAAGTAGGTGCAAAGTACTGGAATTCAAGAAATTTTTGTTGCAGGATAAAGCTAAAAGGTGACTTAAAATGGGCAGAATAGATGGGACATTTTGTTTTCTGTTGCCACTGTGTATGTATCTCCGCAATCTATGCATCTTGATACGTGCAAATTTTACATGTTTATGGCGAGCACATGCAAGGTGTCACCCTGCTGTATGTGGCACGTATAAACTCACAGATGGGTAATATTATTTATTTCCCGATTCTGCATATTGGTGGGTAACATGCTGGTGTATAATTATAAAAAAGCCAACACTGGCAGGTTTCTCCTGAGTGAAAGGCTGAGGCGGCCATATATAATGTATAATTCAATGGGTGAGAGGACTGAAGAAATGTAACTATACATTATACAGGGCTGGCTCACTGGGATTGTTTTTTTTATAATATATAGTCAAAGAGCTGAAACTCTCCTGCAAACTCTCCCTTTAGTGAATAGATCCCAGTCATTTCGGAATCAACTCCACACCATCTGCTTGCCTTTCGTTAATTTACAAAGTAGCCATAACTGGTATTTTTTATCTCATTGGGTCAAACATTGAGGAAGTGTCTGGACATTGTTTAGATAACTGACACATACTGCCTGTTTCTGCCGGCACCATTTGTCCTATGAGTGTATGTGTCTTTCTCTGTTATAAAGTGCATTTTAATATCAGGAGTGAAGTTTCAGCAGTGTCAAAGATACCAGGAAGCCACCCTGACCCTGCCATATGCCCTACACCAGCCACCCAGCATATCGTTGTGACAGATAAAGAAGCGGGCGCTTTAACATGCAACGTTGCATTCTGGGAGATGTAGTCCTACGCACCCTCTGTTCCTATTGGTTAAACAGGGGCGCAAGACTACAGCCCCCGGCGTCCTTCAGCGACTCCACCGTCCTGGCAGGTTTGCTGCTTACGTGTCGGCGGAGCCCGGGATGGGCAGGAAGAGATGCGACCGGTACCGACAAGATGTGGCTCAGACCGGAGGAGGTTCTGCTAAAGAATGCGTTGAAGCTGTGGGTGACGGAGCAGTCCAATCCATACTTTGTGCTGCAGAGAAGGAGGGGGTATGGAGAAGAGGGAGGGGGTCTGACAGGTAACCACCCCCGCTGGGATATTATTCTTTATTATTCTTGCTGCATATGTGCGATAGTCTGCAGCATGTGGAATAGTCAGCTCATAACTTCACTATATTAATACAGCAGTCTAAATAATGAGACTACATTATCCATATTGAATGTGTACAGTTATTTGAATTACTTTGTTTATTGCGTATTTATATGTTATATATAGATATAGATGGATATTTCTGCCTATGTGTGTGTGTGTATATATATACATATATATATATATATATATATATATATATATATATATATATATATATATATATATATATATATATATATATATATAGTATATGTAAAATCATGTGTTTATTGTTTCAGGAATTATAATATTTACATGCATTTTTACTTCACTTTGAATGCTCATCCCATGACTCTAACATGTATATTTTTTTATAACATATATATATATATTTATTAGATTGTTATTTTTTCAGATGATGCTCTTGTATTATTAGTCATGTTTTTTAGCACCATTCATAATGCTCTATGACCATGGAACTAATGTAATAAAAATCACATAAATTGCTACTTTCAGGGGTTCTCAGACAACTAAGATTTATATATAGAAGGCAATGCAAGTGTAAGGAGGCAAATGAAGAGCAGCAGGAATATGCGGATGGTTGCTATGGTGACTGCATCACTATGCACCAGGATTGCTTCTTACACGTACCCAACAATGAACTTTGCATAAACTGAGAACTAGAGAGTCGGAGGCTCAGATGTAATATTATGAAGTTTTACTTTACTTAGAGGGCAGTCAATAAATGGAATAGTCTCCAAGCATAAGTGGTAGAGGGTAATACAGTAAGGTAATTTAAACATAAATGGGGCAGGCATAAAGCAATCCTGAATCTAAGACCAAGGACTGATTAAGGTTTAAGTTTTTATATCAGGAAAAACGGGCAGACTAGCTGGGCCGAATGGTTCTTATCTGCCGTCAGATTCTATGTTGCTCTAATTGTGTTACGGTGTTCTATGTTCTTGCTTTCTGACACATTACATGGGATGTAACCTAAAGATTTAGTAAATGGTTTCTAAATGTTTCACTTGGCACACCGATTGCGTATGTTGTTACTGCAGATAGCGGGGGCGTTTCTTATTTGGAACACAGACTGCTAGTGTTGTGTCTTTATAGCGGCGGTAGCATCAGGCACTCAGTATGGCTTGGCAGACAAGTACATGCCAGCTGCGTGTTCTTCTTGGTTTTTATTGTGAGCTTAAGCACAGATAGATAGAAAGCAGTCCACTTGGGGAAACACATGGGAACAGGACACATTTTAACCCTCGCTGACTTATTACATACTGTGTATTACGTATAATAGCAGGTGGATAATAACGTTGGAGTTCCCTTAGCACAGAAGGGATAACTGTTAACGTTGGTACCCCGGCTTTGTCTTGTTTCGACAGTTAATAATACTTTGTTTTATTTCTAATGAAAACACCAACGTTTAATATATATACTGCGTATATTACAACATGGCTTTTTCTGCCATAAAAATATATGTATACAGTGATCAGTGCTGCTGGACTCTCATGTTGTATACAGGACCTACATTTCCTTCCTCATCTTAACCTAAATTATAGTTTAGACCATTAAAAGTAATTAATGATGTTTTGCAATTTAGAAAGTATCTTTTCATTTTGTTATGGCCTGCCTCCACCTCTGTGCCGCTGTCCTTTCTACGGGGTATAGGGATATGACGTCATATTTCGGTGCTCCACTTTTAAAGGGAGCGTGGCCTGGAAAGAAACTATGGAGGACTGTGCCAAATTGTAATGGGCCAGCTGGGGAGATCAGTGATGTAGTGTAGAGTGTAAGTGGACATTTTACACCCTTATAAAATACGCCACATGTACTTATTGTTCTATAACTTGCAAAAAACATTAAAAAAATGTGTATTTCTATACTCAGGACAATATTAGAATCTATTTAGCAGTTGTTTTCGTTATGTTTTGTAGGTGAGTAAAAACTTTTCAAATAACAGTCAGAAAGTTTTTTTTCCCCTCCATTTCCCCGCTTTTTTGTAATACATCATATGATACGATCAAAATAATGGTATCTAAAGAAAGCCCTTCTTGTCCTGAGAAAAAAGCATATATATATTTGAGTGGGTACCGTAAATGAGAATTAAATGAAAATGACAGCAGAACGCCATTTTCACGGGCGATCAGGCACCCTGTTATACGGCAGAGGGGCCGCTTTTGTAACTGCGGCTAGATAAGTGTATACTTAGCTGTTTAGTTAACAGGCTGTACATACATTTTTCTTCTTTTCATTTATTTAGTGAAGATTCTGGTAGCAGTGAAATCAGTTTAGGAAACCGGGATATCCTCCCACACAGGCTAGAAACATAAGATTAGTGCATGATCGTGAATTATTTAACACTCTGCGGTTATATGAGACTAAAGTGATGCCTCTGTAGGTTTGCTGTGCGTGGGATGGAAGAACTTTGTGAATGATGACACCAACAGAGTTATATCAGCGGATGAATAATCTTACATTCAATGGCTGCTCAGCTTCTTTCAGCTTCTTTCTTGTATTTATCCTTTTACCCAAGTCAACAGATACATGAATTTCCTTTTGCCCTATACCTCGTTTCTCCAAAAAAGCTTCTCCATGCACATCACATTTCCATTGCAGGGTACATTGTTTGCATCAATAATACCAAAAACCAGAGATGAGCGCAGGGCTGGATTTCAATTTTCCAGGGGTACAAACACACCATGTTTTTGCTAAGACCGTGACAGATGCTACCACGTGTGACCAGATG
The DNA here is from genome assembly GCF_027358695.1 of Spea bombifrons. Taxonomy (NCBI): domain Eukaryota; kingdom Metazoa; phylum Chordata; class Amphibia; order Anura; family Pelobatidae; genus Spea; species Spea bombifrons. The sequence goes on from NC_071094.1 coordinate 30,313,729, forward strand.
AATGATAAAAACATTACAGAGTTAGGTCCCACAAGTGATTAAACATAAGAGTTTGCGGGCTGCAAAGGTCCAAACCTTAATCACTCCTTGGTCTGGACTTAGATTCAGGGTAGTCATGTTGTCAACTGAGAATCGCTTTTATAGTGGAACTGTTGCTACTTCTCGATGAGTGTATTTTTTTGTAGTCCCTTCTTCTCACCCCACCATTACAATGGCTGGATGAACCAGTCAACAACAAGCAGCACCTCAATGGAGAGGAATTATCACGCAGATTACACTCTATGACCAAATGTATGTAGACACTCCTCCTAATTAATGAGTTTAGTTTCAGTCACACCGATTGACAACTTGTGTATAAAACCAAGCAGATAGACAGCCATCTCCATAGACACCAACTTCCATGACTCCAACTTCATGGCACCTGCTTAGAGAAGACCCTTTCCTGTTCCAGTATGACTGTGACCCCGTGCATAAAACAAGGTCTATAAAGACATGGTTCGATGAGTATTGCTAGGAGCCTGAGTTGCCGCACAGAACTCTGACTTTAACTTCACTGGGATGACTTGCAATGCCAATAGCGAGCCGGGCCTTCTCGTCCAAAATCAGCGCCTGACCTCACAAATGCTCTACTGGATGAATGGGCAAAAATGCCTACAGAAACTCTCCAAAATCTTCCCAGAAGACTTTTACAGCGGCAGAGAGAGAGCCGACTCCATGTTAATACCCATGGTTTTGGAATGGGATGACCAAGAAGCTCATATAGGTGTGATGATCAGGTGTCCACATACTTTTGGTCATACAGAGTATCTTTTTCCATGGGATTTTAATAAAATATTATTTATTTTAATGCCATCGTATGCGTTCATTTAACATTTAGGTATAAGTGGCAGATCTGCTTTAGGGCTGATTTGAATAGAATTTTTGGGTGGTTTTCTTTTAAGACATCAGAGACGGGTTACTGAAATGTGGATATTTTTCTTTGATTCCTTCATTCTTGTAGACAGAGATATGAGCGGCTTTGTTTCCAAATTGTTTGACTGGCTGGTTGTAAGAACTGTCTACTCTTCGCAGTATCACAGGCTTTATGTTCGCAGTTTCAGCGGTATGAGCTGACAAACAGGGGGATGATTGATGTAGCATTCAATTTATCTCCTTTGTTCATCCAACCAAAACACAAATGTTTGTAACCTGCTTTATCAATCAGCCTTCACTCCTTCTCCTGGTATAATAAACGGCACCTTATAACCATAATATAGGGTATATACCGTATTGGCTCGGATATAGGCCGCCCCCGTATATAGGCCGCACCCTAAAAGTTTGGTGCTTTTTTAAAGAAAAAGTTTTTTTCTTTAAAAAAGCACCAAAAAAACATGCTGCCCCCCCCCCCGAGATACGCTGCCACTGTCCTCCCTCCCCGAGATATGCTACCACTGTCCTCCCTCCCCGAGATATGCTACCACTGTCCTCCCTCCCCGAAATATGCTACCACTGTCCTCCCTCCCCGAGATACGCTACCACTGTCCTCCCTCCCCGAGATATGCTACCACTGTCCTCCTCTGCCCCCCTCCCCCGATTTACCGGAGCAGACTCCCGGGTGTCTTGCGGGGCCGGCAGGGGACATCTACGCAATACGCGTATACAAGTTGTATTGCGTAGATGTCCCCCGCAAGACACCCGGGAGTCTGCTCCGGTAAGTCCGGGGGGGGGGTGCAGAGGTAAAACGCATCCGCACGATGCGCTTAGACAACCTCCCGTGCCGGCACCCCCCCCGTGGGAAGTGCTGGCAGGGGAGGCTGTCTGAGCGTATCGGGGAGTAGGATGCAGGTCCCCTGCACCGCTGCGGGGGATCTGTATCCTAACCCCGCTGCCCGGGCCCGGGCGCTAGACCCCGAATATAGGCCGCACCCCCACTTTAAAGACTTAAAGTGGGGGAAAAAAGTGCGGCCTATATTCGAGCCAATACGGTATAAGCAGCGGATAATTTAATTACAAATGTTCATTTAGAAGGAGGCAACCAAGAACATTTTGTTACAATGTTTTTGGGGAGATGGAGCTTGTGGTACAATAGTAATTACTTTTTTTAACAGAGTTTATATTTCTTTTAAATCAGCAGGTCAACTTAATCTTGAATGTTTTGTTTGTCCTCTTGACAGGTCTTCTCGTAGGGACCCTTGATGCGGTTTTAGATTCCACTGCTAAGGTAGCACCGTTCCGTATTCTCCATCAAACCCCAGATTCACAGGTTTACTGGTCTATAGCATGTGGTGAGTACCAAATAATCATAATATTATACAAAAACAAAAAACTGTCTGCGCTTCTCACCCTAATAAAGTTGGCAACAAATATATAACAAATATATAATATTATAGTCTTAACGTGTTAGCAAAAATTTTTAGTGGGACGGAATAATCAAAATTAGATGTACAGTCACATACACTTTCAAGACTTTCAAGACCTGGTGAGCAGGAGCATTAAAATAAAATTGTCTATAGGTAATGCATACCTCCCTGGAGTCCCAATATTGGTATTTTCAGACAATTATAGGGACTTGGACATTTATGTGACAATATCTCTAACACTGTGAAGATGGGTTTCACCAAAATATTTGAAACATAGGTTCTTTAATTTTGAGATAGCCTTATAACCATACATCCAATGGAACATTGGGCTGTTGCTATGGTGATAAGATAACCTTTCATACAGCAGAAGAGTGTGATGGTATTACCTTAGGCTGACTTCCCCAATATCCTTATTATATCTCATAGTGCCTTTAGTAGTTTCAGCTTTCCCTGTCATTCTCCCCTAAAAGCATGCGAAAGATAATTTATCTTATTTGAAATAATTAACAAATAAAACGACTAGTCGACAATAGCCATCTCACTTTTACACTTATTATATATATATATATATATATATATTTATATATATATATATATATTTACATTATTATTCTGCCACCTCAGAGACAGTTAAGGATTTGCAACCAACACACTGCTCTCGAGCTGCTATGAGATTGAAATTCACGTATCTCAAGGATTGTGCGTATAGTTTGGCCAACACCAAGGCAGTTTTAGTTCTGCTACAACTTAGTTTCCAAAGTAGGTTTCAGCCATGCAGCTTCTCACCCAACAATGTTTCTAGAGACTTGAAGCCAGTTTAGTGGTATTTAGTATACACTAAGTGTCCTACAGTATGTGCTGACTTCTAATCAGTTACAAGAGGCTAAGTGGGGCTGAGTACTGACGTTGGGCAATTTAACCTGGCTCCCGTCGGTTATGGTCAGGCTCAGTGTAGGCCAGCCAAGTTCTTCCAGTCTGAGCTCGACAAACCTGTTCTGTATGTTCCTTGCTTTGTGTGTGAGTGCATTGTTATGCAGAAAAAGGAAAGGGCCTTCTCAAAACTGTTGCCACAGGTGTGGAACTACAGAACTGCAGTGAATGTCTTTGTGCTGTAGTGTTGCACACAACATACATTGTGGTAGGGTAAAGGTGATGGAAAACCCCTCCACTCTAAGGACTAGAAAGGGCAATATTAAATACTCTTTTCCCACAGAAATCTTGTAGTGCCATCACCACTGCGAGGGATTCTGTGTAGGTATATGTAAATAAGGACAACAATGATCACCTTTTGCCTATATATATATATATATATATATATATATATATATATATATATATATATATATATATATATATATATATATATATATATTATACAGTTAGTACATGGACGTATTGCTCCAAGCCTCAAGCAGTAAGTCAATACCCAACCTCATGCTGATGAGTCCCATTAAGGAGGAAACAGCTGTCCATGAGGAGTTATCTGTCTTCTGCTTTCTAGTACAGCAGATATTTGCTCCAGATGTTGCTTCCAGAGGCATTTTGGAGCTTGGTGGGGAATTAGCATCCGGGGGACAGACATATGCTCTTTAACACTCGGAGGTCCCTTTCTGTGAGTTTGTGTGGCCTACCACTTTGACTGAACGGGGCAACTCTAGCTCAGATTTGGAAAACTCTTTTGTTGGAAAGGTGACATCCTGAGGATACCAAGTTTAAAGTCACTGAGCTCTCTAGTGTGGGTCTCTGTACCGCCGGTATTCGGATAAGGGAGTTGGGCTCTGTGCTTGATTTTGTAAAGCTGTCCGTGGTCTGTATGGCTGAAATAGCTGAAAACACTAAATAGGAATACGAGTACTGACTCTTATTGCGTAGACTAAAAGATTAAGCCTAATTATTAGACATTTTATAATATGTGTTTTTGGAATTTCTGGAATCCATATACAAAAACATTTCTCAGAGGGATACTGTATATGATCAGTTGGTAACATAAGGTGCCATATCGTGCAGGGAACAAAGTATAAAATATAAAGTAAACTATTCTCGCTAGAAAGAAAAAGAAATGTACTACTCTTTTCTCTAATATTATGATGATTTCAGTCTCGTTTTTAGCCATAAAACATTTCCAGTGCCATTATTTTTGTCTTCTCTACCTCTGCTAAAGGTTTATTATAGTTAAATAATATAAACGTCTGAAACCTTTGCTCTCCTTTTCTCAACAAATTCCACCCACACCCAAAACTGATCATGTTTTTGCAAAGGACTACGACAGGACCGTTTTTCACGTAGCCATGGAGATTATGGAGATGTGTTAGGAAGTGATTATTCCGCATTACATTTTCTTTCTATGCTGTATTTTTAAAAATCACAAAAAAAACATTCTCCACGGTCCATTGAAAATGAAATAATCGCCACTCCGACAATCAGACTTATTACTATTTATTTTCCAAAAACAGATTGATGACTGGACGAGTAGATTACTAGTCGTTTACTATGCTATGTTATTATTATTTTCACTAGAAAAATGGTGTGACCATTAGAGTAATAATGTCTTTATTTTATTTAGGAGGCAACAAGGAAGAGATTTTAAAGCACTGGCAGTGGTTGGAGCTCAATGTTATGAAGACCTTGTCAGTGTTTGACTCAAGCGATGACATAACCAGTTTTGTACAAGGAAAAATCCGAGTAAGTGTATTTAACTAGCAGGAGTTCATATGATGGGGCATTATAGCAATTCAGTCCAATTCAGGACAGTTATTACAGAATCAGATTTCAATAATAAATAACCACACTTTTTAGATCTTTTAAATGCCTTTGGGATAAACAGTTTTAGGAAAATTTGGGGGAGATGGGGTTAAAAATTGCAATAATCTTTTTGGTTTTCGCAGTATCTTTATCATAATGATTACATATGGGCAATATTGTTTATCTGACATAAGACTTTTTGTTTCTATTTTATTTTCTTGTGTTTACTGGTCACTCATTGCATGGGGTTGATTGAATATCTGAATAGCTTCTTTCATTCAGACTCTGTTCACAGGATGATGAGCTGAACAACACCAGTACTAAAACACTCGTGTTTCTTGAGTGGTTGATATCTGCCGTTTTTCCTTGTTTGGGGGAAATAACCCAAGAAGACTTCATTGTCATAGTATTGGGCAAGCTTTATTAACAAGCTGACTAAGATAAGAATAATAGTACTTCTTTACTTTCTCATTTTCTTTTAGGGTCTCATTGCAGAGGAGGGAAAGGGTTCTTTCATAAAAGAAGAGGATCCAGATAAATTTAGAGAGGCTCTTATGAAATTTGAAAAATGCTTTGGATTGCCAGATCAGGAGAAATTAGTGACTTACTACTCATGCAGTTACTGGAGAGGAAGAGTACCGTGCCAGGGCTGGCTGTATCTCAGTACCAACTTTCTCAGTTTCTACTCCTTTTTGCTGGGCTCTGAGAGTAAGTATTGTGTGCCGACCATTGGGAATTAGAGCTGGAGAAAAGGGATCCTAACCCAATGTAATACTGGGGATGTAGAGTATACTGAATTGTGTGCCCGGGTGCTCTCTGCTGGAATGTTTTTGGGTTTCTCATTCCAGCGGTTGCATCTTTTCCTATTGTATACTCTCTATTGCATTGGTCTGGAGTGAGAAAGCGCAGTACTTTGTGGCCAAGGAAAGCAAGATATAGGATATGTGACTCCAGCAACACATACCATTATTCATCTGCTCCATGGCTGCACATAATCTGGCCCTTCAGCCAGTACATTCATGGTATGTCTGTGGAGCCATGAGGTAGATTTCAATGATCAAGATCTCTTTGCCTTGCATGCATTACAACAGGAGAAGGTGTACTGATTTGCTGAGCCATCAAGACCCTCTTGACTCCTGTTTTTAGTTTATTGGTGCAGGTGGTTACTCATCCCACCTATGAAGTTGCGTGTTGGCAGCATCTCTTGTAACCATGAATAAAGAGCTCTTTAAAAATGACTTCTCAAGTGATTTGAACTTCCTGGAACATGAAATGAGTAGTGATCTGTTATGAGTTGAACAGATCACTAATAGTCAAAACATGATATATTGGTTACGATATATTGTATTTGTGTTTATATTAGGGGGAGTATCTAGGATTACTAGTGTTTCTTACTCCAGCACTTAAAATTAAATACTAAAAAATAATATTCAATATTCAATTTTTGTAACCAAATGCTTCCAAAGGCAGAAATGTAAAACACATAGAGCAGCACAGGATGACACAGATTTGCAGAACGAGGACATCTTACAGGCTATGAGGGTATAATACTATTTTATTGTTTTTTTGTCCCGCTTTTACACTTTATATTTATTTGAATGCAGTATTTACACATTATGCTCCGTTAAGTTCCTTGTGTGTCTCGAGTTAGTGTTATTTCAGATTCATTTTAAAAATGAAAAAATAAGGACAGATGGAATCATAAAGATTAAATCAAAGATTTCAAACCTAAAAGTGTTTTGTGTTCTTGCTATGTCCCCAGTGAAACTGATCATCTCATGGGACGAACTCTCCAAACTCGAGAAGACTGCTACCGTCTTGCTCACGGAGAGTATACACGTGTGTTCAGGCGGAGAGGATCATTATTTTTCAATGTTCTTGCACATCAACGAAACGTTCCTGCTGATGGAGCAGCTGGCGAGTTACGCTGTAAGGAGACTGTTTGACAAGGAGACATTCGAAACAGACCCGGTGCTGAATGATCCCTTTCAGATTACCAAACGGTACGTCGATAGGTCGTGTTCAGCCTTTTCTATCCAAAACTGCACTACATATTTAGGGTAACATATCTAAAACATGTATGTTCTGTAGAGAAGGGTGGTCAGGCTTGGTTTCTAGTAAAGTATATTGGATTGTCACCATACACGCCTTTTAGATCAAATATCTGTATGAAATAATCTTTAAGACTGTTCTGGAATACTGATTGTTTGTGGCTATAAGAGTTTTTTGGATAGTACAGTTCCGATATTAGGACATGTTGTTATTATTCTTTATTGTCTTATATAGCGTCACCATATTCTGCAGTGCCGTACAATGGGTAAACAGGACTTAAAAAGTAGTACATCACATAACAATTTGACTTAGAAAAACAAGAGGGAATGAGGGCCTTGCTCAAGCGTGGTTACAATCTAGAGGCTAGATAAAAATGAAATCAAGATACATTTTACTGTATTTTGAAATGGTGGTTTTTTTAATATTAACAGATGAGTATGCTGAGGATTTCCAAATAAGATGATCTTTTGATCTTTGATGCATATTTAAGTAACATGCTTGCTGTAGTCCATCAACAATATTTTATAGATGCAGCAAAATGTCAGCTGCCATGTGTAGCAATGGGAAATAGCTGCCAGCGCTGGTTGTAAATATGTGAAAACATGGGTTATGGCTAGTATGGACTATAAAGGTCCCACTTTAACTTTGACAATGAATCCCAAGTGATCTGATCTGTCATGTCGATCCATCACAAAGACGCTGGAAATGCTCTCTGGTTCTGTTGAACTCCCCGTGCCGCAGATAGGTTCTTTCGGGGCTGTTGTTAAATCCAGGCACTCCGTGGAAGTGTTCCAGGTAATCATTGAACCAGAAGCTACGTTACAAGCAGATTACAGGCAGCGAGTGAGCAGCGTGACATTTCATCCTCATTGTGAAAGGTCTGCGCAGGTGACTTCGTGAAGCTGCATTGTTCTGTGACCCATATATCTTAAATGTGCTCTTGGCAGGTACACGTCTTTTTTGTGAATTTGATACCAGTGTTTGTACTGGTTTCTGCATTAGTTTAACCTTAGAGGAAAGGAGCCTAGACATTTCTACTTCTGAATTAAATATAAATAGGGGAAAAAATACCTGCCATGATTTTTGTTAGGGCAATCATTGGATGTGCCATTTTTCTTATTTTGCTGGTAAAATACCAGCTGGGTGGCAAAAGGCAAACTTCCATATGATTAAAAGTGTCATTTCAGAACATCAGACTGTACGGCTGTGATGGGGCCATTCATTTCAGGTTTTGGTAAAAAGGTGATACCTTTGGTTGAGCCAGCATAGAAAAGAGATGACGTGTCCGTTAAACCTCCGGGACTTTAGAATCTCTTCTTCAGGAGAAATCTTTTCAATGAAAGCTATCACCTTCAACCAGACCTTCCATCTTCATATGTACCAATATACCGTAGTTGTATCCATTTTGGTTTTACCAAAGACATTAGCAAAGACATATAAAAAAAAGCAGTAGTTTTATTTTATATTGCAGCCAATATTTTTAATTATCTAATTCAGCATCAGCCATGACCCCCTATACACATTAGCCACGATGGGCCGTGAAACTTGTTGACAGTGAAAGGTTTAGCGATTTTAGAATAAACCTTTTTTCTGGATTGCAGTGTTTGCTGTGGGATCGACCTGTTCTCTGAAGCATTGCTCTTTCCTTTTGGGATGTGTTCGTCATTCGCTATGTATACAGTGTTCTTGTCTGTGTCAGATTTGATTCCAAGGGCCAATACTGAATGCCAGTAAATTAAATTGTCCTGCTGTCCACTAGAGGCCTGGAGGGCCGAGCCCACAGCGAGCACTTCACTACCTACTTCCGACTGCCGAGGGAAGAGACTCTGAAAGAAGTTCATGAGTGCTTCCTCTGGATACCGTTCAGTCACCTCAATACCTTGGGGAAGATGTGCGTTTCCGAAAACTACATTTGCTTTGCGAGCCACGATAGCAGTTTATGTAGTACAGTCATTCCTCTAAGAGAGGTAAGGTGTAGTTGTATAGATATTTTTGCTTAAATCCATGTACTATTTAATCACCAGTATACTGTCCACATGCACGTACATAAACAAATGTACATTGATTTACTTTTAATCTTTGGTGGCCAATGAAGTGACAGAAATCATGTTCACAACTTTCTACCACCATAATACATTGGATGAATTTTTCATCTTTCCTAAATCCATATATTTTGCAGCTCAGTGCACAAAACAAACATATACACCGTGTATCAGCCATAACATTATGACCACCTGCCAAATATTGCGTAGGTCCCCCTTTGCCACCAAAACAGCCCTGACCCGTAGAAGTATGAACTCCACTAGACCTCTGAAGGTGTGCTGTGCTATCTGCACCAAGATGTTAGCAGATTATTTAAGTCCTGTATATTGCGAGGTGAGGCCCCCATGGATACACCCTGGTGCCATGTGTTCTCCAGGTAAGTGACGCACCCAGCCATCCATGTGATGTAAGGGAAAACGTGATCCGTCAGACCAGTTTTTAAATAGTTTTGAATGGGTTTAGGGACTGCCCACTGTCCTTAAGGGGTTAATAAATGTTACTATGATTACCTAAATTAGCTTCAAAATAATAATGGAGAGAAGGCTCACCAACCAATTTTCACTTTATTAAAGTCTGAGTTTCCCCAAATACAGTTCCTCCCGAGATATATACGGCTTATTTGCTTTACCGTTCTAGGTTGTAGGTATTGAAAAATCAGATGCAGTAACCAGGGCTGTTACCATTAGCACCAAAGGGAAGAAAATATTCCGCTTTACCGACGTTCGAGATTTTGAAACTCTAGTGAAGAGATTACGAGGGAAATGTGCAGTTACAAGTCCTCAGCATGCCGCTTACTCCGAGGTAATACACATTCTGGGTTATATTCATGAATATTGCTTATAAAGGGATTTGTATCAGAATTCAACATCACTGAGCTGAAGATGTAAGTGGTATAATATTTGTATGGAGTGTTCTAGACAGTGAAGAGGATACATAGTTCTACTAAATACACTCAGATGGTCCAAGTACCAAAGATCTTGCAGTGTAACAATAGGGAATACCTATAAATACCTAATAATAATAATGGATATAATACCTGTAGTTTAACATTATGCATATCCCAAGGTTGTTCCATAATGGGCCAGCCCTACCGTATGAGCAAAGAAGGCAGATGCTTAAGTAGCTGAGTTCTCTTCAATGCACTGGGAACTGGAGACATGCTTCATCATGTTTGACTCTCGTTTTCCAGACTGGTTATACCGATAATCCATCTGATTTTCTTGAAGAACACCCAATGGCTGCACAGAAGGGCACCAGCAAAACTGTAAGCACAGAAGCTTTAATGACGGTGTTTCATCCTCAGGATGCCGAAAACCTTGACCCCAAAATGGTGAATAAATTGCTTCTATTTTTATACTTTATTACCATACAGCATACTAGGCTACATTTTCAGAGCCTTCCGTTCTTCCTTATTTTTGTCGTTGTTGATGCGGTGATTCACTGATCATTTAATGACCAATGTGAAATCTGTTACAGCTGAAAGAAAAAATGAAGGAGCAGTCCTGGAAGATCCTGTTTACAGAATGTGGGCGCGGAGTTAGCATGTTCCGGACTAAAAGAACACGGAATTTAGTTGTGAGAGGAATTCCAGAAACATTAAGAGGGGAGCTTTGGTTACTGTTCTCAGGTAAACCTTATGGCAAGAGTCAATTTCACTTTAATATTTTAATTAGTGTCTAAATGTCTCTGTCATTATAAACACTTCAGATAACAACTAATTCAGTGCTTATGTAATTTGTTTTATCTAAATTAATTCGCTACTGGGATATTAGCTACGAACCTGTAAATAGATTAGTACCGGGAACAACTATAGCATTGCGTTTATATTATGAGAAAAAAGGCAATATTCATCACCCTCCAGATTATTCCTGACTCCTACACTTTATGTGTAACAGTCTTCCTTATAGTTAGTCCTTCTTCAGAGATTCAGATGTAAACAAGTCATTCATTTCACAGGGAATTTGTATTTTGAATCCTAAATAACAGGTTTTCATTGCAAATTTGTAGGCGCTGTTAATGATATGGCAGCTAATCCTGGTTACTACACAGAAGTGGTGGAGAAGTCTTTAGGGACGTGCACCTTGGCTACTGATGAGATTGAACGAGATCTACGTAGATCCTTGCCTGAGCACCCTGCCTTCCAGAGCGACACTGGAATCTCCGCATTAAGGAGAGTGCTGACTGCGTACGCGTACAGGAATCCCAAAATTGGATATTGTCAGGTTAGCTGATCTCACAGCATGTTCTCTCACATGTACATGTATGTACACAAGGGAATTCATGAACATTTATAATCCGTTCATAACTGCTTACCTGCAAGTCTGTTTCTTCCTCCCAAAGGGAAGAAGCCTTTCCCTATCCATTCTGCCATATGACCTATATATATATATATATATATATATATAATATACTAATTGATGTGTTTACAGAGGGTAGGTATCTGTTACCTAAGGAAGTACCCCGTCTGCTTTCCTATTGAGTAATAACATATGTCACTAGGACGGCTCTGGATGGATGCAGCATCAGCTGTTGGATGTTAAGGTTCCTAGGGCCCAGTATCAAGAGAACAAGGCTGGCCTTACTTAGGTTCATGTGGGTAAATAGTCTTATATTTGGATTCCTGGCCAGACTTACTGTGGTGTTAGAAAAGAATATACAGCACTCTTGCCCAACATTAGGCCACCATCAGGTAGAATGGCCTATGTTGTGTACAATGTGTACGTGAATAAGAGGATTATTCACTAAATATTGACTTGTGATCAGCGCTGATGAGATGGAATTCCTATTTCAGAGTGATACATATGCCACTAATAAGCACAGGGCAGGTGATCACTTCCAGACATAAGTAATATGAATTTTCTCATTCTGTTGTTTGCCAGGCAATGAACATTCTGACTTCTGTTTTACTCCTCTATGCCAAAGAAGAGGAAGCATTTTGGCTTCTTGTTGCAGTGTGTGAAAGAATGCTTCCAGATTACTTTAATCGTAGAATCATAGGTATTTCCCATTCTTTTATTATTATTAGTTTTTGCATATTATGCTTACATGGTTACCTTATATATTTATCCTAGAAGTTTGTATAACAACCCATGCAGTTGAGGTTTGGGGAATCGGTGTGCAAGTATCTTCCGTGTTCTGCAGTCCCACAGCAATATCACTTTTACAGTAGCCACCAAAAACATCCATTACTTTTCAGAATATAGTCACCGTAGATGAGTTAAAATGTTTCATCTCACAGATTTAAGAATATATTATGAGAAGCCTATCCCTGCATATTTCACATGTGATAGTCCTATACCATGGCACTAAACAAATGTATCAGTATGTCTGTATACCCCTCCGTACTAATCGTTGATAGATAGATAGATAGATAGATAGATAGATAGATAGATAGATAGATAGATAGATAGATAGATGTATAGTTGAAGCCATGGTCAGACCTTTCAGTTTTTTAACGTTGCATTTTGCAAAGTCAACTTGTGTCATCTCCTAAAGGTTAAATCCTTAAAAGCTTAGGATACAATGTATTCATCTGATTGAAATTTAGTAAAACTTTTTGAGAATTGTCTTCATGGCTTGGTAGTTCTTGTTTCTTCATCTGGGAGGTTAGTGTGTCAGCACTAGTAACTTTTGATACTTCCTTGATCTTTTCTAGGTGCCTTGGTGGATCAGGCTGTCTTTGAGGAGCTTATCAAAGATTATTTGCCCCAACTCACAGACCACATGACAGACATGACGTTCTTTTCCTCAGTTTCGCTTTCTTGGTTTTTGACCCTCTTCATTAGCGTTCTTCCCATTGAAAGTGCAGTCAATGTTGTAGATTGTTTCTTCTACGACGGCATCAAAGCTATCCTGCAGCTGGGACTGGCCGTCTTAGACTTCAATATTGAAAAACTGCTTGTCTGTAAAGACGATGCCGAAGCTGTCACTATTCTGAACAGGTAACTCATGAAACCACGTACACTGAGAGAGAGGAAACCACAGCCCTTTTGTGGAATAGCATCAAACATTTATTTGGAAAAAGAATGATTTGGGGTGTGGGGCAGTATGTACATTTGTGCTTATAAGAAACCTGGGGAAGTACTTCTTTATCATAAATGTCCCACATATTTTGCAACATGCACCTATTTTACACAGTATACATAATTATGTATCATAAAGTCCTCTGTACAGCCCTTTTCTTGGTCCCAACTAGAACAGACTTGCTCAAGAATAAATAAATTGGTGGGAGGGGGTAATTAGTAAATATGTAATAAATAAAAGCAGAATGTTTGTTTTTATGAGGGTTCTGTAGTATTGTAGGGACAACTAATAATAACTTCTGTAATGATGGGGAAACCCATTGTCACATAGGTAATGTTTGGCACTGTATAAGTGTATTGCTATTTATATATTTATTTCATTAACTCTCAACATGTAGGAAGTTCTCTGTATGAACTTTTTATCTTGATTATCATGGAGTTTAATGTCCATAATATCCACCATTTTCAAACAGACTCCAATAAAGCTGCATTAACACCGATGTGGATGTATTCACTTTAATCTCGACTTCGGTCTTAAGTAACAACCAATTGAATAAGTTAAGCCGTCATATATTTGTATTAAGGAGAAGCCACCCTGTATCACATAGCTTTAAAAACTCATATAAGCTCTGACTGGTTTGTGTTTTAACATAAATGAGTCTTTCTGAAAACCAGAATAAATACACACATGCATGTCCTCGTCATGCTGGATCAAACGCTTTAGATTTCATAATGTGTCCGTGTTAGTAAAGGATCTTGTTGCCTTTAGGTTCTTTGACAATGTCATCAACAAGGACAGCCCTCTGCCGTCAACAGTGCAGCAAGCGTCGTCCAGCCCGGAAAAAAAAGGCAGCAACACTAAAGTGGAAATTACACATTTAATCAGGGAATCAAACGAGGTACGTTTATTCCATTTCTGGACTGATAGCGCTAGGGTTACTGTATATCATTTCATAACAATGCAATTTAATATTACATCACTAACATTCGTAACACACTGATGCTTATCAAAAAAAATGTTATTCAGTGTTTCAGAGCCACTATGTTTGACAAGCTAACTGGCTCATTTTTATTTTCTTGTAGAAATTTGGGGCAATTCGCTATGAGGACGTAGAAAGTTTGCGCAGGAGGAACAAGCTTTATGTCATCCAGACGTTAGAAAGCACGACTAAGCAGAATGTGGTGAGTATACACAAACTCGGAGATTGATGTTTGGATGTTATCCGCTGCCATTCAGGGCCAGCTACAGTGGGTGCCGCGTGGGACAACGTTTAAGGTGTTAGAGTGAATGGGAAGTGAATGAGAAGTTTGTGTGGAAGTATGTGAAGAACTGTTTATTTAGAAACAATCATAGATATAAAGCATTAATAAGTGTGAAAATGGCATCCAGTGTTCCACCAGATATTGTTTGTATTTTAAAATGAATTGATCAAAGTTGCTCCTTAGTCTAGCATGCCGGTCATAGACATTAGCTGCAGGTATGCCCTATTACAGTTCTGCTCAGCTAATTAGTACCATATATTGTCACTTAATAATTGGACATGTCATTGACTGAATGTAGCCTTCCTTTTACTATCTCAGATAAATAAATTCCCTGTCGTGTTGTAGAACCATTTTATGCATTTGTATTAATTGTTTTGTAAGTGTGCTAATGTGATCTAATTTACAGTGTTCTCTGCGCAGATACACATATTTAACACCGTATAACGTTTGGTTTTACTATCTGCTTATATTTCAACAGGTTCGAGTTGTGTTGCAGGAAGTAAAATTCAGTTCTGGTGATTTGGAAGAACTTTATTATTTATTTAAGGTATTCTAGAATTAAATGCAGTGTCTGATCATAGAACTTAGTTGTAATATAATCCTGACATTAATGTCCAAGCTAAGCATTAAGAACTAATCAAACTAATCAAGTTATAGCAGCAAGTGAAAGGCCCTAACCAAATAACTTAAACCAAATTTATAAGCTTGGGGAACAGACATCTTTAAAATCATATGATGTAATTGAAAGTATGAGTTTTTAGATGGTCTGTGGACCGCAGAAACCCCCCTGAAGGGCATGCCCAAACCTTCTTGCAATGTCCATGGCTGCAGTATTTTGGCTATAGTCTCAGAGCTAACTTCACAATCCAAATTACTCAATAAATATTGCTATAGTATAGGTAAATATGCTAATATACAGTCATCTGAGGTGTAATTGCCACCACTAATTTAGATCAGATTATGGTTATGTAATTCAGTTGGCTCTATGTTCTATTCATTAATTATTTGATATTATTTCTCTTGAAGAGAGAACACTTTTTATCGTGTTACTGGAGCACGAACAGCAGTATTCTTAGACACCATGACCCAAGTCTCCCCTACCTGGAGCAATACCACATAGACTGCCAGCAGTTCCGAACTCTCTACCACCTACTCAGCCCTTGGGCATATTCAGCCAACGTGGACTCTCTTGCCCTGTGGACCTTCCGTTTAATGGATGAGAACTCTGATGGCCTCATCAATTTCAAAGAATTTGCCTTGGCATTTGGTAAGTGAGAGTTACTGCTTGAATTTGAATTCTAGTAAAAAAAAAAACATGCAACGTGTTTATATATAAATATGAAATGCCGTGTAGCACACATGCGCTGGTTTTTCCTTTAATAACCTACCTATTGTTTTTAATATGCAGACATGATGTTCAATGGAAGTCTTACCGACAGGCTCAAGTTACTCTTTAAAATGCACATACCTCCAGGTACGTTCAAAGGATTTGTTTCCCCCATTTTTCTTTTTTTTCTCCTCTCTGTCCACTCCTCTTTTTTTCTTCCACGTCCTTCCTCATCGCTCACTTTTACTTGTTTTGGTTTTTTTTTAATTCCTCACGGTTTCTATAAATGTATATTGGGTTACTTATTACCAGTCAGCCTCCTCTCGATGTCTTCACAGGATTAACTTACTTAACAGGCCATAATATCGAAAGTTGTAGAAGTACAAGGTGTAAAGGTTTACAGCGTTTGCATTACACAATGGTTAATGGATGTAGTTTGCAGGTAAAGGTAAAACGCTATGTTCCTTCACCTATAACAGCAGACATTACCCAGCACTGAGCTGTGTCATCTTTTTCTAAAGCTAAATCTTGACAAATTGCTTACTGGGATTTAGTTACTAGTTACATATTATGGTTTAATCACCTTTTGTTGCAGGTTAAAGAATTGTTTTGCTACTAGTAGTATTTGTGATGAAGTATTATTACTCTTGTTCTAGCTTTTACTGAAGTGGGAAGTATAAGTCCCTCAGAAGAAGCCAAACTTTCCAAAGAAGACCTGATGCATTTCAGCAACCTCCATGGTAATTATGATCGTATTAAAGTGTATGCATTGACTTTAGGGCTAACTTGAGGTCCTGTACTGTATTAGCAAGAAAGTGCATGCAAGAGGTGATAACGAGAGACAGTTCACTTCTTGTATGGATTATTATTTTTATAGTAGTTTAGTCTTTGAATGATTTGAATTCATATTTAGAAATGTTGGAGTTAAATCCCTCTGGATAAGCATACATTTCCATTCGCTCTTGGTCTGTTGGATCAATTCTTAATGGAATCCCTTACTGATTTTACTCCCACCCCTGTCACCAAGCTGTACTGACCTGCCCGGTGGGGTTTGTATTTGAAGCTTAGTGATTGTGCCCTAATAGGTCTATAAACTCTTCATCGGTATTCTGATTCTTCATCAGTTATCTTTTAAATCTTTTAATTACTGATAAATCAATAAAATATGATTTTTATTTTGTACCATCAGTAACTTCACCAACAGAAAACGCAAATACTGAAGACAAAACTAGGAGTCCCGATAAAGGTAACTTTCAGGAATTCAAAATAACACCTATCCTCAGCCTTAATTTCAGGTCTGCGTCTTTCTATCTAGAGAGGATCTATGTAACATGGTCATGATCTATGCACGCATTACAGATTTGCTGTGATGTGGGGCTGATTATCAAAAAAACCCCATAAATGTTCCATCTAAAGTTTCTGCACGTAGAGGTTTGCTAGAGAAATATTACTTTTCCCCCTGGTGCTTAAAGTGACCGCTTTTGATTTTCATTTTTACAGGTAAAGGGAAGATTGATATTCAGGCATATCTCAGACAATGGCAAGATGAGCTGGTACGCAAAGAAGAGAGCATCAAAGACCTGCCAAGAATGAATCAGGTGAGTGCAGAGGATGTTATTGATTCTCCGAGTAGTATTTATATACCTGTGCTACTGACACAGATAGCCTGTGGTGTCCTTAGATATCCATTCTACACTTTCCAGCAGGGCTTGTGAATATCCTGGTATTATCTTTCGTGGCCCTAAAGGACACCAAAGGACCTAAAGCAGGTTAACTGACCATTCCTCCTCAAACACAATGCCAGTTTAGGAAACATTATGTAATTGGAATACATGGCTAGTGAAGTTTATACTGTAACTTATAGTGTGCTATCCCCATAATACTTCTGTATAACATTATAATGTCGCTGGATTTGTTGATACTCTTCATTCATATTCTGCTTTATAAAATCCTTTTGCCAGACGCAGTTCATTCAGTTTTCAAAGACCCTGTACAACCTGTTTCACGGAGATCCTGAAGAAGAGTTACTGTATCGAGCCATTGCTGCCGTAACCAGTCTTCTCCTCCGAATGGAGGAAGTTGGGAGAAAACTGCAGAATTCTGCTTCGCCGACCAGGAGTTCAGTGCCGGGGACCAGCGCCGAACCCGCAGATATGACTCCAGGGAACGAGTCTCTCCGGCAGACTGAAACTGCAATGCCACAGCCTTCCACACAAACCACGGAATGGTCTTTCGCATTTGAACAAATCCTCGCCTCCCTATTAAATGAGCCTCCTCTTGTAAGATTTTTTGAGAAATCCGCTGATCTGAAATCCAAGTTAGAAAACGCGAGGCCCTCTCAAATGCGCGCTAGCAAGAGAGTGTAAAAAAACGCTTTTTGATATGCAATATGCAATGGATTTGTTAAATGTTAAGCTATGTTTTACAGACCACTACTAGAGAAGCAGAGCCTGCCTCCAATGACATCTAAAACATACTATTAGCATACACTTTGATATGTTCAATGTTACCGCGTACTTTTGTTCCCAGGAACGATCCATTATTATTCCAAGGGAAACAGGCAAGATTTTACAAGATGTCCGTACTCGGTTATGCAGCTAAACTTTGCAAGACGCCAACAGACTATTAAAGAGGTTTGTTTTTTTCTTCCGTCAGGGAAGCATTTGCTTCCCTGATCACTGTTTCTGTAAAAGCCAAAGCAGAGTTTGCGTTAGGGAACGCCATGTAATTCTCATAGCCGTTTGCTGTCATCTGATGTGTCTCAGCGTTTGACTTTTAGGGCATTCTCCCCTAGCAGCCAGCTATAGGATTTAACCCACCAGTGATCCACGTCTGGACTGGGGCTTCAATTTTTCTATATTAGTAAAGGCATGTACAAAATATTATGTGTCTGTCCCCTTAACTCTGAGTTTCTGTTAGTTTAGTAATCAAAAATCAGCTTGCAGTGGAAGGAAGTCTGATTGATATCAGAGAATAACTAGCTCTAGGCAGTTCTGCTAGAAATGTTCTCTTTCGTCTATTGAATGTGCGTGAGCATAAAAGTTCCTATTAATCTGACTTCTGCAGGCAATGGTCTTGTCTATTTTTAAACCTTCGAGTGCCAAAGAGGTGTTAAGAGCCACTTACAGCCCATGTCACCTGCACTCAAAGGCTTAATAATGTAGTCGCTCAACAGCCCACATTCTCAACAGCTTCATTCATAAGATTTTTCACAAACAATACATGAAAGTAGGTTAACCCTTTCTCTTCCACAGAAGAAAAAAACATTGCTGTGCAATGTGTGACTTGTCTCCTTGGTTGGTTACGTAAAAATCCTAGGCTGCACCAGGTTTAAAGCAGACCTGGGCTAACAATTGGGCACTCTGGGCAAATGCGTGATAGCTCCACCGACCCAGCAGAATACATCTGAGGCTGCTCAGGAGGCCGATATTTCCTTAAGCCATGGCTGCACACTGTGATTTATCATTCACTGATCGAGTGCCAGGGCTGATTCCCCCCACAGTCCGTTCCTGTTTCAAAGCCACCAATGTGGGTTATCTCTAAAAGATAATCTTGGTGCATATTGCTGCAATTGCCATAGCTACCACTGGAATATTCCACCTGATTGCATCAGTTTTAGCAATTTGCACACAGGTTGCTCTTGAAGTATCGCCCATTGTTTTCGGGATTAAGGTACCTCGCTGCCCACACAGCTCGCTCCTGGCCGACTTCATTTGGAATTCGGCTCAGCAGCTACAAAATGTGGAAAGCTTAACAACCCGCGTTTTTCAATTAATGTTGGTGACAAAGCTCTCAGGGGCAGGCGACGGTCAGCTATGCATCATGCAGCAGTAATACTTCTTTTTAATTTTTATTTATTAAAGCCGTTGTCTATATTTGTCTCCGTCGTACAATTTGTGCAGACAGTCTAAATTCTTCTTTAAATGCAGTGGTTACATTTGTAAAAGAGATGAAACCGTATGTGCGTAGTATTTATTTGAGTAAAGCACTTTATGTCACATTATCCTTTTAATAAAAATGTGTTGTATATTTTGAGACATGATAAGCTTTACAACGACCCGGCCTATGAATAGAGTCTAAGATTCTTTGGCAGGCAACAGAACCACTTATTGTATAAAGTATGGCATAAAGATGAAGAAGAAATGGGCAGTGTTTCCATGCCGACAGCACTGTGTATGCAGTGATATGTTACCCCTTACCTTTTATCAGAATATGCTTTTTTTATCCGTGATAGTAAACTTTTATCATTTCGGGGAGGATTAGCAAAATTTAGGAAAAAGGTCAGAGACCGTATATGAAGTATAACACATTTAAATGGCATTTAACCAATTATTATTTTCTGATATGTTAGGCTTTTTTTTATAAATATATAAAGGGGAGAAATTATATTAAAATATGAGTGAAAAATGTAATTCTAGACATTAAACAATTCTAAGTAAATATAATATATAAATGTGCAGATTAATATAAAGGTATAAGGAAAACCATGCATTAGAGCGCACCTCTATAAATATAGAATATACAACAAAGTTTATATTTACAAATTCCTGTAACCTGTACAGTTGGTCAAGATGGGTTACTATTACAGGCATAGCTATTTTTCTGATGCACCAACTTTTATTGACCCCCATGACCTTCATCGCCATTCTGGCTCTGGTTCATTGGAGTTACAGTTCACAGGTGCCCTGTTCTTCTTTTACAGAATAGATATACTTAGATAAATGCTTTGGTTTATTTTCTTTTTACTTATTTATTGGGTCTTTTCTGGGTCCCATACATGGTGGCTAAAAAGTTAAGGTGCCACCATGGATGGGATATATGGTTGGCCTCCTGTGTAGACTAGACCAACCACATATCCCATACATAGCTGACACTCAATGGATTAATTCTGTATTTTTGTCTGATTTGCCTAACCTTTCTCAGAAGTATTTTTTTTATCATATTTTTGCTGGGGGCACTTAATTGTCATGTGACACAATAGTAGGTACTGCTAGGTTATTGCTATATAAACTGGAAAGAAAATATTTTAAAAAGTTTTTTGGCTAAACCACTAGAGGTATGAATAAAACATTAAGCTAAAACTGCTGATCAGCTAAAGTTTATTAATGTTATTTCCAAGCAGAACAGCATCGTTAAGGACACCTCCTGTAAGGCTCGCGTCATTTTGTGCCATGCAATGTCTGTTCATATTGATAAGATATTCATGTTGATATTTCTCAGACTGCACAAGCTGTTTTTAAGCTCACCCATATTTTCAGCTCTTCTCATGGGCATGCGGTGGGGGCCGGGGGGGATTATGCCACCAAAGGGCATATATTTTAGTTTCATACCCCCATCCCACCGGACATAGGATTGGGAGCACGGGAAGGCAATAGCTTTGGAATCCCTTGTCCCTTAGTGCAGGGGACAGGAATGGGGCAATATTCCTGGGCAATATCCTTCCCGGATTGATTTAATTCCACTCATCCCACCATGAAGAGGGAAGAGGGGCATGGGTAATTGGTGATTGTCTTCCCCACAGAATTCTTATACCATGCAATTCTTATACATTCAACCTGTACCGGGTAAGGCGTTTTTCCACTCTTGTAACACAAAAGATACTGGAGTTGATATTTCTCAGACTGATATTGATACTCAGACTGCACAAGCTGTTTTCTGAATGTTGCTTCCCTCTATATTCCTCCCCCAAAAAACCATATCTGCTAATGTGTGTTAAATCAAAATAATGTATATTGTTTATGTGTCTGCACTTTTCACTTTTTTATACTTTATATACAATGCAAGACTAAATGTGTAAATGTCATACTTAATAAATTCTTGGAGAATTCAGGACTTTGGACTTTTTTATGTTTTAGAAGTGTCACAAAAATATTACAGCATTTAATATGTGAATAAAAGATGACAATATAAACCCAAAACACCACAACAATACATTTTATCAGAGAAGGCTTAATCTCACAGGAACGTGCTATGCTGAACCTGGGTCCATCTTCCTTTTTTTTAACCATATCATGCACAGATCTTAAGAAGTGGGAAGCCATCGAGAGAGAGAAGGTATGCCAGTCAATGTATCACTACAACTTTTAAATAATCATTCTTTTCTGACACCTTAGTAACCAATTCATTCTAATACATGGTTTGAAATACCAAGCTTTCATTCAATTGCCATGTTTAAAAAAAATGGCTGGTTACTGGAGAGATCCACTATGGAGAAGGATCTGGGTGTTCTTATGGATACTAGATTTTCCACAAATCCTTTCAAGGACAAACACATTGTTATCCTATATTAAAGGGGGGATAGGGATATGGGATGGGAATGTGACTCTTTTTATATGATTGGTAAGACTATACCTTGAATGTGCTGCACAGTGTTGGGTGACGGGGAACAAACTAATTAAAGAAATGGGAGATAGACTTTTCATATTGGGCCTGTTTATTTTGGAGAAACGTCTAGGAGACATATGATTTCAACAAATAAGTACATCCAAAGACAATCTAAAGACCTATTTGGGGATCTTTTTACTTATAGAACTTTGCAAACGAAATAGGGACATTCTGTAAGGTTAGATGACAATCAGCTATAACAGATATGGGTTTTTGGAATGACCAAACTTTATGTTTTTTTCTTAACCTACCAAACTATGAACCAGAGCAACTCTTTATACATTGTAACCAGCGGTCATGTCACAATAACGAGCTAACTTGCCGTGTGCAGTGTAATGTGTGAGTCTGTGTAGGCTAGTGATACCTCTTAAAGGGCCTGTGTATTCATAGAAGATGCAAAATCACATCAGGTGTCCCCTTCCCACATGTAAGGGATATCAACTAATATTACAGTTGTAATTACTGCGCGCCTGTGTAGTCATGTGTTTTCATGTGTTGGCGCTCACACCAATCAATCACACTGATATTGTTTTATCTCCTGACCACAGGAACCGCTCAGTGGTGTTAGTAGCTGCTCCTCTTTTCTTTTTCTTCTTATTTGTGTTTTTTGACTGCCGAAAACTTTTACCAAATTTGTTTTTAAGCAAGAAGCGTATCCTTTAAGATCACCTCTTTTTTAATGAAAATAAATAAATTAATAAAGTACGGTATTATTCAACTAATTGAAAAAAAAAAGATAAAAGGTTTTCCTTTTGGTTTTAAAAGTAGTCTTTTATTATTTTCAAAATATTATATGCATTCTATTAAAGCTTCTTTTTTTTCACGTTGTAACAGGCTGAACAAAGTTGTCCAAGACCAGAAAATAAATCTACAGCCTGTCTCAATAAGACACTTTTCATTACAAAATAATTTTAATAGGAACATTTAAAAACATATTTCTATTGACATCATATAAAATAAACTAGTTTCATGTTTGACTCAAGATTTGTACATGGAACATTTACAATATTTACAACAAAACAAAATAATATAGCAATTCTTATGTACAAAATATGCTAAAAGTGCAAGGCCATGTTAATCCATACCAAATAAGTGGGAATTCTTATTTTTTTATGTAAACAAAGCTGGATGTTCTGGAAGATGAGAACATGTTTAAATTATTTACCGTAACCTGTTAATTATAAACTGATATAGGGAACTTAATTACAGTTTTGTAAATATCTCATCAATAACACAGAATAGAAGATCCAGGATAGCAGTTTAAACACATTTAAAAAAAATTAAATATAACAATACAACATTAAACAAACTTAAATATCGTCAAAAAAGTCTTCTATCTTGTACATATTAAATTACCAACTCTCACAGAGGAATGGATTTCACAAAATACTCCAAAACAAGAAGAATGTGTTTTGTCAATTGGAATAAAGTTTGCCAATTGTGCTCCTTCTTTGAAACCCGGTGTAACACACCTTATTATTTATCCCGCATCTGTGGACATCACATCACAAATTTATCACGGATAATTATTATTATTATTCATTATTGTTATTATTATCTGTTATATGCAAGAACTTCCGACATATTACTGCAGCTAGAAACCAAATTCCGTTGTTCTGCATCCGCTTATTAATACATTTCTGGGAAGTCATCCCACCTCACAGCGGAGATGAATGTGAATGGTTTCTTGAAGGCCTTTCCTTTAGCATGCACCAAACATGTATGTTTTGCAGGATCTCCTAACATGAGCATCAATTGCCAAAATAGCAATAACACTATAGCGTCCAACCGGACCAAGCCCTGGCTGGCTGGCCTCTGGCCCACAGTGCCGCACACTCATCTGCTCTGGTGGTCCAGCGGCAGGTTGGGTGATCCAGTGTGCGTCCACAGGCTGGAGGTGCCCGGCCGTACACTAAACGGGCATAAAAACGTAGTGTGCGGCCGCACATATCAAGCCGATGGCCTTAAAGTGCCAGGGCCAACCCATCGACAGTCCAGCTCTGAACTCATGTTGGAAGTCCCTTAAATGATGTGATGTTGGTTAAAAGCTTTCACCCTAACGTCAGAACCTTTGGCTGTAACACTTTCATTTATTCTATATAAGAAAATACACATGAAATCTCTTATCACGCTGGCTTTCTGTCACTGATGAAGTTGGTCATGCCTTAACAATACCCTACCTAGCACACGTTGATAAAACACACAGACAGCTCATGGAAACACTGAGACATTCTACATCGGCTACAATATATATACAAGGTCTTGCTTGAGTTATACAGTTTAATCATTGTCACGTTGTCTCTGCCAGTCTAATCATTGATGTTCCTCTAGCACAGTCATTAATCATGTTGGCGTATACATGGCCACAACCTGATGTTTACTTGTATAACAAATATCATTCCTGGGTTATAGAAAAAAAGAAATTCTTTAAGAATCTCTGCATTTGGTGTGAGCTTTCGTTGATATAATTAAGCAGCTGCCATTTTTTTTCGACGAACTGAACATACATTCTCCTACATTGGCTTAATTTGGATATTGTCGGTACTATGGTGCCCATTTGGCTTTCGCAGAGCAGATACGCAGACATTATCTACCATGATAATACGAACAAGCATGTGTGCTATAGGTGAATACATCTATACACTGTAACACTTTTTTCATGGGTTGAGATGTATATCATTCACATGTTATGAAATTATACAAATCAAGCTAATGAAATAAATGAAACAATTATGTTTTCAAGCAGGACCATACATATATATACGTATCTATATATAGGTATATATGTATAGGTAAGGCCTTAATCCCTGCGTTGTAACATAACGTCTAATGCTAGTCCTATGACATCATTACTGCCCGTATTGTAAGAACACATTAAAGGAACAGAACAGGCTGCACACCCTACCTGAGTTCATTTTTTTGGTATATAAGACTGATATATAAAATAAATATTATTATATTGCAAACCCCAAAATATTTTAATTATTTTATCATTTTAAAACATTAAATTGTCTTGTGTTTTCATTCATTGGATTATGGCTTCTGATTGCCCATTTAAAATCTGCCCAAGATACGGCGGTACCATGAAAAAGGTTTCTTGTGCAAATGTTGTGAACTAACAACATTATAAAGTGCAAACACACTACACGTACAGGCAGGCGTAATATAAACACGGCCCACATGGTTAACAATATTAAATATTCCTCCCTATCACTTTATGCCTCACCAATACCAATAACATAATTCATACAATGTATTAAAATAAAGTGTGATTCTGCATGTAAAGGTCTATCATGGCTTGGGATCTGTGTCATGTTAATCAAACATGGAGAATATTTGCCTGGTGGAAATGAAGAACAAGACGCTCTCAAATTTGTATTAAATGGGAATTGTCACAACGTTTAATAAACCCTACCGTTCAAATGTTTGGGGTCACTTAGCTGTTTTCTAGCTGTAACATAATTGCAAAAGGGTTTTCTAATCATCAATTAGCCTTTTAAACTTAAATTTGGATTAAAGACGCAACGTGCCATTGGAACACAGGAGTGATGGGAGTGATAAAGGGCCTCTGTACGCCTATGATGATATTCCATAAAAAATCAGCCATTTCCAGCTCCAATAATCGTTTACAACATTAACCCCGTCTGCGCTGTTACTTTAATGGACAACATTTGCTTTTCTTTTAAAAATGAGAACATTGTTTAGTGACCCCAAACCTTTAAACTGTAGGGTAAACCCATGAGCTAAAAGCACACAATGGCTGCGCAATTTGCTAACCTGTTAATTGTTTTGGAGGTATTTAGAAATAGAGAAAAATGTTGACATGTCTGTACCCTCAATAATAGCATGGTTTGTTTGTTTCGTAGAGGTTTATTTTGAAATGTCTATCAAATGCTGATTAAACATTGCCTTTGGTAGTAAACGCTGACATGGGTTGGTGCTATTCCTTCAGAGGCAAGCTAGCTCTGTGATCTGTAAGATTTTAGTGATTGTTTCCTACACAAAATATAGTGAAACTAAAGGGACGCTCCAGCCACCATGCACTGTATTTGATAATTGAGTGTCTACTTTAAATTATTAAAGCTCCTGGGCAATGCACCCATGCAGTGTACTCACCACCCCCCAGCTCCAGCAATGGCTCACATGAGAGTCCCAGGGGGTCTAAGGAAACCCCGCATGCAGTGACGTACCTGGCCTAGGCCGACTAGGCCTAAGGCAGCAGGTCCAGGGGCGGATGGGCTTCTTGGGTGATCAGGCCCCCTGGTGTTCTGCTGCTGCTGATGCTAAATGGGCCGGTTACAGGTGAGATCTTTGATCTCCCAACTGGCCTGTTTACGCTATGGCTTGGCTCAGCTTCCATAGACTTCATTAAAAGGCTCTGCAGGCCTTTAAGACACAGATCACTGGCCGTGGCCTGCATGCATGCCCAGGAGCCACAGTTTCTCCCAAAATTAAGTATCTTTTTCCCCTACAAGTTAACGAATGCATATTAAATACTCACAAACTACTTTAATATGCATTCTTTCTTAGTAGGGCTACCTGGGACACTAGACTGTCCCTTTAATTTTATTTCCTAAAGCTACATCACCAGTATGTTACATGGGGGACACCACAATTACTAACGATCTACAAATGCGGTGTAAATGAACCAGCCATACCCTCACACAATAACCCGTATCAGTAGGCAAAATGAACCATCTAAGCTATATGTGCTATAGAGCTTGTTCTGCACCAACAGATTGTCTATAGGTGTGAAAGATAGTGTGATAATAAAATAATCATTTCACTTTTCCCAAGCACACCTTGAGAAGTAATACCCTACCCATACTGGCTAATTTCTTTTTAGTGCATTAAGGAAAATGGATGTACATGTATTGGTCCAACGAAAGATTAGTTGAAGGTGATACCTTTTCTTTATTTACAGTCCCGCAAACTTTCAGGCCTTCAGATGAACTAGAAACCCAATGTCCCAATGTCTGTCTATACCTTTTTCCAATGTTTTCCCAACAAAGGTATCACCAGATTGTGCTACTGTTTTAACTTCACATTCTAGGAAAACGCTTCATTTACTGCTTAACTGCAATAGCCCTTAAATAACCTTTTAAAGGGTTTTCTAGTTTTATGCTGTAAGGGTTTCTTTGTGCACTGCAGTAAACATATAAAACTGCATCTATAACTATATATTTTAGAATTATTCTTAAAATGTACAGAAGACATTTCCAACAGACGCGGGGACATTAACTTAAATGGTATAAATAAAACCCAATCAAGGCATCATAAAACAAAAATGATGACGTTATTAAGTGACAAATAAATTACATGGTGCTAAAAGTCTTTGACTCACTCCTTAGTATCACTTTAAATAGGAAAAGTTGCTCAAGCGAAAGCTTAGTGGTGTGCGGTGAGATTCGATAGTCCAAAATGATGAATCCTCGGCACATGTTCCAGATGTTTGGCTGGGTATACACTACGCAAACAGATCCTTTCAGCATTAACCTTTTCACACTTGAGGCTTCAGAAGTCCAAGGCCGGTGTCTGCGGTTAATACTATTAAGGAGCACAGAATGCTAAGGTTACGGAGTATTCTACTCACTAAATATACACCAATATGATATCAGACTGCTCATCTACTGATCTATATTTCTTGAAGTCATTTCTACCTACACGTGTTGGTAGTGGTGTCAGCTGTCAAGCACCATCTTGGAGCTGCGCCCATTCTGGCCCAAATATATAGGTGACCTAGGCAGCTGCTGAGGACCCTGAGATAGTATTGAACATATCCTTCAGGTTCTCTCCTATGTTAGTAAGTGCATGTAGCAGGCTGGTGCTAGAGACACGGAGAGCCTAGGGTAGTGGAGACCCTACAGCTGCCCCTGCCTGACTCTGCTATTTGGCCACCATTATATCTACTACCTCTGTGATCGTTATATTTTGGCCTAAATATCATCACATCAAGTTGAAATCAGATCTACACTGAAAAACATAATTTTGGTTTTTAACCAAGTTAAGCAGCTTTGAAAATGGTTATAAAAACATTTGAGCTGAAGTTTTCCAGTGTAAAGAGCTGACCATTTCATGAGACAGTTGCCCAAAATGCAATGCTCAGCAACACGCTGGCTTAAAACAAATCAAACATACAAAATAGCCCACGGAAACAATAACTACAGTGTTATTACCCTGGAGAATCGTTTACTATAAATATTATATAAAATAGTCTTTAGTCTCTTGCTTAGTTAACTTTGGCAGACAAGACCTTTAAAAAGCCCCTGACATATAATTTGTGTATAAGTTCGATACATTAGAGCGCAGTCACTCTTAGTTCTACTTAAAGGCAGCAGGAATCTATTGTATTTATAGCTGGTTGGTTGTTTTATGCCTTGCTTCATTATGCTGAAATAAATACACCAAGCAAATGTGTATATAAATATACAAATTAGCCATCAAGACGCAGTAGTTCACCAGTTACTCTTCAATCCTAATCCATCCAACGTCATTTTAAGATACAGCTGTAAGGAGCCTTGTGTTCTCTTTAACTACAATACACCTTGAAGGTATGATGGCCTCCTCTATCTGTCATGGTAACTGCATTTCCGGTAGGTCTGCGATGTTTCCAGACTGGGTTTGATGCTGAGGATGAAGAAAATAGCCCATGGTGCTCTGCTGTGAGATATGAGGCTGCTGGAAAATGTGTTGGGTCTGTCCAGTTTGCATTGACTCGTGAGGCTGCATCTGGAAAGAGTGAAGAACAGACTGGGGTTCATGGAAAGGAAGATACAACATATTAGCCTAAATCCTCAAACAGTATCCCATCTCCATTCATCTGGAAAGAAGTTGAGGACATGTTGGAAGGCGTCCTGATGAGAGCTTACAGAAGAAAGAATATATTTTCTATGTATGTTGCAACATCAACATCAGCCTCACCAAAATCATCAGAGTGGTTTTCACAGCTTCATTCTGGAACTGGAGGTTCATTATTTAACACCACTGACAGAACTGTTCTGCTTTTAAGGATAGATGTATATACTACACATTGACTAGTCATCTACTCATCCAATCATAGATTTGAGCTAAACCCTTCACAAAATATTTTCATTGCTGCTATAGAGAACCTATATGAGAAGATCTATTGAGGTACATGCCCTCTTGAGCGTGAGAACGCGCTTACCTGAAGGTACAAATGCTGCGGCTGGACCTGTTGCTGCTGGCAGGGATGGAGGTGAACCGCTGAGTGGGGCTGCTGCGGGGTGAACGAGGCCTGAGGGATCATAACTGAAGGCGTATAAGATGGGGTGGGCGGAGCCGATATCACCGCGCTGCATGTGATTGGCTGCATTTGTAAGGATCGAGGCCTCATTTGCTGATCTTGTACAAATCTGTGCAGAATAAAATGAAGAGTTGGCAAATAATAATAATAATATTATTTGAAGTTGAGTTATTTGTTGTTGTTAAACTTTCTTACAATTCAGAAAAAACATATCAAATGTCATTCATGTTTTACGGTTTTAAGATTCTCTGCATTAAAGAAGAAATGTTTCATGGGAATGTTTTTGTCTGCACACAATCAGGGGAATTAGGATAAGATTACATTCTTCACTGACTTTCATATTTGTGAATAATCTTATGAACCCTTGGTAGCATTACATATGTTATGCATTAGCTAGTACCTCAGTTGCCTGTCCTGGTTGTAGTCTGCTGATGGTTGTCTGTCTCCGGTCTCAGCTGGTACCCTTGAAGGGGCAGTGGTGGGGTGGGTCTGGGAGAACATCATGGTATTCCCGTAGATGGGCATCACAATGTTACTATGAGCCTGGACCGACAACGCTGACGGTTGTGCTTGATTCCCTCTCATCAGCCTCTGATGCCGTTGCTGCTGTAGCTGCTGCTGGTGCTGTTTCTGTAGCTGCTGCTGCTGCTGATGTTGCTTCTGCAGCTGCTGCTGCTGCTGTTGTAGTTGCTGCTGCTGCTGTTGGAGCTGCTGGTGCAGTTGCTGCTGCTGCTGTAGCTGCTGCTGCTGGTGCTGCTGTGGTGGAATCGGCTGCTGCGGGTGTGATGGTTGTACTTGGTGGTGCTGATGAGACTGTTGATGTTGTGGATGATGCTGCACTTGAGGGTGTTGCTGATGTGTTGGATTCTATATTTTATGCATCAAACAATGTAGATAAGTTAAAAATATCGACTAATGTTAAAAATACAACTATGGTTTGCTGGATGGTGGTTTTGATACAATTTAAAGTCAAATATCTCTTTGATTCAACAAGTAAAACAGAAATCTTGACACATTCATAGTAAAAAGATATACATTTTAGATTCAAGGTTTACGTGTTGTCAGGATAATCATGATATATATATGATAAGATTTGTGCTAGTGGCAGAGATTCATACCTGATTTGATGTCACATACTGGTGTTGTGAGGACACACTAGACCCACAGAAACGTTTAGAAGAGCCCATGACATTCTGAGACTTCTTCCCTATGTCCACACTTGGCCTACCCACTGCCGCTGTCTGAGTCGGCTGCCGGGACACTCTTCTTGGATCTTGTTGCTGTGGTACGCTATTAAATGCCATGGTCATGGGCTGCATCAACATCTTAACAGAAAGAGAGAAGAAACGGAATTAGTCAATATTTCATCAACTTATCCATGGAATTAACAACAGAAGAGCATGAAGAAAGCCACGATTTTTCCACTCATAGGATGAAGGGAAAATGTGTGTGAATAAATAATTGTTAATGTGCATACAGTTCAGAATTTGTTAAATGACGTTTATCAGGAACTACCTCACCAATAAATGTTAATCTTTTTTTTCTCCATTCTCTTCTGGTACACGTAAAATTTTTATTTTCTAACATTTCCATGGTGTCATGGGTGCAATCATTTCAATAAAGGCTTGATGGCTACCACAAAATGTTGTCATCTCTCCTGTCCCCCATATATAATTAAAATATTTAATCCAGCTGGGGATAACACGGTCCTTGTTCAATTGTGCACACAATAAAGGCTGCTTTAGTTGGTCGATTCTAGAATAGAAGGCAACCCCATTTAGAGGGTTCCACGTTACCTGCATATTGGAATCCTGCACTAGTTGAAGTTGCTCTTTGATCACATGGAGCTCCTCTTGTTGTGTTTTGATGTCAGCTTGCAATATTCGTGTTCTTTCCTCCAGCTGCTCTTTAAGTTGATTTACCATCCCTAGCTGGGAATTGTAGGGGTATACAGGCTAAAAATGAAACAAAATAAAACTGTTAAAAGATTTTTTCTGACCATCAAAAGATATTGTAAAGTATATGAATGGTAAATTGGAACAACCATGGAGCAAAGTTTGGAGACGTCAAAACTTTTCAATGGTTTCTACAGTGATTTCTCCAGATACGGTGCTTTCCAACAAAATTGTTATAAATTATAGGTATATAGTGGCGGGTAAATGCCAACCTTATGAACATACTGGAGTTTTAACACGTAACAATGTACATTTTTAATTTCTGGCTATTTTGTTAAGGAACAGATCTTCTATGACAAGAGCCCTTCTTTAATCTTATACAATAACAGATCTGTTCAGTTACTGACTCTAGGCTTATCTAATAAAACCCACTGAAATATAACTTAAAAACCAGGTGGGTTCTATCATGCATTCTAAGAGGACCCTTTATGTCAGGGCATCTGATAATCCCCCAGTGCAGAACATATAACATTTACCAAAATAGCCTGTTGTGTTGCAATTGCTTGTTGTGCAACGTGATGTTGAGATAGGTGTTCAGACGGAGCCTGAGGTATTAATACAGACTGGAAAAAGAGCAGAGTAAACACATCAAATGAAAGAATAAAAAATTCAAATAGCAATTAAAAACTCTCCCTCGTGTAATTTAAGCTTAGCAATAAGGAAATCAGATGTCCACAATTGTGAACAAAGTTATGGAGAAAGGGAGTGGTGGGATAGTGGATGGCAAAAAAGGGATAGTGAAGAAGATGAGTCAGAAGGAGGGCAGCCCGAAAGTGACATAAAACATTATTATGTATTTTCATACATACATGTTATATTTTTACCAAACGTACAATTTCCGCCATAATTTTAAATGACTGCCCGTTTAATCTTTTGTTTTCACGCTATCAATGCTTTGTTAAAATGGATAAGTCAATGTGAAAATCCTTCATTCCACAATCAGTTGAAGCGGATCTTTTGGCTGGTACCTGATTTGCACTTGGTGTCATTCTCATCTGAGGTTTATCTTGTTGGCTCAGTTGCAATGAATGTCTGGAGGGGGTGCTGGCCTCGGTATGCCTCATTGATGAGGTGGCTAGAATGAGAGAACAAATAACCTGAAATTTGAAGAGTGGCAATAGACAACGGGAGTTATATATAAACAGCAATTCTGCTACAAAGTAGTAAAAGCGGAGCAATCAGAAGACACATTGGTCGCTGTACTGACTGCTTCACGTATACCACTTTGCTCTAGAACTGCTTTCTATACATAACTCTCAGAATGTATCACTCCAATATTCAGTTCTTCCCTGG
This sequence comes from Spea bombifrons, assembly GCF_027358695.1. Taxonomy (NCBI): domain Eukaryota; kingdom Metazoa; phylum Chordata; class Amphibia; order Anura; family Pelobatidae; genus Spea; species Spea bombifrons. Next base: position 30,346,413 of record NC_071094.1, read on the forward strand.
CCGTAGTGACATTTAGTGGCCAACCCACTGAATAACTAGATAATAATAATACTCATGTGTTGGGAGATCATTGGGTCAGCCATGACTGGTTGAACCCCATAGGAATTGTAGACAGGGGTAGTCGAGGGTAATCTTTATCACCCAGCTATTGTAAACTAAAGACAAAAACTTTGTCTGGTATTGCTCGTGCAGCTGCAGGTTTTCATTGGCATTTACTATATATATATATATATATATATATATATATACTGTCTATTTATTTGATAAACCAAACTCAACATCTATAATAGAAGCCAAGCATGTTTTGCATGTTTAGCGTTTCTTGCAAATGAATAAATAACTTAATACATACAGGCAGAGTCGGAGAGAGCTGTATGAGAAGATCTTCGTGAACTATGGGATGAAACAGACACTCTGTCCCGGCTCGTTTCTTGGTTAGCTGTGCACTGTCTGATGTCTAAGTAAGCATTCTGACTCTGGAAGAGAAAGGAAAACAGGGGCTCCTTGTCAAAATGTGCAGGGGTGCTATAAATCATGGCTATGTAATGAGTCCTTAGCGACAGTGAACAGACCCAAAAGATATTTTCCAAAATAAAAAACCCCTAGTAGCTCCTCGACCTGCTGGACACCCACAAATGTATTAATAGACTATTGTAGACATCAGGGATAGGGACGGTAATTCACTGCGATCTCAAAGATAAAAATGTGGCATAAGGGGGTTTATTCACTAAAGATACATGGAGGGATTTGTTGTTTTACTATCGCTTGACTGTTCAGAAGAACTTTAAAGAATTCTTACTGATTTAACTATGCATTATACAGGGCCAGTCAAGCTATTCCTGCAGCAGAATCTCATCACGGATAGACCTTCATAATGTATAGTCTAGGAGCTGCAACAAAACTCTTGCCTTTAGTGAATAGACCCCAATGAGAAACATTTAAAAATAAACTTGGTTGGCTGAGATTGCAGGGAAAATGTATGCTTTGGTAGATCAGACTTATAACATTCGTACATAACTTTGTACCTTTAGCGCCGAATCGGCTAATTCTAACGTTGATTCTTCCAGTCCCAGATCTCTTCTTCTTTCAGCTCGAACCTCAGCATAGCTGTAGAAATGATTATATATTCATGAAAATGTAATATACAGGGTGTATATGCAAAGGGAAAGTGCAGCACATATGCTGGAAGTGCTGACATTGGAGAGACTGACCATAAACCAGGTGCGGAAGAAACTGATGATAGACGAAACAGTGCCAAATAACACACGGGGAACGTGAATGTTAATAGTTGCACTTTGTCATGTGCGTGATGGATGGCTTTTATCACTTTCGCACGTAAAATATGAGAAAGAACACGAGAAAGAGCAGTTCACATCTCTAATCAAAAATACATAATATTATCCAATCAAGGAAAAAAGAACATATTCCGCTTCTGCTGCTAGAGGGCGCTATTTACTGTATTTAAAACAGGCGCTCACGTACACAAATTCTTAAATATATATACGGTAACACATAATCAAGATCACATCAAATAACACTTCATTTTATATACAATTTTATAAATTGATATTTTTATTTATCACACATAATTGAGTTTTAGTACTTAAAAAGATTTATTTCAGTCCCGTAAATACTGCAGCCTTTAATTAATGCAGAAGCAAATGAATCCTTTTAGCCGTCGCTAATTGGTTTAACTTGTTGACAAGTTATGCCTTTTATATAAAAGGTTCACTTCTAGCCTTCTCAAGCTGCAACTCACATAGCGATCCAGAACACAAAGTTAAGAAGACCAAGTTACTCTTATGTTTAATAATAGCTGTGGAAGGAATATAGCTGTATAGCCAAACTATAACTATGCTGTGTCAGGGTGTACACGATAGTGAATAAAGACAATAGATCACCATGTCAGAAACATGCACCTTTTTGCCCCAATGTGTGGGTGAAGGGGCAGATTCTCAAGGTCACAGAGTCTGGAGGTGACTTCTTTTGCTAAGACTCTTAATTTCATGCTTTTGCTGCCAGTATGTTATGGTTGATATCCCTGCTTCAATGCAGGTGACTCAATTAAGTATATAGTTAAATAATGACAAAGCAGGGTTTCCATGAAGACGGGTATTACAGCTATTTGGTTAGTAATTACATAGAATCTCTGGCTACTAAAGGGTCAATGTTTAAAGAGTCTCAGGGTCAGCTCATTTAGAAAGTTCCCAGGTATAGAGATGGATGTGGAACCCAAGCCTTGAAAGGCAAGGTGCGAGGGGTTAATTTAAACTACATTCACTCTATCTACTTTTTATTAATATCCACCCGATAACAATGATTTGCTGTCCCGTTTTGTTTGTAGCTATTTTGTCACCTAAGCGCTGGTAACATTGTTTTTAACTGTTTTTACATCAATCAAGGTGGGACTTTATGCCAAAATGAACCTGGAATCCCAATCCAGCCCTGACGGATAATTCAAAACAATATATTGTCCTACGCAATGTCCTTCTAAGGGAAATAAACTGAACTTGAAAGACACTTTCAAATATTATATAAAGAGAATAAAAACGTAAAAAATTCCAGAGACATTATGAAAAAAAAGTTTTCATGTCTTGCTAGTAAATACCAAAAATTCTTCGAAACATATTTTGAATGCCAGGTATGCAGATAACAGACAGAGAAAGACAGAGTAGTACTTGGAAGCACAAAACGCCCTTTATCCACTAAAAAAAGAGTTGTGGTTTCCATGTGTTGACTTCACTGAACTCTATAAACAGCCACCATCATTGGGCTGACCCTGTATATGAACAAAACTAATGAAAATAAATCTGAATTTTCATTTCTTTTCATTCTTTTTTACACTCTCGCCCTCTCTCTCAATCACGCATACTCTCTCATAGAGAAAGAGAAGTGTTTCTGCACAAATCCAGGAGGTCTTGACAATGCAGCGGATAGTGGGGAGAAGCGGACCAAGACAGAAGAAACCAGAAGACAGGAGAAGCGAATAACAAGAAGCAGAGCCGCAGGAAAGGAGATGGGGACATGGAAGTGATTGGCGGAGAAGGTAGGGAGAGATTGACAGAGAGTGAGAGGACAGTGAGAAGGTGAGTGACAACAAATGTAGCTTCCAAATGGGAAACGGGAAAAGCCCTCCGAACTTCATTCTAAACCTAAAAAGGCGGGAAATTAAATGTGTTGTCCGAAAAAGGATGGACCAAAAACGAAACATAAAAACTGTCAGAATGGTCCACGTGCACAAGTCTAGTTGGAATAGCTGGATTTCACCTTCACCCTTTGCATTAGGCATCATACAGGGTCAGCTCAGCCCTTCTCACTGGGGAAAGTTGGCCCTTCAAATGAATAGTGAAAAGAGGGGGTTGAAACCACAACTCCCATCAGCTGCGGATACACCTCACAGTACTCAGCTCAGATGGCCCCTGTGATCTTAAAATCCTCATAAGTAGTAGTAGAAGTATGTTTATTGAAAACGATACCTGACGACTGTATGAGTGCAGACGATAAACTCCGGCTTTGAGTTCCACTGATGGTATGTTATGTAGTAATGTGTCTGGAGCCAGATCCACTGCTGGCCTTTGGTGAGAAATCTGTAGTAACAAGACTTTCCCTTTCCATACTGCATCACTGGTTTCCAACAAACAAAACAAAGTAACAGATGTTAGACATAGTGAAAAAAGTAAGAAGCAGTACAAATAACAGTCCTGTTAATTCCCTGTGTTAATGATATTATTCATTATTATCTTTTAAATATACAGCGGCAACAATTTATGCAGTTCTCGGTTATTCTTACTCTAGGAAAAGGGAGTACCCCTGCCTATGTGAAAATACATGAACTAGAGAGTAAAACATATCTTTTATTATTAATAATCTTATAAAATCACACTTTCTTATTTCATATAGAGAAGAACGTGCAATATGAACCCACAGTAGACCCCAACACCAGGATCTCCCTGTGACCTACTGAGGTTACAATTGTTTCCATAAAATTAAGTGAACGCCTGCCTATCCATCAAAGGGAGCCTGGCTTACTCTGAGGCTATCACTAGACTAACAGCTAAACTCCGGACTCAACTATAAAACAATTCAATGAAGGAGTCCCTAATAAATAGAGAAGACTGGGAGCTTTTATTCAAAAATGTTCCTGCCTAAAAGAATTAGGCTAACTAATACGAGAGGTATAGATCCATCTAGCTATATAAAATGGCAGCGTAAGACATTAAGGATAGGGGGCCGTGCTTGCAAGCTTACCATTACCTCTAATTGCACACACTAACCCTTACATTGGCTGCAACCAAAGAGGAATAGTAACTTCACGCAGAGGGGGGATAACTTAAATGTTGTGAAATTCATATCATCATACAGATGGCTTATATGATCTCTAAACTCAATTACATAGGTATATTAACATGAATATGAATATGAATTTTTTAGTGGATGCGTTGAGATCAAGTTTGCGTTTCTAATCCACATAAGTCGCTCTTAACCGGTAATCAGACTTTTCAAGGTTTAGGGTCACTGCAGTGTTTCAAATCAGGGATGGTTTTATAGTCAACCTACGGGGCTATATATATATATATATATAGGTATACTCTAAGACTGCATATATCTGGATGATAATCTTTTTGGCTTAACACCATCTCTGGATATGAAATCTCAGCCTGATGGAGAGTTGGAACATTATCACAGAATGAAAGTAATGCATTTTTGAAAAGACATCTATTTCTCAGTAAGTAATGGGAAAACAACTTACAGTGTACATGGCACCTTGCTAGGAGCTCCAGGTCATCTGCATGATAATAATCATAGCCTGACGTCCCAAGCACTTCGAAGGGTAGGTAACCAATTATAGGTGGAGCCCTGGAAGAAGAACATATGTTAACAGAAGCTACAGCTTTAGCTGGTAAACTTACGAATACAATATTTAGATTAATAGCAGTCTCTTCTGGCATGAAGTAATGAGATCCACTTTCATTGGAATCTTCAGACATTTCTAGTAACAATTGTGTTTTGCTAAGCAAGGTTATCTTGTGACGCTCACTCACTTACTGAAAACAATAGTTCATCAGAGGGACAAATGTAATCACATTATAATGATTCCTACATACACTCATCCATCAGAGTCTATTGCCTCCTGGGCTGGAGGTAGGATGTGCTGAATAGCTACCTGCAAAGGGGTAGGACTTGGGTGGAAAGAAGGGATGGGGGATTTAAGCCTGCTTTGTGGCTTGGGAATCAGTTGTGATCTCCAAGGAATTTCATATCATTTCTAGGAATAATCCGACAGAATGAATCATCTTCTTTAAAGGACAAACTCGCTAATATCCCGCACAACCACAGATTCTGGCAAAGCTCATTAAAACATTCAGTTCTGATTGATTAAAATCCTGAGTTCTAACCAGAGTTGAACTGGTGCCTAAAACGACATTGTTAAAATAATGCAAAAATATGAAACGTGCCATGTTTTCACGATGTGCAGGTAAGTAAATTCACCTTAAACTGCTTCCTCTAATCTGCTGCATGCACTAAAAGCAGAATCTGCTTGATAAATTGGAATAGATGGTGGCTGCGCAGCGTACCGTTAATCAGCTCTTCTTTATTCACTGCAGCATTATTTCTTCCATTAGTTTTATGACTTAAAATAGCAGTAACATTGAACTCCTTTGTATTCAATATATAACACAGCTGAAACATGGATTAACGCTCTCAATGATGTTATGTTCCTAAAAGTAACTCCCGCATCACCATTACATACTCGGCCACTCTCCTGTTTTTATCCTGGACAGTCCCAAGAACAGATCTTGCTTAGTGTTTAGTAAAGTTTCAGCAGCCAGGATGACATTACCGCTGGTACACTGAATTCAATATATGAGCACCTGATTTTACTCTTATTCTTTCATCTATTCCATTACATTTTAAAGATTCTGCATTGGTTTGCCGGATATTTGTGGAGAGACAACATGGACGTAATGATACTTATCGATGGGACAGTCATGATCAGAGGATCTCCCAATTCGGTCAGCAATATATACTGGCCTAGGATGACTAGGCTTGGACCTAGCAGGTCCGGGGGGCAGCAGTCTCTGCAGCAAAACCAAGGGGGAGATCAGCCTCTAGAGCAATCAACCCCTCCTGGTGTGTTGCTGCCTTATGGACTGGTTACAAGGGGATCTCAGATCTCCCCAACTGGCCTATTTACGCTATGAAGGCCTGTGCTGAGCTGACACAGGCCTTCAAAGCCGCCATTCAAAGTCACTGTGCTCACTTAAGACATGAATGCAGATGTGAATGCACAGTGGGCAGCTTAGGGCTCTGCCCTGGGTCAGGCTTAGGGTACGGCCCTGGGTCAGGCTTAGGGCTCTGCCCTGGGTCAGGTTTAGGGCTCTGCGCTGGGTCAGGCTTAGGGCAGCCTCAGAGGGAAATACGTCTCTCAACACACCAAAAGCGAGATAGTGGGGCTGCTAGGTGGGACAGCGACCGAATATCAGGACTGCCTGCTGAAAATACGGCATTTAATAAGTGTGTATAATATTATTTTATAGCAAAAAAGACAAAAAAGACCATTTTATTACCAGTATTTTTTTATGTTAGTTTGTTGATGTGTTTCAATCATATTATATAAGATGGAACCTAGACTAATTTATATTTGTCACCTATTTTATGTGACCATGCTACATTTGTATGGAGAAGACGTGCAACAAATATCCTTAAAAATATCATTAAATATTATTTAACATTTACTTTCATGGTTGCCCTAAAGCTATATATATATATATATATATATATATATATTGTAACTGGTATGGCATATTCTTCTGACAGTAAAAAGGTTAAAGGAACTGTATGCGCTAACACAAAATATAAAAGCAAATTTGCCATACTATGTGGCGAGTGTGTCGAAATAATTCCTATTGTGTTTTTATTAGAGGCACCTTCCGCTAATACTATATTATTAAAGAGCCCCTCCCTTTGCATGTATGTTATCAAAACATTTTTATTCCATAAACTTCCTTTCTGAGTTCTACATCGCGGTTTCACGGGTCTCTCGCAGTGTATTCTAGAACGCCTGAACGTCGCTTTTATCGCTGTTGGCGCCTGTGTTGTATGTCGCTGCAACTCTTAAAGCTGCACTCACCCCAATAACAAAATGTACTAGAACTGAATGGGTCGACCTATTTTCTTTCTAAAGGCTTTTGTGACCATGCTATGAATTTTTATGTTTAGTCGACAAAGTGCATATGAAATGGATGAAGCATCATTAGCGTACAAAGAGGTATTCATATTAAATGTATAAAAGTGCTTGCATAATTTTGGGCCACGGCTGAGTCAGTTCCATTATGGAGTGTAATGCGGTGCATTTCTGTTTAGCACTGCACACGCCGCACTAGCCTCAGATTTACTGCATTAAGAAAAAAATATAGACAAGATGTTGGTGCCTTAAATCATAAAGGTGTATGCATTCATGGGCGTTTGTCTATTTTCTGGGTCAAAATGTAACTCAATGAGATCGCCATGTACCTAGAGCGGATGGTGTGAATGATTTTCTCCAGTTTAACAGATTATAGGCAAGATATTTCAGCTCAACTCAATGAACCCCCCATAAGGCTCTCCTGGGTGCTGATAAATAATAGCTGTTAATCAGAGGTAGAAAATCAACTAAATAAGCTAAAGAAGAAGATAAAACAAATGGTCCAGACTCCAGCTCCAACAGAGCAGCCCAAGACTACATCTATCCCAAAGCCCAGCAAATCAATAAAGAACGCGTACCCTTTCCCACCACACACACCGCGACAGAAAGCCCAAGCCTGCAAGACATGAAAATTCTAGTAGCTTGTAAATTATTCCATTTATCCTATAACCAAATATGAAATTGCAAGATAGAAACCCCCCAAATAAATGCCTACATGTACAGTTTATTTCTACAGCAAGGCATTCTCGGCCTGATCTTTTTTTCTAATGTTTTCATGTACTTGGCCAAGAAGAAGGAATCTGCAGCGATATTTTCAGAAATATGTCTTAAAAAATGTATTATTTTAAATACGTTACCCGTATATTTTGCATTTGCCTTATATTCAGTCTGTCTGGGTCTGAACGTTGTGTTCTTTTGTTTGATAGTAAAATAATTTAATGTACACTGGACAATGCTCTTTGAAATGCCAACTCTGAATCTGTCTGATCATTTATTATACAAGCACAGAAGCACTTAGAATATTTTTGATGAGAGCATTAATGTAAAAGTATATAAAATTACAATATATTTCACAAAGCTTTGCAAATGCTGTAATAATAAAAGTACCTCAAAGACGTTGTCATTTTCCTTCTCCTTGAATGTATTATTAATTATTATATTTATTTACATTACATTTCATAGAGTCCCGGTATGGGGTATATGTGCTATTAGATTATCAGCGTATTACTAAAACAAAAGGAACTTCAACAAGCTAGCGAGCAACCGGTCTCAATCTAGCTACCCCTAAGAAGCTTTCAACCGGCACATTCTATGCCCGGAAGAGATGATATCTGTACCTCCTGTATCTCTAACCAAAGAAACCTTCAGAAAAACACATCTCAGTTCCTAAAATTCCACTTTTTCAATCTATTTTTGAAGTAGCCTTAAAAAGTGTACATTACTTATAACTAGGGGGGCCACATCGACCATGTGCTCCGGGATGCGTATAATTTTCCCCTATTCCTGACCAGCAAAGATAAAGTTCTGCCCTGCAGTTTGTTTGATCATGCATGTGTACTTGGATGTGTACTTGTGTGTGTGAGCATGGATGTGTAATTGTGTAAGTGGGGTGAGATGAAGTGTGTGTTAGTGAGTATGAGTAAGTGTGTTTTTTTGTGTAAGTGTGTTTACCTATGTTGTTACGTTGGAAAGGGGGGGCAATGTTGGCACACACTAGCTGTTGAAGTTGCCTGGTCTTCACAAGGCTGTGGTTTTGCATAGAACACTAAATATTGTGAGATATTTTTTTTAAAAGAAAATACATTAGAATGTATATTAAAAATATACATTTCTAAAAAAAACATTAAATGTTGGCAGCTGCCGTGGCTCTGTATATATAAGATATATTTACCAGGGAAGGGTAAAGGTGTCAGCTTTAAGCATGCGCCACCTCATCATAACAGCATTAACCATTTTGCATTTGTAAACTAGGACATTTTTTAATTGGAGATTCACACCTTTTCCACCATCTCCCAAAGCCCATTTTTATAACACAAATGTCCTTGCCCTGGGTGTGTATATGTACTTAAAAGGTGCGGCCATCCTGACACATTTCTCTTCCTTTTGTGTTTATGCTGAGCCAGGTCTGATAAAGATTACTGTGCCCAAACAAATGAAGCAAGAGCGTATTTTATGCATTTACAAACGTATCATTTGGAAGTATTTTGCCCTCTGCCTCAATGAACCCCTGCACATAAAGCATAAAGTCTAACAGATTGGTAGACAATGCTCGGCTTGATATTGCTGAAGGACGATTAACAATACTTGAATAAAATATTCAAAAAAATACATTTTCATTTTCCACTTACTCAATAATTGTTGTAGAAATATGAAGTGAAAACGTAAGGTAGGGCTAATTCTCAAATTTATTTCTAAAATGTGGCTCATTAAAGGATATGTAGGAACTTTGGGATTTTTGAGGAGCCAGCATAGGAACTCTCCAAACAGGCTGGTCCTACCATATAGGCAAACCCAGGGATGGACCAGTAGGCGTTATTATGAGGTTCTTTTCCATGTCCGCAAGCAAGTGCATGCAAGACAGGGGTGCTGGAAACACAGTTTGCCCAGGGTACCAGAAAACCTACACTTAGCCCTTGGTTGTGTATGTAAGCGATACTGACTGACAGAGGGGTTTACTCCGTGATCCTTGGTACATCATCAAACATCAGCTCTTACAACGGCTCGAGCCAGCGTAACAATTATCCGCACAAAGCAATCGAAATGGGATGGGAAGTTTTACCTGTGATCCAAAAACAGAAACTTCCATTCTAAACTGTGTCTTGATGTGAATTCTTCACACGGTTCCTCTATGTTGCACAATTCCTGCAAAAAGAATACAGGGTTTGTGATAGAAACGTTGAAATACTTAAAGAGATTTAACAAAGGACAGGAGAGGAGTTTATTTAAGGAGAATAAAAAGAGGCCCACAATCTAAAACTAGATGGGCTGAATGGTTCTTATGCGTCATCAGACTCTGTTTCTGTGTTTCGATGTCCTTGTATACTTTAAGAGTATTCATAGTAAATTTCCTTGTATGCTCCTGTTATTCATATACTCTGATATTCACAACAGCTGAAAACAATAAGCTATCCTTCTTTTCCGTACTTAGATTAGAAGCCTTTGCTGGTCTCCTACGCTATGATCTGGTTATTGTGCACTCAAAATAATAGAATAAATACACAGGGATTCGGAGTGCCTTGTAAAACCTCTTTTCATCCTATATCGTGACTGCACTCACCTTCAGAAACTGCGGTGTAACAAGCCTAACCGTGGCTACAAGACATATCTGTTCCTCGTTGGCAGACCGGAATGCCCTTGCAACAGCTGACTCAAAGCCATTATACGAAGATGTAGGCACTGTAATACAATGTGACAGACACCCACATCAGCAAATATTACCACCATATATCTTGTACAGATCATAATACAAGTGACCTTCTCTTAGAAGTTCAGGTGAACGCAGATTGTACAGTATGATCTTATCAGACTCGTCAATCACGGACAAAACACAGGAAGACAAGTTAGCCTATTCCTCAGGTTTGTGACCTTGCAAAAGTCAATTTAAGTGTTGCGTGTATATTATTCACACACTATTATTATTAACTTAATAAAACGCTTAAAAAAAAAACACCTATTCAGAAAAACACAAAACCTGCATTCTCGATAAAAAAACATCTTTGAAATATACAGACCCCCGAAGTCTCCACAACACCATGACTGTAATCAAATTGTCATTCCTCTCCTATGTCAATCAAGTAGCCATTCACTTCCTATCTGATTCCCTCTCTACCTAATAGATTGTAAGCTCACAAGAGAAGACCATATTCTTCTTTTGTACTACTATGCCTTAGTTTTCAAGGTATTGGTCATTTTGTATTCTCATTGTAATAGTGCTGCAGATTCTCTCTTATTGTAATAATGCAATGGAATCTACTGGTGCAAAAAGTATTAATAATGATAAAAATTTAATCTCCAATTAAAAATGTTTAAGAATGGATGTAAGATACATTTGGACATATCCTATGGAGTTTTCAGAAAAACTATGCTAAATAATGTACAATTTTACTCAATTGATTACATGTCAACATATGCGGTTAGGTGCTCGCATTCACAAGAAACACTTAGAGAAATGGTCTTTGCCAGCTAGCAATGGCGTTAATGTAGCCACTTAATACACATTTTCTGTAAGTGATTATGTTAAATGGAAAATGTGGTTTAAATCTCAGATTTGCACCACATGAGATCACATTGGGATACCATTGTGTAAAACAAGAAGCTGTCTGGTCAGATGAGAGTTTTTGTACGGCTCCGATTTGTCAAGAAAAGTGTGTAGGTTGTATCAGATTAGTTTAACAGTGTAGAGACACCCAACTTAAGCTTCTTAAAGTACAGCTTGCGGTCAAATCACGTGCCATTGACAGTGACTCGTTGACACTACAAATCGAGTGGTCCTCAGAGTCACCGTTGCCCAAGCAAACATGAGGAACTCAACTCAAAATCACAACTGAAGCCAAAAAGTTAGTGGAAATTGGTGATGTCTGAAGTAAGGTGAAAGACCCATGAAACTCAATAAAATCTCAGTAAATGTCAGGGTTATTCTTATGCCAACATGGTATCAGAGCGCCCTGTCAGTGCTGGATACAACAGGCTCTCCGCAATGTGTAATATAAAAACATACACAGCTTAAGTCAAATCATAAGTGGGTATTTCCTGTCATAAAAGTAGAAATGCTCAATGTTACTAAAGAAAATATACTGGCATTAGTCACGCTGGCATTAGGAATAATGACATTAGTCATACGGCTGATGCTCATCTGATAATTAGCTGATTAAATATGGATACTCATTATGGGAGCTTGTTATTAACTTCACAACAAAGTTGATTGCGCATGTCATTACATTACGATACACTGCTTTCTTCTTTAAGTAATGCATTCGTCTCGTTAACAGATTGAACATTTACTGCAAAATAATCGACGCTACAGTTCCACTAGATGCATTGTGAATAGCATTCAGCCAGGTATTTAGGGATGGGGCTGGGATGAGCCCTTTAGTGCTCATTTTTTGCTTGTATGAAAATAAATTAAAAACTTTAAAAAAAAAGGAAATAATTAATTTATGCCCAAAGGAAGCCAATGCATTTTTTAATGGGAAAAAGCTGTGTCATACTCATATGCTAAATCTTCTGTATATCTATATCCACACATATATTATATCAATATATCTAGAGGTAGATAGACACATAGATCGGCATTCTATGATTCCCTTTCATTTATTACCCAACATCAATACTCACCATGTGTAAAAAACTTAAAATCTACAACAAATTTGACATATTCATATGTTGGGGGCTCATTAGGATCGAGGCTTCCTCTTGCCAGGTGACAGCAGAACTCAACTTGTTTTTCATCTTAAAAAGAAAAGAAAAGCGGTAGGTGTTATTTAGTGCTGGTTATACATGTGCCATTTATTGCTGGTTCTTTTTATGGAGTCTATGGAAGACAAATGGATGTGGCTTAATGATAACCATGGCCTTTTACGCCTTAATCTGACCAGCACATTTTCACAGATTTTTCCTATGAAAATAAGTTACTATGGATGTCCATTAGAAAACGCTAATCATCCACATATGGTCTTTTTTGACCATTTCCTAAATTGAAGAGCCCCACATCCCACCATTGCCTATTCCCTGTCCTTTCTCCATACATCTAATGCACTCTCTACCGTAAATACAGCCCCACACACCTTAAGAGGCTTTGTGCTTTCCCTTGCTATGTTGTCCAATTTCTTCAGTTACTATGTTTTATAATAAACCCCAGTCATCCAATTAAAATTTCAGCTTGGAGACCATCATCTGCCCTCTCTCCATACTGAGATGCTATATTTTCACCTTGACCAGAGTCCACCTGAAAAACTCTCGATATGGTCCCTTTTTCCAAAAAATGCTGTTTGGTCCTACTAATATATTATACACTTCCATCACATACAATCAGTAATAAAATAATAATAATAATAAGTAGTAAACTTACTGTTGAAAAACTCTGGAGTGATGGGTTCCGTCATAAGTATGTGTGGTGCCAGTAGTTTGTAAACTTCTCCGTGCTCTCGCTCTGGCAGAAAGTTTAATATATTTTGGTCCACCAGATCTGACTAGTACAAAAGAATGCTTTGTCATGTTCATGAATGTGATTGAATAATAGTAAAAGATTTATAAATATGTACTAAAATGTACGGACAGACAGATAGACAATGGTGCTGCAAATATTTGTAGCCTTCGGGACAGTGACCTAAAAAGAACTCAAGCACATTCTTTTTAAAGAAAAGATCAACGCTTTTTTTAGTGGCAGAAATATCTGTTGACGCATTTTACAACCCGAAAAAATAGTTTCTTTGTAAGACCAAAACACAAATATAGTCAACAAATTGGCCAACTTCCATCATTTGCACCTTAAGTGTTCTCCTTACATTGGCCACTTCATTTTTGATTGGACCTGGTGTCTAATTGCGTTGGACATCACTGGTCTTGAGATTTCTATTTCATATGCACCAAACTGAAACTAAACATGAATAACAGACCAAACTTACCGGTAAATGACCCAGAAGAGATGAAACACTATCAGATACATAAATGATCATCCCGTCTGTGGTCAGTGCGATGAGGAATCCATCCAGCGCCTAATGAAAAGACGCAGAAAGACAATAGAAAATTGATTTTTTTTTTTTTTAAGGACAGCGCCAGGCATGGTTTATTTATAGCAAATACAGATGGTAATCCTATTTATTTTTAGCTGGATTTATTTTTAGAAATAATAATAAGCTTAGAACATCTGAAAAGAAAATACACAGCAGAAGTCAGTGCTACAATGTACATATCCAAAGATAAGTGTGCTGATTAACAGTTTCGTGATATTCTGTAAAATTCTATCCCATTTTTAATCATTATTGTGATGCCTACACTATACTATAAGTGTCGGCTATACATTCTGTAGATCATTACATGATTTAATCTGAGCGCCTTGTCATTATATCTGGCAGTTCCACACCATTCTAAATCACTTTTGTCAGGCATTTATTATCCTCTCATTATCGTTCTGCTACGAATGTGTCAGGAGACCTGAAAAAATAACATTATATTACTCAGAATTCACAAGGTGACCTTATCTTAAAAAGGTAATCAAGAACATTTTTTCATAGGGACAGTTTACTGCCCCAAACAGCATCGCTAAACATATATATATATATAAACATATACATACACATGTATATATATATATATATATATATATATATATATATATATATATTGTACAATACATTAGTAAATGTATTATAAATAAAATAAATATATAATGGAAGGATTTTCTGTGTGGGATGATCGGGTCTCCCATTAGCCAGTTCTGGGGCTAGTTGGCAATCAGTATCCCGTACCATCCAACTTCAGCTAGGAGTGCATCTCTTATAAGGTGGGGGTAGGGAAAGAAAGCGAAAGCATAGTGGGGATTATGATAAATCCGTCCATGCCAGAAAAGCCGGTTATTATTATTGCCCCTTTAAATGTATGTTTATATTAGATACTGAACTAACGAATGGTAGAATAATTCCTTTAGTGAATGTTGCTCTTTTTTAGGAAAATAATGTCACATACCTAATTCACAAATAATTAATAATAAATAAGTGGTACTAAGAAATACATGCATCTGAGTATTACAATGTATCGCGAGTCCTGCAGAATTTTACATAAACAGAGATACTTGTACAGCATTAAATCCACCTTCATCAGAGTAATCACATTAATTACCTCTTACTACCCACTAATGGTTTACAGCAGTAGTCTTATAGCTTTACCCATATATATGTTTCCCAAGGATAACTAGGCATAAAAAATACCCAATTTTGACATTATTCCAGCAGACCTTTCTGTAACCCGGCATTCTTAGCCAACATAAAACCGCTCTGTCTAATTCTGTACTTGAAGGTAAATAGGATTATGGCGGTTTTAATTATGGAGGTCCTTAATCTATTGAAGAAGCAAATCAGTAGTTCTGTTGTTTCTCAGGTGTGTCATTATTAGCAACACTACAGCAGCTTATTAAGCGTTAATATATTCTCCAGGCAAAGTAGGGGACATCTGATATATAGTACACAGTGTGACACAAGGTCTGGTAAAGTGGTAGATGGCAGGTTTATTAGACCAGCCTTGGTCAATAGTAGTCTGCCTTAAAATATGTCCCAGGGAAAGATGTTTGACTACAAACTGCACTACTGGCAGTTTGCAAAACATGGTAAGGGTCCCTGGGGCGGAGCATCTGGAAGAGCAGGGTGGGCCAGTGCTCCAACAGCACTAATTGCTGTATTGATCCAGTCCAGAGTGTGCATTCTGGACAGGAGCAGCTCACCTGTGGCTGATTAATTAGCAGGCAGAGGGTAAAGGGAACTGAGCCTGATTCAGAGAGGAAGCCACTGTTATGCCAGCTAGGAGAGCTGATAAACTGAGGGGTGGTTTCTCTCTGCAAAGCCATATTGATGGTAACTTGTGACCTGTTTTGTCCTAAGCAAAGACTGTTATTCTGCTTACAACTGCTGCTGTTTATTCCTTTAAAATAAACATTGAAGCTGAGCTGGATGTGTCCTGGACTTCATTTACCCTAGAAGACTGTGGTAGTGTGGTTACAGCCAAGATCTTTGACAAAAATCCCAAGGAAAAGGGAGGCCTGTCACAACAGCTAGAAACTTATCGGCTATTAAGACCCTTCCTGTGGAACATTTCACAATAATAATTGGAGTTTCATATTTATTCGAGATTATATTGTAATGGATAACATGACATCTCAACTTCAAGACAATCCTGGTTTGCACCTTAAAACCCAACTCAATGAATCTTAGTCACAAGTATGGTTCCCCTCCACCGCTTCATCTTCTGCAGTTACTCATGCTTTTCTGTAGTTTTATAATGTTTTACCCTCTTTCCACCCCTCGTACCAGCTATTAGATGGGGTTGCTGTTGTGGTTTTATGTAGTAGAATAAACCATCCATAGGATCATTTAACTATTACTGTTACATTTAAATTGGATAATTAGAATATTAACAGACCTTGATATGTACCCATCTAAACTTGTTCTACTCTATGGAAAGTCTAGACTAAACTGCTAAAATGACTGGCTTTTCTATGAATGATCCCAATGTCTATGTATTTTTTTAATTATTGGTCAAACCTCATATGGCTAGTAGACACTAGGGCGGCAATTATGATGGGCTGTTGTGGTGTAGATTGGTTATGTTTTACCCCCAGCAACAAAAAACGTGCCAGGATTTCTGTGTAAATAGGTTATGGAACGGAATTCAGATGCATGATCTAAGTACAAAATCTTGTCCTTGATACTGGTCAGCTCACAACCTAAGGGGCTTTGGACAGGATAGACATGTTTTCAACCAAGCCCATGGTACTCCTACTCTTTGTCCTTTGATGGTATACCAAGTTCACTTTACCTAGCAGGCTTAAGCAGCATAGCTTCTTCAAACAGCCTGCTACACGGATAATTACGGCATTGCATGTGCCAACTCTATACACTCCCTGTTCTACAAAAAACTAATTGTAGTCAAATTGTGCCTCCACTTGCCCAAGTGGAAAAAAGAGACAAGAAGAATGGATTATACAGAGCAAAGGATTTGCTTTTCTTGGAATGAATTAATAAGGAGGAACTGCTAGTAACTTCTTCAGCATGTAATTTACGTGCAGCGTATAACAATATATTTTAGAATAACAGAAGGATAATATAAAACACTTTAATATCAAAATAAGAAGCTTATTAATTTTACACTTTCTATGTTTTAACAGGAACAGATGTTAAAATAGAAAGGAAAATTTTCTTCTGTAAGACGTCTCTAGAGGCTCAACGAATCCAACAGGCAGTTGCTTCCAGAGCCTATTACAGCTTTAAGAAGTAGGGCAGCATATACCGGTAATATGTTGGATCGAAAGGGTTAAATGCTGCTTTGCAGAGGGCATATGCATTAAAAAGAAGTTAAAGAGATTACACTATGTCATTGAAATATCCTTATAATCTTATATGCTCCAAAATAGCTTTTACTTCAATATAGCATTTCAAGTGCATTGCTAACTGTGCAGTTTGATACTAAACTGGCAAAATGCTCCTCTCGCTGTAAAGCCCTGCTGTAAGTAACAGTAGAGGTTTAATACTCCAAGGCACATACTCTTACCTGGAAACTTACGGGAGAGTAAGGCAGGGCTAGGCCAAATGTATGGTGGATGGCTAGTCCCAGTTAGACTTAAATGGGGATTGAGGTTGGCTGAGAGTAAACAGGAGAGGGTGGCGAGTGGGCACAGCCTAGGGGTTTCCCTAGAGGTGCAAAGAGGAATCAGGGTTTCACCAGGAAACCACAGGTAAACCCTAGTGAGTTTCAAAATTTGCACATACCCACCGAACGGGTCTTAATCTACTGATGTCCACTTGGACTTGGTAAGCATTCTGAGCCAACTGTAATCAGTACCAGGGCCGGACTGGCCCACCGGGATACCGGGAAATTTCCCGGTGGGCCGGAAGGTCCGTGGGCTGGGACCAGGGGCAATTGCCCCCCAGGCTGCCCGAAATCTAATCTGAGCGGCCGCTGGGTGCTGATGCGGCCGGCGCTACTATAATACTTTTTTCTTAATTTAATATGGCAAGCTGGTCCGGCTTGCCATATTAAATTTTAAAAATGTATTACAGTATCGCCGGCCGACCGCATCGGCACCCAGCAGCCGTGTGCGATGGCCGCCTAGTGATGGGAGCAGCGTGAGGGGTGAAAGCTCCGCCCCCTCGCACTGACCTTTCACCCCTCACGCTGCTCCCATCACTATGCGGCTGTCAGATTGCTGGGAATGTAATCTGAACGGCCGGTGCGTGCTGATGCCGCCGGCCGGCTCTGCTTTAATACTTTTTTTTTTACTTTATATGGCGAGCCGATCCTGCTTACCATATAAATAAAAAAAAAAAGTGTTAAAGTAGCTCCGGCCGGGGGCATCAGCACGCACCGGCCGTTCAGATTACATTCCCAGCAGTCCGATGGCTGCATAGTGATGGGAGCAGCGTGAGGTGGAAGCTCCGCCCCCTCGCACTCAGACTGCTGCAGCACCGGATGTCAGGTCAGTGAAGAGAAGTAGAAGGTGAGTAAAGTAATGTATTTTTTTTGTAAAAAATGTATAATATTTTTTTTGAATGTGTTTTCAGCATGTGTGTGTATGTAAGTGTATCCCCCTATATGCCACTCTGCCTCCAGAAATGCCTTTTACCCCCCTATATGCCACTCTGTCCCATGACATGCCTTTTAACCCCCTATATGCCAGAGTGGCATATATATGGGTATAAGGCATTTCTGGATGCAGAGTGACATATAGGGGATTAAAAGGCATATGATGGGACAGAGTGGCATATAGGGGAACATAAGGCTTTTTTGGAGGTAGAGTGCCCCATGATATGCCTTTTAACCCCCTTTATGCCACTCTGCCTCCAGAAATGCCTTATACCCATATATGCCACTCTGTCCCATGATATGCCTTCTAACCCCCTATATGCCACTCTGCCATATAGGGGGTTAAAAGGCATATCATGGGACAGAGTGGCATATAGGGGTATAAGGCATTTCTGGATGCAGAGTGACACATAGGAGGTCAAAAGGCATATCTGGAGGTATAGTGGCAAAAAGGGGGTTAAAGGTATATCACGGGGCAGAGGGGCATATAAGAGGGTTGAGGCATATCAGGGAGGCAGAGTGGCATATGGGGGTTAAAAGGCATATCATGGGACAGAGTGGCATATAGGGGGGCATAAGGCTTTTCTGAAGGCAGAGTGCCCCATGATATGCCTTTTAACCCCCTTTATGCCACTCTGCCTCCAGAAATGCCTTATACCCCCCTATATGCCACTCTGTCCCATGATATGCCTTTTAACCCCCTATATGGCAGAGTGGCATATAGGAGGTTAGAAGGCATATCATGAGACAGAGTGGCATATAGGGGTATAAGGCATTTCTGGATGCAGAGTGACATAGAGGAGGTCAAAAGGCATATCTGGAGGTATAGTGGCAAAAGGGGGGTTAAAAGGCATATCACGGGGCAGAGGGGCATATAGGAGGATTGAAGCATATCAGGGAGGCAGAGTGGCATATAAGGGATTAAAAGGCATATCATGGGGCAGAGTGGCATATAGGAGGGTATAAAGCATATCGGGGAGGCAGAGTGGCATATAGGAGGGCATAAGGCTTTTCTGGAGGCAGAGTGCCCCATGATATGCCTTTTAACCCCCTTTTTGCCACTCTGCCTCCAGGAATGCCTTATACCCCCTATATGCCGCTCTGTCCCATGATATGCCTTTTGACCCCTATATGGCAGAGTGGCATACAGGGGGTTAAAAGGCATATCATGGGACAGAGTGGCATATAGGGGGTATAAGGCATTTCTGGAGGCAGAGTGGCATATAGGGGGTTAGAAGGCATATCAGGGGGGCAGAGTGGCAAGCCTGGGGGCAGATGTGCATAACTCGGGGGTAGGTTGTCAAATAAAAGGAAAAAAAAACAAACATGTCTCAATCATAACTTTTATTAAATATGAAAAAAATAGTCTACATGAATTAATAAAGAAACAAAAGTTTCTTACCAGAATATCGTGAAGAATAATGTGATCACTGTTTTGTTCCACTGAACTTTTTCATCTAAAATGTTCGCTGTAGCAAATGTTTTGATCCCATTATGTGTAATGTATTTCATTTATTAGGGCCTTTTAAAACTTTTGCTTTCTGGCATTTTAATACAAATAATGAGATAAAAAGAATGGCGAATAGTGTGAGTCGGGTATGTATAAGGGGTGCGTGTGGTTAAAGAGCGCGACCGTGAGATAAACTATATGGGGCTGGTCTCCAAATTTTTCCAGGGCTGCTTTTCAGTCCCAGTCCGGCCCTGATCAGTACACTGAAAGGAATCAGGTGATAAGGATGTACAAGTATTCTACTACATTGGTGGATACAATCATCACAGTTCCGGGCTTATTTTGGCCTCAGCTCAGAGGTGCAGCTAGTCATGGAGAGCTATGCCACAGGGGTAGACATCTCTGTTCCGTGTCACCAGAAGAGCAAGCAGAGGATAGAAGACTTTTTTTAGGAGTGGAAAGTGCCACCTTGCTTCAAGTCCAAGAAGGCTCCACCACTTACTACATCAGCAGGCTTCTTACCTCTAACATCAGCTGGGTGAACTCCTCATTGCTAAGGAATGACGGTTTCCAGTCTTGCCTAATTTCACAGGCCTCAGTCTGTGCCGTGATTTCTGTAAAACAAACACTCACACGTTTATTTCAGTTCAGATTACGAAAGCGGAAAAAAACTTCAATATTTTCTGTCTTCAGCCTGCTCCTAGTGAGGAGCCAGTAATTGCTGTACACGATACCTTTCTGTTTCTGCAAGAAATCGATTGTCCTCTGCAGTATTGTGGACTTGTCCATCTTAAGAGGGTGTCCATGACCCTGCAACATTGTGCAGAGCTCCTTAATGAGGACATTAAACTGGTCTCTCCTCTTCTTCTCTGATTTGTTCCGTGACGCCCTAAAAAAAACATGGGAATGATCATTAGGCTGGTGCTACATATATTTTGTTTTTGGTGACAGAAATTAACTTAAACAGCCTAAATTGCAGTAAATATATCAGTCAAGTTTCATAAAATTGTAACTTTTTAAATAGTTTATTTTCACACTGCCCACATTTACATAGATTTGCAAAAAATATTTAAATATTATATATTTTTATTTTGTCCATATACCACTCCCCTGTTGATCTATTAGCATCTGTGTGAATGCTCTGCAGAAGCAAAGCCATAAATTAGACGAGGCAGTCATTTTTCAGGATGAGGAAGCAGGTGTTACCAAAATAAACTATTTAGAACTTGTCTAGCTCCAGAACATTTTAATTCTGTCCAGCAGCGAAATATTTAGCTAATAATGATGTGTGACCAAACATTTCCTGCATAGTTTCTGCATGGACATATGGAAAAAAGGGTTATGAGCACGTCAAAAAGAAAACTGTGAAGTGACTAGAATTTATATTGAATAGCGGGACTAGCCGATACGGGCTCGAATCCAACTTTAATAACTGTCTCCGCAGTTACACGCGGTCACCTTAGTCTACCAGCTGTCCAGAACACGCATGATATTTTATTTTAAAGCCATCTTCACTTTAGAACATCAATAAAAATGAATGAACCATTGACTGATGCGGTAGGCTTTTAATCTGACGTGTTTGGAGTTATCTTTTTATAAGCCAGACTGTTAATTAGAGTGCATATCGTGTTCTGTGCCCTGAACGGCTATTGAGGAAGTAGAGTAATCGATGTGACCATGTTCTACATCTGGGCAGTGAGGTCTGCTTTTACATGTCTTAGATGCGGGTGCTTTTTACCTTTCTGTACAGAAAGTTCTTGAAGGAGAAATAGATACACTATATGTAGACATACTGAGGCGCACATACATAGTATTCCTACCCTCCATAATGTATCTAATCTAAATGTTTCTTGACAAAGAAGACATTGATATGCTTTAGTGTGTGTCCATCGCATTTACTAAATACTACAGGGCACTGGCAGTCTATGTTTGCTATGTTGGGCTCTTAGGCCATGTTAGTCACATGGCCTAAGAGTTGCCAACATGCCAAGAACATACCTACCTAATCACCGGTGTGTGAGTTTCTCAGTCTCTAGGACTGATTCACCTGATTCACTAATAGTTATGTGACCGGTGTTGATTACTATGAATGGTTAAGACAGCTGACAAGTGTGACCTGTGTTACCTAGGAAACTTACCATTGTTTTAACCCCTTAAGGGCAACCCATTAATGACAATGCATTGTGAAAGGGTTAAATGTCACATCATAAATGTATTAGTCTAATGAGTAGAATACATTCTGCATTCTCCATTTCACCTCGTCTGGATATAAATTACACATTTTTCAGTTATAGTGATACAAGAGTATGTTCATAAGAGTCCTTTAAAATAATCTCAACATTGTTGCAGGGCCTGGGTGGCTTATCCAGGTTTTTCCTTGTATTATGTGACAACTTCTCACCGTGTCACCTCTTAGCTGGGGTATTCAATTAACAGATGGAACAGAACATATGAAGAGGCTTTCTGTAGTATTATTCTGGAATAAACACGTTTGCCGTAGGTGCTTTATAGTAAAAGAGATAGCTTTTGGATTACTTCCCTGAATTATGCAAAACATTATTGATGCACAGTGTGGTCTTTTTCCTGGTGCTTGCATAATTAAGCCAAGAACTCAAGTTGCGTTAAAGGAAGAATTACACAGTTTCAATATCGAAGTAGTTGGACAGAGTGATATTCTATTCAATACGCTTGAGGTGCTAAGACTACAACTTGGCGGTGTCAGGCCCAGATTCACCAGACACAAGCCGCTCATAACTAGTTCTAAGACTATGATGAAACCTTCTTCTGTCAGCCACTAATTCAAATCACTGCTGTTGGACATACCAGAACACTCAAAAATACACTCAGCAAAGAGGGGAGCAGGGTAAGGGCCAAAAACATATGGGAGTTGTACAGAATCCTCCATGCATTTGCAATGGGGACAACGGGTAAAGTTAAAGGGACCATGTGTCTAGCGTATGCTTTGTTTCTTCAAATTTTTACAAAGCTCTAGACTAGATTAGTTTACCATCCTTAAAATTATAAAATTTGTTATTGCCCTCCATGGGTTCACTTTAGCCAACATCCAAATAAATAAACCCAGTTTTAAAAAGTTGTACGCAACAGAAAACCTTGTAGCACCAAATAATCATTGACGGTGCTCAGGTTCTGATACCCAAGTTACAGTACAGTGGAAACCCCAACTACTTTGTACATGCTGGACGTTGTAGCTGGGGTGTCAGGTGTGTCTAGTACATAATGTAAATGTAACACATACCTCTTTGCTCTGTCTTTCTCATCTTCATCCATCAGAACTTTTGGACAACACAGGATTCTAGGGAATAAAACAAGGAATGTAACTACATTTTATATTGATTCAGCAGTGGTGTCAATACAGCTTTGCCATATCTCCAGGAATCAGTGATGGCTAACAGTTATAGTCATAGGCAAAGTTTTAGGGAGCAGAGAGTTGGAGAGCTTGTCCTCCTCTAAAAAAACCCCACAATACCAGGAATAAAATTG
Source organism: Spea bombifrons (assembly GCF_027358695.1). Classification (NCBI taxonomy): domain Eukaryota; kingdom Metazoa; phylum Chordata; class Amphibia; order Anura; family Pelobatidae; genus Spea; species Spea bombifrons. The sequence continues at coordinate 30,369,839 of NC_071094.1, forward strand.
TTTTCATTCTACAAACCCTCCTGAGTGCTAAGTATACTTCAATCTCACGTTTGGACCTCTGGCTTGACTCAGACCTAGCTTGATAGCTAATCCAGCTCAAACTTCTCTTCATACTCAATATTTTGGTCATAAGGGACTTGAGAATGAGCCTAGCGGAGGGCATAGATAAGCTTGAGCTGTACCGCTGGCCGGTTCACACATAAAAGGCCAATTTATTAATTACTGATTGAACTATGATGAACTAATTCCTTTCTGTGTATTACTATGCTACATACAACCAAGAATATCTGAACTTTAAATAAACCAGGTTAAAATTGATAAAACTGGCAGCTCTGAATTTGTTTTCACATTCATCTTGGAGCTGCTTAATCAGATCCTTCTACCTGAATGTTTTCATTTTTATTATCAACTGAAACCTGTCTGGCTACTTTTGATCACCCAACGACTTAAAGTAATGAAATGAAATCTGTTAATGTTTTTTTTGAGTTTAGCTAGGAATAATGGCCTAGAAACTTAAAACCCCGTTAAAAAGTATGTTTCGTTTTGATACATATGTTTCCTTCTACAGACATTATGTTTGTGCAAACATCACAAAACCAGATTTACATAATGTTTCATTTTGGTAGTTTTATTTACAAAAAAATTATACTTAAAATTCCTAAATCTTTTTTTCTTAAATGAATGATCATCACCGAGGAATTATTTATAAGGCCAAGTACTTACACATCGGGGTTCTCTATGGATGCAGGCACTTGGGACACTTCTGCTTCTTTTTTCACACTACAATATATTGAAACACAGAAAATTAAGCGTAAAAAAACTATTTGACTCAAGACTAATTTTTAAACTTCTCAATTATCAACTTTTTACATTAAAATGAACCGCTAATAAGTAATTTTAACATAAATTAGCATAGTCTCAAAATTCTTTTTTTTTGGCATATTCATTGCTCTAATCTGTTCCTTTTTTATCTTTCTAAAGGATAGATATAATTTGAGATTAACATCCCAAGTTATATGTATTACGCAGTCTTCGGGAGGAAGTGTATCTGAATACCAGATGATCTAGTAGGCTTCTAGTAGCTAGGATAAAAGATAATAGGTAATTATTAAATTATATAAGAAATAACACAAAATATAGCTAGTTTTGCAGGCTCATGGTCATAAAAGCCTTTTTTGTACCGCGCCGTAACTAAACTTTATTTACAGCGAAGTTGCATCATGAATATTATGTCCTAAGAGCAATATGAAAATGGAATATTGCTACTAATTGACACGCAGAAACGTAACTGTTGATACTAGCTGTGGTAAAATAGGTTTTGTGTGAAATATGTAACGGTTTGATTGAAAAAACACAACAACTACCCTAAAATGGTAAAATACATAGGTAAAATACAATAGGTAAAATTAACAAACATAACAGAAAAATAATATTCTGTGGAATGCATGGAAACGTGTTACAATACCCTGCAAGAAGTGAAATAGTTAAACGGCACATTGCCGATGCCGATCGTCAGTAGTTGAGAAATATACTTTTCATTGTTGGCTTTCTGTATAATTGCAATATTAAAAGAGTTTGTAACCATTCAGAAGCCAATGCAAAAAATATTCTATTTATATGTATTTATTGCTAGGTCATTTTGTTCTTAACTCATTTGTCAATATGTGTTTTTGTGGAAAAGAACGCAAGAAGCAATTAGTTAATTTGGATTTCATTTGCTGGAGGATCAAAGGATGATGTTAAATAAGGCAGGTGAGTCGGGTGTTTATGGCGGCAAATGTTGTACAGTTTGTTTTTACTGATCTCTGAAGGAGACAAGAGGTGCTTCTTTGCCTATTAACAGGAACGCTTGATGCGCTAAGTGGTGTACTTCTAATCGTGAACGGGGATCTGGGTTCCGAATCTAAGCTGAATATTACAATTAGGGAATGCAATTTATGGCTCTCTGATAAACGGAACAGCAACAGAGCCATTAAAATGAACAAAAAGACCATGTTTTCAGCGTGTCTGCAGCGTAAGATCATGGAAGATCCTGTAAACCAGGGGCTTTCTGGAAGGGGAAGGACCTAGGGTTCTAGGCAATCTAGATCACATTTAAATTGCGCTTTATGTGTATTTTATGTGAGCATCCGGTTCTCAGGATCTGGAAGATTATTCCTCCCTCTTATGTTATCCTGATATAGCTGGCTCTGCCGCATGCAATGACAGATCTCAGCTTCCAAAAGGTAAACTGTTAAGTCAAACATCCAAAAAAGAATTACATTTGTCAACAATCATAATGCACAGGCTATAGTTGGTTTAGTAAATTGATTCAGTTATGCTAAAACTGTGACAATGGCTGCCTAGGAACTACAGAAAACCCTGGAGGGCCACACCTGGCCCACAGTGATCTATCTAGCAGGTATAGTGGTATGTGTGTGTGTTATCACAGAAGGCTAGTAGAACTCAGTAACTAAACGTTCAGATCATCTCGTCTCCTAAAATGTGGAACCACAACCACCCAGAAAATAGGAAATCGTTGAGTCTGTTAAAGAAATGAAAAGCTGTAAAGTTTTAAGAACATTCCTTGAGTCATTGGATGCTGCATTTTTCCAGGAACTCATTTTTCACCAAAACAGAGCCAAATTCCTAAATTGGCCAGTAGTCTATGATGTGGGGATATTACAGATGAATGCATTTAACGAATGTGCACATCAAACTCCCTGAAACTGTTACAGCGACACGACCAGCAAAAACATCACATCAATTAAAAAGGAAGTATCAGGAAGTGTGTGATAAAACCATAACTTATTGAATCGTTGAAAATTACTTTTTACCGCTATTTTTACAGCATCTAAATTATTTCGATGGGTATTTTCCAGCTGACATTTTATTTGCCTCTATTGATCTTGTAATGAGTTCATGTCATGTCCTTCATTTTCCATGATCACCCAGCCCATGTTGTAAACATGCTCCCTGTGTTCTACCTGCATTGTTTTAGTAGACCGTGCACTATAAACATACCTGAGAACTCTCTAGGGTTGACCCAGAGTCTCCGGGTAACGCTCTACTTCCTCTGATCTCCAGGTCACTCTCCTCTCTCTCTGGGGCAGGGAAGCAGTGTTTAGCCAGGCCCACCTCGTAACAAACTCCCCTTCTGCTCCCAACACATTTACTGCTATTTGGGGGCTAGCGTTGGATGGCTAACCACATTGTGTGCAGCTACCCAGCTCCTTTATGATCATTGAAGTTCCCAGGTACGACTATAAACATTTGCAGCTGCGTTATGACAGCTGGGGACAGAGCAGCAATTTACACATGTAATAACACACTCCCCAAAAGTTCTGAATTTGGCTGTGACAGTCCCTTTTTGGGTCCTGTCCCGTCACCTTTGGGTCCTGTCCCAAATCTGGGTAAAGCTGCGTATGTTTGAGAGACACTCACAGCCTAAACGCAGGTAAATGAGCTCCGGCACTCCCTGGACAGAAGAAGGTGGAGCCTAAAGCAGGTAGAGTCACACAACAATGCATAACTCCACCTGCTTTAGGCCCCGCCCCATTGTGTCCCAGGACACCTGGAGCAAAATGGCAAGTATGGTGATAATGGATACAAGATGGCTGTTCTCACATGCAAGGCAACAGAAAATAACAGGGGTTTTTTGTTAATGTGTGGAATGTGTGGAATATTTGGTACATTTTACCTTCATCCCCTTTTTTCCCACGTATATTTATATAATAAATGGTAAGGCGAAATGTGAATAAAACATAACATTCAGTGTTAAAAAATCAATAATTTATGTAGGCTAAGTGGCACATGCATATGCGTTGTAGTGTATAATTATTAAAGTATTTTCGGAAAAATCCTAGTGAACACCCAACATGAAGGGAGCGGTAGGCACACCCTAAAGTATAAAACTTAATGGTATTCAGAGAAACGCCATGGGCCAAGCCGTTGACTCAAGCATATGACCCCGGTTGGCACAATGAATCCCGTTTATAAGTGTGTATCGGTCATAGCACACCAATACAATATCGTTTCAGTACCCTAGCACATGCCAGTTACATTGTTTTGACTACACAGAACGCAAGGAAAATGGGGAATTGATATGGGAATGTTACTGTTTTACATTTCTAAACACCTAATTACCCTACATTGAGCAAACATGCAAGATTGGCAACCAGAGGACTTCCCGCTGTTTTTAGATCGTGCGCTATCTAGATTTAGATTGTGCTGTGGGCAGTGCATGGTGATTTCAACACAAACGCTGCATATAGAAGAGGGGATTTAGGGACAAGCAATATGTGTGCAGCAATATCTTTATGACCCGCTCTCGTAAGTATTTTTGAGCATGAGCTAGAATCCTAAAATGTGGTGAACCATATTTGCCCTACTCATATTTCAGCCTTTTATAAACTGTATGTCCATATACTGTATTTATTAAATGCAAATAAACCATTCCTGCAATGCTCCAGTCTTTTTTTTATTATATCCCCATCTTTTGCCCACCTTCACACTTAATCTTCCTGAGTTGTCCCATTTTTACTCTTCAACAATCTGCCTTATTTTACTAATTTTGGCAGCGCAGGGAACACCAAACATAAGCATGACAACGAAAACCAACTGATTAGTTCTGTACTCTTACCCTGTTATATCAATTTTCATATTCTAGAAGCCAATTTATATTATTGCTTCAACTATTCAGTTTATAATTACACGATTAAACAAGTCTTTTTAATAGGGTAAAATACTCTGGAAATCACCAAGAAATAATTTTGTTAATTTGGTTTAATCAAAGCCTGTTTTTCAGGGGATCAGACCACAAATCACATCAGCTTCATTTAGCTCCATGACAAAAAAATGTAAATTATTCTCATAATTACATTTTTTCACTACTTTTATTTTACATAATGTATGTAGAGTTAAGAATATGATGTCAAACGAAGGTCCTTATTATTGATTTCATAGTATTCTAGTATTGGATCAGCATATACCCATACAATTATCAGATGACCTTCACTCTCTGAGGCCGGTGTTAATTTAAACTGCGGTATTTGTCAGACTTATCATCTCTGGGGGCTTCCCAAGTTTGGCTACCCTCTTTACCCCAGAAGCTCTCATCTTCTGTGATAAAGCGGCTTTTGAAGTTGTGAGGCTAACCTCATGCTGTCTTTATTGGAAGCAAACTGGGTGGGAAGCAGGGGAGAGGGCATGGAATACACAGAACATGGGGGAGTGGGTGCGGTAAAATACTGCCACCCTGCCCAGAGGAAGAAGAAACTGACCAAGGGTGCAGGGCTTCACTGTGAGACTCCAGCTCATAGCTGGAGAGCTTTAATGTATGTCTATCACGGGTTCCTTTTGTTTTAAAATTGTAAGAGGCACTAAATGTCTAGTGCCAAGGGGCCCATGAGACAGAAATATTGCCATCGTGGCATGTCTAGCCCACTGACTTCGACAAAGAGGAGGTCTATCTCATTGGTTTGCAGACAACTCTTTACATGAAGGAGGTGGATATGGGGCATTACAAAAATACTATAAAGCAAGCAATTCCAGCTACTCCAGTAGAGGCCTTTCCTTAAAAAAAATAGCCAATAGTAAGTACAAGGCCCTCATTCACAAGCTGGCCAAGAATACTGTGCCAAACAAAGGTCACAAGGAACCTCTGGCATCAAAGTCACTGCAGACTACAGCTGCCAAAATACCATTCAAAGGTTGCTTAGATGTCAAAGTTATGTGCTTTATTATTGGAGGCGTTCAAAATGCCCAACGAGATTATATCCAAGTTGTATGCCATTTAGTGGCAACTCACGCACTCCACCAAACTTCGCGTCACAGGATCCTAACCTTTAACTTAGACATTTTGCTTCATCTACTTGCGTGTTAAGGTAGACGTACCCCTTCCTGCCACTTATATATATATATATATATATATAAAGTGAAGTAGTAAAGCCGAACCTTCAAGAAAAGAAACCTGACTAAGGCTTCCACAGAACATCTAATTATAACCAACGTTTAAACAGAAAATTGGTTATCGTTAGTACATGTTTTAAAACAGGGTTGGGTAATTGGCAGCTACTGTTAAACTCCTATCATCCTCAGCTAGTTGGTGTTAACAAGAGTGGACAGCCATTACATGGGGGTGTGAAGGTTCAGGGTGCACAATCTTTATTTAATAAAAAAATAATGTCAGTGAAGAGTAGGCAGGAGCTCTCCAGCAGGGGAGAAATAACTATGCCTAGCTGGCCCATTGCAATATATGGGGCTTGGTGGTAACAAGGAGAGCAGGCCTCACACAGCAGAAGATGCGTTTCAGAGGTCAAGGTCAACTGATCCACCAAACTTTAGGTACATTATATGTCAAATCTCCTTATACACAGACTGGCTAGGAATCATAGGAATCGTAATTCAACGCCCCGTGGAGATTTTGCTGTCGGTTACCACTGTGCTATTAGTTCTTGTATGTTGCAAACTAAAAAAAGAACAGATAATTGCCCTTTGTCTCCTTTCACCATTGTGAGAGATAAAAAAACATACTGTCCTTTAAACAGCTCTTCAATAGAGAGTTTTATCTGAGGGTGAAAGATTCATTGTGATCACAATGGCACCACAATTACACAACCTATTTTTTTTCTTTGCATTTTTATTTTTGTTTGCAATAATAGAGGTAATCTTTATAGATGGAGAATGCGTGTTCAGGACACATCAAGAGTCAATATGAACCCTCGGACTATGGAAAGCAGCGCTTCAAACCTTCTTTTCAAGCGCCTACATTTTGGGGATTATGTGAATAAAATAGTAATGCTACATCTGCTAAACACTGAATTGCTCAGCCTGAAGAACACAAACATAGAACACTGATTGAGTATGAGTTATAGACAATGCTGACTGTCTCAGATTACCAGGGACAGGTACATAGGCCATAGGTTGTAGGACACACACAGCACGGCCATACAGCATGAGCCACATCTGTGTAGTAATTAGAGTCTTATGTTTCAAACATCACCAGGTCTCATCAGTCTGTTGTAGATGCTCCATTAACTTATAGTAATGTTATTCCCTATGACCCTTGGGTAACAATCAATACAGATGTATATATTCATTGAAGGTTATGGGTTCCACTCATAATGATTTCTTGGGGGTCCTACTATTGACCCCCAACTCTGTGCATAACTAACTCCTTTGAAGAGGAAAGCTTTGGGGATATCTCTAGTTTATCAATGTGAGAATGTAAGGGGTAGGTACCATTAATGACATTGTTACTGCATTAGTAACTCAAGGTAAAAGGCCATAACATCCTATAGCAAGGCTGAACTTGATGGACTTGAGCTTTGTAGCCCCATGATAACTACAAATAGAAACAAGGAAGAAATTGGGCAGCATGGTTGTGCAAGTCAACCCAAAGCAACTAGAATTCTACCACCCAGCTTACCTCATACCAAAACATAATGCCTATCTAGTCCAATTTACTGATGCAATTAAATAACAGTAACAAGGCAGCCTATGACACAAGAGAACCATGTTTAACTCAAATAACCCAGGAGCGATATTGTTATGTTACGACATCAAGGTCTGATTTTCTGCTTAACATTTCCATATGGCCAAACCTTGCAACGGTGAGTTATAATGATATTACAGCTCACAGCTATGGGAGACAGAAAATGCTACACAAAATTGTCAATCAGAGAAATCACTGAAAACAGATAAAAATTAATAGATCATTTTTACAGGCCTACTAGACTGAATATACACAGCCCTTTTCTTTGTGCATGTTGACTTTTGTGAAGCAAGCAGTTGAAGGGAATGTTTGGTTTTGTTTATAATAGCTGTTTATAGTTAGGAGCCAACTAACTTATCATGTGACCCAACCTCTGCTTTACCTCCACTAGAAACGATGGCTGAGACCTTTCTAACATTTATTTTCTCCTGCAAAGGTTTTATATATAGTTTAACTTTTTAGGAGGTAGCTTCTAAGCACACATTATGAATTAGTTTATAATTGACAAGAACATGGAAACAATTGAGCCACTCATCTGACTTGACCCAAGAACGAGCAGGGGGAGAAGACGCAATGGGAATCAAGTGCACCCTTTGTGGGGTACGGTCTTTTAAAAAAATATGATTATTTTCATGGTTTAAAATATTTTTTTCATTTGAGATCTGCAGGATAAAGAAACAGGGACTGGCCTCAACAGAGGATAGTTAGCTTGATTTGTCTACTTGCTCCCCAGGCCAAGTCAGTCTTGGCTCTCCCACTTGTGCCGTAGCAGACTCGCATTTGGATCAGACTCACTCACTCTATCCTACAAAGCTCTCACTAACGCCAATCCCCTCTACCTATCCTCCCTCATCAGCAAATATACTCCAGCCCGCCATCTAAGATCCAACACTGACCTGCTCCTCACATCTTCACCTCCTCCCACGCCCACCTACAGGATTTCTCTCGCGCAGCACCAACCCGCAGGAACTCTCTTCCCCGAGCTGTCCGACTCGCACCAACTCTACCCTCCTTCAAACGCTCGCTAAAAACTTTTCTCTTCAGGGAAGCCTACCGCTGACACAAACATCAAAACCTCACTCACCCCCACCTACAGCCTTTATCTCACCGTACAGTAACGTCATTCACTACCTCGCAGTCCTCACCTCCTGTTTCTCACCCCTTATCCACCTAGATTGTATGTTCTTGAGGGACCAGGGCCCTTCATTCCTCTTGTATCTGTATGTCAATTGCTGGATTGTACTTGTCGTTATCATTAAATGCTGTATCATTTTCATCTTTGTACAGTGCTGCAGAATCTGTCAGCACTTTATAAATAAAGTATAATAGTAATAATAATAATCTATCTATGGAAAGCAACCCATTTTCTCCACTTTTCTGGATGCAGAGTTCCTGATCAGGGTAATATGCATGCAAATGCAGTTCCACTAAACTGAGCAACTGGCCAAGACATGCTCTTGTGAATTAACCTTTATACCCGGCAATAATATTACCCATGTCTAATGCTGTTTACGACAAAAGCCAATCACTAAATATCATTAAAGTAAAAAAAGTTTCATACCTTAAGTTATAAAAACACACAGTACACACACATATATATATATATATATATATATATATAATTGGATAGATAAATAGATAGATAGATAGATAGATAGATAGATAGATAGATAGATAGATAGATAGATAGATAGATAGATATAGATATAATTATATCTATATAAGGAAACATTTGTGTAGCCCTCTAAAAGTGAAAAAGCTCTCAAAAAACCAAACTTAATAAACACTAAGAAAACAATAAAAGTGTTTAGCCTTCATCTTCATAGATGAGATAAAACAGTAAGTGGTGAGTCATATAACATGTTACATGCTGGTGGTTTGTTGTTATTTGTTAGTATTAAAGAAAACAAAATAGAGGGAGGAAAAAAACCAAAGTAAATCTATCTGATTTCTACATATGATCCCTCATTTCACTCAAGAGCTTTAAGACGGATTCTTCATTGACCACGGTATACAGGATGCCCCAAAAATACATCAGAGCTCCCAAATTAAAGAACGTTGAGTTAGCAGAGTTTGCTTTGTCATATCTCCTATCCTGGCAAAACTTGGCCCTTAATTAAGAAGCGGGTGGAGACACAGGCTGTACTAGTCATCATCATGATACAGTCTTACATCATAAATGAGGACAAAATATTAATATAGGGAAATATTGATACAAATTCAATTCTCATTTATCTCATATCACAAAGGAAGGGATACATTTTCTTCCATGTTCTTTTATTCATGAAACCTTCGAATGTGAATGATGCTACACGGATAATAACAATAATAATAATAATAATAATAATATTAGATAAACCAGAAGATTTGGTTTAGAGGAACAGAAACTCCTGGTGACAAAATTCTGATATATTAAAGCAAAATCCCTCAATCATTCAAATAATGACTCTTTAAGTAAGCACCTGAGTAAGTATCTAATTGCTTGTTATCTATAAATCTTAAAAAATCCAAACAGTAGCAAAATAGATTTGTGCCAGTTTTCTTTTTAAACCTTTAGAAAAAAGCCATTATACGTTATATTTACACACTTTCAATTCAACAGCCTTTAAGGTATTTTTTTTCTTTCATTAATGTATCAAGTAAGGTAATAGGCAAGTATTGAGTCATCTGTTTGTCTAGAGTCAGAACAATGTTCTATTATATGTTATTGTTTGGATGTGATTCACCGGCATAACTTCAGCTTTAACCAGTTAAAGGAACAATTGTGTAATTTGTGTGTTTTCTATAAATACTACACTGAGTGATTCAACAAATAAATTATAATAAATTACAAAATATATATTTTTATATATATATATATATATATATATATATATATATATATACACTACCATTCAAAGGTTTGGGATCTTGTTTTTGAATGAAAAGCAAAATTTGTCATTAAAATAACATCAAATGGATCAGAAATACAGAGCAGACGTTGTTAACGTTGCACATATGATCATAGGAGCACAGAGGTCCTTTATCAGCAACCATCACTCCTGTGTTCCAATGACACGGACACGTTGTGTTCGTTAATCCAAGTTTATCATTTTAGAAGGATAAGTGATCAATAGGAAAGCTTTTGAAATAACTTAGCACAGCTAGACATTCCTTGTTTTCCAGAATATTGTTTTATGACAATTTTGTGAAGGGATTGAAGAAGACAATAGTGGTCCTTAGTATCAAACATGGTGGAAAGGTAGTTGCAAAAAGCAGGATCTTATTTGGTTTTTCCTCCACATTACCTTATTATTCTTTGGTGGAAGCAAAGCTGTGCAAAGCTTTTTAAGCAGCAGAACCAATAATGAAATAATTTTACCGGTTGAAAAGCAAAAATCACATGGTAGACGTAGTTTTATTAGAATGCAGTTTTGTTAAGTTGCCAAAGGCAGATAATCCGCGGGCGCTGTTATGATTTAATTATCGCTAATGTCTAATTTAACATAAAAGGCAATTTAGGATTTAGCTCTAATTCAGTTTAATAAAAGTGTAAATTATTGAACACACACACACATTATTTGGACACTCAGTCCATGTACTAAAAGCAACTGAAGTGGTTCAACCCGGTGGGTAAAAAATCCAAGTATGTGAAGTTTTAAAGGACTTAAACTCTACAAGTGGAAATAGCAAATCACTATCAATCACGCCTGTGGCTGTAGGCATTAACCTCGAAAATGAGATCTAGTTTTCTATAATAGTAGTTTTCTTATTTAAATGAGGCATATTCAAATAACCACTTGTATTTACCTGTTCATTCTGTTGTATGGGTGTATAACACCATGATATCCTTCCTAAAAGTGAAATGAGCCAGAATACAGTCTTCCGAGTCTTTACATGCTACATTTTTTGCTACATCTAAATAAATAATTAATAATTAATAGGCATTTTCATGGCCCATATCATGCATTTGAATATCATCAAAAATGCTACCTCCATTGATCTCCTTAATAGCGAAAAACTAATTTGCCAACTAAGGATCGCAAACTGTGAATTGCTATTTGGGAAAATGTATATTTTATATTGTGTACTCTAAGCCGCAATCTGAATGAGACCAGTTCTGAATTATACATTTCTGGGGTGATATTGGATACATTTCTGTACGTCTGATGTGTGTCCTCTCAATGGGGTTGCGTTTGCAATTCTTTTCTCCTTTAAATGCCTCGTCAAGGGAATATATGTAGTAAGCCCATTGTTGCGGAACTGTCTTTCGGGGAATGCTCAGGATAATACCCAGATGATATCCATCTTCAAAGAAAAATGTTTGCAAAGACAGAAAGTGAGAACTGGAAAGAGATATATCTAAAAAAAATATCTAAAAAAAGATTCCCAAGTGTTGACCAAAGTCTGGACATCACAACACTAAGATACCCCAAGTGTGATCTAACGCATGGTGATTTGTGGAAGAAACCGGGTGTCACAGAAAGAGGAATTAAACATATTTTAAGCGCCACGTTTATTGATTATCCTTTCTCAAATAATTGCATGACTATATTGAATGCACTATTTTATATTATTTTATGGTACCTAACAATATTACGACAAAGAAAAACCAGCATGGCTCAATAAATGGTGTTCTACGGGAAAACAGCATACTACTGTATAAATGGCAAATATCCTATTGTGGTTTATATGCTTAACAGTTTAACGATCAGAATAATCCTGCCCTATTGCAAATGACATGCAAAATTATATGTGTAGGTTGTTGAATGAGCAGGCGCCAGTAAGGTGCCAAACAGGAATTAAAAAGGCAGCGAGTATGGTTTACGCTTGTTTGGTGACTAACTCTATAAACTGCTGTCAATTTCAAACATGTTTTATTAACATGTAAATATATATATATATGTGTGTGTGTGTGTGTGTTATGTGTAGGTGTGCATGTACAGATGATAGATACACAAACACATATACACTGGAATAAGAGACCAAGAGTTATAAATAAATAATAAGATATTTCTTGGTAATTTGTTTAGGTAATTTATTAGTCTATATTAGGTATTCCAAGTATGTGTTGAAAGCCCTTCTGATTCAGGTAAATACTTTCCCAACCTATGCCATGGTGTTCTGGTAAGAACGATACGTGTTACGCCATCACCACACTGACCTGATTCCTTATGGCAATGCTAAGGAAATCCGGCCTGTAGAATGAAATTCTCTCCTCCATAGCTTTATCTTAGTTAGAGAGTCCTGCTGGGTGATTAAGACTGAGCTGTCTTATTTATTTGCCGTAAGGCAGTATTATAAGGTGTTTTTCTAGCAGATTGGGCTAAAACGGTGCTTATATGCATCTGCCTGAAAATATTGTATTATGCAAAAACTAGAACTGTTAAAAAAAGAAAATAGCGCAATACCTTTGAAACTAGGAATAAAAGCATGGAAGGGCACTGCAGCCATAATAATCCTTTAACATATTCATAGCTAAGTGATCCCTTTAAATTTACCCGTGGACCCACTTGGAATCTCACAGGGGCATTCTGAAGAATCCACCTATATGTGGCTGTAGCTTCTTCTAGATGTAAGTACAGATATAAACATACTTACAGAGTAAGCATCCTTCTCTGATGATGCTGCGTGGGACATTAGACTGTTCCTTTAAGAAATCACTAGCAGAGATAATCCACACAAAATATGTCAGACACAGCTAGTTATGTGCTGTATTCCTGGTTTTATTGAATTTCTAACTGTATTCTTGTCTTGGTTACTTCCCCACACTCCCCTAGTGCGTTTTCTGGCTAGGCACGCAGGGTAAACATGTCCTTATCTAGCCCGCTGTCTGTCTACCTGGTGTTCAAAAGCACTACATGTTTGTCCGGTGCCATTGCAGCCATTTCGTCAGATTATTCATTTGTCTGAGTAAGGGTGTGAAATGAGAGGATAGTGGCTGAACAGAAAACTCAGAAATAAATCAAAATGCGCACATGGTCATTTTAACTCATGGTTCAATCGCCATTTTTTTTAATTTTCTTTTAAATAGTATGATTGGTGGAGAGGATGAGTAAGTTATTGTTAGTTGTTTTAGTAAAGCTGTGCAAAGAAACAGAAAAGCCATACACTTTATACTCTCCGCAACTCACATGTCCCATGCTTTGTAAGTTCTTTGATATGCATTGTTTACCCATAAGGAATAAAAAAGATTCACATACATTGTTACTCTGTTGCAGCTCCAGAGCTGGAGTGCACCAATCCTTCTGCTATTCGTGTTTGATCCCAGTTGCGGCAGCCAATCACTGGCAAGAAAGTGCTCTAATGAAAATTCAAGGGAGCGCTTTCTGTGCATGCAGGCAGGGAACCCCTTGGATATCTCCTACAAGCCATGATGCTGGGGGAAAGGAAAGAGTACATACGAGTACAACGCATAGGGGTTCTAATGAATCCCTTCTTGCATTTCCAAAAAGGGAAAAAACATTAACTCAACTACCACGTACTGTTGTTTGTAGAATGTCTGCGATTGTTGTACAATATAAGTTTTAGAACTGCTGGGAGTTGTGTGAGTGCCTGTCTGTGAGTGCTATGAATTTTAGTGTGAAGCTATGTCTGTGTGTGCTTGTGTGAGTGCTTGTGTGAGTGCATGTCTGAGTGCATGTCCGAGTGCATGTCTGAGTGCATGTCTGTGAGTGCATGTCTATGAATGCATGTCTGTGTGTATGAGTGCATGTCTGTGAGTGCTTGTGCGAGTGCTTGTTTGAGTGCATGTCTGTGACTGCATGTCTGTGTGTGTGTTTGTATGCATGCATGTCTGTGAGTGCTTGTGTGAGTGCTTGTGTGAGTGCATGTCTGTGAGTGCTTGTGTGCCCATCTCTGGTTCTTATTTGTAATTGTGTATGAGTGTATGTCTGTGAGTGTTTGTGTGAGTGCATGTCTGTGAGTGCTTGTGTGAGTTCATGTCTGTGAGTGCTTGTGTGAGTTCTTGTGTGTCTATCTCTGGTTCTTATTTGTAGTTGAGCGTGAGTGTATGTCTGTGTGTTTGTATGAGTGCATGTCTGTGAGTGCTTGTGTGAGTGCTTGTGTGAGTGCATGTCTGTGAGTGCTTGTGTGGGTTCTTGTGTGTCTATCTCTGGTTCTTATTTGTAGTTGAGCGTGAGTGTATGTCTGTGAACACTGATGTCTGAGCAATATCAGTTGTCATGAGTGTTAATGAATTGCCAAGAGCATCATGGTTGGTAAGGATTATCGGTTATATAATGTTCCGTCATGATCAATGACCTACATGGATTTACCTACATAGTTTAAAAACATTGGTTTTAGCCTTTTTACAGAATACATTAGCAGGCAAGGTTTTTCTTCCAGGTGATTTCGTAAATCTTTGTTTGCCTACATCTGTTCGTGATGAATATAGAACCTCTCAAGAATATCCAGGATTTTGTTCAGACAGGATATTCCAAAAAGCAGGTTTCATGGGAACCAGATGTTTTATTTCAGATTTCTTTCTGATTAATTCAAGCAATGGAACTATTGTCTGCGAGCCGAGGTGGTATGAAACGTTCGGAGCACAGTTACACATTTTAGATCGCAAGAATGTTTATTGCACAAAATCAAGCTATTTTCTTACTTCTGTGGAGAATAAGACTCTTCACTCTCTCGACTTTCACAAAATAACACCCCCAACTTATTCTAAAAGCTGTCAGCAGTCTTTATCTCTTTCTGGACATCACTGAAGCCACAAAGAAATAGCCAAATCCATGAACGGGTTTGCATCACACCATCTTACGTCAGTAGCTCGAGTTGGTGGGATCTGTCCACTGAACTTGACCGTTCCTGAGGTGACTTCCACGATGGCAGCTACTGGACTAGCATCTTGTTCTATATCAGCTAGGATTCAAACTCCTGAACCGGAATATTCCCTCTACTGACCTTGGGATGATCCCCTTGCTTTTACCGTTAAATGCAGGGAGACCAGCACCATTTAGGTGAATTTGAAGGATTTTGCAGCTGCAAAGTATCTTAAAGAGAATGTATAAATATGATCTTGGGTAATTAAAAGAGTTAATTTGATCACAATCAACTTTGTCTGTAGTTGGTATAGTCATTTTCTATGAATTGTGCTAAATACATTATAATTAAATACTCTTGATGTATTACAGGCAATGTTTTAAAAGCTATAGCAACAGTCAGGGGACTCTGCTACATTCATTAAAAAAAGAAAACATTTTCTGTAACATTTTCTGTAAAAATTATAATACGTGATTTCACAAAAATACAATACCTTTATAATATACTGTATTATTCCAAAATGAATGATACCAGGATAGAAGAATATTTTGCGGTAAGTAAAGAATAGACAACAGATCTGTTCGTTAAGGTATCAGTTGTCGGTCTCACTGCAGAGTAAACTAAAGTGTCTTGGCCTATAACCACTCAATAACCTGTTGGGTTTGGCCATGTTGCAGTCAAATTGCTGACATAATTCAAGTTGGTCATGTGGTTTCACAGTCAAGACTGTGGTACAATATGGCAGTCTTACTCAGCCGAATGGCGCTAGGAAGTCAAGCTGATTTTTCATGTTGGGGCAATATTTGTACTTCACTGGCTACTCAACACATACAGTTTTACTACAATATACTTTGCTTTTCCCTAAACCTTATCATGAGAAAGAAGGGCCAAGAACCAGGTGCAGGGGAGAAGGAGAGAAGATTGAGCTGGCTCTATAGATTTGCAAGTCTGGGAATTTAGGAACTGAGTTGGCACCCAAGCATGATCAAAAAGGCAGAGTCCCATAAAACTGACTCCACACATCCATTCTATAATAGGCAAACCACAGATCGCTCCTTACATGGTAGAACTGCTCCAGAATATAAAGCATTTATAAAAAAAATAATACGGAGTCAGACATTTTTGGATGGTCTTGTCATTCAATAAAAACATTTAAATTTTACAAATAACTATCATTATTATTATATTTTATTTAGAAACTGCTATCAGAATATATGGTGTCATATCACACTTTCATACTCAGGCTAGCACACACTGACACACACATACACACGTTAACACACACTTACACATATTCACTTATACACACACTTCCAAACACATGTGAATACACACACACTCTTACACATACATTGTCTTGCTAACACAATGAGGCTAACACACACACTTTCTCATACACGATGAGGCTAACACATATACACTTTCACATACAAAGTGAAGATAATACACATACACTTGCACATCCACATTCATGCTAACACACATACACTTGCACAAACATATCCACGCGAACACACACACTTACACATACGCATTCAAACATATACTCTTACTCAAACATGTAATATTGCGTCATGTGACCCCACTGTATTCCAACTTCAAGTGGCCCGGTCCAGGTCAGACCAGCCCTCAGTGAAGAATGTTTGACAGGCCAGGTGGCCAATTGCCCCCTTTCCACTGGGCCAGCCCACCTCTGACACTAACATGAAAGTGGGCAATATAAATAAAATAACATGTAGTCTTTTGCTGAAGCTGATACCTTTTAAGTGGTCAACTTAGAAAAAGATGTACAGTTACATAAGCTTTCAAAGACCTCCAAGGTCTGTTCTTCAGATAGAAGAATACCCCTGGGGTCTTGAAAGTTTATGTAACTTTAAATCTTTTTTATACTGGCTCATAAAATGTATCAAGTTTACTTCTGCATTTTCTCTTGGGCTAATACGCCTAAATCCATTCTTATTATCAATAACATGAACAAACCGGTACTGTCCTATTATCAGGATACTTTCATTCTAATTGAGGTGTACTCAATTTACGATGACACATCATAGGGAAAAAAATGGATAAGGAGATTCCTCTCCATCAAAACAGATTGATGTCTGATTATTCATATATTTATACATACATAACACCATTGTCATTTCCACACACCCCGCTACAAAGTGAAACAGAGATATGTACAGGTTTGCTCTGCCGCCCTAAATATGATTTCATCCCGTGCCAGTCTTATTTCCTTATTGCTCAATACGCTATTCTTGTTCCACCAGTCTTGCTGCCAAATCTCCAATTCCAACCCAGCATTTTATGGACAAAAATCCAACAGGAAATAGGAGAATATTTCAAGGAAGAAAACTGTAGCACCACAGAGACCATGCAATCAAATAAACCCTTTGATGGCTTTGGGCTATGAGGAAATCCACTGCAAGAATATAACTTGTGCCCACTTTGCCCTACATTGCTTAACAATACCTCATTAACAATGGCTACCTCATACTGGTTCCAAAAACAAATGCATACCCCCAATGTTTCAGATGGGGATCAAATTTGCTTCAGAACATCGGGGTGGCCATGTGGGGGCTCCAGCGGAGGTCTCTGTTGCAATAGCTCAGGCCTCCATTGACTTTACAGCTGCCTGGTTATATCAGAGAAGATCAGACGATCTCCCCAACTGGCCCATGATACCCACTGCCTGCAACAGCATTCAATAATTATTTCATTTACTTTCATGCTATTTTGATTTCAACACATAGTTATGAAATTATTTACCTAAATAGGAATTGTCACACACATTTTAATACCAAAACACCATAATGTTAATGAAAAGATACATTTTTGCCTACACTGTGATGTTTGTTTGGAGAAATCTATGCTTAGTAAGAGGGAAAGTATTACATTCCCTGCATCGTTCTGACCATACGGTTTACTCATCAACCATCGCAAACATTGAACGTTTACGAGATGGTGTGGGCTTAAGCCCAGAGCCTGGCATATCTGGAAGGGGAAGCGTGTGGACTGAATTAAACCCTTCTCGGGATACTCGATGATTTTTCTATATGCGGTGGATGAGTTTGGCTCAGTTTGTACAGGCCAGGGGTCTGGTAGTTGATAACATTGGCAGTGGATGTTCACATTTTAGGCTGAAATATGCAAATATGACATCAAAAACTATGTTACAGCAAAGCAAGAGATCAGCAGACACTCAGCAAATACTATTTAAAAGCACCTGAGGCATAAATATCTGGGATTTCATCACACTTTATGGCCCTATATTACTCAGCACTCCACTATGTCAAAGCACCCCTCGTTTGGCGAGTCCTATGTAATCTCTCATGGCTATATTGCTTACCAAGGAGCTGAATCAGTGGGACTGCACTTTTTAACACAAATAAGACTCTGCCTGGACAGCTTTCCCTGGACAGCACTCTGGTGTAGTGGTGGGCTAAGAAATATATGGCCATTTAGAGAGACAGAATCCCCAATATGTATGCCTCAAATAGGTGTTCTTAAAAAGTATTTGCTGGGTGTGCGATGATCTCTAGCTTTGTTGTTGTGTGTACATGTTGGTAATTTCAGCAGCACCCCAGAGTTTTTTAGGGTGTGCTTCCCTTTCTATATTGTTTTGTAACTCTTCTCACTTGGCAGCACACAACGTATGCAGGCATCCCCAAGCCCCAGCTTTGCAAAGGTTTGTATGCTCTGTTTAGAAGGAAGATTGTTATCAATATAATAAAAAAGAAAGTGTGGGATTTTACATCTAAAACTGTCATACTGGATGTTTATTACTCCAGAGTGCAGGTGATGTTCAACTATGTAACACTGTCTTATCATTTCCAGATAAGAATGTTGATATGTGAACATAATTTGAAAAGTTTGAGATGGCAGTCGAGGTGTCAACATCCAAGATAAGCCTAGCATGAATACCCGGTATATAAGTATTTCAAAATAAATAATTCAAAAGTTTAACTATTTACACCTTTCAATATATATAAAGCCACTCCAATAACAAATCACATATATTGTAACAAGAGCAGTGTTTTTGGTATTTTTGGTAAATAAGATAATCATGATTTTTCTCAAGGGAACCAAATACGATCTTTGTCCAGCAATATACAGTGGAGTAAGCTGTATGTGAAACTCGCAACAGTCTTCAGAGATATGGGGCCAACAGGCTCAATAACTAAAACTCTGGCTTCAAAGAAGTTCAGAGAGTTTCTTTTGAGGTAGTTTATGGCATAAAATCAACCAGACGAGAGTAATATTCTACTGATATCTAAATCATCTGTTTCTGTGCAACTAAAAGATGCAAGCTGATGTTGTGTGGACATCGAGAGACAAATTAGGGGTTAGAAGAATAAAGCTGACAGCTGCCTATGAACATGTAGGTCAAGGGTCTCTGACGGCTGTATCATGAGATGGGCAAAGGCGGCTGACCACTTGCCACCGAGTAGACCACCACACTCCACTGCTACTCCAATAAAGACAGAATGCAGCATCGTATGTCTGAGACAGAGTAGAGCTAGATGTACAGTATCACCTCTAACACAATTAACCATCAGAAAACATTATATAAAAATACTGAACTAGTTCATATCGACATAAATTTAAATAAAATGTAGAGGCCTATTACTGTATTTAATCTGGCTTTCTTATATTTCTATTTTTTTATTTTATTTCTCCACAGCATTAATCAATGATTATCTAGAAAATAATTGTGTGTCTAAGTATTATGAATAGACAGTTCTGAGGATTTTGTAGCTTAGAGATCTGTATGTAATGGACGATGACTCAAACATTCAGTGCTTTCCTCAGTAATAGGAAGAAAGAAGCCATATGCAGGTTATAAAGCCCAAGCAAAGGCTGTACATAAACAGCACCTTAAGGTATTGCGGAGTTCTAGATTGTATGATCTTGAAAGTCTGGTCATGCATATTGAGATAGGATGGAATTACTAAATTAAAAAAATATAGGGAAGCCTTTATAGGTTATATATGATGGGAAACAACCCTAAAAAAAGTGAACAAGAGTGTGTGTTCACATTTCAGAATAATTCTACTCACGAAGGCAGTCTAGTACGAGAAAGTAAGACAATTTTTCTCTGCACGAGGGAACTAACAACCTCAGGCATTTGTTCAGGTGACTCCTGAGCTCCATCAGTAATGTGCCACTGCTTTCCCTCTGACACTGCGAGCAAGGACTTTTCAGCTAGTTTCGCCCTTTTTGTACAAGCAGCTGTAGATGTCTCATCTGGGGATTATTGTGACTGGCAATAGCTCTTCAAATCGTAAGTGTTCAGCAACCTTCCAAACTGTAGCAGAGAAGCTACTTTACGTTAGAAACCATGGCTATAACCCACAGGCATCCTCAAACTGTCCCTTTCCACTTTGAGTAATGTTTCATGATTTGGGTTCAACCAGACTCTAAAATAAGCGAGCTACACTTCCGATATCCAGATGTCTCCTTAATGTTTCATACCATTTTTCAATGTATATTTTATTTGATGAAATGTCTCTCCCTCCTCATTAGGAAAGTGATTGAATTTTCAAGTACAAATTTACGATGCTTACTTGCAGTCATTTATTCACCCACTTAAAATGCAAGTAAAATTGTAAAATAAATAACCAGTGGCCCTAATCTAACAGGCAATAATTATTTAGAGGATTAGAGTGTTTATTTCTCCCCAGTTATCTATCTCCCTTTGTTAACTAACTGCTCCTCTTTGGGGACAGCTGAATGCCTCAGGGGAAGGGGATAACATTGAGGCTGCAACCGAATATGCTAGTTTTGCCATGTTTTGCCACAAATCCTGGCTACGAGTTAATATAGCCCCTAAATTATCTCCAAACCAATTCTACTGATTGGCAAGGGAAAAGCACCTCTTAAAATTCCAATTACCAATAGTAATCAATATTTTTGAGAAATAATGGGAAGGGTATTATGAACCCTTAAAGCCTAGAGTAACGTTCCAACAAGCAAATATTCCAATAAACATTCAGTTCACATATTAACGCTGTGCGATACAATGGCTCCCACAGACTGCCATGAAAGGAGACAGACATGGATCATACCATGATTACGTTTACATACACAGAAACACGGTGGATCACAGTTTTACCATAATATGATCCTTTAGTAACTCATTAATGGATATATTGTTATAACGTCAATAAACAAAGCCACTCAAGTATAAAATTAAAAGGGTTTAGTAGCAGCTGCCATTCTTTTATTTTGTTTGATTTTTTTTCCCCCATCACAATGTGTCCGATCCCTCTTTGGCACTTAAAGGGTTAATAGATCACATTCCAGGAAATCAGCTGAATTGCCCAAAGCCGTTTCTTTGACCTTTCCCAATTAAGGGATCCACGTGGCGTACACATATATCCCGTCTCTAAGACAATGTATGACACAAACGGCATGGATGGCTCTCAGTTTAAAAAATGTAACAACATTTAACAAAAAATGGTGCACCTTTAAACGCAATAGTGTTCTGGTATTTTTCTTGTAGATCTTTATTAAATTCACAATGATGATGTCATTCTATTTTCTTTTTTTAGCATAAAAATGGGAAATAAGGCTAAGGGCCTTTGGCCTCCCTATCCCCAAGTCTTCCAAAGTATGGCAATATTGTACCGGGATAAGGCAATAATATGGTGTTTGTGTTAACAATAGCTTTTTTTAACTGCTTTCTTTACTTCTGAGTGACTGGAAACTAGCATCTAAGGGTATGGGAATTAAATTAGGGGAAGTTGTCCAGATAAAAAGGAAAATTCACCACTCTTTCCCATTTTTGCCCAAATCGTATGCACAGGTTGTCCACAGTGGTAAATATAGATTCCACAAAAAAGCATATAATTTGTCCCAAAGTTTCTAATGTCCATGGGATATCAGAAATGACCCACTGAAGGAGACATAAGGAGAAAGACATCATAAACTGGGGAATTATAGCTTGTGGTTGTGCTGGGCCACATTCATTTTTACATATGTATGTCCCCAGCTGCTAAAGCTATTATCACAAGGCAGGTATACAGTGCCTGCCCGGTGTAACAACCTCCCCTTAAAAACGCTAGCGGCGGGTAACATCTGCAGTTAGCGGATGATCTCTCACGCTCTCTGATCCAGCATGCAGGAGGAGACATCACATCCGTTTTCTGCATGCTGGATCAGTCTGAACGGAAGGAGAAAGACACACACAAGCTCCATGAGACAAAGAAGGCTCAGGCAAGCTGGGGATAAAGTCGGCACCGACAAACTGTTTGGTGGCAAAGCTAGCACTGTGGGACATATTGCTTTGTAAAGTCGGTGGGCCGCGACCTGTGGTTTTTAGTTACGCTCTTGAGTGCCAGGTATCTGCAGTGGTGCATGTCCATGCACAGATCTCTGTACGGTGCTGCAGAATAGGATATAGTCATTGGTACCGAAACTCTTAAGAAAAGCCTGTAAAAAAGGGATCTTTTATAAACATAATACAAGTGAAATGCTACAGTATATCATCACTATCTATCCCGACTAATGCATGGATACAATTATTTAAGGGTTCTCCACTTTTTTTCGCACTCATGATACAGATTCAACTTCATTATTCTTAGTAATTTTCACTCAACAAATTATTACATCTACCGATACGCACAGTGTTATACAACCCCTGCCAGATATTTTCTGTCCTGCCGCATCGTTAAATGTCCATAATTTGCTGTAATAGTTTTCACATGTTTCTGTTCGTCCTTGTGTTACTAAACCGTAATCCCTCTGTGTTGTGGGACATCCTCAATCCCATTAAGTAGTCCATGCAAACCTGGGGCCTACTCACTACAGTACAGTCACTACAGGTACAGTTATCAGGAGAGTTGTGTTTCAGCTCCTAATTTATGACGGTCTGACCCCAGTGAGCTGCTGCAGAAAGAGCTTGGACACCCTGTATAATGTATAGTTAAATCAGCGAGATTTCGTCATCCTTTAAATTATACATTACACAGGGCCAATTTAGCCTTTGACGGACCTTAATAATGTTAGTCACCACAATGCTGCTGACAGCTCTCCCTTTAGTAAATAAAATAAACGTAATCTACTACCTCTCTTAAGCATGCAATCTATTTAACACCGTTTTGTTTTTCATAAAACACCTGTTTACATAAGAAAGAAAAATACTGTATTTTTGCATTACTCCCTTTAATTAATGTCCAGAAATAAATCAAAACGCAACATAAGCTGAGAATTAGCAGCCCGTATCGTATCTGTATCTGTGATCTCCAGTTACAGAGATGTGCGTCTGGGATGAATTGTGGCGTATAGGCGTGCATAGCCATTCAATATAGAGTTATTATTCATCTTTAAAAGAATGATAGAAGGCACACAGACAACAGGAAGCCAGAAAGTGCCTTCCAATCAATAAAGTATTTTTAACTTTACATAAGACGGGATAGGGTGTTATTTAACTTGATTGAGGTAAATGGAGCACACCTTAGGAATGGTCTGTTACGCCCTGCTGTGTCATGCCAGGCTGTGGGCAGAGACTTACATACCTAAAAGTCATACCCAACACTACCGAGCTTGCGCCAGGCTAGACAACACAATTACGTTTGGAAAATGTAACAATTTGTCACATTCGGCCTGCAGAGGACAGAACCGATTTTCAATCGCAATCAACTATAGTATGATCCATATATAAAAAAAAACATTGATTATAATATATTGATTATTGCCTGGTAGGCATATCCGGGAACTCTTAGGGTTTGACTCGGAATCTCAGGGTGAACGGGCAGATGCTCTGGGTCACACAGTCAGGAACTGACTCCATTGTATTCTACACCGCTGTGATCATATATAAGACCCCCAATTAGTGATTTTGCTGCTAGTGTGTTATGGTTGATACCCCTGCATGAACAAATGTGACTCAATTAAGTGTATCTTAAAATAATGATATGTCAAGGTTTCCACGAAGACCATATTGGAGGCATTTAGTTAACGCAGTTGGTGGCTACCTACCTAGAATCTTCACATGGGTAATTAAAGGGTTAATATTTCGACAGTCTCAGGGTCTTCTTATTAACAAAGTTCCCAGGTACGATGTTGATTATAGAGATAGATATAAAAGAATATTGATATGTATTTATATATATATATATTAATATGTGTATATATACTAATATCTAGGATTATAACTGAATTTTTCAACATTAATATATGATAATACTACTACTACTACTACTACTAATAATAATAATAATAATAATAATAATGGTAATATGGCCCAATGAAAAGGTATCACTTTGTACAGATAAAAGTGTCAGTCCAATTTATCAGTATATCTTGAGATGGATATTTATATCCTTGAAACTGGACACTTCAATTAGTCTAATAAATAAGACTTATAGAATTGTATTAAAGATCATAACACATAATCTAAATTTAAGCAATTAATGATTTTTAACACCAAAAAGTTAAGCAGAATTTTGGTATTTTAAACTTTTCCTGCCAACACAAAATTTGAAATCACTGAGACATCATAACCAAAAAGGAAAAAAATCATACATCCTACGTTTACGACAGCCTTTTTCCCCTTTAAAACACACAAAGCGGGTTAATGAAACAACACAGCTCTTAAACCTACAATAAATAAAACACTTGGAGTATGCCCTCTGTCCTACGCTTCCAGATTATAGAATCTCGCTTCTTGGCACTGCAATTAAAAGTGGGTATTCAGCCAAGTGGAACTAGATTATTTCACAACACCTATTATGGCAGAAATTATAATTCCCAGCATACTTTTTCTACTTTCACAAGGTTTTAGTAGCTAAATCTAATCCAAAGAATAGGTTATACTAAACGGCCAAAAGCATACAAAATAATCAGATATGTACTTTTCCATAATGGCACCTAAATAAACCTAAATAAAACGTATGTTTCCATTTATGTATGGAAAATTCCCAGACATTACTCCAATACTTTCTAGCTATTACAGGACATACAGGGCATGAGTATCACTAATCAACAAGTATTATACCAGGTGCCCACTTTCTGCACTGGTGATGGAGTCAGTGATCACTGAAGGGCATGATAAGAACTTGATTTCAATGATAATTACCCATTAGGTAACTCCTAGTAAGATCCTACCAACTAGTTTGGGACACAAAAGTACATGAAACCAATAAATGCACCATATCTCAGAAATATCGCAAATGTATCTCAAATATATGTCTCAAATATATCTCAAACCCATGAATAGGAATATAAGAAAATTGTTTTCTTAACTATAGCTGTTGTTTGGCTTTGCCACATCTGATGTTTTTTGGGGGGCCACAGTTCAAACAATAACTTGTATAGCAAGGATGGGTAACCAATACAGTTCACCTGAAGTCTTCTTATCCATACCAAGATCTAAGCATCTAAACACTCAAAGAAGAAGTTCTTCTTTTGTCCTTAAAGAGCACCTTAATACTTTCAATGGGATGCATATAATACTTTAGACAGCAAATCGAGGTGAACTGATATACAATAAGCTATATGAACATTAGCCCACCTTAAGTGGAGAGGTGGGCTGGTGCCCAGGACTCAGGATCCCCTAAATGTCACCGATCATCAGGTTGTCATACCTTGGTTTAATGGGAGGAATCCGCAGCTTTCTGTGCCATTCCAGGACACCAGGACAGTGCAGATCCTGGATCCCTGTCCTAACAGAATGATTAAATCCAACAGCCAGGAAGCCAAAACGCCAAAAAGCCAAATCTCAACATGTCATCGCGATTTGTTTGCCAAACAAAAAAGTATCCAGTTGAGAGAAGCGCTGTATTCCAGAACTCCGAGAGCACCCTAGATCTTCTATCCCAAATCCACAAGGGACCAGTGGAGGGACCCCGGATCTCCTCCTGCCAGCGGGGGTTCAAAGAGAGGATCCCAGATCTAGAACCCCAAGTGGAACCGGCTCAGTGACTATGTGTTCAATCTCCCAGTACACGCGGGGCTTGTGACGGAGACCCCCGATCTGGGATCCGGAGGAGAGCAGACACTTATGCAGGACACTGGTGCTTGTGTAACTCGCAGCTGTGATGAGCTCGCCCTGCTCCTCCTCCCCGGCCTCTGGATGTGGAGTGAGAGAGAGGGAGAGAATGTGCGCTGGGGAGAGAGAGGCAGGCGCTGCACGGAGTAACTACTGCAGAAACTAGGTCACCCAGTAGCAGCGCCTGACAACATCATTAGCAACCGGCTGCAGAGCTCAGAGAGGAGGGCTGGAGCCGGCTAATGCTGCCAGCAGGCTACGTCCTCCTTCCTTCTCCTCCTCTCCGGATCAGAGTCTAGAGAAGTTTGTGAAGCTTTTAGCTGGCAAGAAACCCAGGTGCTCCCTATACATGTGGGCAAATAGATAAGAGCAGGGGTATGAACACATCCCAAATGTCCCTCTTTACAAGGAACAGTCTCTCTTTTGGCCCCCAAATCCCCGCTTTCCTCCCCTTAAGTCCTTCTTTTCTATCATGTCTAAATGGTGGGTGTTGGGTAAGAGTGTATCACAGTGTTCTCCACTAAAGGTTATAATAAAGTCTATAGAAACAGCAGAAGATGTGTCTATAAAACATGTTATTCTTCGTCTAAATTCTAAACATTACATCAACAGGTCCCAAAATCACATAAAAAGTCTTGGTAAAGCCCCGCCCCTGACCACACCTCTCACCACACCCCCTAAACCAAATGTGTCCCTCTTTGGTCCTTTTAAATATCGATAAATATGCCGGAAAATATGAATTTGAAATGTATCGATTTTAAGTCATTTCATGGGAGTGCTTTTTCCGCCAATAATATGAATCACGTCCGTGGGCCAATATTATGTGTTGCTGGGCATCCTGTTTCTTGGATTTTCTTTAATATTTATTTATTTTATAGTTTAAGGTTTTTAATGAATGAAAACATTACATTCTTTAACACAACAAATCCATATTTTAACACTTCCACTAAGCACTTTGGTGCCATTTTAATGTCCGTCTTTTTTTATTTATAGGTAAACTCAGTGACCCAAATACCATAGTGTCTCATAAACTACGACGGTAATTAAAGTTATCAAAGATGATGGTGCATTTCTTTAAGATCCAATGGAATCCAGTCTATTGTGTAATGCTGATGGGGCGGTAATGTTTGGGTATGTGCTGTATATAACATATACATGCTACCTTGGGCCTAATCAAGGGCAGCTTCACCTGCATCCCCTCCGCGGCGCTCTGGACGTTGAGATATGGCGTCCAGCCCTCCATTGTGTTAATGGGCGGTTGGGGAGATCAGTGATCCCATTACAGGGAGTGCGTTCGTCCAGTAGGGCAATCAGGCTCTCTGTTACGTGGCCATAATACGCCACTAGATATTTGAAATCAAAATTGGCACAATAGATTTGCCTAAATACTTAAGAGTAATAACCCCTTGCATCTGCCAATACTATATAGACATAAGGCTTAATATAAACATTCTCTGTTGCCCCCATACTCTGCAGTGTTACCCTGCTATCTCCAGTGTGGTATTCATGATGATAGCGGGACTGTGAAAGGTATTTGTCTTTAAGTAAAAAATGTGTGGAAAAAGGACAAACACAGGGTAATGCTGTGTATTTCATAAAGGGGAATGCAGCTTTTAGCCAATTGTGACAGTAAGTCACCCTCAACTGTTAAAATTAAGTTACTCTTGCCTTTATAAATGAGTACAATATTAGAAACATTGTTCCTAGATTTGTTGAACATCCAAAACTTTCCCAGAAATAATTATTTGATCATGTAAAATTTTGTGTCATTAATTATTTTGGTCATGTGACACATAAGCAGGCACTGATAGGTTGTTGCCTTAAATATCTAAAATGTTATTTTAAAGACAGGATCATACATTTGGATGTACATCCCTCAGGGATATTTATATATATATATACTGTATGTACAGTGGATATAAAAAGTCTGCACACCCCGGTTAAAATGCCAGGTTCTTGTGATGTTAAAGAATGAGACAAAGATAAATCATGTCAGAACTTTTTCCACCTTTAATGTGACCTATAACGTGAACAATTCAATTGCAAAACAAGCTGAAATCTTTGAGGGGGGAAAAATAAAATCAAACTCCAATAACCTGGTTGCATAAGTATATATATATATATATATATATATATATATATATATATATATATAATTGCTATTAAAGGGGCAGTTTAATATCCCAGACAACCTCACAAAAGATGAATGTGTGAGTACCTTAATATGCGTTCTCTAAAAGGTTAAAATAAATCAAGTACTTACCTTAGGGAGAAAGTACATCTCCAGAGCTGCAGTACAATATCTCCTCTGTGGTCTGATTAGCTGCTTGAAGCAGCCAATCAATGGAAGGAAAGTGCTCCCACTGAACTAAAAGGGAGCGCTTTCCATGCTTATGAGAGGTCCCCCTATGGCATTTCCCAAATCGGCGCTGGATAAGTATATCGTGTCAGGAGATGTGTTTGGGACCTTGCAGCTATCACTTGCATTAAAGAACGTTCAAGTTAAATAACAAATGTTTTAAATCAATAAATCTGTTTTGCAAAGATATAATGAATGCACCCATTAAACAAATTTGAGTGGAAAGGTGGAAAGGATTTTTTATTTTTTTTTACTAATTTCCAAAATATATAATAATAGAATAAGAGTTTATTATTCTGATTACTGCAAATCAGTACAAGGAAAAGCTACCGCGTGATCATTAACAATAAGGCACAATGACTATATGTGTACATGTCCGTCATCCATAATTCCTAGATTCATGCAATAAATTACTGGATGTTCTTACAGTCCGCGGTCTGCAATAATCGCATAACTGGCTCAGAGTAATGCAATATACTGTGAAATAACTTGCAAACCTCTTTTCCCAAACTAGGTCAGTGCTCTCCCAGATAAGTAGTTTGTGACCTTATTAGGGACAGGGCGGACCGGATCAGACTCGGTACAGCATGACAGATAAGTGATTCATCTGTTTCTTGCTCTTCTCGAGGCAACTTTTCACAGCCGGTACAGAGAAGTGGCGTATCAGTAAACCAGAACCTTTACAGGATTGATGAGAACTTGGAGAAGAATAGTGGAATCCTGCCCACCAGATGGCCTTCATGTTAATTTAGTGAACATGCACAGATCTACAGAATCTAAAGGGCTTCATTCATGAAAGTGATAGTCGGCAGGAGAGTGTGGTTTCAACTACCTAACACTTATTTAAGAAAAGCTTGGATGGCCCTGTATAATGAATAGTTAATTAAAGTCAGCAAAAAATATATTGATCTTATAGAAATATAAAGAGTAAGCCAACGTCTTCTTGCTGGAGTGTTAAGGCATTGTAAATATTCTAGGGAACTTTCTGGGTCTGACCCGGAGTCTTCGGTTGAAGTGCTGCTTCCCTAGGTCATGCCCAACCACTTCCCTGTCTGTGAAGTCAACTCCTGGGCTAGCTCTGTCCCATGCATGGCTAGCCCTGCCTCCATTAAATCCACTCCACCAGAATAGGGAGAGATCTGGGTTGCCCACCCTGGGAAGTTCCCAGGTATGATAATAAAGTCACTGAGCTGAAACCACAACTCTACTGCAAGGTCCCTCATTTGTATATAAACACAGACCGAGATTCCCTAAAAAGCAGTCATGCCCAGGTTTTTCAGCTCCTGCTCAGTTTCATTTGTTTTTGTGACAGTGACACTAGGAGAGAGAGGAATTCATTCTAGTGCCGTCATCAAAATCAAATACACCTAGGCAGCAGCTGGTGAATGTGTGTACAACCAGTGACTGCCACATGGCACACCTAAATTCTTCGCACTCCTGGCACATCTAGTGTTCTGGAGACAAGCAGTGAGTAAACCAGCAGAGGCGGAATCTTCTAGGGTGAGGCATCCCATGCTAATTTTGTGTGAAGGGCCTGCCAACATTAGCCTTACCTTACAGAGACAAGGGAACCCTGAACTCTCCAAGATACAAAGTAACCCTGCAAGTAGCCTGGGACACCTCACCCTAACCGAGGAAGCCTGCATAGAAAAGGACTTCTTGTATAGACTTAAAAAGTCTGCACAGCATGGACAGGGAGACTTTGTGGAGATAGTGGGGAGCCTGGGCAGACAGAGAGAGCATACCTAGATAGAGAGGAGCCTACACAAATACACCCCTTTATAGAGATTCAGTATATATATCTATGTATATAGATATAGATATATATAAAAACTTTGTAGATATATATATATATTGCATTGATGTTGAGTTTTGTCTTTTCTATTTGATCAGTGAGAGGTCACTGAGACTTTACATGCTGCACATATTATACCCATACAAAGTCAAAGAGATAGCTAGTTACTCAATTTATTGCAATTTCTTCTTTACCTGGCTGGTTGGGATCAAATCATCTCCATTATTTCTCTAGGCTGACTCCGGTACCAATGTCATATGACTACCTGCATAGGAGTGCCATCATGCACTGGGGCTCCTGTTGTGCATTTCTCCGTAATGATGTATGGTTATTTCAGAAACAGACCAAAAATCAATATGCACTATTAGAATTCTGGAACACCATTTTCAGCAGATCAAGAGAGTATAAACAACATTACTATCTCCACTCAACTATCACCTAGAGGTGGATGAGCTTATTGTTAGTGTATATGCAACTGTTATAACTCCTCGCATTGACCAAAACACTATGTCGAAGGCATTTAATGTGGCTAGGCTCCCTCTACTATCTTAAGCCCAAACTCCATACAATAGGAAAAAGTTACCAAGTAATGCAGTTATATGTAAGTACATCACTTGAAAAAAAAAAAAATATTGTACTACATCTAGCCATATGCTAGATATATGCGTCACGTTCCTTAAGTGCTTCAATCAGTGGCACGAAACACAGGACCACGGATGGTGTGGGAAGTTGCAGCTTCTTTGTGCAGTAAGGAGCTTACCTTGTGGGATGCAGGAAGGAGGTCCTGCGGATGTCAGTGGATGGTCCCACTGATGTGGCTGGACACACAACTTTGTTTAAGTGGAAGAGGGGCGTGCCGCAACATCAATCCCACGACCGGAGTTCCCCCATACTGACCTGGAGAGGCAACTCTTCATCAGGGGTCTTCAGACAAAACCTGGAGATTTTCTACCATTCCCCCGGGCATCTTCCTAGTGAGCCGGATGCCCAGGCCATGTATTGCAGGGTAGCACTTTACATGGGCCAGTCAGAAACCTGTGAAATGATCTCTGGATGGGAGGAGAGCTGTTTGGAAAATTGGCTCTACTCGTTTCTCACCTACTTTCTTCCTCCTGACATCTAAAACAGGAGAGCAGCCCATGGGAAGTTATGTCCTCTTGTAATAATCTGATCATTTACCTTTGTATACCTGCACTAGGTTAGAACAAAGTTTTGTGTTTGCCAGTTTTTTTCCCATGTGTTACTTATGTCTGTGTAGTAAAATAAATAAATAATAATTTGTTTGTTTTGGCTTTACCAGTATCTACAAGGTCCGTCAATAATTACCTGTGCTTCCTACAGGAATAGCAATTATAGCGGATTTCAATAGGAATACAAATTGAAAAAACCCAGTAGGTGTTTTTAGAACCTGATAGCCCATCACTGCTTGCTTTAAACTGTGATAAACTGCTTTCTGAATTAAATTGGTATCACGTATTCAAATAAAGTCTGGGCAAGCATGCCCCATCGATTACTTGAATAGCTAATGGGTCTATTTTGTTTATATTGAAAAAGTATATTCTTGACACCGCTAAAAAAGGGTTCTCCACATCAAGGCTAATTGTTTAGCTACACTATTTAGAACAAAGATAGGGAAAGTCTGTGACTATGCAAATACCTTAATGGGGAAATCCCAAGGAAGAGGTATTTCCGTTTGAACATTAAATATTTTATTATAGCGACAGTTTAGTGTGCCTGGCAGCCCTTCTAAATAAGTATTTCTATTAAAGTACCCTGGAAAAAAAACACACTTACATGAAGTAGAAACTGCAGCCCTGCAGCTGCCCTCCTCTTCCATGTTCCAACTGATTGGCTGCTTCAAGTAGAATCACCAGACCACAGAGCACATTCAATAGAGTGCTTTCCGCGTCCCTCAGATCCTACATGCACTGTTCACCAAGATCAAGCTGACAGTGCTGCCGGCACTGGGGATCTACAGTTCATTGAGGGAACCATGAATGCCAACATGTACTTTGCGGAAAGGGTAGTAGACGCATGGAATAGCCTTCCAGCAGAAGTGGTAGATGTAAATACAGTAAAGGCATTTAAGCAAGCATGGGATAGGCATAAGGTCAAGCGAGATATAGGATAAGGGCAGGTACTAAAGGAAAGTACTCAGAGGTTGGGCAGACTGGATGGGCCTACTGGTTCTTATCTGCCGTCACTTTCTATGTTTCTATGTTTCTATACTGAAGCAGAGCGTGATCCCTTCCCTTTGGAGACTGGGCCGCAGGGCAGTATTCTAACATGATAAAGACCCCAAACACACCTCCAAGACAACCACTGCCTTGTTAAAGAAGCTGAGGGTAAAGGTGAGGGACTGACCAAGCATGTGTCCAGACCTAAACCCTATTGAGCATCTGTGGGGCATCCTCAAACGTAAGGTGGGGGAGCACAAGGTCTCTAACATCCACCAGCTCTGTGATGTCGTCATGGAGGAGTGGAAGAGGACTCCAGTGGCAACCCGTGAAGCTCAGGTGAACTCCATGCCCAAGAGGGTTAAGGCAGTGCTGGAAAATAACGGTGGCCACACATAATATTGACAATTTGGCCCCAATTTGGACATTTCAACTTAGGGGTATACTCACTTTTGTTGCCAAGGTTTAGACATTAATGGCTGTGTGTTGACTAATTTTGCGGGGACAGCAAATTTACACTGTTATACATGCTGTCCACTCACTACTTTACATTGTAGCAGAGTGTCATTTCTTCAGTGTAGCACTTGTAGGGTGTACTCACTTTTGTGAGATACTATATGTATGTATATTTTTATTGAGCTCTAATGGTACTTAGCTCTTTATAGTATAATAAAGGGAAGGTGTAATAAGTGCTGTCATATAACTGTAGTCTACAGACTTTTTGATTGGGGTACAATGAGGTCCTGCCTTGAGGAGCGTTCAGTCTATATAGTTTGACGAGAATCATAAATTGTATAGAGCTATACCTGTTTGGTTACCTCCAGCATTTCGTGATTTAGCTGCCTATATCCTTGTGATAAAGAAAAAATGCACACCTTGTGTTGGATTCTTTGGGACCCTTTGAAATGGACTCAAATCTTTCACAAAATGGACTTTTCATTTTTAAGTTCATAGTTTTGTTGTCAAAAGCCTCGCACGTAGTTGTTGTCATGGTGTCGGGTAATAAAACTCCCTCTAGTGTTCTACAATAAAAAATATGTCAACTTCCTAAGGACAACTGATTTAAATCGAGACCTCTCATTGGGTCATTCTCATCCACCAACTTCATGTCAGTTCTCTGTATGGATGCATGAAGCATGGTAGTTATAGACTGATGTCACATGATATAAATAGCATTAAGCCTTTCAAAACTAATGAGATGTGCAACTCAACTTCTCTTCTGTGTCCTGAAGGAAAATAATGACTCAACTGAAGTAAGAAATCTCCATTCTTCATGCATGGAACATTCTGTTCAAATTCCGTGGAATTATGAAATTATCGGTTTCTAAAAAAATGCATTTACAGTATCATTTACCCTATTTGACTAACGACCACATGATATGGATTGCTATTATTTTCCAAGGTGCTGCCAAAGTTTAATTGGAATTGAGAATATGATAAACAGCAAAACAGGCAAGAAAATATAGGTTATTGAGTGATCTGGCCACAAGAGCTTATAGTCTACAGAGTAGGGGTATATGTGAAACCCAGGGATTTTCGGGGGGAAAATGTCATTTTGCAGGATTGTAAGAATAGGTCCATTTTCTAGCACTAAATTAAATATGACTGATCATGAAATCATTGAACCATGCAGCTATAGAAGAAAGAGAATAGATCTACTGTTAATGATTCCAATTAAGGCATATTTCCGCTACAAAGGACCTGCTTGTAAATAGCATGAATTAGGGTGTTTAGGCTTTAGGTTTTATTCAGCGATGTGTCTCTGTGTTTCTCTTAGTGCTGTTTTATCTTCCATTAGGCATCAACAGTAGATCCACCGTGCATGGACAAAATGTCCTGCTACTGCTACGAAAACTACATTGATGGTAGAAGGAGGCTGTTACCTCCTAGTAAGATTGACTTTTGAATCACTGCATTTTAGGAGTAATGGTTTATTGCATCATTTATAAACAATGCAGAACTAATTACATGCCACTCCCATCATGGTTAAGAAATACATATTGATTGTTTCTTCATGTTATGTTACAAATCAATAATTATTTAATGTGAACTTGAAAGTATCTATCTATCTATTGTTTTTATCTACTGAAAGTCGTATATACTGGATACAATAAAATATTTAGGAATTGTTCAGGTCTGATCCAAGTCTCCTGGTTAAGTCCTTCTTCCCTGGGTCCCTAGGTCGGTTTCTTCTTTCTCCAGGCAGGAGAGTGGCCTATCCACTAAAGAACTTTAGACTTAACTTTAAATTTATAAACATGATCTCATATAGTGAACAATGCCGCAAACAGAGTGACACTGCTATTAGTTACACACATCTTGAAAATTATTACATTCTTAGCCAAGCAATGCCATGATATTCACCTTTCAACAGGAAATACAGACTGCAGCATAACATAGTATAGAAAGGTTGTTAATTATATTACAGTCATAAAATCATGCTAGTGGTACAGTGTTAGATTTCTAGGTTAGAGATACTTCCAAACAAAGGTGATAGATGAACCTTATGTTATATTTCGGTGACCTGCACTGATGCATGTGCACAGCAGAAATAGGCACAGCATTTTCTCCCATGCTTTTAGGTGACCCTGGGTATGGTACTGGGTTGGAACTGCTCAATGATGCATCCCACCTCCACCGTGTGCTGACCTTGTGAACTTGGATCTACATTATTGAGTTGTGGCGGAATGTAATATCTCACAAAGCCAACTTGGATTTTGCTATATTGGTCAAAGAGAAGATCCTTGAGAACTTTGAAGAGAAGAACCTTTGTTATATCTTTTAGTTTGTAGAATATCAACTTCCCAGACCTCAGAGGTCTTCAGAATTAAGGTCTAATAAAAAGGTATCCCAACTTTCTTAATTATGTGAATATGCTTTCTGGTGGAAACACACTGACTATGTTTT
Organism: Spea bombifrons; assembly: GCF_027358695.1. Lineage (NCBI taxonomy): Eukaryota > Metazoa > Chordata > Amphibia > Anura > Pelobatidae > Spea > Spea bombifrons. The sequence goes on from NC_071094.1 coordinate 30,405,290, forward strand.
TATATTGTTCGTAAGTGTTTGTTTTTTATGTATTATATTTTAATAAGGCATATATATAATAATGAGACTATTTCAACGAAGATGCTTTGTTTATACTGATGATTATTCTGCAAACTGGAATTTCAGGACACACGCTTCTCCGGCTCCTTTTGCATAAGGGTGGGGCAAACCAGAAGCGTCATTAACGTTATCATGCAAGATTATAGCTTGACAGAAGTTCATTTAAGGTAACAACGCTTACCTAGTCAGACAATGAAGGTGCTTGAATAATGACCGAGAATACTAACAGTAAATAAATAATTAAAGACACCACACCATAAGTAATTCATTCATTCACAAACACTAACATTGCTTTGCTGTTACATCAGTGCAGGCTGTAGATTGTTTATTAGTTTAGATTTGTAATCTGACACCATATGTCACACACAGCAAAAATGATGTATCATATCACTCACTAACAAGGTCACTGGAACACAACTACTGTGTCTTCCTGGTTGCTGTTCATGGGGTTTTAAGCATTATTGGTCCAAAATGCACGGGACATTCTGTGTGTAGTCTTAAGCTTTTTAGTGTGTTTGTGTTTTTTATTATTGATTTTCCCACATTATGTCTACTTCTATCTATAAGAACCCCCATGTATTTTGTTGTTGGCAGTGACATAGTTATTTAGTCGTTGAGTGTTTTGCATGGGTGTTCTTAGTTCTTTTTTACCTCCATACGCACATCCTGCAGTAAATCCTATCTTCATAGCTCTCCAGCATCACCTTTTCTAGCCAGGCATGATGGGAGTTGTTTTTCTATGGCTCCTTAATGCTCATGCATCTGTACTGTCTCCTGTCTGTTCTTTTTTATCTTTCTCCTTGCTTTACTGGTTTCCTGGTACACGGCCATGGCGTGATGGGCATAGTATTTGCATAGTGTCTGCGCATATCGCTTGCTGGGTTTTAGACCACTGTCCATTCAGATAAAGATCCTTAGTCACTGCCCTGTTCTGAAAGTAATAAAAAGACCTGTAGCACAATTATTAATTTGAAGTTCTCCTGGAACGTGGGACGATGTCATCGTGTCCAGCTGGTGTTTAATGTACTCTCAATCGAGGGCTTCCCTCACGTTGTTGCTGAAGTAACTCGAAGCTAAGTATATGCTCTGTTGTTGTCTTTCATGAAATACATTATTTCTGTTCTTTCACAAAGTGTTTTGGTTTTCCGTCAGCTTACACCAGAATTCTGGCTTTGCATGAAGCCATATATATGGGGGAAAATGCCACATTTTGCAGGTTGTGTTTGTCAGACGCCATTTTTGACGCTGTGTTGTACGTTACGTAATGGCTGCAGTGTTCCGCTCTCTCGGGACCTTCCAAGTTGTGAGGATAAGCTTCAGGAGTACAAGACGGTCATGGTTAACCGAGTTCTTGCATCAAATATTTAGGCAAGTGCAATTGTTATAATTACGGATGGGGTTCAGCCAGAGTACTTATTTACTTACTTACGTACCTAATACTTTATAACAGAAATATTGTACTGGCAGGTTTACAATATCTACCGTATTTTTCGCTCCATAAGACGCAGTTTTTTTCCTCCCAAAGTAGGATGAAAAATCAGCCGCGTCTTATGGAGCGAAGATGCAGGCAGGGAGGGGGGGGGCATATACTCACCAAAAGCGCACCGGGTGCCGCTCATCAGGGGGTGCCAACTTGCCGGCACCCGGCACCCCTCCAGAGACGGACAGTAATGTCCGCCGCTGGAGGAGCAGGCTTGCAAGAGAGCGGTATCGGAGGTCTTTAACAGACCTCCGGCTCCCTTGAGTGATTTTAAGCCGGTTCCCTTGAACCGGCTTAATATCACTCAAGGGAGCCGGAGGTCTGTTAAAGACCTCCGATACTGCTCCCTTGCGATCCGCGCGGCAACTGCTGCTGTGGGCGCGGCTTCAGTGCCGCCGGGATCTGACAACAAACCCCGGCGGCACTGAAGCCGCGCCCACAGTGCCCTCTGACCCGGAAGAAGACAGAAGAAGAGGAGCGAAGAGGAGGATTGTTGTAAGAAGAAGACTGCTGTAAGAAGAAAAGAGGTAGAAAAGAAGGTAGGAAATCATTCAGTAAGACTGAGTGACAGTGAGAGTGGATTGGTATGTGTGGAATCTGTGGATTGGTATATGTGTGGATTGGTATGTGTGGAATCTGTGGATTGGTAATGATGGTTCTTAATGCTGCTGTTGGCTATTGTTCATGTTAAGTTATTCAGTTATTGTAATAAATATTTTAGCCCATTTTTTAGCTCAAAATATTTTTTCCTTTTTTTTCTCCTCTAAAATCTAGGTGCGTCTTATCAGCAGGTGCGTCTTATAGAGCGAAAAATACGGTAAATTACCATAAGGTTCTTACAATGCTTGCCTGATGTGAGCTGTCTGTGATTTGATAAGGTGTTTTAGGTCTTTCTGCCCTTAACATGACATTATGCCGTTCCTCTGTTTATCTTCCCATACACCCGAGCACTTTCACATCTGTTATTACTGTGGGTGTAGTACTACATAAAATTATTCATATCCTGTTACCCTACGGCCATAAAATTAAAAATAAAATCACAGAAGCACACGGTGGATATGTGGCAAACATTTACTAAACATACTAAATGACAAATCTGGGCTCCTGACACTTATGTCTTGATGCTCATGTGGGCCAGAATGGGCCAGAGTGGTCCTTGACTGGGATGTCAAGTTGGGCTAGACCTGATGGCATTTTTTGAGTTTGGGGAGGTGCTAAAAGGGCATCACTGGGATGGGGGCCATTTTGTGTGTCACCTTACCTTGTGGAGTTTGGCTGACCCTCCTTCCCTGTTTGTGGTGCTTAGGTGGGTGATTTAAATTTGTCACAGTTAAGGGGAACTTACCAGGCGTGAATGTTCTGGGGAGCTTTTGGCGATATTTTTGTGGAAGGTTCATGATGGGTGGAGCTTGGAAAATTGGGTCTGGGATTGGGCATCGGGGTATGTCCTCCCCTGTGTTGGTGGTACCAGGATATCTTGGTAATCTTAGAGTTTTTTCCGTGTTTGTTATTTATTCATGTTAATTTATGTTATTTATTGGACTTCCATTTTTAGAAGTCATTGCCAACCTGCCCCCCAGTTATGCACATCTGCCCCACAGCTTGGTGGTTTTAGGTTGCTGGCAATGACTAGGCTAAATAAATAAACTGGATGTGGCCTTTTTAACCCCACTTCTGGTGTTGTGTCATTAGTGGGTTGTTTAACTTGGGGGGGGCTGATGTTACATCAGTCAAATATATATATATATATATATATATATATGCTAATTTCAGATGAAGGGCAATGTCTAACCCATTTCTTTAAAAAAAGATTTGTATGCGTGTGTGTGAATATACATTTTTTTCTCAATTATAAGACAATAGCCCTTGTGTTATATTCGAGGTCATTTTATAATCAGACCTCAAAGAGAGGTCTCACTACACGACTAAGATCCAGATCCCCCACAGCACTGCAGGGGACCTGGATCCTCCTCTCTGGTAGCCTCTGCTGCTGCCCACACTTCCTCAAGGGGCTTCTATGACAGAGCGCCGTGAAGCGTCGTGCTCCACCATAGAAGCCCCAGCAGAAGTACCAGCCAGCAACAGCAGAGGTTGTCTACACACATTGCGCAGAAGTTCACCAGCTGCCAGAGAGGAGGATGCACGCAGCGCTACAACCTCCTCTGCTACCCAACGCTACCCAAACGCTTTTTTGAAGGAGTACTGGTGTGACATGACCTTCCAGTGCTCAGTCATAAAAGTCCCGGATGAAAGCAGAGGTTGTCTGCATGCATTGCACGACCACCGGGTGCCCCCACTTGACCCCAGGGAGTCTGGAGCACGGGGGACAAGTCTACGGATGCATTTGTAAGCCAGGGAGACATATAGGGCGTATAAGGCAAATCTGGGGGCAGAGTGGTAAATAGGGGGTATAAGGCATATCTGGGGGGGCAAAGTGGCATATCTGGGGGGCATATAGAAGGAATAAGACATATAAAGGGGGGTAAAGTAGCAAGCCATGGGGCAGATGTGCATAACTGGGGGACAGGTTGGCAAATGAAAAGAAATAAAAGCAAAAAATGCTTTTTTCTCAATCATAGTTTTTATTAAATATGAAAAAATTGTTCATTTGTGAATTCATATTTACTAATAAAATGTTTTCCCTATAGTGTAGTCTTATATTCAGGCTTTTTTTTTCCAAATTAATATTCAAATATTGGGGAGTCGTCTTATAATCGAGCAAATACAGTATTTATTCCAGAAATAAATCTTTGTACATAGAATGTTTTTTGTATAATTTCTAGATCATTATGCTTTGACTAGATTATGATTTCATGCTACCATCAGTTTGAATGTTAGAATAATTGCACCATCTGATCCATTACCAGATAGTAAGCAAACAACTAGCAAGCTAATTAAGGTGCATTTGCCCCACTATGCACCCCTGGCAATGGTTTTTAACTGTGATATTTGATACAATAAACAGACTGAAAGACTAGAGATTGTGGAAAATTAAGTCTTTTTTATAAATTACACAAATGAAAGGGAAGTATGGAGTGTGCGGCATTTCCTCTCCCTGAGGACAGGTGCTGAGTCACTATGCTCTCAGCACCCACATTTGCTTGCATCTGGCGTGACGCTTTGGTCCGAGGGGCAGGCTAGGAGCTCAGCTAGCCGTCCACCCCTCTCCGAGAGACAGATAGCGAGCTGGGCCACCTCACCCAGCTGCTTTCACTGAGGATTGCCAGGGCATTATCAAGAATGCCCCCCCCATGTGCACCCTGGCGTGCCTCTGACAAAAGCCCCTATTCCGCGCTGAGAAACAAGCCTGATCACAAAGTCAGTGTTTGCCACTGACCAATAATGTCACGGAGGGGTATGCCTGCACCCAGCCATTGCCAGACCCAACCACAGTTCTGGCCCAAACTGAACCATAGTTTGATGGCATCCTTGGGAGGAGGGAAGACCGAATTTCCGATGAGGAGGAGTGATTCGATTGCAGCGTTTAGTGTTTCTTGAGACTTCTCTGGCATTTCTTTATCTAGTCGCCCTACGGTCTCCTTGAGTAGCTCACGAAAGGATGGGTGGGTGCTTGGGAAACAAAGTAGAAAAAATGAAGGCCTGAACATTTTGCAGTGTTTCTGGAAAAAAGCTATAGGTTGCAAAGAGAGAGGCCGACATGTGACTAGGAGAGAAGGAGTATGAGAGTAAGAATACTGTATATACAGTATGTATGTGCAAGTGTATGGTAAATAAGACATAGCTGGAAGTACAATACATATGACCAGAGCTTCATTTCGAAAAGTCTATTATGAATTTGCACATCAGAAAACAGGCCTTTAATAACCACGCAAAGTTGGTTTAATTTAAAATATGACTTTCTGCTTTAAAAAAACTACAGCACATTGACCTTGTGTGCTCACAAGGGTTTTGGAGATACGTGGCTTCATGTCTGACATCATTGGAGGTGCCACTTGTCGTTTGGTTCATGGTCTGTCTGGGAGAGGCAACTATGGAGCGTTGTGAAGACACAGAGGGAACCAGGAAACATGGACACTCATGGAAAACCTCAGGTAATTTTCCCAGCTCACTGCTTCATCTCACAATGCTAATCACACAATATTAGATACCCTACTGACTACACAACTATACTACCACCACAAAAATATGGCAGTTCCCATTTTAACCTAGACATCATCTAAAATTCATTAACTTACATTTTGCATGTGTGTTTCTTAAGTACCAAGTAATAGGTACTTTCTGCAGACTGCAGCCATCAAAGTTTCTATTTTTTTTAATTTTCTTTGTCGTTCCTAGCTTGGTTGACGTACAACTTGTTATAAACCATGCAAGGACACACAGCTATCTAGGGAGACCTGCGATCAAAACAATAAAAATGTTATTACTGCAAACAGATTGCAATTACAAGGAAATATAAAAACCCATGTAAAAAATATATAATTTACCACGCCAATTGCAAGAAAATATAGCACTTATTCTAATACATGTTCACTCATCACACATGGAAAAATTGTTTACTTTAAAAGGGGTAAGTTTGAATATAATTAAATGTTGGTGTCCTGCCCAGATTAGTGTGTACATTAATTAAGATGATACATATTAAAAGTGGTGTCTATTTTCATATTGTCACATTAATAAAACTGCTGGCACGTTTTGAAATGTAGACATGTAATTTCCTTTTAGACCAGTGACAGTGAATATGTCAGACGTTCTACTCCTAGAGATAGCTGCAAGGCCTACAACTAAAGGTGGTAGTGATTCCAGGATACCTCCCTAGTGTCATTCTTGAGGATCGATGAATCTTTGGAACCCAAATCCCTCTGCACCTCTTTTCTATGCCTGCACAATGCTTGTTGGGGATGAGTGCATTACATTGTTTGGTGATGGGACTGTGCCTCCAAAACTAGGAGGATATGGCCAAAATATATGATTTAGTCTTCAAAGCTAGAGAAGCCATGTGAAGTAGACTGGTAACTCCATTTAAGCTGCCATGTCCCTGTTTTCCTCTTCTGAGGCTACACTTTCCCAATGAGACATGTAGCCCCTTCTTTCCCTCCCTGGTGAAAATCAAAGGAGATCCTGGCCTTCTAGGTCTCTCGCACAAACGTGAGAGGCCACGACAGTCTTCAAGAGGATACGTGTGCCAAAATATCAACACACACACACCACCAAAAATCCTTGGGGACCCAGCTCCACTGTGGCATTTTCAGTGTGTGCACGTTCAGTGTATGAACTCAATTGTTTAAAAGAAAAAGTGTATGTAGGAGAAGATTACGAGTGCATTTTACATCTTACAGGCATTTTTTGTTTGCCAAGAAGTGATATATGGTCAAGTGATTACAGTAACCCTCTAATGATACTTTTATCCCTGTACCGTATATTGTAACATATTAGACTTCAGCCTCATGTACAAAAAAAAAACTTGTGACGAGAAACATTTACCAGTTTTATAAAAGCAATAACACATTTTGGAAGAAAATATTTGTTGATAGAAGGAGCAACCAACTTAAGAAGCCCAAAGGATTCAGGAAACCACAACCTATGCATGTATGACAAAGGCTTGTTACAACTAAACAGTGTGAGACGGAGTATCATTCTTACTTTAATACATTTAATGAATTGCTTGTATTAGAAATGGTCTCTTTATTACCACCACAGTGTATGCTTTAGGGATATTAGAATCAGGCAGCCTCTGTTTTTAGATATATGAATGCTTTTGTTGTTTTGGTTTTTGCGTCTCAAGAAAGATCTTTTCTGGCAACCAAAGCGTTGCTCGGAACACATGGTTGTATAAGAGCTGCGTTTCTCTGCTGGTTTTATGCATATAATGAAAATAATGACACTGAATATATTTAGCCACGAAAAAGAAAAATGTTCCAATATTTTCTATGATCTGCGTACTATAAAGAATATTTTAAATATGAACACTGCAGTGATGTTTTTCAGTTGTTTTCAATGCTACGCACTCTACAGTTTATTTTATTCCTTTTATGTAAAGTCAGGAACATAATGGATCATCTAATTATTATCCATGATGAATCATTCTGAATTCTGTACACTCCAATAGCAGAACTGTATTTTCCACCCACTGCTAATCAGTGCAAGTTCTGTAGAACGCTTTCATTCGATGCTTATGACTAACAAATTGAACAACATTTATGAAATATATAGGTCATGGCGGCAATCATGCACACATCCGTGACACTTTTCGTTTTTTCTCTGTGTTACATGCAAGTTTCAATTATAGGATATGTGTAGGATAATTCAAGGATATCCAGAAATTACTGTGGCATTGGATATGTGTCATCATCACATAGGAGATACTCAGTGGAGAAATAGTGGCTAAACTACAAAACTAATCACCATTAGCCAGTGCCTCTCACGGTGAGAGTAATAGGAATGGCCATCAAAACACTGGAGGCAGGTACTCGGGGGTCTTGACCTATTTAAACCCAATGAAGGTTTCAGTGATCGTAAAAAGGTGAAAAAAACTTTTGATTCCACCACCAAATTTACTCTTATTACTGTCAGCAATAATTCTGCAGATAATCAGTAGATAATGAGGCCGAGGCTTGCCATAGTTTAGAAAGGGCCCTTCTGACCTGGATCGGTGCGGCACAGGGAGACAGGAGCATATCTGAGGTATGTGGAGACAGGAAGAAGGGGACCCCTGTAGTTACGCCAGTGACCACAGTGCATTGTATCGAAGGAGACATCGCTGCATCAGTCCTGGCAGCGTCCTTTTGCACAGGCTTTGTTTCAATCTCTGGAAAATGATCTTACTCCTGCCATTCTGTCTTGTATCGACTTTTTTACAGGAACGCAGAGTGTCCCTTAAAAGAAGCTTGTGTCACAAGCTAGGCAATGAAGTAAGGCAGGAGCCAAGCTGTAGGGGATACTATGGCCCCTGTCTGTACCCCATGATGCATGACTAATGAAGGTACAGACAGGGCTGGATAATACAGGCTGGACTGGATAGTTCACAGAAAGCAGCAGCTACTTATAGGACAGGGCTGCACAGAAGAAAGTAGTTAACAAAGCCCAGATGAGCAAGAGTTCCCAAAGCCGATAGAGAGGCTTCAAGTGGAAATAGCCACAAAACCAGAATAAATAATACAGAAGCCTGGCATGCAGGGTGGAACCATGACAGCTTGGCGGCTAGTGTGTTGTCCTAAGGATGCTTGCCAGGAACTGCCTGATCCTAGTTAAGGAACAGGTCACTGATCCTCAGCTTGGTAAGAGACTACTCCATCACTTACAGTCTTAAGAAGAAGGCTTAATCCCCAGTCCTCACTCTCCTGATTCCCACAGCCCCTTGGACTTTTTTAATTCCCCATCCATCCTTATGTATTATTCCTACCCCAAGGCCACTATTTCTCACCTGTGGAACTGTTAAATGTTTTTATTATGATGTGATTACTGTCATTGTATTTTGCATGACTTTCTGTTTCACGTGTAGTGTTGAAAATTGACAGCAGATGCCCTTCATTGGTTGATGCCAGAGGGGGTCCCTGTCGGTGACCATTAGAGTCACTCTTACTAGACTTGGGCACCAGGGGGCTCTTCGTGTTCGTCTTCGTGCTCGCCTTCGGCAAAAAAAAAATCTTCGTATTCCACGAATATTTGCCTGTTCCTGTCTTCTCTTCGGGCGAATATTCGTGGATGCACTTGGTACATAAGAATCCCAAGGCAGAATATAGCATTAGGTGCACTGGACAAAGGGACTTATGACTAATTATTTCTGAAGACTTAAATGTAAGCAGACAATACAATAAAGTACCAGAAAAGCAAACAGGGTGCTGGGTTGTATTGCGCAAGTCATTAGTAGCAGGCAGAAGGAGTGAGAGCCTAGTCTATTGTCAGGTGTTCAACAAAGATATTACCCAACCTGAACTCAGCTGACCCCTGTGGACCCTGCCATGAGGTCAACCTGGAGTAAGTCAATACTAGTTTCACGATAGTCTTAACATTAAACTGAGCAGGATGTCTTGGTCCAAGATTTATAGACCTCCATTGGGCTTTGCGTTCTGCCTCATATTAGGCATCTATATTAAATGATTAAGGTTTTGTTTGTACAGGACTGCATTAATAATATATCAGTATGCGCATGCACACAACCCTAGAATGGTAATGTGTTATGGAAAACTAGGGCCCTTACATATGACTCAATCAGTTTATCTCATAATACATTTCCTTTATATGTCATACATCGGCAACACACCATGTAAAGGTAACATATTCCTTTCAGAAATATAAATTCTATCTTGCCTTCTTCAGATAACTACAAAAGCCCTCAGCAATGGGTCCATCTTAATATAATGGCTGATTACAGCTTGCGGAGAGAAATTCTAATGAGATATCTGTTTATTTTCTCTTCATTCTGCGATGAAAATGGTAGTGTAATTGTTATCCAAGTAGATAGTTTCTGTGGAAAGGGATCCTAGCTATTCGAGAGGCTAAAGGAGAGGAGACATAATGGGAATGAATAGTGGAAGCTTATTACCGAGCGTACACCCGGAGGACATTAACACAATTACTTTTTTTACACAATTCCCTCTCCTTGAAAGGCTGTATCCTACAATGAAAAAAAACACAGCTTAATAAACTGCGTGGATGGTGTAAAATGTGCGCTTTAATTATCCTAAAAGTAAAATGAGGGGAACAAAATCACATTACTATATACATTTGGGGGTAAGTGAACACAATGTCTGAGATAAATAAATGGACATATAAAGTAATAGTAATAAAAATGTAATCATATAAATCTTGAAATTGTAGGCATTTATAACATGAATGGGTTCAAGTTCCTGTTTCTAGATTGTACCGTTACATCACACCTCTCAGTGGCCGAAATGCTATAAAAAAAAAAGAGGAGAAGATGAAAGGACATCGTTAATTAACCTGTAATAGAATGTAAGCTCTCAAGAGCAGGACCATCTTCTCCATCTCCATTAAAATATGCTGTATTTAATAAGTATATCTAAAGGACTGTTTATATCATGTTTCCAAAATTATCTCAAAGTAGCAGACTTATATAGAAGCGAATGCTTATAAGTGCAAAAATCTCAGTCATATGATAAATAAACCGATCAGCCGTAACATTATGGCCACTGACAGGTGGAGTGAATAACACTGATAGTCTTGTTATCATCGCCCAGTGCTCATTGATGCACGTGGGGGGTGAAGGCCGGCCCATGTGGTCAAATCCAAAAAGCGGGTTATTGTAGCTCAAATTGCTGAAAAAGCTCGTGCTGGTTCTGATAGAAAGGTGTCAGATCACACAGTGAATCGCAGTTTGTTGCTTATGGGGCTGCGTAGCTGCAGACACGTCAGGATGCCCACACTGGCCCCTGTTTACTCCCAAAAGTGCCTACCATGGGCACGTGGGCAGAAGAACTCTGGTTCTAGAAGGTCTAGTGGTCAATGCCCCGATGGGTCAGGGCTATTTTGGCAGCAAAAAAAGGGAACCTGTACAATATCAGGGCGGTAGTTATAATGTTATGGCTGATCTGTGTATATATACTGGCCAGTGAGTGTATATACATACAGTATATATATATATATATATATATATATATATATATATATATATATATATATATAGTGATCTCCCATTAGTAGCTTCCATGATTGTACAGCTCTTATTAACAGCAAACAGCAAATTAAATGTGACCCATGAAAACATGTTCGTGTCAGCTAACTGACTTATTCCATTATCCTTTCTCTTCTACAACTGGTGACTTATGTAGGACCGTTTGCTGTATCAGTTATTGCCTATAGATTTAAACGTCAAAATCATAATTCTTACCCACACTAAATTAACCTAGTTTGTCATAAGGAAAAAAGGAGGTCATTACAGTTAATTCACTGTATATGGATCTGTTTTTGGTAAAAAAAAAAAAAGCTCAAGAGCTCTAAATCGCTTAATTCCATTGATAATAAAATTGAGTTACATTAATCCAGGGAGACGTATCGTGTTCTTATTGGTGAAGCATTACTAACTTACATAAACTTTGACAATGACGTATGCAAAATGTGTGGCAGTGCATTGGTGTACTGGAGCATTCAGACTCTAAAAGAGTGGATTTTCACCAAATGGGGCTAAAATATTAACCCATTCCAAGACGTACCGTATGCCATAGTTTAAAGCAGTGGTGCTTGACCAGGGGTATGGGAAACAAATGACGGGCGTATAAAAATGAAAGTAGAGAAATTCAACTCGATGTGTCAGATCACACACAAGTGACAAACATCACTAAAATCTCGCTAGTTGCAGGTAGCTTGTGTATTTGGGATTTCCAGTTTTTATATAAATATGATAAAATCCTTAGGAGCTTCTTTCAGCTGTTCTCTTCCTAGCTGTCCATGTGTAAAGAAAAGCCAAGCTATTGACATATTTTGAAGTCATACTGTACCCAATAGGACTGATGATGATGATGATGACGACGACAGACTGGTGAAGGGGGTCTGGGTTTGTAACATAAAACGTGAAGAGACATTGTCTCCGTAGATATGTCTGGATACACACAGTACTTTCACATACATGGTGGCTTCCTGAAGTCCTTGAGTCTGTTAGGGATCTATTCCATAATCAGTAAATTCTGGTTGAGATAATGTGAGCTACTGCATTAACTATATATTATGGCAATATTGTCATAAAATTCTTTGATTTCCATACCAAAAAGTGAATCTGCAAAAAATTCAATGTATAAAGTGTTGTGCTGGCAATATAACAATTTTTATCACCACATCAGGTGACATAGCACCCCATGTGCCAGCCTTATGTATAAAGTCTGGTGATTACCGTTTATACATATTACAGGGAAAGCATTCTTTTTGTACTTGTCTGTATTTGTATCTTTACAGTGCACGTCCTCGGAATTATTGTGCAAAGAGTTTATCAATCTTGGTTCAAAAAACCATCTGGAACAACCACGGGCCAGTGTATGTAATGTATATAGTATGTACAGATCCATTCAACACACAAAACAATAGTGATATATTTAGGATTCTTTCCCCGATGAAATCTTGTTGCTGTTAATGGATCTTTGTGGTCCTGACAGGGATTGACATTAGCTGCACGACGCTGTTCCACTTAACAGTGCGAGAGGACAGTCAGCCGAGCAGTGGCTTATCTCCCTTATTTAGAAGCTTACCTTGAGCTAGGGCTTAGTTCTGATGTCACAAGATACAAACACAGAGATGTCAATTATAAAACGCCAGTAGAAAGCTAGACCCATCTGTCTACTGAAAAACAAGTCCACGCTTCTCTGCAGGTGAAGGTTACTATGCAGTGATTGTATGAAGTACAACAGAGAACTATAGGAGTTGGGAAATATAGACAAGGCCTCAGATAATCATACAGATATCCCAAAAAGTCATTGCTAAACCCCTTCCACGATACAGGGATGATAGGATTTAACCGCTCCAAGTCCACCTGCTTAGCAGCGGTCTTCACAGCCTGAAGCTCAGTCAATATTCTATATAAATATGAAAAAGGGCATTTCTGTCTTTGATCTTCGTGTCAGTATGGGGTCTATTCACTAAACGGAGAGTTGACAGGAGAGCGGTGGTTTAACTCCTTAAATTCACTATACATTACAAAGGTCCCATCCAAGAGAGCACACCTCGACTCATCCTGTATAATGTATAGTTAAATCCTTACATACTGGATTATGCCATATACAGGGCCAGCTCAGCCCCTTTCATATGATAAACTGTTAGCGCTGCTCTTCGTAATGAAGTGAGGGAGTGTGCAGCTCTCTGGCAGACTTTCTCCCTTTAGTAAATAAACCAGACGGCGTGTAATATAGGTCAGTGGAAATCTTAGAAGCCTGATACACAAATGTCTTTTCACCCATTGCACGCGCTATGTTTGATATATTGTACACATACATTGGTGTGTGAGATAAGATATGTGTAAAGTAAATAGAGAATTGTTACAGAGCTTCCCATGCTTGTATGGGTGATTTGTGTTCAGCACCACGGAGAGCAGCTTCATCTCCTTGGTGCACCATTGGGCTGCATAATGCTCAAGAAAAATAGAATTATTGAGTGATTTAAAGTGACATTTAAGTGAATAGACTTATCCAGTGAAGATCTGTAGACTTATTGCATCAGAATCCCGTGGGTTATGGCCCAAAGTTGAAAGACTGCAAAGCTTATTACATTTAGACAATTTGCTTGCCAATCAAAGACTGTTATTTAACACCAATAATAATTATTTTCTCTATCATGATATACTACAAATAAGGAAACACTCTATAACTATTTGCATTTACCAAATATTCTCCATATAAAATAGGTTCTTACAGTATCCTATTCCTTATTGTTTACATTCTCTTTCGTTGCACTGAAAATTATTTATAGGCAAATTTCCATAGCATTTGTATCTAAAGAGCATTGTGTTCCATATTCTTATGTTTAGACCTTGAATCAACTCTGGCGTAGCTGCTTCTTCTAATGCCTCTTGACTATTGTTTGAAATAGACGTCAGCATGTAATGAAGTGTCAGTAGCGGAATCTTTTACCGGCGCATGAACGACAAGAGCAAACTTGACAAGTGCATTTTAGTCCTAATTTGAACCAAGTATTTGTTGGAATCCAAGGGCAACGAATAAACTACTTTCACACATCAGTGTTCTGTGTCTTTGTTATAGCTAATCTATATAAGAAGGCTTATTAGTCCCTTCCGAAGCAGCCAGAGTATTGAAATTGATGCCATGATGTATATGCTACTGGGTATGTCCACAATACTGTTAGTTCTAATCATGGGGATCTCAAGCACAGCGTAATAATTACTATTTTATAAAGGATTTTAAAAGGTTGAAAATGCATGCTGGCTAAAAGTTGGAAGAGTTTTAATTTGGCCTCAGTTACTTGGCTACTAATAGATTATAGAGAAAGTTTCTAGAATGCCTGCCACTAAATACAGATTCATAATAAAACCTACCTAATAGCAAATTTATATATATAACTAATAACATTATACCCTCTATTTTAAATTGAAAGTGCACTGAAATGTAGGGATTTCCATAATGAAAAGTGGATGGAAGCAGCACTTTGGAATATGCGTATATATTATGTACATGTATGGTAAGTGGATGCTGATAGACATCCCCTCATCCATTATCCCTGCAATAATCTATGGCGGGTTTGCACATCAGATTCGGGGTAAACCAGTAGGGATATTCCGTTCAGCATCTGTCCGTAGTTGGAGGGCATGTCCCCTGTGGGCTTACCGATGGTCTTCGATGTGGATGAAGAATGATGATACTTGGTGTGATATGTGACAGTACCAACACCCTTGGGATATTTGTACTAGATGCTCCTGCTCTTGTCTTCTGGGTTTCGGAGAAAGCAACACTGCGGATTATCTTGTATTAAATAACTAGCAGGTCGTGCTGTCTATGAGCCATTACGGTAATAATAAAGGTCCCATACATCTGCTTTCTGAGAAATTAAAATGAAGCTTAGTTACAACTAACATTGTATCTAGACATACTTACGTTATCTACAAAGTAAATTGGGACATGGGGGGGGCATGGTGATTTAGGTGTCAAAGACTGCTTTTCCTTCCTAAAGAAGGTCACTTGAAATATATTAGAAACTGTCCACTTGTCTATGTTTCAGATGGTTCCTGCTGAAAGTCAGCAAAAATGTGTGGTGAAGAAGAGTACATAGAACATGAAGGACATAGTCAATAAGGGGCCAGCAATCGGTCTAAGACTACAATGATAAATCCCAGAGCCTGACTAATGACTAACATGGGGAATGGAGGAAGAGATAAAAGAACGATAAAGAAAGAGGAGAGCTAAAGAGTTAGGGCAAGAATAGGGGAAGGAGGCTGAGTTTCGCTTTATTATTATTATAGCAGAAGATGTAATAGCAGTCGTGGCAGAGGTAGCCAAATAGTGAAGGTCCACCTGCTGCTGATTTATCCCAGCTATCAGCCATAATGGGATTCATGTGCCTTGCTTGCAAAAATACTGAAATTAGACACATTGCAGAAATATTGAAGTACAGTGTTGGTTCGTCATATGACTTCAGCGTTGCCACACTCCTGAAATTACGAGATGAATGTGAATGTAAAGGGTATAATTGTGAAAGTGTCTGATATTGGCGTCTTCCCCTGATAATGTGGGAGATCGTAGACTCAGAGATAAATAAACGTAATATCTTGCATTTATTATTTATTCCTAATATCAAAGGTAAAATCACGCACCGGAATCATTAAATAAACTAACATAGGGAGAGAAAAGGGAGGCTACAGGGGAATGTAACATAGTCATCTCAACGTCAAACAAGAAACAGGAAACCTGATGGTACAACAACCCCTATCATCCCTAGTCCGACCAAGGATAATTGCAGATGCAGTGAAAGAAGCTGCAGGTCCCTGCTTTTTAACCCCAATCTTTTTCTCGCAAACACTGGCCATGATGACACTGGCAGATAAATGTACTTATATTTACATTCACAGACTTGGCTTAGTGTGAAAGGTCACTACGTTATTAAGAGCGTGTCTGAAAGCGCTGTGCGGTAAACATGCAGGAGTGGCTGCACCTGACCCAGTA
This sequence comes from Spea bombifrons, assembly GCF_027358695.1. Classification (NCBI taxonomy): domain Eukaryota; kingdom Metazoa; phylum Chordata; class Amphibia; order Anura; family Pelobatidae; genus Spea; species Spea bombifrons. Next base: position 30,421,403 of record NC_071094.1, read on the forward strand.
ACCTACTTTCTGAATATCACGTAACACTAAAGGCTGCCCTCTGCTCAGACTGCTGCGACGTCATGAGTTACTTAACGTCTAGCAGGGAAACAGTGGGCAGCCCTGGGATCCGAGGACACGCCGACATTCACTGCCTTCCGCGGGACTTGTTTACCGAAGCTAATATTTGAACACAGTTTCAACATATTTCAATGACAATATAAGCAATGCCGTCAGTGTCCGGATGCGGACACATACCTGCGAACTTTCTTAATAAGCCGGCCCCGGGAGTCTTCGAACATTAACCCTGTAATAGCCCATCGTGAAGACTCACCAAATGACTATAACTGGTCCTCAAGGAAACCTTGACTTATTATTAGTTAAAGATACACTTAATTAAGCCACCTGCAGTCAAGCAGGGATATCAAGTATGACATACTGGTAGTGAAAGAGCCAATTGGGAGTCTTATATATGATCACAGCGTCAGAGCCAGACTGTGTGACCCCGTCAATCTGCCCCTTCACCCTGAGATTGCGTACAAAAATCTAGAATTGATTGCTGTTAAAGGATCATAAAGGAACAAATTTTATTTGCAAGGGTAGCAGCCACAGGTGACAAAAAGTAGATTTGTTAATGAATACTGTGAATGGAGTACATATTGAAGGCAAACGTTGTTTGACTCCCAATTGCCTTAAAGAAAATTCTAGGCATTACTTCCCATTTAAACGATGGCGTGTCATGTCCCGAGTCATGTTATAGAAGGTCACTGAGTCACAGTGACATCAGAACATTTGCCAGCGCGGGCTAGCGCTTACTGAGAACATTTCTGCATGATCACATAGCTATATATACAGAATCTTTTATTCCAAATGTATTTTTCCAGCCACTAGATGATGCTGTCAACTACATAAGGTCAAAAAAACAATCCTGGATTCCCTTATACATTCAGTATACGTTCATTCAGTTATAATAACGCAGTATTGCACTGTTCATTGGTCACTAAAACCCCTAGGTGTCGGTATTTAGTCTCAAAAACTAGTGATGGGCAAATTGCTCAGCAAAGACTCCTGGCAATGATGGTTTCCCGGGTATCACTGGCATCATAGCAGCTCCTGGATGGTTAAGCATCATGGGAGTTAGAGTCCAAAGAAGCCAATAAGTGCCTATCTCTGCATACTGGATAAAGCAGCAGGAAAATGGTTAAATTGCTTACCTTGCTTACCTCTGTAGGCAGACCTTGGCCACCGAGGAAGCGGATATCTGTCCTATTAGTCAGAGAAGCAGTTACATAACTGGCACACATCTTAGGGAAATGAGGATGAAAAATGTGGGTCTCTTAAAGATCAATTTTAAAAGCCACCCTCGTTCACTTCTATCAAAAGTCAGTTTGAAAGAGGAAGCCACATGGGGTGGGATGCAGCAGGTTTTGTATGTCATATGACAGCAGGTTTATAGATTTCAGGTTCAAAAGCACTTAGACGTATATGAATATACCACGCAGTACCTGCGTCAGTGTTGATCTCCTCTGTACAAGGATCTGCACCATGGTTGGAAGTTAAAGGTAATTTACCCCCAACTCATCCACACAATTACTCCTCATGTGATGAGTATCCGCTAACTAGTAAGCGAGCAAAGCTACTGTCACATCTATTTTTAAAACAAGCAAGATGAGGAAAGGGTTAACTTCTTTAAAGGGGATGCCCATCAAAAATAAGCATTTCTTATTGTTATAGAACAATTGTAGCTTTTCCATCAGTTTTGTTTTTATATACACTCACATGGGTTTGTCTTGTGACAAAGAAACTTTGTAACTTTTAGCATTTGACAGCAGATAAGAACTTTTTGGCCCATCTACATCCATTTTTTTTAACCCATGCATGTTTTAATTCTCTCATGGTATTAAGCCCCAAACACTTCTTCTGGGAGTCTGTTCCACCGATCTACCACTCCCTCAGTAAAATAAAACTTCCTTCCATTACATCTAAGCCTCTGACCCTTTAGCTTTAGGTCACCATCCTCATTAGAAGATCTGCTGTAATGTATATTTTGCCGGCCTATTCAGGTTCAGACCAATGGATAAAGGGAATCACCATTTGCAGTACCTGGTAAAGAGAAAGGTTGAGTATAGGGACAGGTCACAGAACAGCAATCGACATCCTTAACCAGCATGACAGACACATTGGGGGTTTCTTTACTAATGTTTGGCTTTGCAGGAGAGTTGATGCTTCAGTGCATAAAGATGGATCAAACTTGGCCTGTTTCTTCTCCAATGGTTAATATTAGTATCGTGTTAATATTAGTATTGTGTTAGTGTTAAGTAATCTCAAAACTTTAACTACGTATTGTGCATTTTTTTTTACTTGGACTGGTTTTTGGTCCTCCATGATCCACAGTGTGGAAGGCGGTCTGTATTTATAATTCCCTGCAAATTCCTGCTTTTAAGAACGAATCCTAATGTTTCTAACACAGAGAAAAGACTGCTGGAAAACTGGCCAATGATTGGAATGTATGCTTCTAATATTTCTATTAAAAAAATATGATAAAGTTGTAAACCAAAATACAACAAAATTAGGTCATTACGGTAATACTAACATTTTGAAAAAATCATTTAACTGTACCCACAAAATGCTGTTTTGTGCCATATGATGGTCTGAGACCCCCATAAGCATTTGCAGAAAACGCTCCTATTGATTTCATTGTCATTGCAAACAAAATTGTTTAGAGCTCCTTGCACCTTATTACAGATTAATTACATTTCCGTGTTCTAATTAAATATACATAAGGATATAAATAGTTATAGTCCAAGTAATTAAAATACATAAAAGCATGACTGACTCCTGAACCTGCACTGAGAACAGCTAATTTCTCTAATCAATGTTGAAAATTCATACAGCTCACTGTGATGATTCTCAGATCTTATATCACTTAAATTGTTTACCAGCGACAATAATGAAACATAAGCATGGTATGTACTTTGGTAATGCCTGGTAGATTGTCTAAATGACAGACTGATTGAACATTTGATGTTAAGTTTGATAGATGCTACACTGTAAACAACTTTAACCAATATCTTTTCATATCTTGGGCTGTTAAGGATGTGATCTGTGCTCCTTACCCTTTCTTGTGACATAATTATAGCAGGTCTAACAATTGCAAACCCAACATTTTACAGACTAGTAAACTAGATGAACATTTGTAAAGATGTTTGTGGATTTAAATTGGCAACATACAAGTATTAAACTTTTGGGACAAATCGTGAAATCGTTTTTGGCCCATTCTTTTTCGGACAACTAATCCCATATCTTGTCCATCTTCTTGTTCTCCTTTCTCTTCTCTTCTACCCTCTGTTTTCTCTCTTCTTTCTTTGTTCGCATTTCCGTGGACATAACCTCCTCCTGGCGAACTTTCACCACACGGTGGAGTTTCCAGTGACGTCCTCTCCCCCAATCCTCTAATCAGAGGAGAGGACATCACTAGAAGCTCTGCCATTTCGGCGGAAGTTCACACAATGGTATCTTAGGGCAAAATAGTGGCGCTTCAGGTGACGTCCTTTACCAGGAACCTCCAATCAGGGGAGATGACGTCACCGGAAGCTCTGCCATTTCAGCAAAACTTCACCAGGAGATCATGTCTGCTCAAATGCAGAAGAAGAAAGAAGAAAAAAGAGAGAAGAACAAGATGTGAGACACGGAAGCAGAGCTGCAAGATAACAGAAGTGGAAGTAGTCGGCAGAGAAGGTAGGGAGACATTTCGAGAGTGATTGATAAATATTCTGAGCTTTTTGCTTTGATTGAGTCCATTTCATGGAGGGTGTTGCCTCATTTTTGGAGATTCGTACAAATTGACAAAATCTGCAAGTTTTGCTACATTTGAAAATCCTACAACTCAGAATGCACCAATCTATTAAACTTTAACCTAGGCTTAATTATCCCCCTGTCATTTCCTTACTGCAAGGGTTAGTGTGAGCGCCATTTGCTCTGTGACCAAGCTCAGCAGACTGATTCAGATGCGGACATCATGAGTGTGAATCTACAAGACCGTTAGTGGGACAGCTGCACAAAACAAGCTACAACACTGGAGATATAGCTGATCTTCTGAAAAAATTAAACAATTAAAAAATAACATCAAAACAGAAGTGTGCCCATGTATAAAAGCAGTACAAATGTCCCTAGTGTCTCACCACTAGAAGTAAAATATACAAAATAGAAGTGAGAAACTGTTCGGCAACTCGGGATAGAATGTCCTTGCAGGCCAGCTCTTGCAGGCTTCATCAGATGATGAATCAGATTATTTATTTAGCATATTTTTAGCTCCCATCTTCACTTTTACATTTTAAAAAGATAACATTGCCTTTTTTCCTGTAAATATTAGGAAATCTGGGGATGTTCATTGGCTAAAACCACTAAAGAAATCCTTGGAAACTGTTATGAATTAATATACTTATACTTGTTAATAGTGTTAACATAACCACTTATGTTGTTAACCCTCTTATTACCAACATGCAGCAAGTTACTTGCTATAATGCTAATTAGGTCTGAGTAACATTGTTGATTTGTATAAGCCTGCAGCAATTGTTCACTATACATCTGAAAAACTTTATAGTCATATCACACCATGCATGTATACATGCATTGCTAAAAACAAAAACCACTGAAGAGATGGACTTGTGTACCCTTTTATTAGAATAATAATTTAGTAGTTCAGAAACTAATGGTTCAGCTCAAATAAAAAAGCTCAAAGAACGTAATATTGTGGTCCGGCATGACAGTGTTGACTGCTCAAACCAATATTCTACAGAACACTCAACTAGTAAAATATAAAAAACATACATCTGGAAATCGGCAACATTTATTGATGATCTAAATCAGTTGGTACTGATTTGTTATACTGCTTTCTCTAAGCAGGTTGCCCATTAATGTTTTAATTATGCGTAAATGAACATACATCTACATATAAGACAATATATGGACTACAAACCAGCTTACATTTCAGGTCAGTCTCCCACTTTATTACCGGTTGAGGGAGTTGGTTTTCAGCTACTCGCCATCATTATTCATTATGAAAGCCCAACCTGAAGGAATGTTTGTTGCGTGAAGAGCTTGGCTACCCTGTACAATGTATTAGTAAATCAGCAAGGTATCTCCAAAGTCTCCCAGCTCATTGAATTATGCATTATACAGGGCCAGCTCAGCCATGTACACTGAAGAAACTTGCTCATGATGGCCCTTCAATAATAAACAGTGAAGCGAGTTAGAACTATAAACCCTTCTTTTGGTGAATAGACCTCAGAGTAATTGACGTCAACAATTAGTTTCAGGTCTCAGAATGCAATAAGCTGCAAAATGAACAGCTTCAAGAACTTTGGTGTATGTACAATATAAGCTTTGTGAAAACAGTACCTCGAAATCATGATGTGTTTGTGGTCTGAGGGTTAAATTTGGTTGTATTTTTATACAATATTTGAAATGACAACGCAGAATTAAAATATGACATCACCAGTAGCACGCCAGACAATGTTTCGCTTAAACACAATTGTTTATGAAAATCAACTAAACCACACAACAAAATGTATACCGTACAAACTCGATAAAAGGGTGCGCGTCTCTGAAGACAACTCAAGTAGTCTTTGATTTCCTGTCTAGTAGGAAAGCAGGTTTTCTAAGTTACACCGACAACAGTCTTTAGTCTTGTTTCCCTTCGCGCCACTGTTTAGAACCTTCATTCCACGCCACGTAGACAAACATCGCCAACACCACATGCACAGCAACTACTGCCACTATTGCAGCGTAAAAATAACTGTCCCTGTTGGACATGCCGTACGCACCTGCAAAACAAAATAAAACAAGATTGGTAACATGTACGGGTAATAACTGTTTGTTTTAAAAAAAAAAAAAAACCACAAAAAAACAGTGCCTTTTTAGAAAATTTCAGAATCATTGAAATTATCATATATAACAAATAATGAAACATCTTTCTGTTATAGTTTGGTTTAGTCCCCCATCAATGAGTTGCTGGAAGAGAAAACATTTCGTCTTGTCCTTTTAACTGTACAAAGGGGCAAATCAGACATTTCTGCAGAAAAAACTTGAAATGTCTCGTCATAATGTATAGCTAGTAAGGAAACGTTACAAATTTTATTCTCACAGAGAGACATGTAATATTATTTGCAGTAAGTTCTGATGGTCATGTAAAACTTCCAAAATTCTGCTGTGATGTCATCAAATTTTTTATATTGCTGTATATTGCTAGCAATAAAAATGTACTACTGTGGAGTGAATGAACAGCATGTAAATTGGATGAGATCACAGGCCACTTTCTGTACACAACTAGATAAAACCACTGATATTTTATAGATTTTTAAATTCATTTTTTATAGATTTTTTTAATTGATATACTTAATAAAAAATTGCCGTTTATGTGAAAGTTATACTGACCTTCAAATACATAAACCTTGGAGGAAAAGTAGAGTCCAATTGGCAGCATGATCATTAAGAGAGTGAAGAAGAGTAGAGTCTTTAGAGTAGAGACCAGGGAACTTTCATTTCTGGAAAATAAAATTATAAGTGAGGTTTATAAAGCCATAGCTAGAATATCGTTTAACATTTCTCCATAAGATGTGCATAAATTAAAATAAAGGCTTTATTACCGATCTTCCTAACAAACCATATTATCCTCAAATCGCATCTCTCTTACCATCAGCATGTAAATAATAACTGATTTTATAGGGCAGATCTCCTGAGTTGCGATCAGCTCACAGATATTAGAAGAGTTATTTAGCCAGGTCATAAGGCATTTTTCTATTCTTTAGAGGTCACATGGATCTATACAGCTGTATGTAAGAAGTGTGTGTCGAGGCACGTCTTTGTGTCACAACTGCACATTCTTTCACATAAAAAATTCCATTGTCCAGAAGAAAATAAAAATATATATATATATTAAAAAAACTACAATAATATACATGTATTATGTCCCTAAGGTCTAGTATTGGTGCTCATAAAGTTTTACAGTTAACAGTATTTCTCTGAGACACCTGAAAAAAAAAATCTAATTGTCAAACATATGAGATGACTTGTCAAATATGAGACTAACAATATTTCACCTAAAAACTCATATTGCAGGAAAATCGTTGGAACGAAAAAGAAAGACAAAATAATTGCAGAAGATCCTTATTAAAATCAACAATAAAAAACTATAATGCATTCACTTCAAGGGAAAAAAAAAACAAAAAAACATCTGCAAAGTCATTGAAGAAAATGACTTCATGTCCCTAATTGTTATTTTGTTTTGTACCATACACAGTCACACAGACAAAGAAACCTGTGCACGTCCGTACAAACCACAACGCTCGTTTATTATGTTCACCGTATAATTGTTTAAGTCTGGATGTACCGGTCTTAGCCGACTGGCAAAGAGTAAATTCTGGTTTACACAGTGTTCATTTGGACTGAATGTTTACGTCAAAACAGTGTGTGATCGCATAGGTCATACACAAGTTCCAAATACGTGAATAGCGGTTTTGTTATTGTATAAACATTTTAAATCCAAATAAACATTCAGAAATATCTGCCGACCTAATCGCCTTTGTGCTTTTTTGAACCAAAGCGTCAAGATTACACAATTTGATTCCGAACTCTGAATGCATTAATGTATCTGTGTAACATTGATAGAATCGCTAACGCATCCGGTCACCTTAAGTTACACTAAATCCCCGAACTTGATTTTTTTATCTTTTTTCTTCAGTCTCCTAAACAAGTAACCCACACAGAATAAGACAATAATCAGTTAATAGAGACTCAGTCAGGAGACGAGATATTTGAGGAACTTGCCTTGTCTTATTAGTATAACATAACAATGTGACTTACAGAAACAAAGGGTAAGGAGGACACTGCTCAAATGCTGCATTAACAACTATAGTTAATGCAGCATTTGGTTTAGAATTTGATTCTATGATGCAGATATGTAACATGTAACACGCCTTACTACACATATAAACAACAAGCCCTGTTCATTGACTTTGCTAAAGATAATAAACCCAAATATCCCATAAAATTGATACTGGCCACACCATGCACCGCCAGCCCGGTGCCACAACTCCATATTATGTTCTGCACACAACGCAACGTCAATGCGGGAACCAAAGCTGTCATTATAAGACCGGATAAACAAGTCAGTATCCGGCAAATGATAACGTGCATTCTTCTACAGGTCCCGTGATAACGCCCAACCTACAATACTCACTGCCTGAAATCGGGAGCGGGCACGTTGGCCACATTTAGTGATGCTTTATCGTATCGCTCCATGCTGCCCCGGCCCAGCTTTCAGCTTCACTTCCTGGATCCTGGCACTGCGTCACGTGACTGCCGTCACATGACCAGCAGGACGACAAAGAGATGGAACCTTTCCACATGGGCGTGGCTTCCCCTCGTTCCGACGCCGCAGGCTTCTCGTTCTGCCTATCGCTGGACGGCTGCGTATTAACCTGACGCACCGTATTGTTTCTCCGTGGTATTGGCGCACGCGCAGTGGCGTGTTATATGGCACGGCGCGTGTATTAATATAACTAGGAACTGATAAACATTTTATACAATTTATTAAGGAGAGTTATATTCCCTCATGACGTAGGATGGATTATCCACTACATGCCAGCTTTATGATTAGAGGAATACCGGAAATTAGGAGATAGGGCAGCCTGCTTCTTAAACATGGGGATTCCCTAGTGAAGGGGTGACCTTTGTCTGCTGTGGCATTTTGGATAAGATGTACTTGGGGTGACCCCATTATCTAAGGCGCACGGATGTCACCAGAGACCTATTTCCCGCTGATGCTGCTCTGGAACTGACGCAGGGGCTCAGCAGCCCACTCCGCATTCTCCATCCTCCAACCAAGCGCCGGGATATGACATCATATCCCTGCGTCTCATACTCACTTTTAGCTACACTTCTGTCATAATTAGTACACCCTAGTGGTTCTTCACACCACGAAGTACAGGATTAACGCAAGGACAGATAGTGTCTTAACAGGAAGAGTTTACTTCCTTTGTATCATTACAGAAGAAATATCTCCAGCAACATACATGTCTAATGCCACTCGTCGGGTAGTCAAGAACCCATTGTACAGCACTACGGAATGTGATGGCACTATATAAAACAATAAATAATAACATGGTGCAATTTCTCTTAATGCAAGCAAACTAACCACTCCAGACATACATTACGGCCTTAATGGGCCTTAATTACTATACCTGCGGGCAAATGCGAGCAAGGAGGCCCATCTCCTCACTCACAGATACACTTGGGGAGAATCCCAGGAGATTCCCAAAAGGACAAAATGTGTACATAATGTCGCAGGGCATTTGTGAACTCAGAACTTACTCCTAGCTAATATTGTAGCCACCCAAATTCACCTGACCTCATTTGGAATTTAGGTTGTCGGAGTTTGGGATGGCCTTTGTGAACGATTTTAGTGAACGATATATTACGCAGACCTTGAAGACCATACCCCAATGTCTATCATAATGTCTATGCCTACGGGAAGCAAGAAACATACTAGTCCAGCACATCTATACATCTACATATGTGGCTGACTAGTACATGGTAGTAACGTGGGACGTGTAGGCGGGTAACTGATTCCTCTCTGAGAATTTAAACATCCTACATACTGCAGGGCAGCACTTTCCATGTGTTGGTTAATAACATGCCAAATGTTTACATGTCCTGTGAAAACAGCAATTAAGCCACCCCAGATCCAAGATACAGTATTAAACCATGCATTTGTTTTGACGTAGTAGGATAGTATTTGTTTTTTTTCTTTTATTGTACTAAGTTGGATTGTGCAGGAAAAGAGGTACAGCTGTGTCTCTTACTGGCATTGTGGTTGCCCAAACATGTTTGTCTATGTCTCTCTTGTCAATGCCTACTATAAAGTTGGTAAGGGTGCGGTACTATTGCTATGCAGCACCCCACCTAAAACCGTAAAAGGATTAAGTAGCAAGCACTTATTAAAACATTCTTATTAATCATTGTACTGGGAATAAGCTTTCCTTCTAATAGTGGTGTTTGCCAAAACGTGCCATCAGTACTCAATATTGAAAATGTTGATATGGTATGATGAGCGTTATATCTTCATGATCTTATAGCCATATTCCTATCCTGTTTAAATTCCCTGCATTCGCCACTACCACTTCTGATGGGAGGCTGTTCCACTAATCTACCACCCTCCTGCCTGCTCAATGGGCACGCTAACAAGTGCCTTTCATGTACAGCCAGAGAGAGTGCCATATATTACTATGATTAGTAGTAGCGGCCTTAGTTTATACATAGTGATCATTAAATGTATTAAAGATAAAGCTTTAATAAGTATTTTTGGTTCAGGCTAGAAAACCCATCCTCGTGACAGGGTTTTTTTGGAGACTAAATATACACCAGAAGTCTGCCTGTGGTAATAATGGCTGTAGCCAAAAATTATATATATATATATATCTGTCTATAAAAAATAAATCTGTCTATAAAAAATAATAGATAAACTCACGGCTTTGTTATGATTTCGAAAGTGTATGAAATGAATCTGTGGGGTGTAATTTAATCAGTGCTGGATTAAGGGATTTGTGGATCAGAAAGTTGCGCAGCAGCAAGTGTTTCACTTCTTTCTGCGTGTGAAAAACACAAGGTTGGCTGGACGCTTAATACAAATAAAATAAAGTAATACATTACAAATAAATAAAATCCACATCTTACCTTCCACTCCTAGGAGTTGTGCCACAGTCCCCAGAAGAAACCCAGTGCCTTCATAATTGATCTATTCTAGAGAAAACATGGTCCTTTATCTCCACCTAATGTATCGGTTTGTCTTAGTCTGTCAATTCTCGTCTTGTCATACCCCTTGAATATATGTATTAAGCGCTGCGTAAATTGTTGGCACTATGTAAATAAAAGATAATAATAATACTTTAAGTCTGTCGTAAGTATTTGTATCGTTGGAGACCAGATATTTAACACAGGTCACAATGGAATCACAGACCTAGTTGTCAAGAGAAAAATACTTTAATATATTCCTTAGTGATGTGCTAATCATAGTATTGAGAGCAAAAAAAAATACTGATCATACTGTAATATAATACCATAAATGTAATTTCTGTAGCATTTTATTATTTTGCAGTGGTTAAAGGGAATCGGTACTTTCCAAAACACGTGCCATTTACTTTCATACCAATGTCCACAGCCTGCTTTTAGCAGTTTCCTTGCTTTTTTTTTCCAGGAAGTGATGTCACATCCCTGCGCATTGCATCAGTGCATGAGAGTACCGCTGTTGGAATGCCACATTGCGTGGGACCTGCTTGTCCCTATTGCGATCTTTTGGCTGAAGGTCCTTTTAACTAGACGGCTTAAGCTCTATTTATTCTATATTGCTTGCCACTGTAGTGTTAATTTCTGCTTTAGTGTTCCCCACCCAGTGATGGACTTCCAGCCATAAATTCTTCATGCTTTTGTGCCCATCATGGTTTACTAAAAGGTCTGGATGGTCTTTGTTTGATTATATCTTAATACTTTATCTTAATGTTTTTTGCAGTCAGTTTTTAGTGTAAGGGTCACATTTGCCTCAAGAGGGCAATGTTTGGTAATATAACACGTGGATGCCCGTTTACAGTATGCTAAATTCAGATATGAACGGGAACAGATGTTTCATCTTTAAACTACAAATATATTAACTATAGTAACTCTAATAGAATGTGATCACACGGGCATGACTAAAAGTGCTATTGATTAATACAACAATAGGGAGGGGACAACATTTTTGCAATGTCTTCCTCTATCTTTTGTATAAATTTGTTGCTTCTCTGCCTTTTGGCTACAGAGGCTGTTCTATCAAATTCATTGAGGCCTTTAAATATAGACTGGATTTATTTTTACAAAGAAGAATATGCAGGGGTACAGGTTATAAGGTTTGTAGGTTTGGAGCGTGTCGATCCAGTGAGAAATCAGCAGCCAGCCATCCACGCCATGTAAACGAAAACGTCATTCATCAGACCAGGCCACCTTCTTCCATTGCTCCGTGGTCCAGTTCCTATGCTCACGTGAACATTGTAGGCGCTTTCAGCAGTGGGGGGTGAGCATGGGCACCTGACTGGTCTGTGGGTATGGAGCTGACAGAACCAGCATTCACATTTTCAGCAATTTGAGCTACAGTAGCTCGTCTGTTTGATTTGACCACACGGGCCGGCCTTCACCCCCCACCCACTGACAGGCGCCAAGATTATCAGTGTTATTCACTTCACCTGTCAGTGATCGTAATGTTATGGGTGATCAGTGTATATATAAATATATATATATTTACTTATACAAGATTCGAGCACATTAATAATAATTATTCTGGAAAGAATTATGCCTCTGATGCTACATTTAGTTACCAAAGTGTTAACTTCGACAGAGTGCCTTGAAGTGCAGTCTGAGCGTGTATTGCTATAACACATTTTAGTCTAATAATATGATGCTGCTTTTTCACTTTTATGAAAGCTAAAGTTGTAGTGTGAAGCCTCATCAAGAAGCACTCTCCCGAAAGCAAATGATTTTGAAGAGAGGCCAGTGAATGTGTCATAAATCAATGTGTGCCACCTGGAACATGTAATCTCTTGACATTCTGTTTGTGAAAGGCCTGGTGATGGTTTAATTTTACACTTGTGATGTGGAGAAAAGGCTTCCAAGGCTGTTGTTTGTCTAGCAAACTGTTTCATCCAGGTCCAACCATGTTTAATCATTAAAAAAACATGTTAAATAAAAGTAACATCTAGACCAGGGTCAGGAGATCCAAGGGGTGCCACGGGTCTCAATGGGCCTGTTGACCTTCTGTTGTAATACAGAGGCCTGGGCAGATGTCTGTAGTAGTGTTTCTGAGTGAACTGAAGCATGGGATTTGATATTGCATCCCAGTAGGCTTTACTAGAAGAGAACCTTCTCATCTTAGTAGATCGTGGAGGGGCGGCAACTGGTGGCACCCAGGTCATTTAGTGACAGCCAAGCCAGGGTTGGGTTGAAAGACAACCAGAAAACACACAGTTATGGGCTGGAGAACTAAATTCATATTCAAGTCAACTATTTTGCTTTTTTGCCTCATGCATAACACCTAAAAGAATAAATGCTGCAATTTGCATGCAGTCCAAATGTACTCCGGCATGCATTCAAAACTAAAATTACAATGTTTGAGTCTAGACTGTTACTTTAAATATTGTTAATATGTTTAGAACTTACTCAATGTTTGTTGGCAACTATCTGTCCAGAGAAATTCTACTTTTCAGTATTGTCAAAATAAAAGATGGCCTTAATGACGACCCATGGCTGCAGATTCATCTTTCTAAATGTTGCTCTTTAGGAGGAGCATCTCTTTCCGTCGGACCTTCATTTTCTGTCATTCGTTCATCTCTGATGTCCCTATTTTCTGGAGCCACAATTATAACTTTCACATCTGTGGCAAATTTACTTAACATCAAACTTTTGTGTACTTTTGTGTACTTTATGCACTTGCTAAAATCAACAAGTGGTGGTCAAAGACAGTCACTAAATAAGTGGGTTCCATATTCATTTTCTTGTAGTTTGTAAAAATAACAGCTCTATAGCAGTTAAAATGGATATTTTGTCATGTGATTACTGAAGGACACAAACAGTACCCATAGCCCCGTTTAGTATGGCCTTCAGAGACTGCTTGGTAGTAAAGGAATGTTATTTCAATTAAATTATTCTCATGTGTTTGCAGAGTATAATTCCCCTTTCAGGCTAATCCGCCTGCAAAGACATTTTCACTCTACTCATTTCCAATAATTGCAATCATTCAGCGTCCCTAATTAATAAATAAAATGTTGTTACTAATAAAATAGTTTCTATTGCATACCTCTAGAGAAATTGCTTCATAACAATCAGAATGATTGACTAAACACTATGTTCTGGAAGGAGTCTCAGTCTATTTGTAAAGTTGGGCTGGAAACATGTAATCATTTCAGAGCCATCCATGTATTAAATGCATTATTGGCCAGCTGGACCCAAGAAGCCAACGGTATATATTCCATATGTATACTATCCTCCATTGCCTTGTGATCAGCTTGAAGAAAATGTTTTCTGCAAAAGGCTGCCAATCGTCTCATCTACCCCATTTCTCACTAACTCCTACATGAGGCTTCCGCTACGTCTACTTCTCAAGGTTTAAAAAAGATCCAATTCCTGCCTGTAGGGAGGGATCGATTCGCTTTTAATCAATCCGCTTTTTTAGTTTTTAAAAACAAAATTTAACAGGTCACCCTACTGTGGGCCATCACTCAGCATTGCGCGGGCTTAGATTCACTGCTTGCTCGTTGATGTCCCTTGCGCACTAATACATGCTGAGGATCGCATATTTAGATATATTTGGTTTTCAAGGAAAGGCGTTTGTGTCCTTAAATTAAAACCCTTGTCAGGCTGTCCATAAAAGACATCGAGTTACCTGCCTGGAATGACCCTACTTAAATTAATCACTGTCACCAACTGAGCAGAACATCCAAATGGAAAGTAATCAATTGGTATCTTGTTAAAAGACTGATTACAAAGAAAAGCCATGCAATTTGATAATTAAATGTTTTTTAATACGCTAAGCTACATCAGCAATACACATTAATTCATTTAAAAAACAGCTTTTTTTGTAAAATATATGCCACAATAACTTTGGCTGTATAACTGTGCAAATCAAGGCTTAATTCATACCAGTTCTTCATGAGTGGAAGATTGTGAGTCTGAGTATGGCCAGGTTCTAGCTTCCTAGGTGAACCGTGTCATTGATACTTCTCTCCTTCACATACTTCATACAGGAGAGAAGCTGGCACTGTCAGTCATCTCAGCACCCTACACAGCGACCTAAATCAACATGAAATCAAAGTGAACCTCGAGCATAACCCAATGAAACAAGGCGCATACCCTCTGTCTACCTGTACATGGGCAGTACACAGGAACACCGGGGACCCCTAATCAAACAGAACAACCATTGAGGAAAATTGTGGCAACAGAGTTTATTAAAAGTTACACAGTTTCAATTGCAAAGGCCAGGTAGTGGACATGTTTTGTACCACAGTGCCTAATCATATGTCGTGATTACATATGTTTTTTTCTTGACTATGTATGACTTTAAAGTGAGCAGTGCAGATGCAAGGATGATCCTCAGGAGACAGGCTGCAATTTCATAAACATTCTTACAAGTGGTATATTCTGGTCTAGGGCAGCCATTTCAGAGGAGCAACATCTCCTCTCTCTCTTAACCAAGGGCAGATCATCCTATTAGGCGATCATGGTTCACGATGCACCACTGGACCTTGGGTTGGTTATGATCCCCCTCATAACTGGTACATTTACAGTATGGAATATAATATGGAGTGCTGTGCCTAGCCAACACAGCCTCCATAGGCACCTTACTCCACACCACTCATCCAGTGCCCTGGGAAATGACGTTATATCATGGCACTCAGCATGGTAGATGATGGCTGCAGAGGGAAGTGGTAGGCGACAGCTGGGTCAGCGTCCAGCCAAGATATGTTCCTGTGGAAGCCTTATTCATTTTCAAAAGGTAATTTGTAGTGTAATATTATAGATTTCATCCACAGTAAAAGTTCATATTATCTCTAAAAATAATAATAATAATAATAGCTCAAATCTGCAGTATTATCCTGCTTGATTTAGATATTTAGGGGGGATTGTGCAGATATACATGACATATGCCAAATAAAAATACCCTGTTATCTCAGTTACTTCTGTACCTCCAATGACCTTCGTCATTTTGTGTGCAATCACTTCATCTTTCCTTTTTTGAGGATAAGTGGCACTCTACATCTTCCAGAACTGAGACCATTGCAATTTGCTATTTCTCAAGAGTCTCCATTCACTTATTTCAGTTTTTTTGTTAAAAAAAAAATTTCTTCTCTAATCAAGTCTTTATTGTTTTCTCAAACACTGTCATTGTCCTTAAATTTCCTTTGTTGCATCATTGCATTTCTTAGGAGCAGGCACAATCGGTTGTTTTTCAGGAGGGTCATGTAAAGTAGATAGCCAAATTCATTTTAGGGACACATTTTCGGGAACAGTAGATTAGGGACATCACTGTTTTTCCATGAGCATTAAAGCAGGCCACAAGCACATTACGAAAGTGTGAGCACTTTACCTGGCTAGACCGCCGGCCTTGAGCCTAAAACTTGGTTTAGCTCAACTCAGATTATCAAGTGGGATTAGTAAGAGCTTCCAATGTGTCTCTCCTCACGTACAGCTCAACAAGCTTAGTCTTGATCAGGCTTGGCCATGCCATGACTCGATCTTCTCACCCATCTCCATATATACACAATGGAAAGCTTAAAACAAAGGATCAAAGTGAGTATCTTCTTTTTCATTGAGTTTCTCTCAAACAGGCTGAGGTACCATAGTTAGTAGTATACTGATTGTATTATTATTCAACACCTGATGGAAGTCAAAATCCATTGAACAAAATCTTAGTGCATAGAACTCTTTATACCGATATCAAAAAGCAAAAAAAAAAGGAAATGTTGGATAAAACCATAGCAAAATAGAGAAGAATTACTTTTCTTGACAATGAAAAAGAAAACATTAAATATGTTATTGTGAATCTTCATATTGGAAACCAGAAAATCATATTGTAAAATGTGAAAAACTGTAACAATAAAAAAAATAACAATCATAAAAACCTACAATCCACTAAAAGAAAACATAATTTTCATGGCATAAAAGAATTTCATTGATTTTTTTTTTCTCCAGAAAGCTCAATGAGCCAACATGATGGTTAAGTCACTGTATGGTTTTGCTGCTGTGCACATAATTATAGCAAAGTGGCATGTCAGAATACTCCGAAGAGTATGTACTTACCTGGCTGGTGCAAGCCCAGGAGCACAAACTACTGAAAATGGAACAGAGCTACCGAGCACTAAAAAGACAAATTCATTCTTAAAGGGAAACTCCAGCTTCCCCAAAAAAAAGAATGCATACCAAAATATAGGGAACTGTGCAAAATCCCTCCATGCATTTGCCATGGGTGCACCATAAAGATTTAAAGGGACCATCTAGCTGTCATATGTGTTAAAGGACATGAAGGGGGAAAGCATGGACTTTTGGACTGATTTGGGCACTGATGCCAAACAAAGAGACACTGTATACAATAAACAGTAAAAAGAGAATTATTATCCTTCTCTGTGGGAGCGTGAACTCATAAGGACCCAGGTTCTGTTGCGCCACATTAAAAGTTGGGTTTTCCTAAAACGGAAAGATATGTAGGTGGGTTTTTGATAGTCTGTGCATCTTTAGATGAAGTTGAATATAATTGTTTGATATGTTCTGCTAAAGTGAACTGAACATTGCATTAAACTCCTTAGCAAAGCTAAAAGAAAAAAGAAACCACTGTGGTACTCTGCAGATGTGGCAGAAATGTTGAAGTAAAAGAAGGTAGCTAGACCCATCTAGCAGACCCATAATGCGGAAGATGAGAGCAAATATAAAAATAAGCTTAACGAGGCAAAATACTTTATTAGATGAGCCAAAACACACAAGGAGGAGAAAATTGGCAAGTTAACAAAAACGGTGATACAACTTTTTTTAGATTTATAAGTGAAAGGAGAGAAAGTAAACAAGGAATAATTAAAGGCAAATGAAGGAAGCTATAGCAATAACGGAAATGATCTAGCTGACTGCCTAAATAATTACTTCGGTTTAGTTTTTACAGAGGAAAGGTGAAGAGGAGGTACCTTAGAAATGAGAATCAATGCGTTTGGCACTGTCCCTCAGAGAAGACTTGTAAAGAAATGGATACGGCAATGGTTGAGTGACCGGAGACAGATGGTATGTATATTTAGAGGAAGGTCTTGTTAATAGTGGGTACCTTAAGGATGCGTATTGGGCCCATACTTTTTAATATTATTATTAGCATTATTACAAAATGTCTTAATGGTAAGGTATTTCTTTTTGCAGATAATACAAAGGTCTGCAAACTGGTTAGACATTTCTGGTAGAACATTTTAAATGGAAAGTCAATTGCTATTTAATTGTGGAAAAACAGCTGCAGTTTAATGTTGATAAATGTAAAATAATGCACTTGGAACATAAAAATCCCAAAGCAGAAAACAGCATTGGGTGCACTGTTCTGATATATTCAGAGAGTTCAGAGGAGACTACTTATATTATAAAATGGTTTGCGGGATAAAAAATTATAAGGAAACACCAAGGGATTTTAATATGCATAGATTGGAGGAGAGATGCAAGATGTGATAAAAGAAATTAAAGGGATTTAACAGAGTACAGGAGGGAAGTTTATTTTAAAGGAGAAGAAACAAAAAGGTCATAATCTAAAACGGGAAGGTCAAGGGTTTAAGATTAAGGTAAAGAAGTTTTACTTTACCAAGAGGGTGAAAGATAAAATTAAAAGCCTCTCATCAGAAGTGGTAGAATTGGATAGCCATAACACAATACTGAATCTAAGACGAGACCGAGAACCAGTTAAGGTTTGAGTCTTTAAATAACCAAATCTATCTCACTACTATCATATAGCTCTCAAAGAAAATAGTTATCTTGATTGATATGACAAATGTTTCCTAATTTTTAAAGTGAACAACTGAATGCTCTTAAAAAGTGTAATCAAACATTATTGTATTTTTTTGGAAACATAGTAAAGAGTCCTAACGAAACCCGCAGTTTCACCTTATTTTATGCACAGTTCCACCTTATGACTACTATGTAAACTACGTCTCTTTAAAATGCTTTTTTTTTTTATTGTTTTCTTACTTTAATTAATCAAAATGTTTTTTTGTCTCCATTCGTCAAATGGTTAATGGTGCCATCATGTAAGGTGCACCGTTTAGCCTTCTATTTGAATAAAATACCTTTAATGATAATAGCTTATGAAATTAAGACCTCTCCAATTAGCTATTTAATCATCAATATGTAATTAAATGAAATGCTTTCCAATAATATCCCATGGCGTCCCCTAAAGGACAGGTGTTTTAATGCTTTTTGCTTCTAGTTTCAAGTTCTCAATGTAAGAGCAAGACCTTCATGCTGTGACAATTGATGATTAGGTCCTTTGTATTGACTTCAATGGCCACAGAGAATATGAATAAATCCATGATAATTAGCATAAAATGACATACAAATTGCATTTTATAATATCAAGAATTTAACCATTTCAATGCAGGAAAATGAGAATGGAAAACTGCCATTTTTGAAATAAAAATGTTATATAAGGCATCCTCATTCATTTAGATGCTTATTTATGCAAAGGTAACCTATGTGGAAATGATAAACTAATGATAATTAGTAATTTATTTAGTTTAGCCTTGTTTTTTTATCTTTACTCTTTAACACATCCGAAAGGATCCTCAGGCCATGGTTTTGTGGTCTGAATGTATAAATTATTGGATTTTACTAAAACATGAAGTAAAGTCATGATTTTATGAAAGAAACGGAGGCAAATATTGTGCTTAACCCTTTCTTTACTCCCACACAGCAGCAAAGAAGAATACAACAGTAAATAAGAAAAAACAAGTAGGAGTGTACATATTATAAACCCCCTCCCACATAACATGCATCCCATAAAAGGGGACACACATCCCACAATCCTCCTCTTTCTAGGCTGCGACGAAGACTGTACTCTCCAAACAGGAACAACAGGCAACTTGAACCAAACAGGAACCGTCTCCACAGCAAGAACGACCAACGGAACACCGAAGGTAAGGAGATGACCGCATCACACATCAACCATGTAGTCAAGGATTAGAAGGAGGAACCTGAGAAACACTTGGGCACGAGTTAGTTAGCCAGCCACCAAAACGACAGTAGAGGCAAAAAACAAAAAACGCATAACACCCATGAAGAAGGCATATAAAATACACAGCACAAGGAAAACACCCACATCCAGAACATGAGGGGAAAAAATTAACCTACCAGACCACAGGAACCACCAACCTGCCAGGAAGAGACACCACAAGCCATGAATAAGGGGGGTAGAAAAAATGGGCAGGGAACAATATTCGCCTCCGTGTCTTTCATAAAATCATGTTTTAGTAAAATCCAATAATTTTAAGTCAAGACACGGAGGCTCATATTGTGCAAGTTCAAAGCTAGGATACCACCGAAGAAAAAACATGATCAATAGGTCTCGAAGTCTCGAAAGGTGGATTCTCTGGAGCAATCCGCCACACGTAGAATATCCTCCAGATGGCCACCCAGCGCCAGGGATTTGGACGCCGCAGCGCTCCTAGTAGAATGCACCCCAAACTTGGAGACATCAACACCAGCAAGGGTCATCACCCATTTGATCCAGCGAGATAAAGTCGCAGACGACACAGGGGAATGAGGAAAGCGAAAAGAGAGGAACAACTGAGGCGAATGATCAGTGCGGAAACCCAAAGTGCGAGCCTCATTGTCATGAACCGGGGAAGCAGGTCTAGTAGGAGCCCAGGTGCAGGGGATACGAGGGGCTCTGTCTGTACCCCACGATGCATGACGGCCTGGGGTTGTTACAGACAGGCGCAGGAATGAACCACAGACAGAAGATCAGGTTTAAGAGCTGTATTGCATGTGATGGTACAACAATAATTGAACAAGGAATGTCACTTGGCAGGAAGCCCTCTTGCGGGGCACACGGCAGATAAGCCCTCTTGCGGGGCACACGGCAGATAAGCCCTCTTGCGGGGCACACGGCAGATAAGCCCTCTTGCGGGGCACACGGCAGATAAGCTCCCTTGCGGGGCACACGGCAGATAAGCTCCCTTGCGGGGCACACGGCAGATAAGCTCCCTTGCGGGGCACACGGCAGATAAGCTCCCTTGCGGGGCACACGGCAGATAAGCTCCCTTGCGGGGCACACGGCAGATAAGCTCCCTTGCGGGGCACACGGCAGATAAGCTCCCTTGCGGGGCACACGGCAGATAAGCTCCCTTGCGGGGCACACGGCAGATAAGCTCCCTTGCGGGGCACACGGCAGATAAGCTCCCTTGCGGGGCACACGGCAGATAAGCTCCCTTGCGGGGCACACGGCAGATAAGCTCCCTTGCGGGGCACACGGCAGATAAGCTCCCTTGCGGGGCACACGGCAGATAAGCTCCCTTGCGGGGCACACGGCAGACAAGCCCTCTTGCGGGGCACACGGCAGACAAGCCCTCTTGCGGGGCACACGGCAGACAAGCCCTCTTGCGGGGCACACGGCAGACAAGCCCTCTTGCGGGGCACACGGCAGACAAGCCCTCTTGCGGGGCACACGGCAGACAAGCCCTCTTGCGGGGCACACGGCAGACAAGCCCTCTTGCGGGGCACACGGCAGACAAGCCCTCTTGCGGGGCACACGGCAGACAAGCTCCCTTGCGGGGCACACGGCAGATAAGCTCCCTTGCGGGACACGGCAGATTGCCCACTTGCAGGGTACTCAGCTTTGGAGTCCACTTAGTGGGGCGCTGGACGCAACTCAGGAACACGGCAGGTTTCTGGAATAAGGCAGGTTTCTGGAGCAAGGCAGGTACTGGAGCAAGGCAGGTACTGGAGCAAGGCAGGTACTGGAGCAAGGCAGGTACTGGAGCAAGGCAGGTACTGGAGCAAGGCAGGTACTGGAGCAAGGCAGGTACTGGAGCAAGGCAGGTACTGGAGCAAGGCAGGTACTGGAGCAAGGCAGGTACTGGAGCAAGGCAGGTACTGGAGCAAGGCAGGTACTGGAGCAAGGCAGGAATCAAACAGGTAGTCCTTTGACTTCAATGTCAAGGCCCAGACTGCAGGGCTGGGCAGGCTTATAAAGGCTGTGATAATCAGGTAAGCAACTGCAGCTGGACCTGATAATTGGTTTGAGTGGTTCTGAAATGCAAGGGCGGCCACTAGTGGTCGGCAAATGAGAATGGCACAGGTATGAAAACGCCATGGTTCAGGCAGCAAAAAAGTGGTTCCTGACACTCATATTCCTGGAGGCAAGCCACTGGGCACACGCGACGCGAGATATCAAAACACACCCCCTCAGGAATAAAGGATCCCAGTCAAGAGCCCTAACGTCAGAGACACGTTTACACGAGATGAGGCAGAACAACATGACTAATTTAGCCGACAGATGCCGCAAGGACAACTCAGAATTAGGGGGCCAAGAGAGAAATAAGCGCAAGACCAGAGACACTTCCCAAGTAGAGGAATACTTGGGCCTAGGCGGCCGAGCGAGCCGAATACCCTTAAGAAGACAGCAAATCAGCGGGTGTTTGCCCAGAGGGACCCCGTCAAAACCAAGATGTGCCGCAGAGATTGCGGAACGATACAGGTTGACGGTCCTGTACGCGCGCCCCAGATCAAACAAGAGGTAAGGAAAAGGATAACGGAGGTTAGAGGGGCTGAAAAGGGATCCAAATCCCGTTCCAAGCACCAAGAAGTCCAAGCTTGCCAGGCTGCACCATAAAACTTGTGAGTACCTGGAGCCCAAGCTCCAGCCAGGAGCTGCTGAGCTGAGACCGAAAGGCCGGAGGACTGTCCGGATTCCCGGAGACCAAACAAGCCAGGAGAGAAAGACTGCCGTCCTGAATCAGCGGATGAGGAGCCCCTGCAGGATCCAGAAGCAGAGGGGCGTGAGAATGGAGTAGTCGGGGAACCGCCACCAGAAGGTCCAGAAGACTGGGAACCAAGCCTGGGAGGG
The DNA here is from genome assembly GCF_027358695.1 of Spea bombifrons. Classification (NCBI taxonomy): domain Eukaryota; kingdom Metazoa; phylum Chordata; class Amphibia; order Anura; family Pelobatidae; genus Spea; species Spea bombifrons. The sequence goes on from NC_071094.1 coordinate 30,444,039, forward strand.
CCAGAACGGAACCACGAGAACTACTGTGACTTGGTGACGACGCACTAAAAGGATTGTCCTGGGAACCATAGCGAAAGGAGGAAAGGCATAGGGACGTCCTCCGGACCAGTCCTGTAGAAAGGCGTCCACCGCCGGCGCGTCCGGGTCTGGGCGCAAGCTGTAAAAGAGAGGGAGACGTGAATTCAACCGGGAAGCGAATAGATCTATGCGGAGCGGACCCCAAAGCTCCATAATAGATGAAAACACACCCCACTCCAGAGTCCAGTCGCTGGCATCCGCGAGGTAGCGTGAATTCCAATCCGCCACCACGTTGGAAAGGCCAGGAATATATTCCGCCTGAACCATGATGTTGCGTTCCAAGCAGAAAGACCAGAGATCTTTGGCCAAGTCCACAAGAACCGCCGACTGGGTGCCCCCCAGGCAATTGATATAACGCACGGCAGAGACATTGTCCATGCACAGACGGATGCAAGAGTTGATGCGATCCTTGGAAAAACTCCGTATGGCAAACGAGCCCGCAAGGAGCTCCAGGCAATTGATGTGCAGCCCTGTCTCCGTCTGGGACCAAGGGCCACCCGTGGAAATCTCGCCACATCTTGCGCCCCAGTCGTGAAGGCTGGCATTGGAATCTATTGACAGGTCCGGGGAAGTGCCAAAGATTGCCTTGCCGGACATGTTGGCAAGCCACCAACGCAACTCTGCTATGGTGAGAGCATCCAGGGTGATGAGATCTGCATAGGACGCCCCCAAGCGGAGGTGTTGAATCTTGAGGCGTTGAAGAGCCCTGTAATGAAGAGGGGCCGGGAATATCGCCTGAACGGAGGCTGCCAGGAGGCCGATAATGCGGGCTTGGTGACGCAGGGAGATCGCCCGCAAACGTAGAACCTTCCGGATTTCCTTTTTTATAGAGTGAATCTTGGAGGTCAGAAGGCGAAGAAGACTTTCCTCGGAGTCCACAACGAAACCCAGGAACTCCAACCGCCTGGAAGGAATGAGGTGTGACTTCGTTTATGAGGAATCCTAAATGCTCCAACTCCAGTGTCCACTGGGTGTGTAGGTGCCAGACCTCCTTGTCCTGAGCCATGAGGAGCATATCGTCGAGGTAGATGATCAGACGGACACCCCGAGAACGCAGGAGCGCCACCACAGGTTTGAGAAGCCTGATGAAGCACCAAGGAGCTGACGAAAGCCCAAAAAGGAGACAAGTGAAACGCCAGGAGACGTTGCGCCAGTGAAAATGAAGGAGATTCCTGGTTGAGGTTGCTGAGACTGGAATGAAGAATAGGAGCCTCGGCTCCAGCGAACTGAGCCTGGGAAGGTACAGCCGGACAAACGGCTCCTGCCTCTGCCAGCCCTGGGGGAAACCCGAGGGTTAAAGACTTTCCTCATAGAGGACTGCGCCTTGTCTAGAGCTGTGAAGGCTCCCACATATCGCCCGAGATCCTTAATAAAGGAATCCCCAAACAATAGGCCCTGGGCCTCGCTAGCCATCTCTACGTGAGAGCCAGGTTTGATAGTTTTGGCTCGATCTTAAACAAAATGGCTTTACGCCGCTCGATAGAGAGGGAGGTGTTCGTGTTGCCGGCAATGCATATAGCCCGTTGCATCCAGCCGGATGACCATAGGGTCCGGAGGGGAACCTGAAGCCACCCATTCCTCAATTATCTGAAACATTTTGGTCAAGGGACCAAATATATCCAGGAGCTTGTCCTGCGTGGCTTTAAGGGCTGATTCCAGGCCTTTGCGGGGGTTCCAGCCAGAATTAGCCAAAAATTGGACCATGTTAGGGTCAACAACGGGGGTTTCACATACCTTGCCCGGGACAATAGGCCGAGGGCATTCCGCGCGTAGCTTACTGCGCGAGCTTTTGCTTAAGGGCTTACGCACTCTTGCCTGTAAGTAGTGGGCCACATGGTCAGAAGGAACCCACTCAGCTGAACGGGGATGGTGAAGTTCCTCAGGATCAAAAAATGGTTCACCAAATTGATCAAGGACTGCAGTCTCCGGGGTTTTTGTAAGGTGACCAGACTGCGAGGAGCTAGCCTGCGCAGCTACTTCAGAAGGGGGGGCCGAATCATTAGTCAAATAATCCTCCATATTGGAGTCAGATGTATTCCAAGCCTCCTCAACAGATTCCGGATCAGAATCAGAAGAACTAGAGGAACGTGCCCTGGCACTCCTCCATTTCCTCGCCTGTTCTGCCCGGCGGGATAGGGCTTGTTTGCGTTTAGGTGGAACGCTATCTAGGATGGGATTATCCTCTTCATTCACAGAGGTTCTGGAGGCAGACACACCAGTATGGTGTGATTTAAATGAAACCTTCTTTCCCCCAGATGTCTTATGAGAAGAGTCAGAAGGGGGATCTGGGTTTTGAATAGGTACAGGCAGAGATTTTTTAATGGCTTGGGTCAATGAAGCTGACAAAGCAGTAGTCATAGAGGACTTTGCAGAGGCAATGGCCATAGAGACAGAGTTATTTAATTCCTTTAAAGGATCAATAGATGGCAAGTCAGCAATGAGATCCTCTCTGGGGGAGGAATCAATGTCAGACAACTCTCTAGATGGGGATTGGTGCCCAGCCACAGTGGTATGGAAATATATATGAGCAATATCACAGAATATATATGGAAAGAACCAGTAAACAGGGATATGCCCCTTTAAGGAAAAAACCAGCTGAAAATGAAAAATGAAAAAACGATCCTAAAGTGAGTAAAAACAAACCAGGGGGCAAGAAAAATAATGAAATAGAACACCACACACTCTACCCGAGGCTCCTATCCACACTCCGCCTGAGGACTAATAGAGAAAATCCCGCGAAAAAGCGTGGGAGGAGCCAGGGGCAGGAGCGGACGAACGTGGCTAAGACGACCGCGACGTACAAAAATGAAGGGGAAAGTCCCGAACAGCGGAAGAAGAAGACGCGACCGCCGAAAGAGACCAAGAGAGTACAAAGCCGCCGAACCGCCAGGAGAAACGGACGGAGATGCGGCACGCAGGTACACGCCTGCAGAGCGAACACAGAGGGAAGGAGAAGGGGGGGGGAGCCCTGGACCGATCCCCCACACGCACGTCCATTAGGGAAACACGGGGAACCGAAGACCAGGTAAGGGAAACGAGCAGGGGAAAAAACTAAATTAGGAGACAAACGGAAAATAAAACAACGGTTTAGGCATTCAGACCGCAGGGAAACCCCAATCAGGACTATACCCGCGGCCCGAAACAAACAAAAGGCAACTGATATGTAGCAAATGAAAAACGCAATTAAATATATATGAACAGTAAAAAATGAGAGACAAGGAATACTCATCTGCTGTCCGGGAGCAGCAAAGAAAGAGGAGGATTGTGGGATGTGTGTCCCCTTTTATGGGATGCATGTTATGTGGGAGGGGTTTATAATAAGTACACTACTTGTTTTTTCTTATTTACTGTTGTATTCTTCTTTGCTGCTGTGTAGGAGTAAAGAAAGGGTTAAGCACAATATGAGCCTCCGTGTCTTGACTTAAAATCTGCTCTGTAGGCACACAATGACATGTTCACAATATGACACAATGTACAGTATTTGTGAGAGTTATAAGTGACCAAAAAAAAGTAGAAAATGTAAACAAAAATCAAGCAAACATAAATATTCTGTATGATTACATTAAATTAGCCTGTTAGAAGTACTGATTTCTTAAACATACGTTGAGTTTGGTTTACTGTGTCTATATAGATAAAGAAATATAGGAGGGTAATGAAGAGTGATTTGTATTTTGAAAGTGTGTTTATGTTAGGGCAAGTTTTTCTAAGGGGCATTAACCCCTTCAGTCCCAGGGGTTTTTGGCTAAACACCACATTTGGTATCTCAAGTCCCGGAGCAATTTTGCCTGGATCGCCAAGCCACTCATTTCTACACACGACCTTTGCTTCAATCAAACCATCATCACCCAAGTAGTCCCTCTCTGTCCGTCTCATTCCTCCTTTACCTCCTAATACACCATAAGGTCTTAACGAGTGTTCCATGTTATTGTCAATTCCATGTATTGTCAATTTTATCTTTATTGTTAATCTTTATTCTCTGCGGTAACACCACTAAAGCGTTTGTGACAAATGACAAATTATTTCGGCCTGTCAGCTGTAATTTTTCCAGGAAAGTAGCAATCAGAAACACGTTATAGATGAAATTTTGTGCACCCATGTGACACTTTGCATTTCTTTAATGTCAGGGGTACGTTAATGTTTCTTAGTTCTGTATATTTATTTGTGCTGCAGTGGAAAACCTCAATAGGCAGAACCGTGTAAAGAAAGGCACGTCATGAACTTGGACAACCTTGAGCTCTCAAGCAAGCGGGCAAAGACGTTTGTTTCTTTTACAAAGGCTCTGCGGGATGAACTTGGTGACACCAGACACTTGAATAAGATCTGCATGATTACTTGTTCCATTAATTAATTTCTACCTTATTGCTTAGTCGCTTAGAGCGTTGGTAAGGGTGAATACAAAAGACAGTACTTGAGGACAGTTGCCATTTAATAAAAATGTTAAAATGAACCCTAAAGTGTTCATCTTATATTGATTTGAAATATGGAGAAAGGACCATATTTGTAATAGCAGGACTGGACCGGGGATTAAAATTGGCCTTGGTCCTATGTTGGCAAATAATTTTATTTATATTAATATTTTATTAGCCCTGGATAATTACCCTACTGAAACAATTTGTCTGAAACTTTATAGTATAGTACTGTACAGTAGGTTGTCTTTTTTTTCGCTTCTTCAACTATTTATCTGTATACCATGGCATTTATAATAATTATCTTCCATATTATATGAATACCTTAAACAATTTCTCATGAGTTTTTATCTCGGACAGTAGTTAATTATACCAGTTTATCCCCAAGTCCCTGATTGCATTAGATTCCATACTTGTGTTTGTAGACTTTGGCCAAGTTCGCCTTTTTATTCCTGAGAGAGCTCCAGTTAAATGTTAATTTCCTCTTTTATTGACTTTTGCAAATGTTACATAATACAATCCTGCGTAATACTTTTTTTTTTTTTTTAAAAAAGTAACTCATTTTAGGTTTAGTTGCATAGATCAGAACACATCTTGCATACTTTATAACATTTAATCTGTTTCAGATAAACTTTTGGATTCCATTCTATTGCTCCTAAGGTAGTTTATCTGAAATCAGATCATCAATATTATAATATTCCTTATTCCAAAACACAGTAAAGGGAACAAGGAAGTGATAAAAACAACAACATTTTGTTCATTTGTGCACATTCATTTGTGTTTGGTATGGTAGAATAGGGTGAATCATTTTTTTGTTGCTTATATTTATATTTTCTGCTTTCCTTCTCATTTGCTAACCAACCTTTGGCCACAACCTCCATACATACAGTAATTGTCACATATTGCTGACCAACGCGTGTGAAGTGCTGCCCCCTGCAGTTTGCAGGATGTATAACCTCATGGAGCTCTGTCAGTGAGTAAGAATGAGATATTTTATAGCTAAGCAAACTCTCACCAATTAGTTTTCATATACATTTTTATGTTATAACACCTATTAGAAGAAGAAGTAGAGACCAAAGCATTTATGAACTGTTAAGTGCCGTACATCTTAGGTGATTCAGCATCTTTAGCAATCTGTAGACGCTCTTATAGATGCATAAAAACACCTTGTTGTGTCGTATTTTCTTCACCAATAAATGTTGCTGGACACAATGTAAGGATGTTAATAATAACAAGCCCGCACATGACGGATAATATAAATCTTTTAGATATGTTGATTAACAGTCTCTAAAACGGACATATAGTAGACTTTTAGTACAACAAAGCATGATGTTCAGTGGTTTCCCAAACAAGGATAATATGCACTGCAAAAGAAAATACATGAGGAAATTCACATCTATGAATCCCGAGTCCCTAGGTATTACTGGTACATCACAGTGTTTATTACTCATGGATCTATAACATTTTGACACACACTCCCCAGAGACTTCAGAGGAACATCGGAAATGACGGCAAGCAAAGCTAAGCAAGTGTATCTCTGTTGAGTCATCTCACGCTTCTGTTGATGCACTTTTGACGCAGATAGCAGCAGCTTGCCTCTGTATGGTAATTAAATGAGCTACTGAACAAGCTTAAGCCTAATAAGAAAAAGAGCCTGCAAATGAAATGAAAATTACACAGTATCATTTGCTCTTTTTTTGGAGAAGGGGTTAATGCAGTACACACTACGCAGTAGCTTTGGCGCCATGATTTTAAAGATCCATCGAGCAACTCTATTGGTCACCGGCAGACGAGCCCCCTGCTGGTCTCCCCGCTCCAAGAGTTAAAGGTCCATACGAACGACCAATAGAGTTGCTCGTACAGACATTTAACTCTTGGAGTGGGTGGTCTCCCCAGGCCAAGTTCCGCCATCAGGAGTTAAAGGGCCATCCATGCGGCTCTACTGGTCGCCCGCAGGGCCCTTTAACTCCCGACAGCAAACCTACGGATTTCTGCTCCCTTTAACCCCTGCTATGCTGCGTAGATAAGGTAGGCTAGATGGGAAAGGGTAACCAGCAAAATTCGGGGCGCATGTGTACATAGAAAAAAGAAGAAGGAAGAAAGAAATAATCTGATAGTGTAATATTGTCAAAAACAATAAGATATGTAGAAGGTGTAAAATGCACTCACAAACAGTGCCAGCACAACAGGCTCGTCTGAGGTATGAAGACTGTTCTTTATTCTTTAAAATCTCTAAGAGCATAAAATAAAGAAAACAACCATATGGTGCAGTATCTTCCTTAATAGTATGTGCGCAAGTTAAAAAAGCACTTACAGGATGGTTGAATTCAAGTCGCTATTCAAAATAAATGTCCATTGAAGTGGATCAGGAACATGCAGATTAAAAAACGCCGAGAGGAGCGTTTTGGTTGGGCTGCGGCAGTGATACATTAGAGAAGTATTTTTTGGTTCCTATTCTTTTACCATCACCTTACACGTGTTTTTTGGGTGTTTTTAGTTTTTCGTTTTTCAGTTTTTTAGATGGGAAAGGGACCAGGGAGATTTGTAAACGAAGACGAACACGAATATTCTTCGTGTTGTGTGTCTTTGTCTTTGTATATGTTTTGCCGCCGCCATGTTCGTTTGTTCGGTATCCGGGCTGGACAACGAAAAGGCACCCTTCGTGTTCGTTTTCATGTTTTGATCAATGAGAGATAAACTTTGTAAATAGGGCAAATACCGTTTTGTTTTATGACTAAGTACAAGTTTCTCATCAATGTCCGTAAGAAAGCAGTAGTTAACCTCTTGTGGTATACAGTGATTTCAATAGATTGGGTGAACCAAAACCATAATAAACAACGAGAAGGTCACTAGAGACAGGAGAGATGTCTAGGCTTTGCTGGGATACCCTATTGCCCTCCCTGCTGGCTGATCAGACACATTACCATAAGCAATGCAAATCAACGGAGCCCTGCTTTCTAATCACAGTGTGATCAATGTACGGGAGATCGAAGAAAAGACAGAGGGAAAAACAACATTTCTCCCTCTTCCCAAGAAGGGAAAAAGTGTTTTGGGTTTTTAATTAAATTAAATATTAACAAAAATCAAAAATAAAATAAATCCTAAAATGACTCAAAAATATTAAACTATTAAATTATGTTTTTACCAGGTGCTGCACCATCCAAGAAATGCCTCAGTTCTATGGAGTAGAATCTAAATAGCCATAGAAGATATCAACCGCTCTGGATACAAATGCCATCTTCTATACTGTTACAAAACTTAGTTTTGTACAGTATTTGAATTGAAAATATTGCTATAAAAGGGAAATTCATATTTATTCCACATCCTGGAACACACTGTTTGTGCATTATTTTACTGTTAAAACAAACATCATAATGCATCTCGTAATGATTCTACAATACATCTGTCCCATTTTCCGCCACACAAATGTCCGCAGTATGAGTAATAACACACTTTCTGCATTTAAAAAGCAAATTGAACAAGGAACATCACCTCAGTCATATAACAGAGCCATTATCATTGATATCTTTTAGTATATTATTTAAACTATAATGTGATGTAATTTTTTTTTATAATTATGTGAATATATATTTTTTTATTTTTGTTACTTTCTCTTTATATCTACGGTTAAAAAACTTTCCAAATCTCTGACAATCATATTTTCCAAATTGTTGTAATGGAGCATTCAAGTACTTTACTTGCTCAGAAAAGATATATATCGTTATTAGCAGCATTAGTGGTAGAAGAATTACCTTTAAAATGTTATGTTCCTGGTGTTTGCTTCCTATTGTAAATCTTCTATATTTAAATATGTTCTCACTGCTTTATACTTTAAGTAGGTGGTGCCTTGTGTGTAAAAATGTCATTAACGCAAACTGTATTCAAATATATACCTCATCTTTTCTTAAACACCTTGGAAATGTCATGCTGTGGTCATAAAACAGCAAAAAAAATAAAAAGGAAAATAAAATAATCATACATTTTCAGGATGCCAATGAGGACCACAATCATGAATTGTCCACGATGTATGTTTTTATGATTATTTTTCCAGAACAGCACAGGGTACACTGGAGGAGTGATGTTCCAAAGCCAGGCTACACTTTAAATAAGTGGTGTTAAAAATCATCCTTAACAAAAGTGGTTGGAGAGAGAATAACTGAGACTCAATTCAAAGCCACTCAACAGTCAACTATGTGAATGCAAACCGCCGTTCATCCAGCCACAAAAGGTTGAATTTTTCACTGTGTCTGTCTTAACCACTTCAACTTAAAATCTAGCCCAGGTATCTACTACCCTTATGGAAAGGAGAATTTTCTCATATGACCTGTCAGTTTTTCTCTAAGCCTAAGTCTGACTCATATCCTTTCATTCTGGCACTCCTCTTTTCATTAAGAATAATTTTCTTTTATTTTTATCTCTATACATTTCAAGTTTCTATCATGTCTCCCCTGGCTCTTCTCTCTACCCCAACTATCTCTCGCTCCTGTCAAGTTGAGGCATCTGGCTGTCAAGTTCAAGTCAACTGCATTTGACACATCACTGCGCATTATATATTGCATATCTCACATGCTTAACACAGCATTTATAGTAGTATTTGTTTTATAATTCCTGGCTCTCTAATTGCTAAGAATGGAAATTCAACATTTAGGCACTATGTATATATAAGTTATGTCTGGGGTGGTTTAGCATGTAATAATGTTAATATATGGTTTTACGGGCTCACTAATTTTATAGTACTTTAGTGAAGGCGTGAAAAACACAAATTGGTTTCTTCGCTTTATATATTCGCCCTCGCTTTTGCCCGACTTCGATAACCTAAGGTTCCTTCACTGAGAAAATAAAATCTGGATGGTACTAATCTATACGGCCGTTTACCCAACACGCTGAAAATCATTACAGTTTAAATTCCTTAGTATTGTTATTTGTGGTGTGTTATAATTCAGTATTGCTATTTCATTATAAAGCAGAATATAATGTCTGTGTAACTATATTCATGCATGCTATCCACAAGCTATTTTACTGTGTTCGTGGGAGGACATATGTCCTGTGAATCCATGGCATGTCCATCATTCTGATACGACCTGATGTTCAGAAAAAGTGTCAGCAATCTGCATGGTATGACGAACATTCCCCAAAATAATGTTACCTGTACATGTACCTGGCAATCTTGTATATAACAGACTAGAAAGGAATGTGAGTTTGATCGGTGCAGGCTTTTTCTGACACTGGAAATCCAGTAATGAGAGCTTGGTCTGGATAGGCAGATCAGGAGATATGGGGGGTTTATTACCTCCATATACATTATGTACATTGCTAGTGTAATATATCGACTTCTTTGTTGGTAAAGTGTAATGGAACCTCTGATAACTGCATTAGAAGAACATCTACATACATGTGGTAGCAGCTACATTGACGAAATTACATGAGAAACATAATAGGCATTCAGTATTCCAGGTAATAATGTCCGGTTTAACACTGACATTTGTTTTTACTTTTATTATAGTTATTTGTAGTGAAGTAAGGGTTATATTCTTATGGCATTGCGAGTGGCTAATTACGTCTCTAGCTGTGTGATTATTTTTCTTGCTGTAATCTCTATGCCCTGTTCCCTTTTTTCCAATAAAGGCACTAGTATTTGTTGACAAGCAAATGTTGGTAACTAGAAATGACTGTACTGCTTATTTTGTTCTTTATAAAAACATACAGCAGTCCACCCCTTTTGAAGTTGAACTGTAAATAAGTTTTGTCCCATTTAGACGCTCGCTTTGTGACACTAATAATGTGAGGTTTGCCATATCTCGCCATAACCTAGAACAATCCAGCATGAAAATGATTCACCCTAATAGAATCCCAATTATCCCAGGCTATTCCACTTCATACTCAAGTTTCACCATTTAGTCTTAGAAACACAGTAATTAGATATCTTTTACTGGAAGCTGTTCCTTTTAAATCCAGTTAAATCCTTGTTTTAGACTGGGCTTGATTCCCAGTTTCGTGAGCGAAGCAGATGTAGAAGGTTAAGAAGAACAATCTTTATAGACATGCAGTATTAAAGGAATTTTATTCTTTGTTTTTTTTACTATACAGTACATTGTAGAGGCTAATGCAGAAAATTAATGTAAACATGCATGTGATAGGCATAAAACTGTCCAAATCAAAGACAAGATGAAGGACTGATTGAAGTTTGAGGGCCAAATAGTTTTTATCTGCTGTCAAAGTTAGGTTTCTATAGGTTTTATTATACTTATATATTATACTTATATATTATATTAACATATATTTACAACCTGGAAAAAAAGCCTTTTACCTCACAATTGCAGGGCTTTTACTACTGATTCATACAAAGTCACGAAAACAAGGCCAGACCCCCAAGAAGCAGACGAAAACTAAGCTCACAATTGTCATAAATCTAGCTCAGTCAATCTCAGTCTCTCTCACTTCTCTCTTCTCTCTTTCATCGATCGCATCTCTTCTATCTTTGTCTGCATCTCCGCGGATATAACTTCCGCCAAAATGGTGGCGCTTCCAGTGACGTTGTCTTCCTCAATCCTCCAAGGTTAGGAATGCAACTGCATTTATTTATATATTTATTTCCTATGTAAACATCAGGAGCCTTATGTCATGTAATATCTCATATAACACTGTGATTGTGAGGAGTGTGTATACCATTAACTGGTAATAATGCATACAAAGCCACCAGGTTGGAGGCCTGTCAGGACGTTGATCAGGAGTGTCCTTGCCAAGTTTCATATTAAGTTAAAATAGACAGGAATAAACTTCAGAACTTCTTGCAGGGGACAGGTGTTTTTCGACCTAGGGTCTGTCGTTTGAGATAGCCCAGAACTTTGGAGTGTATTATAAGTGCACCCACCAGCTATAAAATAACATTTGTATGAATTCAATATTTTTAATGGATCCCCGAAATGGATATAGCTCACAATGACAACAAACCCAACGACTATAAGGTGGGATAAGCGATTTCCACCTATGTCAAAACCTATGTGAGTCTCCCACTGTTGGTTCATCTTACTGTATATCATGTTAAAAATGCTTTACTCAAATACTGGAAACTCATTTAAGCAAATTAACCAACAAATGAAGAGTTTCTGTCTGCTCAGACATTTTGGTTGTCAGAAATTTTATTCTAAGCACATTTTGCTGTTTCTATACATTTTAATGGCTTTAGGGCAATCGAGCGCTGTGATGTGATAAATTATATGGTTTAATCATTTAGGCGATATTTAGAGCACTTTCATGTTGTAGAAACTTTGTATTATTAAATACACCAGGATCTGCTTCTGGCCGGTGATCTCCGGTTCTGGTCTTTCACATTTGAAGCCGTTTTTGGGATAGTTTCCTGCAGTACATCAAACCCCATGTACAATATTTTGACTGCATGGTTTTTGTTAGTCTTAAATTACATTTTAATAATTGTTTGTTGTTCTTAGTCATCTTTATCGGCCAAACCTTAGGAGAACAGTAATCCAATTTGTTCTTCCTTCGGTTCACAATTCAAGGCTTAAACAAAAAAAAACCTTCAATGTGATGATTTTTGCAGCTGTTTAAATTGTCTATTCACTTATTAGATTTCTTTGGTTTACTTGTCCTACCAGGAAAAACACAAAAAAGAACAATTTAATTAAACTTGTGTTTAAATTATAACATGCAAAGCTTATCGTTACTTACAAATTGTTGTTTTTAATATTAACTATTTAGTCTTTTTAAAGTAATAATGTCATACAAAATGTGCAATTTCTCCTCAGTTAACTACATACGTTTTGTGAAAGTTCTTAGAACAACATAGACCAGGTTACTCGTGTCCGTAAAACCTCCACTTATGAGGGCAAGGAGCCAGAGTTGGCAGGGCTACCTGCTCTAGAAAGCTTACCTACTCAGGGCGGTTATAAGCATACCTGGGAACTTCTGAGCTCCGGCTACCCAGACCCTTCCCTTACGGCACGCGGCCAGGACTGCCCACTGACGTCACCATGCGGTCCCGCTGGCGTAAGCAATGTATATAGTCATAATTCTCTGCTAGCAGGGCCTAAATATCAATTCATGTTATGTTTTATATACATTTTTTATGGTGACATTTGCTCACTGGGGAAGCTATGCCCAATTTCGGCAGGGTGGAACTGTGTGCATGAGTTTTATGGAATTATTAGTGACCAAGGATATCAGTTAACTCTAATGTGACAGCTGTTTGGCTGAAGAATAGAAATAATACTTTATGAATTAAACAACAGGGACACCGATGGATGTCCCTGACATAAATTGGCTGGCACCGTGGCATTGGCGTCGTTGGCGACAGGAAGCTCAAGCACACCCCTCATGTGGATTGATTGAGTTTATTCAAATACAGGATATACATTTTATATACAAGGAATGCTGTTCTTACTACTTTATTGCCCTTTTTTCAATACATTTATTCAAATAAACATATGAACAATATCAGAAACAAACAAAATAGACTGTGATGCGGCAGCTGTCCTTCTTGCATCATCGAGGCTACAGCTTTGCTTTCTGCCACCTCATTAGGGCACTGTCTGTATGAGAAGGGCTCCTCTGACCAAGAATGTGCCTAAAAACCCACACTTTCCACCTAAATGTAATCCAAAAATATCTAAATATATATAATATCGACTGGAATTTGTTTTTCAAAAAATGTAACTTTTCATCAACTAAAATGCGTCCCAACACACTGCTCATAACGCTAGCAGTAACCCATTCAACAGATATATTTCACACATTATGTCCTTCTCATAAACACATTTACAGTTTGATTACACATTACATTGCCAAAATGTACTCATCTCTAACATGCCAGCTGCTAGATCCATACATATCTTTAGACATCTGAAATCTGCATGCTGCCTAACCAACAAAACTGTAATTTATCATTCCGATCCATATTATTATTTAATGATTTTTGATGCGCCATCATATTCTGCAGTGCTGTACAATGGGTAGACATAACAAGCAGCGCATCACATAACAATTTGAACTTCTAGAAACAAAAGTTCAGGAGGGCCCTGCTCAAAGAAACTTTGAAGTAATGATATCTAGAATAATATCTGTATGTTTGAATAAATGCTAATAAACATCACTCATAAAACAGGTGCTACCTTGTAAGTCTGTATTAACCCTTCACTTTTGACCCTTGATCTCCCCATGTTTTTACATTTTCCCCAACCAACCTCCTTCAGTCTTGTCTTGCTTCACACCTTCACACTTAACCTTGCTGCGTGACTTTTGTCCCTTTGTATCACAATGAGCTCTAAACATAAGCCGTAACACTAAATCAGTAAGAAGGTTTGTAGAGGTGTTAGTTAATTTATACTCTTTAATGTCTTGGGGTCCCTAAAACCATATGGTTACAGACTTAATTTAGCTACACAGCAACAGTTTAGAATCCCACAGACAGGGCTTTCCTTAGATGGGGCAACCTGAGCTCCTTCCCTGACCCACTGCTCACTGCTGTCTTCCTTCCACCCACCAATGATCTCTGCATCGATGAGGAAAGAAGGTTGATGCCAAATCCCAATGTTCTGCTTCTCCCAGAGATACAGGAACCATAAATTGGATCCTACTTGCCTCTTCCTATGTACAAAGGGTCCCAAAACTTATTTTGCCCCAGTCCTCACAAACTCCAGGGGTATTATTTTTGTAGTACATAGAGTTCTGTACCATCGTCCACTGGATGAGAATTATTTCCACTTCAAAAACCAAAAACAACTAAATACTCACACATTTCTATAAACAGCAGAACAGTTCCATGCCATTACACATGCAGCTTGTTTTATTGCTATTTTTATATTTCAGCTTTGGAGTCATCAAATATATAATAAATGACTTAAGAAAATGATCTTAACTGTTCCCTCAAATGTGAATTAAATGGCATCATACAAATGAATTCCTCAAAACAGATACAGTGTCTAACTTCCTGGCTGATCCTTATTTAGTTAAGCAGAATACATGACTAAGCTTTTATTAAGTGGAACAGTATTCATTTTATTCAGCGTATGCTTGCATAACATTTAAGGGGTAGTTTATGGGATTTCTTCAAGAAATCGGTTTATATCTGGTTTATTAAATAAAAACAATCAAAGATAATGTTAACGTTTTGGTTCTTTTTCATATACTAATAATAAGAATAACCCAAAAATTGTCTTGTTGCCAATGAAAAATAAGATAGAGAGTGAAAATGTATGTAATTCACTAAGAAAATGTGGATGTATAGATTGCAGCCTGAGAGAATCCTTAAAGGTCAAAAACATTTTTGCTTTTATGAGAAATATAACTCTCAGATAAGAGTTTATCTAGTTATGATGAACTAGATATGATAAAATGTATTCTATGGTACTGATTATAATTGAAAATGTGATTGTCACTAAGTTCACAGCATATTGAACCACGATTACAAAAGCGTCTCTATGTAAGCATGGAAGAGAGAATCCGTGCCAAATCGTAAAGTATGAGGATTCTGCACTGCCGTATCCTGCTTTTACCTGACCAGACAGTAAACCTTTTTTTGAGAAATGTAAGGATTTTTCCATTTCATATACAGTTTTATTCAGCTCCATTTATATTTCATTTCACTGTATTATACATGAAATATTATCAGTTTACCAGCTCATTATATCTATCATCTATCTATCTATCTATCTATCTATCTATATATCTATTTATCTATCTATCTATCTATCGATCTATCTATCTATGATCTATCTATCTATCTATCTATCTATCTATCTATCTATCTATCTATCTATCTATCTATCTATATATCTATTTATCTATCTATCTATCTATCTAGTTATCTATCTATCTATCTATCTATCTATCTATCTATCTATATATCTATTTATCTATCTATCTATCTATCTATCTATCTATCTATCTATCTATCTATCTATCTATCTATCTATCTAACACCTGTATATCTTGTTTTGATTCTGACTGTCTGTATCTCAGGAACATATCATTAACCACATCTGAAGTTGTTTCTATCGGACTGGTTTATGATTTGTAAGATAGTTATTGCTTTAGAGGAAACAAAAAATTATTTCATTTGGGGTAAGCATGTCATTTCTAGGAACCTGAGGTTTGAATATAAATCCAAGCAGGGCTGGACTGAGAATTGAGATTGTCCCTGACACTAAACATACATGCTGATACACGCGTGCAGTACACAGCCATGTGTGTCCAGCCACGGCTGTGTACTAAAAGAGAGGATCTGCTGTAAAGGTGGCAATAGAGGCGCACGGGAGACACACCAGCCTTCCCGGCATTTACCTAGTTTACCAATGCAGACCCGAACATGAGTTTAAATAATCAAATAGCTGGAGTAAAGTATTTTGTGTATTACATTATTTTATTATTTTTACAGGAATTACTATTTTCTTCTATAACTTTAGACATACAAATAGTTAACTTGTTTATACTGTTGCCGAATCAACACTTTCTTCCAGGTGAGGTTAAGTTTTTCTCCCTGTGGAGTGAAGTTTTACGTCTTTGAAATTCAGGTTTACAACTGTTGAGATGAATAGCTGGAGCTATCACTCATTGCATGTCCCCCGCAGTGGTCTATAGGAAGTGAAACTGATATTATTTAGGGTACAGATTTGTTTTTGGCTTCCACTGAGCAGGCGATTGAGCTCAGAGTTTAATCAGTTCTGCCAGATGTCCATTACATTGAATATCCATTTGGTCATCCATGCTTGTTCTGGTTGAGCAGCTCCTTTGTAGAATGGAGAACATAATCTGTCATACAAAGTGCTACTTTCTCAACAGGCCTCCCTGTATGAAATAAAGTCAGACGGCACTTGTTACTTTGTAAGTAAAATGTTGACTATTGCATTCCTCTATTCAACAATACGCTTTTTTTATTGTGAACTCATTTGTCAGTTATATCCATAGGAACAGCATTCCTCTCAAAAGTACCAGGGACATTGCAGATTTCCAGACACAGCCCTCATTGCAGATCACAGATAGCCTCCTTGAGACTCAAGCGTCCGTCTTCTCCTTCATTGCTCTTACCACATTTTCTAACACATGTGTCTGGATTTGGACACCTGAAATGGTAAGGGGTATGGATGGTAGAAAGGACTCTAATGAGACCCCCTCCCATAAGCATACATGGAGAGTGTTCCCATTGAATTCAGTGGCAACTCTTTTCTGCCAGTCTTTGGCTGCTTGAAACTGCCAATCAGTGGTGCAAATCAGACTACAGAGGAGGCATTCCCTTTCTGTTCTCTAAAGAGATGTATTTTTTATATTTTAAAAAATGCTTATTAAAGTACTCATAAGCAACTCTAATATACAGTATTTTTTTATATATATTTTGGACACAGTAGTGTGCATTTTACTGCATTTTTGTGTGGCAGGTGAAACTTGAGCTTGACAATTTATCTCCAGCCCTTGCTTTCTTGGTCTCTTTTCCGCTCTTGGTCATTTGTGATATGACGTTTCACCTAACCCTTACATCCTGATGTGTTATTTTTACTGCAACACCACCTTTGGGTCCTCCTGGAACTTTTTAATGCTCTTACTGTTGTGTTACTGTTGTGCTGTTACTTCTCTGTACTATGTTTTATGGCAATGCATGATTGATTGTCTCAGGTGTACTGGTTTAAATGTTGTGCCTGTAAATGCTTGGTTAGGCTGTTGATGATTGTGATTGTCTACCTTGTGTATGTACTGTATTTTCTATATTTAAATTAATTTATTCAAGTGACTCAAGACATTAATTTATTCAAGTGACACAAGACATAATGCTCCTCAACTTAGATGTGCCACCAACTTCACAAATCTACATAGAAACTCTTTTTACACCTTTGACTGTTGACTTACTCTTATTTGCAGAGAACTCACTAAGGCATCATAGATTTTGAACAGCATTACTCCATCTGGAATAATTTCCAATATGGGTTTATATAAATTTTCCACAGCAATACCAACAAAATCCAATATTGTCGTATATTATTCTTTCCCCAACCACCATGAGATTTTTTAATTTTGACTTAGTTTGTAAAAGAAAAGACTATAGACAAAATTAAAATGTAAAAACAAAAGTTACCTACTCTTAGCACTTTCTGGTCCTGGGCACTCTATTTACAATGTGTTCATTAACACAAGACCAAAGCTGACAATGAATGATTTATTGTCTTTGATTTACGTTTGATATCTGCCGGCTGTTGCTGTGTGTGTTCAATGCCAGTCTGACCTCTGGATATTTTACTGAAAAAGAAAGCTCCATGTCTTTAATACGCATCCTTATGTAGTTCAAAATACATTTCAATCCACCAGAACCTTAATGGTGTCCATAACTGTATCTCTACCAAATCTGAGATATAAATGTAAGTTATGTGAGGTGTACTAGTGCTTTTGGAATTTTGGGATGCTCTGTGTTGGAAACAAAATGAAATATAAATACATATTTAAAAATAGAAATCTTCAAACATCAAAAAAGGAATGAACAGCTATTTTGAATCAGAAAAGTATAAGGAGCCCATTTGAACATCTCCATTCATACCTGGAAAGCAATGTTCTTCAACACTGGTTGGGTACCGGTTAAAGACAAATGAACCGAGGCCCCTTGGCTTCCACATCAATAACTAACACTAGCACACACACACACTCTAACACACACTTACACATACACACCTGACACTAATATGACCCCACTTTGTCCCTGCCTCCACAAGTAGGCTGGTCCAAGTCGGAAGAATTTTGGAATCATTAGGTATGTGTCGGCACACATCTACAGAAGAAAAAAGTAGTGCTGTCTGTTTTATGATGAACTGGGTTTGACCTAACTTTATGATGTTTTATGATGAACTGGGTTTGACTTAACGTCCCTGGGTCTCCTGGTCAGTTTCTTTTTTTCTGGGTACGCACTTTCCCCAGCTCCCCGCCCTGTTCCCTCCCACTAAGGACGTCTGGGGCTTGCCCCTTACCTATTGATCACTAGCCCCACACCCATGTGTGACTAGTCCTATGGCTATGCAAATCTACTCCCCCAGAAGGAGTGCTCAGGGTAGCCTACCACGGAAAGTTCCCAATATGTGTGTTAGTGATTCATAAATAATTAGGATTTTGTTTTTTTATACAGAAACTAAGAAAAACATGCACATTTTATGCGGTTTTCAAAACTCCGGTGTAGTCCCCAAACTTAATTTGCTTTGGTTTTGTTGTAACTCTGCAACCTCCTCCAGCTGTAAATTTCACACTCTGATTGCCTCTCACATCAAAAATGTTTTCTGCAATGGGTTATGAAATTATGAGTGCAAATAAATATAAACCACAAACTGGCAGGAGACTGGAGCCCTGAGCATGGCTGTCAGTGGCAGGTGCCTTTGAGTGATGAGTGAAAGAGAGGGATATGTTGACCACAGGCATAAGAGTCCCGATGGAAGGAATGTGAAGAGAAGGCATATGTCATTTCATGTTTCAGGCACCACGATCACAGCAGACAAATCCATAATGGTTGGGGCTATGAATATTTATTGACTGCAGAAAGGTCATTTGGTATAAGGATGTGAGCAGCAAGAGCGAGCAAGGTCCGGTACCAGCCAATCCTTCCTACAACTGTATCATCATGTTGATTTCCAATTTAAAATTAGGATGCATAAACCTACACAAATCATGGCAAGTAGAATGTATTACTGGACAACAAATAAATGTAGTTTTATGAACAATGAAAGGCAATAACCTACAGCAGCATTATGTGCCATTACTGGACAGGTGACTGGCGATGGAGCTGCCATTTTGGTCTAGAAATGTGATGATGTAAGATTAAACTTTAGATAATCCCAAGAATTCTGTACCAATAGGGGAAATATTGTTTTTACATTCATATAAAATGAAAGGAGACCAGAAAAGCTACTTTTTTTAAACCAGTGAAAGAATATGTGCAGTATAGTTGTAAAAATAACATATAGCTTGTCTTTTGTAGTTATTTAAGGTCTCATATATTGTATGATTGTACAAAATAAACAACATTCATAATTTTAAGAGGAATTCCCGGCTCTGGTGTTTAAATGGCTCTATAGATAAGAATCTTGTTATGGCAGTCTGCAGATCTCTGGGGAAACAATGTAGCTCAACGTGAAAAATGCTGAGTGGCAAACAGTGTAACCATAAAAGAAAGAGAACAGAAAACAGGCCATTTTGTGTGCAGTTAAAAAATCAGTATTTAAAGACAGAATAACTGAGGCCTTCAAGAGTTTGTGAGTGCAGAGATACAACTCACATGCAGCGTTTCTCCGTCTCTGACCTCCTTCTGTCATGGACGCCGGGTCCTGTAGTAAACGTTGGCAGCAGTCTTTAGTAGCCGGAGTTCGTAAGTTTCACATCAGCGAGCCAAACAGGAACGAAAAGAAGGGGGGGGGGGCGTGTCAGACGTGTTCTGCCAAGTATTTTTTGAGTATACACATATTTTTTCACTGGTTTAAACAAAAAATAGCTTTTTGAGCTCCTTTTACTTAAGATGTTTGTTTCTCTGAGAAGTTGATGGGAGTATTTCACTTGGATGATGGTAATCCTGGAAACCCTGTGGGTGTGAAGAGCTGCTTTCCTAAGTCTCTGGGTCGCTATGCTCTTTCTCTGGAGGAAGGGAGCAGTGTTTGGCCAACTGCCAACCCAATTCTCCTTCTACCCCCAACCCATTTAATGCCATCAGGGGTTGTTCCACCCTTCCACCCTTGTTCCACTACTAACCACAGCCTCAGCTGGCTAGCCCCGCCCTCATGTGTTATTAGCCCCGCCTCTCATAAAGCCACTCTTCCACCCAGGTGTTGATGACGGACTGTGAAACCACAGAGGTTCAACAACTAACAGGGATTCCAAGTGTATGAAGTGTAATCAAAGCTGGCTTTGTATTAGAAACTTCAATCACTGTACCGTTGGCCAAAGAAATAATTTCATCACTTAGAAGTTATAACTACCAGTGTCATATAGATAAAACCATATAAGCAGATGGTGTTTTATTTGTAGATTAATATACTGTCAATAGCTCTGTTGATATTAAATAAAAAAACAGTTGATGGCAGGGCCGGCCCGATAATGGAGCCGAGTGGGGCAACCGCTCCAGGCGGCACTTTTGAAGGGGCGCCCCAAGCCCCCTTTTTTTTTTTATATTTTTTTTTTTAGCGAAAGAGAGATAAAGGGGCGCCGAGTGGTTTTCGCTTACCAAGCTGTCAGTACCCGCTCGGCGCCCCTCTCTCCTCTGCGGCGAGTCTCCCTGTTCGGTCTCGGTGCCGGCTTGTAATGCTGAGTGCCGGAAGATTTCCGGCGCTCAGCATTACAAGCCGGCACCGAGACCGAACAGGGAGTCTCGCCGCAGGACTGCTGAAAGGTAAGCACAAGAGGGGGGGCGGCAGGGACGGAGGGAGAGGAAGGGTAGATAAGGGGGGGGGGCATTTTAAAATTCGCCCCAGGCAGCATTTTGCCTTGGGCCGGCCCTGGTTGATGGCATCATGTATGTCTTTAACACAAACAGATTGTATGATATGGTCAGTTAAATTAATGTTCCATGTTCTAAAATGAACTTGTTATGCTTTCATCCCATTAAGAAGTTGTATTACGCTTTTGAAACAACCACAAAGCCTTGTTTCATTTGGTATTCTAGACATGTCACACAATGTACTGACCCTAGGTGGAGGCCATTTCAGGATCATGGAAATAATGGAGTTTCTATTTAAGCGAGCCATAGTCATTTGTTGCCTTTTTTCGGTCTATGAGAGGAGTGAAAGCATCCACATAACAGAATTGTCAAACAAATATTAAACTACTGAGCTACTTTAACCCATGTTTCTAAAGGCAATTCTAAATTCTAGAAACAATTTCAATTACAAAGACTAAAGCGAGGAAAAGAATAGCTAACCCCGATACACATTCTAAAATAATAATAAGAGGGCTGAGGAATGGCAATTGGGTCTTATCGGCAGGATTGCTGTTTAATCTTAATGCGGAACTCCATTGAGAAATCAAAGGGTGCTTTAGGGTTATTAGATATCGTGTGTTGCTTATTATTTTTAAACAGTATTGGAGAAATTTGTGTCCTTTTATTTTTTTTTACCTTATCAGCTGACTTGGAGCATACCATTTTAATTTCTTAAGCAATAGTAGCTAACCAAATCCCACTTCAAAACATCACTTTATGGCAAATCATTTTAACTCCGAGTTTAGTCTTGCTTCTATGAACCTGCGTTAGTCAAACTCTTATCCTGGAGACTGATCACTCTGGGTTATATTGTTTTTTTCTTCCTGCACAGCCAACTCAACTATAAATAGTAAATATAACTGATATCCACAATATAACAATTTTAGCTTAAAAAAAACTGTTTCACTGGCATTGTTTTTTTGTGACATCAAAAGTGCTGGTTCACCAAACCCGAGAAAATGTACCATAGCTTCTCTAAGGTGTTGAGATGAAATTGGCTATTTGAAACACTGTTCCAACGCAGCTAGCATCTTTGAAGGCACCCCGTTGGCATCTCAAACAAAACCCCAAATACAATAATTCAACTTTAACCCAGTGTGTGTTGATTCATGTTACAGTCACAACTCTGAGACTTTCCATACTTGACCATAGTAAGAAATGTAGGACCTCCTTGCATTAACTTGCATGAAACGAAGAACTCTTAACTTATCAACCAAGTAAGTTTTGTAAGTAGTCCTCTAAAATGTGTGAAGAAGGATTAGAAGCCTATTAGAACATATCTGGTATGGAGGAACTTATATACGAATACGGCACAGCCTTACACTGACATGCTTAAAGATTGTTTGGGAAAACATACATCTATTTTGGTAAATATAACTATTATTCTTAATGCATTTTTCAGCTTGATGTGCTTTGCCTCCTTTTACTTTGCAAACTATCAACATATATGCTTTTTAGCTTTAAAGATATGATTATGAAAAGATGTGAAAAACGTGGACATTGAGATGTTTTTGTAATTTATTATAGTGTTGCAGTATTCTTTTCAGGCAACATTTGCACGTTTTTATGGTTTCAGATTAAAGCCCTATTCTGAAAAAAAAGGAAAATAAGGGGAAAAAAGTGTGTCAGTATTGTAGTTTTACTGATTAACTCCTTGTCCATGGTACTGACAGAAGTAAGCACTAAAAGGACAACATGATGGCTGATATGATCCATCTTTTTCCTGGAGTAAAAACATTAGTTTTTTTTCTCCGGGAATGTCTGGTGAAAGTGCCAAGTATTCGTGATTTGGAATTCTACAAATACACATTCTCTTAAGATCCAAAGTAAAAAGGTAGTTTGTATTAGAAAACAATATTGTAGCAAAAGGGGTTCATTCACTAAAAGTCAAGTTGTCTGTGGAGTTAAAGGGCCCAATGTGCGTGCCATAACTCAAGGAACTCAAGGTAGCTTAAGTAAAATCTTGAGTTTTTTTAAGCTCAACTTCTAAAACACAAAATAATCGGGGAGGCATGATCAATCCCTACCCCCATTTTGTTTTTCACACACCACTTTTCCATAGTTTTCCATACCAAACAACCCAAGGGATCAGGGCATGGGTTGGAGAAAATACTACAGTTTGCAAGAAAGTCAATCATATTGTTTTATTAAGTATACCAATATACAAAACACATCCATTTTAACTGGTAGATCCCAATTTACTTTCTGCAGCGAATTATCAAAGCTTTCTTTAAGTGTAGTTTTAAAGTTATGGTAAAATTGACGATCCACCTGAATTAAACTTTAGTCTTGAGGAGTGTAATTAACAATCATTTTTGTTAGAACTGGTTGAACGGCTTAATTGAACTGTTATTAGTTAGTGTATATGGCAGCGTGTGTTCAAATCACATACATGCTCACAGCTGGAATAGACCTACTTTATCTGTATACCATTGTATTGCTAACTATTGTTGGGAACAAGATGTCCTGCAGTGAAACCTTTATAAAGAGTAATGTTTCTTTTTGTCACAGTCGCAATTTTGTTTGTACCATCTATTATGTGAAAAGCCCCTGAAAAGCCAAAGCAGTTTGAGTAACCATAGAAAAGGACATTTAAAGGGTCAGTAACACTAATCCCAGTCAATTATTTCATTATTATTCTTAAAATGAGTTGTTCTTTCAGGATTTCATCATCAAACCCATCTGCAGTTACACCTCCAGCAATTCTTCGTCATGCCTGGCTCTTTTTTTTTTGTTTAGGTAGTTTCTAAATGACAACTCTCCATATAAAATACTGGGAATTGTGCTAAAGAAGCAAATAATCAATAGTGACAAAGGAAACAGCAATATCACAAAAATAGATAGGTTGGGAGTGACATACAGTGCTAAGTTTACCATACTTTTGTTGCTTATTAATATTTCTAAAGGGGAAGTCCCTTAGAAAAGTAAATATTGTTCTCCTTGAGCATAAAATGCAGGTCTGTATATAGAAATATATCTTTACAAAAACCTGTTTTTATGTTATTTTGCTCCAATAACCTTTTATCTGCAGACCTGGACGCTGCCGCAGTCAGTCATGATATTTTGGGTGACTTTCCCTGCTAGAACACCACACTAAGCTGATTCTTTATGGCAATCCCAATGAAGTCTATTCCTCCTTAGGCTTTCATTAGTGACTTCTGTGTGATTAAGACCAAGCAATTCTATGGTTTCTGGCAAGACAGTATGATAAGAAGTCAAGGTATTTGTCTTGTAAATTGGGCTAAAATAGCACAGCTAAAACACATACAAATAACTAATATGCAGCTGTCTGAAGACATTATTTAAAAACTACCCTATTTGCTCAATTATAAGATGAGGGTTTTTTCAGAGCAAAGGGTGCTCAGGGTGCAATAGGTTTTATGTTTACAATTTGGCGATGTTGAGTTGCCTGAACATAACACAATAATACTAAAATTATTGGTTGAACGGACATGTACAATGACTACAAAAATCATACAGCAGCATGAGCTTTGCTGAACATTCTAGAATACTAACAGTTCTGTTACATTTCATAAATGGCTTTAAGGGGTTAGAGAAGATACTTGAAATGTTATATAACAAGAAAACCCTTTGTAACACAATCCCTCTTATCTCACTGATATAAAACTTTTTTCCATGTTCTGCAAATCTCTTAGCTTTTCCTATCTTACAAGGAAACACATAGCAATGCTTTACAGAGATAAAAAGTACTTGATGAGTTGCTTCCTCGAGGAAAAGATTGTTCTTCAAAGTGGTTGATTACAGATAAAGAGTTATGCCATGGATCATACATGTACACATTTACCAGATCTCTACCCTTTACCTATTTATGGTGCACAATCCATACTCCTGACATAAGACTTCCTTAGACAAGCAGGCTAATGCTATGCATTAATTGCCAGTCTTACCAGCTGTCCCCCATCAACCCTGTGCCCTATGTGCCCTAGATTCTTCCTGAATAATTATAATGTAAAAACTCACTTTCCAAGCATGGAGAGATCAGTAAAGGCTTATTACAGCATGTTAAGGATCCTCTCCCATCTTCAGTGCAGCTCTTCCCCCCTTACCTTGCACACCTCTACCTTTAATGTAACTTTTACTCTCTGGTGACTACTACTACCGCTGGATATACCCGTGTACCGGGGTCCCGAGTGTCGTGCATCCTCTGCACCCACCATAGTACCCCCTTGCTCATTTACATTTGACAACAAAAGTCGACATCTGCCACACCACACTCAAGTAACCATCAATATAGCTATTATGACTAGTTTTTTCAATAAACCTAATCAAGCCAGGGGAAAATACTTCCCATGTGTCCTTTGTTTGATTCCCTGTAAGGCAGGTGGTTGTAGAATGCAAAGATTCTTTTTCCCAACGACGAACATGAAGATGAAGACTTCACAGGCACCCAAGTCTAACTCAGAGAGTTCTCAGGTATGGCTTCCTGAACCTTGGGAGGTTTGGTCCTTATAGGCATCCTGAAACCCTTTTTGTTCTCATCCGTATTCTCTGATATTATTATAGGATGTGAATTATAACAAAAAACACAGCTATGTTTTTGTAAAAAAAAAGACAACACATGTACAACAATGTAACAACACATATAGATGTACCAACACTGCAACCACTGGCCCTTTATGTATGAAAGAATTAGCAAAATTATAATAAAACGGTATCATGGTCTACCCTGACCTGGGCAAGTTAATACCCCAGCGTTACAGATTTGAATTTTTCAGTTGATTCCACGTTAAGTGTAAAGAAATATCCTAAACATTGTTTTGTCCAAGTTACTCCGTATTAAGAAAAATATTTTCCTGCATACATTGCTTGTTTAAAATCTAATTAGCTTATGTTTGGATTTGAGTTCTGCATTCAAAAGCACAATCTGTTGACATTGGAAAACATTTTATGAATGTGCAGTTCTAACCCTGTTAAAGCTGAAAAGAAATGTAACAATTTGTCCCAAATAAGAATTTAAGCAAGATAGCTGTTAACATGACTGACAAGGTGACTCAGTGCACATCTTGCCACATGTCTGAACACTTAAAGCCGGCTTTCCAAGATGCACATCACCGTCATATGTGTTCACATGACGTCCCTCTACTACGGGATGAAAAGAAAGCATCCAGCAGCTCTGACAACCCCAGGACGTGGAGCTGCTTCCTACTAGTGGACCTAAATAGGACTTGCAAGTAATAGAAAAATGTTTGTCATGGAAACCATGATTATTTATAGAATATGTTTTATGCATTTTTTAAAAAATATCTAATTACAATCCGCATACATACCGCATTACAATATTACCACTTGGTATATTTTCTCTATAATGGCCCAATCAAACTAATAGTTGATATACTTCTGAGCAGGGACTCACCGTAGTGCTTGCTATTAGGCAGCTGTCTGTTCACAGTTGAGTTTTTCTCAGACGTATTGTTATGTAAATGATAAGTAATGCAATTTGGGTAGAGTACTACATGGTACAGGGATGATCACGGATCCTGCTTACTAAAGTGCACGAGTAGTTCCAAATATCTTGTGCTTTATATGCCAGCTTGATTACTAGCTACAATGTAGGATGCTTACTAAAACTCTCTGTAAGTACTTTAATATGTATTCGTTAACATGCAGGGTAGAAAGTTTTTGCCTTCAGGAGAAGCTGCAGTGCCCCAACCACGCACCTAGTTTGCACCACTTTTGGTTGCTAGAAACAGCCAATCAGTGCCAAAAAAACTCTCCCAATGAGACCAGATGGACCACTTTTGGTATGTGCAGGGGCTGTCTTACCTGACCCCCTGGAACTCTCGTGCGAGGCAGCAGTGGAGATGGCTGGCAGTGAATATAAAGTTCATGCACTTTAGAAAGCCAGAGACTTGTACAGCCAAACAAATCTCCTGCATGTCTCTGAGCTGGAGGTGGAAAAAGAGGCAAATGCATTGGTGGGGATTCTGCAGAATTAAAGTGCATATGATGACTGCAATGTCGTTTTAATATGTCTCATGTAATCAAAATAAAATGCCTGTCCTACACAAGTCCAATGAGATTTATATAAAAATATGTTATATGTTTGTACTTTCTTGGAGAACATGCAAGCCATAAAGGATACTATTTGTCTTGCTGTGCATGGCATTAAAAGCATATCTTGTGGTATTTTACTCCTTATTAAATATTAAGCAATAATCTTTGACATATTAACCTGGAACAATGAAATTTGTTGAGACAGCTGAATGGTTTACAATGCAAAATAGTCCTACCGTTTGCATTTGGTGAGCTGCCAAATCAATGCCAATTATGTATAAAACAGTAAAAACATGAATTTAACAGACTGACTTCTGCTTAATAATGACAGTGAATATAATTTTCAGGTACTTTTTTTACAAAAATGCCTGAGGACTCACAGGTAGGTACAGCTATTTATATGCCTTTCGACATTGTCAGAAAATTCCACACATATTTAACTGATGCTTGAATCAATAATTTGTGGGGGATCCCAATGTTAATGTATTGGGGTCAATCAGGAATTTTACAGTATGTGAGAGACACTGTGATACTATACCATCATAACGTATCACACAATTGTTCAAACTGGCACAGGCAGGCTGTTTGGGGCAAAAATTGCACAGGCTGGCTGACTGGGGCAATTATGACACAGGGAGACTGAGTGGGACAAATATGACACAGGCAGCCCGTTTGGGGCAAAGTTGGGACAGGCAGCCTGTTTGGGACAAAGTTGGCACAGGCAGACTGTTTGGGGCAAAGATGGCACAGCGAGGCTTTTAAGGGGCAAGTCTTATGTGTCCAAGGAGGTGCTGGGACACGTCCTATGTGTGCAATTGGTGCCAGGGATGGCCTTTTGTGCTTGCGAACTATGATCTATGTCTGCAATTTAGGTTTTCTATGCATATATTTATTATTTATGCTTCAATGCCGAGTTTCATCTGTTATTTATTAATACCTACAAATACAGGGTTTGTTTATCTTGTTCAGTTGGTCAATAACTGCAATTGGTATCGGTACAGAGCTTAAGGGACCTGGGTGTCTACCTTTAATGCCTTATTATGAGGTGCTTTGTATGTGGCAATGACTTATATATTTATTGAAATGTACACAAGAACACTTTGAGGATCTAGTGCTGTTATTTGGAACTGTTTTAGAAAAAGAATGCTTTCATGACTTCATTTTCTCAATATATTTCTTCATTTGATTATTTCATTCAATATATCAATATTAATGCAGTCGGGTTTTCATATTTGTTGGTTTAATAAGAACATAGTCCATGAATTAGGCACATAGTGAAAAAATGTCATAAAAATAATTTTGATTAATGCTTTAAAATGCATACAAAATGGCAGCTTATCCCATTTTACACATATAAATCGGCTTCATTGTTATTAGTACCAGCTGGTGATGGCTTGCTTTTAATCCCCTCAGTTCCACCTTTTGAAGTGTCAATGAAGAGCAGTCTTGGAGTCCACAAAGACATTAATATTCTTTTGTACTCCTTGCGGAAGTTCTGATTCATAAGACCATAAATGACGGCATTGAGGCAGCTGTTAAAATACGCCATGAAATAGCTTAGCACAAACAGCCATTTTGGAATCTTAGGCGCCACTTGGAAGGGGTTAATGGCCACTGCAAGGCCAATGAAATTTAAGGGTCCCCAGCAAACCGCAAAAAGAACAAACACTACAAACATAGTCAAAAAGTTCCTTAGATCTGTTGGTGTCAGCTTTTGCCTGGAGTCTTGTCGCACCCGCTGCTTCACTTGGATAACCAGAACCCATATTCTCAGATAACAGAATGTCACCACGGCCAGAGGGACTAAGAAATGTACAACAACAACTGTAATGGTGTATGAAGAGCTTACCGTCTGGGCAAAAGTACACGAGAAGACACGTGGATCATATTGTAAAGACCCAACAAAAAAGTTTGGCACGATTGCTAGAACCGTCAGTATCCATGTTAAGCATAGATAGCAGAACGTGCTCCTCTGGTTATAAAGCTTGTCATATCTGAGGCTGTGACAAATGTAGCAGTACCTGTTGATGGCTATGGCTGTAATGTTAAAAACTGAACCAATAACACTAAGGCCCATTAAAAAGCCACTGATCTGGCAATGGATATTTCCTAGTGTCCATCCATTATGGAATATAGCAATGAGTATTACTGGATATGGGTAGACTGCCACCACCAGATCGGCAACGGACAAGCTCACCACGAATATGTTACCTGTAAAGAAAAACAGCTTGAGTTATTTATTTCAACAATGAATACATCTTTACGTGCTGCTTAGTGAAAATGATGGATGATGTTCACCGTACAAATCTAGGAAAATCTTTAGGGCCCATAATAATGCAAATGCTAAATTTAACTGTACACGGAAGGGTCATTATCAGACCCCGGAACTCTCTGGACATTGCTCGGAGACACACATGCCCTACTCCCGGTGGGATTGTCCACCAACATCAGTGGGACAGCCCACTGATGTCAGCGGGACAACTCATCAATGTCTGGTGGTCGGGAGATAATGATTGTGGTGGAGGCTGTGAATGAATTAGGATGTGGGGGGGGCATGATGATGGTACGGGCAAGCTCTACACACATGTGCTCACTCTAAACCATTACACATACATTCACAACACCAAGCACTTACTCATACATACATACATACATACATACACTCAGTATAACACCTTACACCTGCATGCACACACCCACACACACTCTTACAACATACACAGATACATTCATGCATACGTACAAAGAGCCACAGTAAACTTCACTTAAATTTACATACACACACTCTAAAGTACTATACGGTAGTTTTATTTAATGGAACAACAAACTGATCAAAGTAGCTGAAAACTTAATTCGCCAAAGAATACAATCTTAAAAAACATTTAAAGTTGTAGATGACAGCTCTCCTTTCCTGTTTCTACCTTCTTTCTTATAGACATTTTTTCAAAACATATGCCCTCTTTCACACTTACCCCATTGGTGCTACACAGGCCACGGTGTTAGTACTACTACTATAGAAGATGTTCTGCTGAAAAAGGAGCAGAAGATTTTGTGACCTCTCACCATGCTAAGACCGTATTTTACTGGGAATAATTCTCAATA
Source organism: Spea bombifrons (assembly GCF_027358695.1). Classification (NCBI taxonomy): domain Eukaryota; kingdom Metazoa; phylum Chordata; class Amphibia; order Anura; family Pelobatidae; genus Spea; species Spea bombifrons. The sequence continues at coordinate 30,474,084 of NC_071094.1, forward strand.
TAGATTGTGTGATTATTTCTCAGTGTTTTATACAATTATTTTGACCCAAACCGACATGACCTTGCAGCTTCCAAAGAACATGAGAAAAGAAAGGACCTTCAAAAGAAAAGGAACTTCAAACACAAAGGTTAATAACACACAAACAGCCCTCTGTTAAAGTAATCCATCAACACCTAATAACACCTAATATTCCCAGAACAATTTCATATACAAAGCGACTACCTGAATTTAATGATATGCAAAAAACTAAAATACTCAACCCTTGCTTGACATTGACGTGCGCATACAAGAAATAAGTAGCACCTCCAGACTTCACCAAAAATAATGTACAAACCAACTGCTTAGTACAGATAATAGGGAGAAGCTTATAAACCACTTCAAAATTAAACCACAAATGGAAGATGGCAGTGGCATTAATTGTATGTTTGCAAATGCCATAAGTTTAACTGGTAAAATATGGAAATGGGAGCTGATAATCGAAAACTATGGCTTGACTGGCATAACAAAAACATGGTGGCATGACTCGACCAATTTGGAGGGCTACATGTTGTTTATAAAAGATGGGAAACCGTCATTATAGCCTCATTTGCAGGAAGATATATATATGATGACAGTAGTGAACATGTGGATTCCTTGTGGGTTGGAATAGTCAGCGGAGGTAGAACTGCCCAGAAAATATTAGTGGGTATTTATTACAAACCACCAAACATTATGATCTTGAAGAATTACAGCTGTTAATGCAAACAGAAAAGGGTTCTCAACTAGGAAGAACTATAATTATGGGGGCTTTTAATTATGCAGAAATAGATTGGAAAAATTCAACCTATAGTTCTTCCAAGGGGAAGAGGTTGACTACCAGAAATGAATCATTCCTGGACTTGGGGATCACAAACAGTGGGGGAGGGCATTCCCTCTTGAGAAAATACATATTTCGTGGAATATGTTACTTCACTTTATAAATCGTACCTTCCAGACAACACGTGGGCATCCCTTAAGATTGGAAGAAAGTTTTCGTCTTAAAGATAGAGGCGATATTTTAGAAGTGCAAACTAACAATGTTTTATTTATATAAATTGTCAAGCTACACGATATGACTTTTTCATTTCTAATTACCGGTATAATAATATATAAACAAATATAAACAAATATTTTATTGTTTTCTGTTTTAAAATGTTTTCAGACAATACAATACTATGCTCAAGATATAAAAAATATATATATTTGTTTAATGGATCCACCATTTCAGGTGAATGGACATGACCGGATAAGGTCTATTTAAATTAAATGGCTTATGTCTGATGAAGTTACCTATAGGCTTTTTGAAATCTCGCAGGTATAGACAGGGAAGTACCTGTGAGATTCATTAGCCTTTAACTTGGAAACATTTTTGTTTTTTTGCAGAAAATACAATTGCGGGCTGCAGACTAATGCTCCAGCGAACAGATGTACAAATGGCATATTCAACTAGAACCTAATGAATGAAGTGATAAGGAAAAAGTCTGAACATGTGTGAACTCAACCAAACCGTACATTCATCATATGTGCATGTAGCCTGGAACTGACGTAGCCAGGATTTTTTTCCCCAACCAAGCCTGTAGACTTAGCATACAAAGCAAAAAAAAGATCCTGTCTGTGCTCCAGTGTTTAACTCTTTGAGGGCCAAAACATTGCTTGCTGCACTCAAAGAGTTAATGGCTGTGATAACCTTCAGCGTCCCGAGTTCATTTCCTGGACTCTGTCTTGGCACCAAGATAAAATCAGACTTCACAGCAAAATCATGACACTCACAAGATGTGTAATGTGATAGTCACATCACAACATTGACCTTTCTAGGGCTTTGTTATGTTATAATGCCAGCCTTTAACTGTTTCAGTGACCGATGGATCTGCAATGCATCACATGAAGAATTATTCTAAGAGGAAATGACATCCCCTAGATATATTCACTAAAGGCAACTAGCTCTAAGATGCAGAATCAAAGGAATATTCGGTAAACGCCAATGTAGAAAGAGCCATGAGTAGAGAATTATTCATTAACACTGCGTTGTCCATTTAAATTTCCATAGTGTTCCCTTAACAAATGCATGGAGGGAATTTACGATGCTGGAGATGTGTTCAGTCGAATATATCTCCATGCAAATGATATACTCGCCTCTGGTTAGCCCTAGCGCTGCTTCGACCGACTGTGCGAGGAAGGTTTTTCAGACCCCTGTGCCCTGTGGCACTACCACTCTTTTCACAGAGGAAGAGGGCAGCTGCAGCAACAGGGCTGCAACATCTGGGGCTGGTAGATCTTTTATTTTTTGTTTTGAAAAAAAGTTTGTTAAAAAGTATTGTAATATGCATCATTCTTTAATAAGGGTCTCCGAGACATTAATCTGTCCCTTTACATAATTAAGTTGGTGTGAAATGTTATTTACATCTACATGCTATTTGTATAGAGTGAAAAAGCTATTAGTTGAGCATATTTGTAAGAGAAAGTATGTTTCCGCTGACATGTTTTTTATACGTTGATCCTCCTGACTGGAAGACTTTGAGAAAAAATATCGGCTGTATTATGCATGTTATGTTATACGGAAGGACTTGAGTAAACTGCCCACCAACCGCTAGGATGAGATGTGACTGTGTTCCGACTTTAATATTGAACCTGATGTAAGAACGCATCTCCCATCATCTGAAATGTTCAAAGAGGGATACTTTTGTTAGAGGTGTGACTAGGTGGTAGGGCTTTACTGATATTTTTATCTCCTAACCAATTGATATTTAGAAAAAGCTGATATTTAACAAAACAATTATGCATTTATTTATCCAACTTAATTCAACACATTTTCTGTTGTTTAAATGCAGACTGTTGACACTTTAAGGGCTTTGAAACACTCATACCCATCAAGCATCCTTACCGCCTAGAAAAGAGGAACATCGGGGGATTTGGGTCCAAGTAGGGGACATCCGTCCCAAACAGGGACACTTCGGTGCTATGCAGAAGGTATAGGTAAAATGTATACCCACACATTATATTAAGTTTGTTTACATCTATTTTAGGATAGCTGTGCATTAAGTAGAGATGCTTTAGTCTGAGAGCCTCATGAGAATTCGGGCTCTGATGCCTCTTAAAGTCAAGAGATCTGTGCTGGTTTGTAAACTGGATTAGACATTGCTTGTTAGGAGTTAGCAGCTGAGATGAGCAGCTGGATTCTCTGGCAGCCAATGAGTCTGGAAGCTCCTATCTTGTTTATTACCACTGAAAGGGAGGGGGTATCTGTCAACATTTTCATTACACAAGTGATTTTATCTCGCATAAGCTAATAATGTTTGATATCACTGCTAATCAAGTAATTACTTATTTTCTACGAACTGATACTTAAAACGATGTTATCTTATGGGAGATAATATGATCCCGGTAGCTTAATATATGTAAAAAATGATCTCAGACATGGTGTCCTTAAAGGGACACTCCTTTAAATGGGGGGGGCAGTGGCTTAGCATGATCATGCATGTCTATTTATACGTGTATGTGACCGTGGATGTATAAGTGTGTGTGTGAACATGGATGTGTATCTGTAAATGTGTGTCAGCATAGATGTGTATGCGTAAGTGTGTGTGAGCATATATGTGTAAGTGGTATGAGATGGAGTGTGTGCCATAGTGTATGTTCGGGAGGCAAAAGACCAATGATAGCACACACAAGCTGTTTGGGGGAAAAGACAGCACAGATAAGCCGTTTGGGGGCACTGACAAGCTGGAGCAAAGATGGCACAGGCAGGCTGTTTGGGGCCACTGATAAGCTGCTTGGGGCAAAGGTGGCACTCACAACCTGTTTGGGGGCAAAGGAGGTCCTCACAAACTGTTTGGGGGCAAAGGAGGTCCTCAAAAACTGTTTGGGGGCAAAGGTGGGACTGTGGGACATGTTGCTTGGGGAAGTTGGGAGGTTTCTAGTTACAGCCCTGATGGGGCATTCTCTAGCTGCTGTCTTTAGTTTACTTTAATCAGGGCTGTAGTTGAATTATCAAAATGCACATTGTATTAAACCTCATTCAAAAGCAGTGTCTGCCTAGACAAGCAAAACCTTCAAATCTAGCATGTAGGTATATTCATAAAATACATGTTGATTGTATATTAGTGGTTAATATAAACATAGCTGAAATTATATTCTGTAACACAACATGGCTATAATTTGCTTCTATCTTCAATGCTGTTGTATGGTCATTGGGAACGACATTTTTTGGTTTTCTGTTTTCTCTCTTTCTTTTTTCCTTTTCTCTATTATTTAGCTGGTGCAGGTCTATTCCAAATTTCGTATCATTTTAAAGGTACTCTTCTATACACTTTAATGAATATGAAGGCTGAGTTACCTGGCAGTTTCATTTTTTGCATGAAAGCGCACAGAGGGTTACCTTCTTCTTTATGCATTCTGCATGAGACTCTGAGACCCCAGCCCCCCGAATTTGGCCAAATACAATTCCTGCTGAGACTGGACACCTGCTGGGTACTCACCTCCAGCCACCTTCAGCCACCTGCAACATTTTCAGAACCCAAGTGTCCATGCTTTGAGCAGCCATAACTGGCAAGAGTTTCAGAACACAGAGGGGGCATTATGTTGGCAGCACTGAAAGAAGGTAAGTAAGCGCAGGTTATTAAAACACTGCCCCTGTTCTTAAACATGTGTTTGTTAAGGCTGTTTGCGCATTAGTCTGTCCCTTTAACAATGCATATGCAAACATAAAACTTGGAATTTGAGTCACCCACTATTAGGAAGTGTTCTGAAGAAATGTGTGTTAATAATGAAGTGTCCGTTCATGGCTTTTGTTTTGCATATTAGATGGGTATGAAATTCTGTAAATAATAGGTGTGTTGGGAGTTATAGAGAATTTTAAAGAAAAGGTTAATACAAATCTGCAGGTTAATAATTGGTTCTTCTCCTGAGTGCCTTGCAATCACAAAGCCAAAAGATCCTGCATAAGAGACGCAAGATAAATAGCCTACAGCATACAGGTTTTTGGTTCTTCAACCTGTCTACCATACGCTGCAAAATCTTCCTGGCATTTGCTCGCTGCCACATTGGTGAATTCCAGTGTTACAACAACAAGAAAGAACTGAACCAAGGGTATATGTAACAATATGGTAGCACCACCTTTGCCTTCAAGGGTATGACATTCTTCAACTCTGTCTATTAAATGACATCTCCATGAAATAAACAGACCTAACACCCTTTATATAAATCTTCAGCCAATTTGCAGAGAAAGATTACACATTTTAACGTTTTAAGCAATAAAAAGCCACCGTTTTGTTACCGTGTTTCTTCGCATGCTATGGCTGCAGATATAAATTTCTCAAAGTGAGCAGCATCAGATGTTTATCAATAATGTATTTCTGGAAGACAGTTATAGTCCAAGTTTACTCGACAGCAAAGGATCGTAGCTTCCTGGGAAGAACTTTAAAATGAGAACCACGATCCAATTTAAAGCCCTCATCGGAGACCAGCCTGCTGAGAGTGGGTTTTAAATATCATATATTACGTAAAAACATTTAAAGCTACATTTAATCTAAAAGCACTATTAAAATGTGAAAATGTAGAGAGAAGACAGCGCTAAATGTGACCAGAAAAAAGGGAAAAAGTTTTATATAATAGCCCCACACTAGATAGATAATAAAAGACCAATAGGTGATATATAGTAAAATAATATCAGTTATATTTACCAGCCATATGTATAGAGGCAAAATAGGACTATTATAAAGAGAATAGTAACCAATAAAAGACAAAGCAGCTAGTCTTGATAAATACAGACTCAAAAAGAAAAGTGCTAAATAAAATATAAAAGTATTTTAATAAATACAGACAAAACAGATACACAATCAAATCAATATAATAAAAACACAAATGATATACAATATAATATATTAATATATATATTATATTGTATAGCATTTGAACTTTTATTATATTGATTTGATTGTGTATCTGTTTTGTCAGTATTTATTAAAATAATGTTATATTTATTTTAGCGCTGTCTTTTTGAGTCTACTATTAAAATGTATTATTAGCCTTCTCCACCTTCTGCTGATGGTTTACTTAATTTTTAAACTTCTTTCACCTTTTAAGTAATAGAGACATTTGCAGTCTAACTAGGTCAGACTAAATGAAGATAAACCTAAAAGTGTTTTACTTGTAGGCATCCTGAAAACCCCAATCAACCAGCGAAGAAGACAACCATATCAAAAAGCATTCTTCCTCCGGAAGCACAGCATAGCGATGGTTTTACACACATTTTCCATAAGTTTCACTGGGTAAGGGGTAAGCATGAAAGCTGAATTCCTACACATTTTTGACAGACTGGTCCCCTAGCATTGGAAAGCTTACTTTTGACATCCCTCTAGCACTACAAGAGTTAAAAGTGTTTCTCACTTCTATAAATTGACTGAGCACATAGCATCTAATCATGAGCACATAGAATCTAATCTTTGCATATCCCACCTCCCCCCTTTCTTCATTTCCCTAAGGACTCCAATTAACAAATCAGTAACACTGGTACCATATTAATACTCGCTGAAATGCCCAGAGGGCCTGTGATGTATCGGCGGATTAATTGCTAGAATGAGTGCATTTTAAATACACTTTGCTAAATACATATCAGCCAGAACACTTTAAAAAATAAATACAAGCTATTGCCCATAGACGTGTGGTTCATTTTTTGTGTGTCTCTTTGGGGCCACGATAGAATAACAACCTCCAGCATCCAGGCGATTGGCTGCTGCTACTCCCTTCGAACGGGAGTCTTACTGGGCATGTGCAAGAAGCATATTGTAGTATACTCTGTGCTTTCAGGAGTTAAATGAGAAAGCGGTGTGCACGAACTGCAGTAAAATACACTAGTAGCATCGCCTGTCCTCACAACCAGCCCCCCACCCAGGTAAAAAACTACCCCGACCGCTCCAAGAAAGGAGTGATAATCCCTGTGTATATAAAAGACCTGTATCCAAGAACATCTAATATAGTGCCTAATTTGGGAATTAACAGAGATTAGTCGTTATAAATACTTTGGTGGGAAGGAACATTTATATCTACATAAATAATATCAGATGTGCTCAAAATGTGGTTTTCATTTTGACCAATAAAAGAAGCTGGTTCTGCCCACAATACCGACCACAATCAAGAAGAAAGCATCACTTATTTCAAAGATGCAAGTATTCCTTAAAATAAACAGGTGTACTTCCATACCGTTCCGCTAAACTTATTCTGGATCCTTTTATAGACTGTTTCAGATGATTGGCACATCTTAATTTTCGAAAGAAAAAAATGAGAAGCTATTACTAACCAGCACACATGAGCATTTATTTAATACATATGGGGCACATTCATGAAATGTTCAGTTTTGTTATTTTAGTATAATTTGTGTTTTTATATTCTTATTTTTTTTCATTTAAGAATTTCTGTAGTATTGCTAATGCAACCTTTATCTGACATTAATTTACTGTTTTGTCTTCCAAGTACAAAGTTATGAAACATATAACACAGTCTATGTTTATAACATATAATTTAATGTCCCAATCTGATCTAATGAGGTTTATTAACTTGGAAATCAATGGTAAAGGGTTCACTAATCTGCAAGTTGTTTGTGAGAGCATGCAAGTGTATGCAAGTGTATGCAAGTTTAAATGTTGCAAGTTGTCCTTGCTGGAAGCTTTCAATACCCCCCGAGCACTACAATTAATAACAAAAACACATTTAAAAACACATTAAAAAGAGATGGGTTCCCCAGGTCCATCTCTCACCCAAATGGGCAATGATTGCCCCCCTATTCCCCATCTTGTACCTATTATATATCCTAAATATATCCCCCTTCCCCTGGGCATAGACCCAAAGCATTGATTCACTCTTACCATTGATCCTTATCTTGGTGGGATGGGGGATTAAGAGCGGTGCAAAAAAATGAACAATTAAAAAAAGAAAATCACTAAAAAGTGCAAGATGCAAACAATCCATGCCCATCCAGTGGACAAAAAATGTATGTAAAGTCCACTTCTCTACCCACTAAGCTAAAATATTTTTAGATTTTTCAGATTCCTGGGTTGCTTCTAGAATAATAATGAACACCTATCTAAAACATAATATTGGAGATTCCGTCAGGTGGCGGGCGAAGAAATACATGGCCATATAGTGTGACGTAATCCCCAATATTCTTTCAATGTTATTAGATGGGTATGGGTCTCACTTTGTTTCATATATACAGCATATTAATATATACACGTTTACTTTATCCCATGGATAGAAGCAAAATTATAAATTACCTAGCAAAATTATAAATTATTACAAAAAATTGTTTTCCCTCTTAGTGTTTATGGGTTTATGGGTAAGGTTTCAAAAGAGTCTAAAAACTGAAAACACAAAGTATAATGTGGGCAGGTAAACTAACTGAGAGGTAAATTACGGTCAAAATCTTCAGCTTGATTCTTTAAGGGGTTAATTAAAACGTTGTGCTGGCTGATTTAGTCACCTAAGAAAAAGTGCAGTAGAGCATCAAATTATCTTTCAATATTTTATTCACAAATTTGCCATTTGTAAAGAGAAAACAGCAAATTGCTCTCATTGTGACGTTTCTGGCGGTGTAATTACTTGATAAGCTTTCAATCAGTCTTTCACACACGCAGTCATTCGTCTTTGCTCTGTCTATACATATTCATAATTATTATACTTTGTAGACATAAATAGTCCCTAATTTCGTATTTGCCAAATAAGTGATTAGTAGAATGTAAAAAAAAAATCAAAATAGCGGTCCTATTTCATAAAAGAAGAGCTTACGAGTTGATGAAGGTCAGTAACGGGCCTCTATTTAGGCCTCACACAAAAAACTCTGTTGAGACCTTCTTGTCTTCCTTTCACCCCTTTCCAAACAAATTAAAAATATTTTATTGAAAATAATTAAAAACAGACATTATTATGGAATGGACTGAGTTACTTTTAGCCCTGGGAAACAGTTTATCGGTTACTCAGTGCTGTCTGCTCTGGAAGTTTCTGGTAATGTAAATATGGCAGCATGCACAAGGAGGCCAATAATACCCTAGCAGGATCAAAGCCAAGATGTCATATGATCTGACTTCTCCGATGGGGATAGCAGTGCTATGAAAAATGAGATTTAAAATAAAATAGATAAATTAATTAGTTGGTGTTTTATGAAACCGTTTCTGTTGCTGATCATAAAAATGAAAGAGCATTAAGGAATTTTTAGGTTAACACCTAATGTTGCAAATTCACTGCTATCCTCTAATTTAAAAATTATTTTAGCTAATATGGTTTTATGTAACGCTCTTTATGCTAGGGAAAGTGTGCCTCTATCAGTCTTTTTTACCCAGTTTTGTTAACTAGAAGCCCCAGTGGTCCCTGCGGTTGTCCTGTATGACACCCTTTAAAAACTGGGAATGCTACCATGAACTATGATGGTGAATCATTGCGGTGTGTTTATTAAATTTGATGTCTTAGGTGAGTCTTGAGGATTTTACTCAGAGACTTCCCTTGGCCTTCTGAAGTATAAACCCCCGTGCATTATGCATGGCCAGCTCAGCCCTTATTACAGAAGAAGCCCTGATGATTTGGCCCATCAAAGAGTAATGAGAAGGAATGTTCAACTTTCCTGCAAACTCACACTCTACTTGAATCCCAATAGCTATGCTGGCTTCTCACCGGTTTTAACTAGATTGTATTTAACATCTTGTGTGACTTATAATATAGTGCCTCAGCCAGACGAGTCACTCACCTGGGTCGACCTTTCAGAATTCATAATGATCATAGTGACATCAAATGTTTCATCCCGCCTGAACACGCGAATTAGTGAATAAACCCCAATTTATCTCTTTATGCAACATCCTTAGAGTTCTGGCGGGCAAACATGTTTATCTGTATTACAACTCTGGGTCATATTACATATTTGGATAAAGTCCACATTTAGTAGATTTCTATATTAGCTTCAGATACAAAACTTGGCAATCACAGGCCCATTATGATCATTTCATTACTAAAAAAAGACCTTTTTAGGTAGAATCCACGAAAACACATATCTGTTTTTTGTATTAAAGCTATTTTGTCTCCATGGCTTTCAACTGGACAATCATTATACCCGAGATCCAAAGTTGCCTGTGGCCAAATATAACAACCTAATTCACTTAAGACCTGTTTTTACATATAATTGGAATCAGCTTTTTGGATATTTTCTTTTAAGCTGTGTTGTGTATTATGTGAAATAGATACTCTTTAGAGTTTTCTTTATATTCCGTACAGATTTAACGAGAATCCAGAATGGCTGCTTCCAGTCTGACATACCTAAAGTCCATTTCTAATAACAAAGTATACGAGAGAGAGAGAGAGAGAGAGAGAGAGAGAGAGAGAGAGGAAGAGAGAGAGAGAGAGGGAGATCAATTCATCAACCTTTCACACAATTTCCAAATAAAATTGAAGGTACCACGAGAGAGGGAGAGAGAGAGGAAGGAGAGAGAGAGAGAGAAATGGAGAGGGAGGAAGAGAGAGGAAAAGGGGGAGGAAGAGAGAGAGAGGAAGAGAGAGATAAATTCATTTCACACAATTTCCAAATAAATTGTAAAGTACCCAGATATATCTTTCAGCCAACAGATACAATAAAAAAAGTAGCACCCCAGGAATTTTGTAAAATTTTGTGTTTCAGTGCCAGCTAGGGACTTTTAACAAAAAGAGATCTTTTCATTGTTTGTGTATATATGATGTTTACTCTACATGAATTATTATTCCTAGGTAAAACATAGATTGCTTTGCATTAAACATTAAAACAGTCCTGAAGAATCTGATATGATAATTGCCTTAAAAGCTTTGGTTGATCTAGTTCCATTCCCTGATGTTGTTATTAACTCCATATTTAAAAGAACCAAGTAAAGCTGTTCCTTGCAATCAATTTGCACGTCATAACAAGTGACGTTATGACATAGGGTGAGACTATATTGGCAAATGCCCTCAAAATAATTTACTGTGCCTGAAACTAAGAGTTAATTTCCTTTTTGTCTGGGAGTTATATCACAGAGCGGTACTTTAAGTAAATTAGCTTTTTAGTAGTACATGAGAATAACTGAGAATGTTACCCAGGTTTAATTCCCTATAGTAAATGTTATAGCTTTTATATTAATAAAAAAAAATGTATTGGTTCAATACGAAAGTGCCGTTTAAGCCTTTGATTTGATCGACTGGATTAACAGAACTTTTGGAGTGGACGTGTTTGCTTCCCTAAAGCTTGCCTCATTGAAAACTTTCATCTTAACTTGATCCGTATAATATTTTCTGGACACTCAATGGTTTTTGAATCTGCGGTAGGCCATGGGTGGTGTATCGCCCTATCGATAGTATTCACCTTACCCTCGCTTATCCCATAAATCACAGCAGATATGATACAAAAATATACTGTATGTTACATATGTTTTATCCTTTTATTTATTTTAATATTTTTTGTATGGCTTATAAACACCTTTAAATGCTATTGAACAGAAAATAAAATGATTAAGGAAAAAAGGCAGAATAGGGTTAATGGTATGTATCATTTTACTTCTACTTCATTAAAAAAAAACAAGTGGCAATATTCATGTTCACTAAGCCTTCAAACATGACCTCTAGTAGAACCGATTTTGCTCCTGAAACCGCATACTGAAAGATTGGACCTTTTCATTTGCAAGAAAAAAGGAGAGTGGTTAACTTATTTTTAACCCCGTTTCATAGTTTTGTCACATTCTGCGCTATTTAAGTTTTCAGCAGTGTTTTAGGTATTTCCATCCGGAGTCTGTGGTTTGCAAGGCTGGGATGAAAACGTTCACATATAGCTAATTAGAGAAGACGAGTCAGAGTTTTTAAAGTCTGCAGTGAACTTCCCCGTTTGCACAAAAGAACAGTTTTTATAAAAGTTGGTAAGTGGTAAGAAAATGTCTGACTATAGAGGTTTTTTCGTCGAGTTACAGAAGGTTCAGCACCCTATTGCTGGGATGATGTAAACTCCCAACAGATAATGGCTGGTTATATTAAATTCTCCAAGCGTGGGACCATCTTTAATTGTTTTCTTTGAACGTGTGTGTAACCGGGAAAAGCAATTTTAAAGAGGTTTTATCGCAGCGTTCTTACACGGCCAAAGGTTTCAAATACAAGTGACCAAAATCTCGAATCCACCGGAATAAAGAGAAGCCCAGAGAAGTGTCCTTCCCTCATGGGAATCCCCCAGGCTTCTTTGTATTAAATGTTATTAAATCATTAAGTCACCAGTGAGCAGATTCAGATATTCATTCGGACTTCAAATCACTTTGGCGTTAGTGATTTCCCTTAAACTAATTGGAATGGCAATGTTTCACCGCAGTCTCAGAGCGGCACTTTGGGGATGCACAATCACACACACACACATCAGATTTACGTGACCTCACCATCATGCATCAGAAAGCTGGGAAATTAGAATCTCTTGTTCTATGTGTAAAAAGAACGAGTAAAATATATTTGTAAATGTCTGATTTCATCTATAATTTGAGCACATTCATTGATTTTAAATTGTTAAACGTTGCAAAAAAATATTGTATAGAAATGCCACTTGTGTAAATAGCCTACTGTCCTCTAATATTTTGTTTCCACATAGAATAATTAATTTATAGTTTATCCATTGGGGAGTAATGTAAACATTTTGAGCTCCATATGGTCTGTTCATAATTCTTTTTATTTGATGAATCTAATTATTTTTGCCATACATGATATGTGTGTATTTGTACTCTAAGGGGAAGTAGAGATTCAAATGTCAAACTTTTCATTTACATAGAAAGGCCAAAAGTGCTTAAATTAAGCCAACTGCATTGGGAACCTTGCTCCCTGAGAAGTCTTGCCTGTATCAAATAGCTTGTTTTGTCTATAAACAGCATTGTAATGTATAAAAATTAGAACGTGGGTGCTGGCTTCTTCATTTTTTAATCCTGTCTATAAGACTTCACAATTGCAATCTGATTTCTCACTTAAAAAAAAAAACAAGCAATAACTAATTGTATTTTTATCACCAATTTTAGCCCCTCTTTGCCAAAAAATCATCTAAGCATATTTGAAAAGCATCTATCGAATTTGATAGCACGGCATCTGTTATTGGGGTATTCCATAAACCCCCCTCCGAAAATGCAGGTACCCCAAATCTGTGTCTTTAGAACCTCTAGTAATCGGGGAAACGTAATTGGGGAACACTCTGTACCAGGGGAATGGACCCCTTGTGCCCGTGCCCCCCCAAAGCAGAGCCCCTTCCAAGGCCAGGGATCATAGTCTGTAGGAAGCAGGCTGGCCCTCGGGCCTGAAAAACAAAGTAGAAATAATCATGTTTCTTAATAACAGACGCTTTGTAAAAATAAAAATGACATTTATTTATGTAAAACGCAGACTAAATAATTCCAATGAGTCCCAATACCATCTCAGTTCTTGTTGCTTTTGTTTATTTACAACGTTTGATGGAATGTGATGAGCAATCAGATTATCTAACTCAGTATACAAAACACTGTCTGTTATACATAACAAGTTCCTCTCTCTCTTACTTATAATTATCAAAAAACAAATCTTTATCATAAGACTATCTACTGCCGCACACTTAGCCTTGGGCTGCGGAGGGACACAGCGCAATTATTATCAGGAGCATCTATGTATGATTTCATAAAGTAAAATCGCAAACCCGATACAATGTGGTGATACAGTTCAGTACTCACAATGCTCTCTGGAAGGCTTTAGAAACACAACTCATTTTCCATTTTTCCCATTTCCATTTCCAAACACTAAGGTGACAATTTAGTATCCCTGACAGTATTTAAATATCCATTCTTCAGAAACAGAAAACACATTTACCTGAGGTAGAAACTGCAGCCTTGCAGTGGCAGCTGCCATCCTCTTCCATGTTCTCACTATTAGATCTCCAACTAATCAACAGGAGCACTTTCCTCATAGAGGCACACAGAGCCGACCGCAGAGATCCCCCAAGCTAGCGCTAGAGCTGACTGGAGGGAATTATAGTACATGCATGGAGACATGTTTGCCCGAACACATCACCTGCATGGAAAATAGCCTTGGGCACAGTAATGGGACATCACAAAAAATGGAAAGGGACAACGCTGCTATCATATGCAGTAAAGTACATATAATGGCTGAAGTGTCCAAGATCAATTAACCCCTTAAGGACAATGGGCGGTCCCTAAAGCCATTGAAAACAATGCATTTTGAGCCCGTACATGTACGGGCTTTGTCATTAAGGGGTTAATTTACATAAGAAAACCTTTTTAATGAAAATCACATCACACCTCCTTATAGATCTATACTGAATCCAATTAATTATGCAGTTCTATGAACACAGTAGTTTAAACTGAATTTTAAGAATTTAGATTCCCAGTTTAAGATCTAGTTAAGTTTTTCATCCAAGGCCACATGCTGCTTCTACTTTTTCAGCAACAAAGAAAGTAGAACAAACGCTTTAAATAATATTAATCACTGAACTTAGCCTTTTAAGAACACAAGATGACCACGTTAAGGACACTGAGCGGCATTATTGTATAGAACGCTTCCTTTCCAGTGATTATTATCTAAGCAAATGTCAGAAATGTCAACAATCTACAACAATGTATGCAACACAAAACATTTACATGTTATGTATAGTCAACTACTATAAAAGAATGAGCTATAAATAAACCACACCACAAATGTCAAACACATCAAACTAATCTAATATTTTTTCACTTATTTGAAAATTGTTTCCCAGCACTTGTACACTTCACCTCTCAGTGACACAGTGGCACTGAAGCATAAATCCCAATGGGTCTATTTAGTTCTGCAGTTGCTTCCCTTTAGTATCAAAACTCTCTGGCACTTCCTTTGTTTTGTCTCTAGCTTTATCCAACTCTTGTTACCAGCTAAATGTCAGTACAGAAAGACACAGTACTGGTACTGGCCAATGCCCCATAATGCTTATCAAAGCAAGGAGTAGAAATCAGCATTCAACATCCAGTTATGTAGATCGACAGAAGTAGGCACCAACATTGCTCATGGTGGACATTTACTGGGGTACATTGGGGACAATTTAATGATGGGTTTTATGGACCTTCACAAACCTTGTCACAGGCACTAATATCCTTGTATGGATCCCTCAAGATTACTGTTCTATCGGCAGCGCAAAGAAAACGGTTGACAAGAACAAATGTCACTGAAGACTTACAGTTACAGAGCTCAGCAGCCCGTAAGCCGCCATACTAAACACAGCTGCATGTACGTGGTTGGCATTCTGGATTGAGTCTGCCAACTACAAACTTTATTGACGCTTCATTGATTTCTACACACAGTACATTTCTGATTCAGATCCAAATTCAAATGTCAGAAAAACTATTACTTATTTATGAGATCATACATGTTTCATTTTTGTATATTACATGGTAAACAATGGTGATGAAAGGTCTCTAGGTTCCACAATCCAACAGTCTATAACTTTTAGGTTTAGAACTGAAGATTGATCACACGGCATATCAAAATTCACGATCTTAACTTCACAGTTATAATGTGTTTTAAGCGCCTTTTGTCCGGTGGCAAATTCTGGCCTAGAGGGAACAGTTTAGCCCACTTCCAACTCCCAAATAATGCAAGGCTATTTGGGGCTAGAACAGGCTCATCACATGGCTAGCCATGCTCGTCACGCAGTTAGCCCTGCCCACATACATGGCTACCTCTGCCCCATTGCGAAGCTCTATGTAGCCTGACCTGGGAAGTTCCCAGCTATTTATATATACTAAAGCTCCATAAATTAACCCTACAGAGTAAGTACCGGTAATTATACTATTGCTCTGATGGCTGTCGAAGCACAAAAATAATAACTTTAAATAAATAGATGCTTATATCTCAGACAAAAGCAGTGCTTGCAATTAGTGCATATATATTCCATCTTCAGTAGTAGCTCAGAAAAAGCGTCCTACAGCTTTAAAGGTAACAATAATGTGTACAGAAGCAGCAGACTAGCAATAGCTTTAAAAAGTATAAATTTATTATAAATGTTGAAGGTAGGGCTAACACAGAACTGCTATCCCAGTTTTGGGGCAAAAAAAGATCTATCTTCTGCTTCCCACTAGAAGCAGTATGGTCACGGAATGAACTCAGTTATTGAACTTTTGTTTTAGGGACAGAAACATTTCTATTTTTCACACTCTTCTATCTTATGTTCTACATAATTACCTGCGCAGGTATTATTTAGAATAACATGTAAATGGCCATGTTCAATAACGTTCAATAGAATTCAAGCTCTCCAGGTTAGTGCATTTAGTGCATCTCCTCCCTAACCTTCCTCAGCTTTATATTAGCATATATTATATATTAGCATCAAGTGAGTAAATTAACCATTAACATAGAAAATGTGTACCACAGGATAACATTAAATTGTTTCTGCCCTGTAAGAAATTTCTCCTTTAAAGTATCTAGAGAGCTTTGAATAATCTGTTACGAGTAGGAATGTAATAAATGGTCATAGTCCCCATTCCCAACATTGAAAACCAACGAGAAAGCTGAACAAACACTGACTAAGGAACAATGTAAAACAGAGTGCATGCTTTTAGTATAATGCATAAAATTATAACCCGATATTAAGCTCATATAGTAATTAAGGAAACCAAAAATATTTGGAAGTGTTCGTAATACATACAAGATCATTGTTATGTCACGTAAAAAATATCATCTTAAAAGTATAAATCAGCATGCTTTCAATGCTAAGGGATCTTACTTAATTATGATGTTAATCCAGTTGAGATCTAGAAAGTACACAGAAACATAGAATAGAAACATAGAATTTAATGGAAGGTAAGAACTTTTTGGCCAATCTAGTCTACCCATTTATCTTTAGCAAGCAAAGAGTTAAAATCGTATAGCCTTATTTTTAAGTAACATCTGAACCAAAAACTCAAAGGGAGCTGGTTTGCTTTTCATCTAAATCACAAGTTTAGAATTCAAGTGTGGTTATTGGTAGCTGTAAAAGTGACCATTACTCTGTATATGCCCCATGCAATGTTGAGTTCAATATTATATTATAAAATCATATTAATATACAGATGTTCCTAAAAAGCATAATATTCTGTACCAAAAGCACAAAAATACATTTTGTATGCAGTCAATAGTTTAATGTCATTGTCTTTTCATTGTCTCTGATTAGCCAAAAAAATGAGAATGTTTTCATCCTGGAATTTTCAGAAAAGACCCATATATTCAGAAATGTTTTAGAAAACAATAAGAAAAAAATATATTTTGCTTTTATAGAAACAAAAGAAAAAAATATCTGTACATATAATCCCTTTGTCACAAAGATACCATTATGTATTTATTTTAATTTCTGTACATTTTGTATATTATTGCGATATGTTTTGAGTATCTAGGCTTCCTCAAGTGTTTTAGAGAATGGTGAGAATACTGAATTAGTGGATCAGGAAGACCAGATTGTTATTTAAATTTATGTTGAGATTAAACTCTTAATATGAATGGGCTGCAAGTCTAGCAGGATAGATGAGAAGAGGGTGGTAGGGTTCTTGTTAATGAAGGTGCTGTCAGGTGAAGCTCAGAATTACACACACAGACACACACATACACACACACACACGTGCAGTGACCTAGACTTCCAGCATGCACATGGCTTTTATACCCACCAGCGTTCTGGAGCTTCTTGTTCCTCAGAACTGACAGAATGACCAGTACGTTGCCTAGAATGTCCACAACGATGGTGAAGATCAGGACAACAGCAAGAGCAGTAGTCAGTCCAGGAGAAGCACCTTCATCTCCCCCTATGCCATCAGCACCAGGTGGCAAGCAATCCATGCAGGTCCTGTTCACCTCCATCATCTCTGCCAAAGGGGAAATCAGGACAGGAGTGTGCCCACAGGACAACACTGAATATCTTGAGTGGGTGCCTTGCTCCGCATTACAGGGGGTGGGGCAGGTCTGGTGGACCACTTGCAGTTGCCCCCACACGAGCCACTTGATGCAACCCCTGTGGTTGCAGCACCTTCATCAGAGTAGAAATAGGCAGAGATGGGAAGGTGTTAAACCAAACCCCCTTCTTTGACTTTTTGGCAGCTTCTTAACCCATGCCATGCCAGAAGGGACAGAGCACATGATCAGTAGTCCAGAGATGAATAGCAGAGACACCAGCTTTGTGGAAGCAGAAGGAGGTTGTAAGATGCAGTGAAGGCTTTGCAGTGTCTTTCTTCAGGCTGTAAGTCTACACCTCCGCTGGATGAGGATGGAGGGGTGAAAGTATTGTAGCTCTGTGTGCAGGATGAAAGTCACTGTCTCTGCTCAGGCTGGGGATGGAATCTGCTCTGGATGATCCATCAGAGAGAAAAGACAGCTCAGATGCATCCGTTGGTGATTACTGAAAAAATGCTGTTTCAACTAAAACAGTTTTTTTGTCTTTGGGACAATCATTAAAAAAAATGTGTTCCATTTGAGTAGAGAAAACTATTTACAAATAAGACACATGTTTGCATAACACTATGCTACCTTTACTGCCCAAGAAGAAAGCTGAAGCAGCTAGTAATCTGTCATAAATCAGAATCTCTGATCTGTTTCAACAGGGCTTTGGGGCATTTTACATCAAGCAGAGAATACCAGTCAGACTTCTGTGTTTATTCAGGAGTGTAGCTTCCTCAGGCACAGTAATAACAAGCAGAAGGGACCAGCTTGGTACTAGAAAATTGCTCTTCTATGCAGAGTATTGTCTATATGCTACACTTTAACTCCATGGGTGCCAGGAGGATACAAAGGGGTAAAATATATGTGTGACTATATATATATATATATAGCATCAGAATCAGTGATGAATCACACAAGGGTGAACTCCTTTAAACGAAAGCCTGGAAGGCTTTGGTATAGTGGTAAAGATGTTTAAATAATATATTATTACCCCATTTTTTCCCCATAAATTCCAACAAAAATAGCTAAAGTAAGTAAAGCTAAATAATTTTGTCAAAAGCTTCCACCACCCCCTCTTTTGGTAAACTTACACACAAAACAAATCTGTGCCAACTTGTCATTTATATTGAGAGCACTGGGTGTTTTTATAATGGAGGGTCTCTCTAACGCAAGCCCTGATCCTTGCATGGCAGCAGGGTAGCATGCTAGCTGATGCCACCTGATTTCACCATAATTACCAGCATTCTGCCTCTAACATTTTGTGTTAATATGGTAGCAAGCAGCCACATTGGCTGCCTTCTCCATGGACCCCTTTAGGGAGCAATTGATTTACTTGTACTTAAATTTCCCCAATTAAATAATAGAGCGATTAGCAGGCTTTTCTTCTCCCCATGCTACAGACCCTTAATCTTGTTTAAGACTCATTTCGAGACATTTGTCTTTAAGTGTGACTTTAGCTAAAGATGGCAAAAGAATCTCCACTACACTTCAGAAAAGTAAAATGATCAGCTTTAGAGAACAAATTGCTGCTACACTAGAGATATGCACATGTGGGGCTCATTGCATGAATATTTAGCCAAGGATGGACCCTGGCCACAAAATTCAGTTTGATGATGTACCATATATCCTGGAGGCCAGGTTGATCTTACAATGTAGTGTGAAATAGGTAATCCAAAATACAACAGGGAATACATTGCTGTTATAAAATACCGCTATAAAATGCATGAAATATTCAATGTTATTGGAGCTGGAATATTTGTATAGTGTGTAACCCTTTTTCATGAAATTATTAGGAGCATCACAATTCAGGTGCATATCCAGGCTGGATTTATTATTCTGTCTGAATATTAGGTTGCTGAGATTAACTTCTGGTTTTAATCCGTTTGTGCAAGTTCAATCAGCAAATATTTAATTAAAAAACTTTCTTTGGATTGCAATTATGAGCAATTATCTGCAACTGTTTCAAAGTATGAATCCAAACAAAAACAGTGTAAATCTTAACAATACAAAACATTCTAAACAATTTATATCTTAGGTTTCAACATTCCTGCCATCTAAGTCTACTCTCTGTGCAGGGTTCTACGCTGTCAGCTTGGAAAGGACATAACCTTTGTTCCTTATGGAAACTGCTCCCTTGCACTCTGAATACAAGTACATGCAGTTTGATTTCTGCAGCTTGATACTTGGGGAATGATTCAGGATCAATCGTGCAATTAATCAAAGGTTGAGATACCTACGTTCAGTAAACTGGAGACTTGTAACACTAGCTCTTTATCCTGAGTGGGGTTATGGATAATATAGTAATTAGTGCTGTAGATAAGCTAATGAGTTATAGCGATCACACATTATTTAGCACCTATAATGCATTAATTATATTTATATCAAATATTTTTTTGTACACAAACTGCAAATTACATGGCAAGGACACTGCATATTTAATGAATGCAAACTAACAAGGATTACTTAACCTGGCTGGCAGAGAAAATGACTAGTTAATTGTATGTTTATCACTCCGACCACTGACAAAAGTTAATTACAGAGGTCTGTTGATTTTTAGAATAAAAATGCCCTATTACTATAATATGCCATAAGAAGCAATGGCAAAAATGCATCGCTGTTTCCCCACATTTCAGCCTCCTAGCTTCATGCAGCAGGGAAAAAAAAACAAAACTGGATACTCCTGTTATGTAACAGAGCCTCCATGCCAAAACACATCCAGTGTTTTGTTCAGTAATGAAAATGACATAAGTTCAATGCGCTGTTACATCATACAGGAATGAATGACATACGCCACTGACCACTAGTAATAATAGCACTTAATCATAATCTGTAACTAGGCCCAAAAAAAACAAACAAAAAAACTTCTATCATTATAAAGAAAGCTGGACACAGACAGTGGTACACCATGACTTTCATCACTATATACTGGCCCAGACATTGACACTGGCTCAGCATCACTATAGATTAAGCCAGTCACAGATAGTGATACAGCATGACTGCTATCATTACATAGACATCCGGACACAGACGGTGGTACAGCGTAACACCCATCACAATACTGAGCCAGACATTGACAGTGGTATAGCATATCTCCCATCTCAATATACACAAGAGATATTAGAAGCAGTATTGAAGTGGCTTTCCAGATAACCGGTAAGTTATTATTACACTTCCCTTGTTACGGATATATTTATTTTTCCTTCCTCCAAATAGTTTTTCCTGCTCCTTTGCCTGTAACTTATAGAAACACATAAATAAAGCATTACAAATGCCCCAGGATTTCATTTTAAAAATCTGACTCAGACACAGGATATATAAATATGTATAGATATGGGGTTAGTTCAGGTTTCTTTGGTAAAATAAATACAGATACAACCCTCTCAGCTTTTTCACGGTGGACCTTGGGACTTTGTTCATGCTTTGGTTACTGTGTTATTCAGGCCACGTATTACCAAGACAGAATCCACACAGGCCATGTCACTTCAGCAGGAATAATCTTAATATTAAGGTTTTTATGTAGGTAATCAGTTAAGTTTTCACTGAGCACAGGGCTGGTAATAGGGTTTGCAGGGCTAGGTACAAGATTTGTGAATTTTTGCGTTATCTTTTTTTTTTACATTTTTTATTTGATTTTGCTTTTTTAAAAAATATGTTTTCATATTATTATTTAATATTATTTTATTTATTGAAAAGGGATAAACGTCTTCCCACTGATTACATTGTCTGCTGATCTTATGGTTATCTGGTTGTATGGAGGAGCGGTGTTATGGAGGGCCGTATATGTTAGTACCGGGATTTTAAATTTAATTCTAAAGGTAATAGGGAGCCAGTGGAGGGTTTCACAGAGTGAGGAAGCAGAAGAGGAGCAGCGTGCTAGGAAGAGAGTCGAGAGAGTGGAATGCCCACCAGAAGAGTGCTGCAGTAGTCAAGACGGGAAATGATAAGTGAATGAACCAGAGTTTTTGTGGATTCTTGGATGAGGAATGGGCGGATGCGAGAGATGTTTTTTAGGTGCAAGTGGCAGGATCTGGCGAGGGACTGAATGTGAGGGATGAAGGAGAGGTTTGAGTCAAGGATGACCCCAAGGCATTGGGCCTGGTTAGTAGGAGAGATAGTCGTGTTCTCAATGGTGATAGAGAATTCAGGTAGTGGAGTGGAGATGGAAGGAGGATAATGAGATAATGAGTTCAGTTTTAAAAAGATTAAGTTTCAGGTAGCGTTGTGACATCCATGTCTTTAGGCCTTTGGGCACATTGAGTTTCAGCATTCATAGCTAATAGCACCGGTGAGGCAGACAGGCAAAAGATAGTAAGACGTCATTGTTCTGGACTTTAATAAGTCTAAAGCTTGAGACACGGTACAATATTCTCTAAGCGTTGTAGTAACAGTCACTAAGGTGTCACACTGCCCCCATGTGGCTTAACATAGATTTACCATATGAGTCTTTTTTTTTCCAGGACACATAGATCATGTTGCCAACCAGCACATTAAAAAGTGCTGTCCGCCAGGATATATAAACTCTCAGAAAGGAACCTCACATACTGTAGGGCAGCACTTTATATGTGATGGTCAGCAGCAGATATATGCACTTACTTTTCATGTATGAACCGCACGTGTCGACTCATTCTTGAAATCACATGACCAAACCTTATTTTGCCCCTTCACTCTACCCCTTTTTTCTTTCTACCTTTCACTCATCTCTCGCCCCCTCATTTTGCCTCCCCCTCCTCGCTCTCTCCAACACCTTCTTACTCTTCCTGTATCCCCTGCTCCTTTTTCTCTCTTCTCCTGAGTTTTTGGTATGTGGTCTACTATCAGGAAGAGACTTCCGCATTGTGCCTCTCTCGGTTAAGCTTAACGCGTTATGCGGCACTATTCTGATGATGTCAGCTGGTCTCTCTGAAACAATAGTATAAAGATCCTGTATACAGCCATAACAGCATTGCCAAGGAAGGATCATTGGTCTGATCCTGCTGTTCTCGCAAGATCTCTGCAAGTTATTTTGATTATTCACTTACTTCTTTCTGCACACCAAGTGTTTTTTTGCTGATAAGGAGCTCCTATTGCTACACGTATGGCTGAGATCTCTTCATTTACTATTTTTTTGAACATCGGGTTTTCTCTGTGGGCGATCTGTGGACTTTGAGCATATGTTGTTATGAAAAACTATTATTTTTGCGCAGGAGGCATTTATATTTATTCATTTTTATATACCAAATTACCATTTGGACTGATGTCATATGTGCCCAATGCTAGGCAATAAGCTACATACACATGAAAAATAATTTTGGGGATCCTATATTTTTTATTTTTTATAAAAATAATTTTTTTATTATTCTTTTTTTCACTTTTTTGAACCATAGATAACTTCTAGACATTGACGTTGCTCCACTTTAGTCAAATATGTTTCTGTCATTTAAGTAAAAGGAATAGTTTGCTTGAAAATGATATATTATGTGTAGTCCTGCTTTTTTGGAGGTTTTTATACTAACACACTCATACAGGAATACGATTAGGAAATGGACCTCCAAGGTAGCATTTACAGAGATACTACTTGTGCCATGCACTGAACAACTAAGACAGAAGGAGATTGGGCATCTTAATGCATGGCTGGAGTCTTGGCTGAAAGTGGTATTTGTACTTGGATAGGGACCTTGTTGAAAATGGCACATTGTTCAGCTGGACAAAGCTCTTCAGTGACTGTCCTTGAGCTTGGAAGAATGTACTGGAAGCAATGTCACAATTATACTGTAGTAGATGATGCACAGTAGGATGTTGTTTCTTTGCAAAAGGATTTAGACAAATGGGAGATTGGGCAGTTAATTGGCAGATGTGCTTTAATGTAGATAAATGTAAAATCATGCACTTGGGTAAGAAATGCTACTTGTACTCTAAATGGTTTTGTCTCATTCTCTATGGAAAAGGATTTGGGTGTTCTTGTCGACAATAGACTTTGCAGCTGTGCACAATCTCAGGCAGCTGTTGCTATGGCACACAAGATTCTAGCATTTATTAAAGGGGAATAGGTTTGTCACAAATCAGAAGATCATTTTGCCTATTTATAAGTCATTGGTAAGACCGCATCTAGAATATGCAGTGACGTTTTGAGCACCAATAGAAAAAAAAGGACATACTAGAAATAGAAACAGTTTAGAGAAGGACTGCAAAAATGATTAAAGGAATGAAAAATTTCAGCTGCGGAAAAATGCTGTAGAAAATGGGATTGTATTCTCAGGAGAAAAGACGACCTCGTGGGGATATGATAAACCTTTACAAGTATGTCCAAGGTTAATACAGAGGTCTTTTTGTAGCTTGTATCTTCCAGACAACACGTGGGGATCCTTTAAGATTGGAAGAAAGGAGCTTTCGTCTTAAACATAGAGCAGTTACATTGTGGAATAGACTGCCGTCTGAAGTTGTTTTGGCCAATGTAATCAATATATTAAAAAAAATACATACAGGGTCATCACATGTAAAAGTACATAAGATAATGTTAATCTAGAGTCCAACTGCCTTGGAGTCAAGAAAGATTTTTCTTTCCCTTTGAAATTACATTACGGTCTTCTGGATCAACTATGAGTTTGTGGAATGGTTGAACCTAAAGAAGGTAGGCAGCCTTCTTTTTACCTACTCCCCTCCGCTGCCTACCTTCTTTATCTACAAATACCAGTGTGGGATAAAGAAACTCCTAAGGAGACTACACTACACTCTATGTATGGGCATATTTATGCCCTTTAAATTGTAAGGGTCCGATCTGCTTAATAGCGTTTTTTTTAAGACCTACTTTGATATACTACACCATAATTTTTTCTTTCTTTTTTCTCTTCCTTTTATACGAACCTTTTGAATACTGTGTGTGGGAACGCTCGCTGGAAGGGTATCTTTATATATATTATTTTTGTGTTGCACATATAATTTACTCACTTATTAATTGGGTGCGCAGACACTTGTGTGGTTTTGATACTGTACTTCTTGTATGAACCACTGAAGTAGGTAAAAAATCTTATATGCGCTCAAACATGAAAATTGATTGCTTTTAATCACACTTAGGGTCGTTAAACTGTATATTGTTTCATATTAACTCTTTGAGAGGCCAGACCCATTTCCATTGTTTCACTGTAGGTAGTGCCTTACACATTACCCAGGGAAACTTCTATATTTTTTTCAGGAAAATATAAGGTTTAAGACAAACTGGGCATCTGATCACATGGTATAATTGTAGACATACCAAAATCACCAAAACATTGTATTAGTTCCCCTATTATTCCCCTATAAACCAAATATTTGAGTGCCAAATCAAAAAAAAGTAAAAGTAACAAAAACAAAATAATTTTTTATAAAAGCCGCGCCCTTTAAAGTTACATTTAAAAATGTAAATTTGACCAATAGCTGTAGTTGCATTGCACATGTAGTTGATATAATTCAACATACATCATATACACTATATCACCCCAGAGTATGTGGACACCTGACCATAACTCGTTGGACATCCCATTCCAAAACCGCCTCCACAGACCATTTTTGCTCCTTTACCAAACTCTACAGCAGGCACTAGGTAGGTAGTGTTCTCCTGGCATCCTCCAAACCCAGAGTCATCCATCAGACTTTCAGATAGTGTAGGGTGATTCACCTCTCCAGAAAACATGTTTCCACTGCTCCAGAGCCCAGTTGCAGCTCATCTCACACCACCCCAGCTGAAGATTGTGCTTAGTGATCTTCAGCTTGTGTGCGGGTGCTCGGCCATGGAAACCCATTTTTTGAAACTCCCGACGCACAGTGCTTGTGCTGATGTTGCTTCCAGTTTAAATCTCTGTAGTGAGTGATGCTACCGAGGACAGGTGATTTTTATCTACATGCTTCAGTACTGAGAAGCCCGCTCTGTGAGTGCGTGTGGTCTAATGCTCTGTGACTGAGTTGTTGTTACCCCTTAACCCCTTCCACCTCACAATAAAACTACTTATAGTGGTCTGGGGAAGATCTAGCAGGGCAGACATCTCACAAACTGTTTTGTGGCAAATATGGCATCCTATGACAGTGTCACATTTGAAGTCACAGAGCTCTTCAGTAAGAGCCATTCTACTGCCAATGTCTATGGAGTTGGCTGTCTATGTGCTAGATTTTATACACCTGTTAGCAATGGGTTTAGCTGAAAGACCAGAATTCAATAATAAGGTTTCAGGGCAACTTGGCTGAGAACAGACAGCCGCTTATAGTGCGTAGTACATGCTTACAATGACAAAGGACAAATCTCCAGTCTATATTAGTCTGATCGTGCCCAAAAGGGCAGTCTAGAACTAAAATGCAAGGCACATTTTCTCTACATGGGGCATCCCACAACCCAAGATGTACATTTTGGCTTTTATAGGCCTTAACAGTGGTGTGTCCCTCTAAACACAAGTGAGCAAGAAGGTCCATGTCTGGACTCAACCAGGAACAGACAGCTGCTTAATAACCTGCTCCACGAAGTGTCCCCACTTCAGGTATGCTTTACCGGGCTGATCCTACCACTTCTCCCAAAGCTGACACCTGCCTTGAAGCTACGCTTACAACCCCTAAGTACTACTCTCAACCCACATCGAAGTTTAAAAATCTCTTGTAAAATGACATGCAGTTTTATGTCACAACATGTTCTTAATCCTTTCTAAAATCATCTTATGCGAGATGACCATCTTACCTGTTTTTTTAAAATAATTATTGTATAAGATAACGCAAGTAAAATCTGCTTTACACAGAAGGGGGGTCTGTAGTGTTCATTTTCACTTTACATGCTCGCTTGCTATAGAGAAATACAGCTGTGTTATATCACCATCTTGTGGATAATTGATATTATTGAAAGAGCCACTCACTTGAGCGACAGAATACATTCATTCTCATAACAGTTTTATTTATGGAAACTGTCTATAGTGTGTGCTTTGTATTAGGCATTCAGTGTAATTCTTATGGAGATGTTTGGTTAGCTTTATGAATAGTGTCAGAACCAGCATTTTCTGATCAATGTCATGTCCAAACGTTTGCCTGATCCCGGCCTGAGCCAATAAAAAACAGGGAGCCTCCTCCTCCATGGTCTGACATTTGTTACCACTCTCGTAAACTGATAAAACTCATAAAGTGTTTCATTCTCCTGCAGGTCTTGGCTGAAGTAAGGTCAATGCATCCTCTTGAAAAGAGATAGAAATGCGCTGACACCATACCAAATATATATATTCCGCCGATGCGCTTTCTTGAAGGCAGTCCCTGTAGGATTAATAGCTGGTCAATGAAAAATAATACTGGTCTGCCACCCAGGAAGCAACTTCACTAAATAAAAAATAACTGATTAATTTGACATGACAAAAAGGCAACTACTCAGTAATATGATGTCGATGTGTGAAAATCTTTCATACATGTTCCCTTAGCAATACTCATTTTCTAGCCCAGCCCAATCTAGGTATCTCCTGTCACAGTACACCGGTTCTGGTAGTTTTTGGTTAAGAATGTATTTGTGTGTTTGTGCATTACAATTGTGTTTGTGTCGTCATCACTAAAGACATTGTTCACTACCAGTGAGTGCGGAGTAAATAATTTGCCTAATTTTGCCTGATCTTACAGCACCATTAAGTAGATAAATAAAAGGAATATAATTAAAAACAAAAAGTGTAATTAAACACATTTAGAATCTTCTTCTTGAAGAGCCTAAGATATGTTGTAGTGTGGCTCATTAGTGGTTAGGGGCTGCACTGAAATGGTTAAAAATGTGTTAAATTACCAGAAATATAAATGGATTTCCTCTGTGTGCCACATGAACCTTTTGTATTTTATTTTTAAATCTGTCTAATTAGAGGAATGGTGTTTGTTGAAAACTAATCAACAGAATTCTGAGCCACATTGTAATTAAACAGAAGCTAAATGTTGTCCGCTCTATATGCATGAAGATTTTTGATTTAACGTTCAACATAAATAAAATGACAGCCAAGACCTTCAAGCGCGTTGTTTTTGTAAATTAGCAATCTTGGCGAGGTTATCAATAGGTTTTGTTTTTTAATTATCAAAATATTTTATTACAACACATAATTAACTATTTAAAATGAGAGCCTTCTTCTGTGCCATACTTGTTGAAGCTAGTTCTGCAATCGTCTGATAATCCTTAGCGAAAATAACGACACTCATGGGTGCGGCTATATTAAAATGAATGTTCTTTAAATATAATTTGCCCTAAGATTGCTCCTGCTTATGAAACTGTCTGAAAGATCTACCTACAAAGGCCTGAGATGCTCTATAATACATTGGCATTTTCTGTTGCTTGATCAGAGGGGTAATTAAAAGGACGGTCTGGTGTTTAGCGTGCGTTCCAATGCACTTGTAACATGGAAATCAGTGCATGCATTCTTTAGTTAGCTGTGTATTAAAATGAGACATCTGTCTAATTTTTCTTCTTTCACTAGGTGCCTCTTCTGAAATTAGGAAGTGTAAACAGGAAGCATACTCAAGTACACTTCCTGCATATGCTCTGTAGTAGAGCCCTGCACGGATCTGTTTCTTTAATCCTGCTTCCGTTAAATTTCTGACCATTCCCGCCCGCTCCCGCAACATATGTGTCCAATCCCGCAACATATGTGTCCAATCCCGCAACATATGTGCCCAATCCTGCCCGCTCCCGCCACATATGTGTCCAATCCTGCCTGCTCCCGCAACATATGTGGTCAATCCTGCCCACCCCCTTACCTGATCTGCAGATTTCCCGCGTACTCCCACAAAGCTGCCTTCACGTTGCTCCCTCACGTGACTCCGCTGGGTTCCTGGGCGAAACAAGAGAAGAGACGCTGTGTGCGAGCAACGCGAAGGCAGCCTTGCAGGAGTACTGGGACCCGCAGGTGCCTTGTCTAACCGACTGCTCCTGCCCAAAAGTTTTTTGACGGGTCCCACGGGACCTGCATCCCAATGCAGTCCTCTACTACTGCAGCCAATTCTATGTATGTTAGTTGAACGAACAGCTATGTACAGATACCTGTGATTGGCTGCCACTATTCCTATTGATTTCAATGAGAGTGCTACAGAGAACGTGCTGGAAGTGAACGTTTGCTTCCTGCTATCAAGAGAGACAATGGAATAGAGGAGAAAAACGAGACAGGTTCTAAGAATCCCTGCAACAGATTTGTGTTCAAACATATGTGTTACAGGCAAAATGCACCGAATATGAGTTTTTCATGAAAAACTGGATTAGGTGCCCATCATCCAGGTATATTGAGGAACAGGAGCCTACCTTCTTCTGGGTCAACAGTGGAAAATATTTAGAGTCACTCTCAGAGGTCTTCAGATGGAAACAAACACAATATAGCTGGTAACATTTAAAGTTTTTAGAAATGTATTGAAAAATGAGTATGTTGTCACAGTCTACAATCAGTGGATCACATAATTTCATTAATAAATACACTGAAAGAGAAAATTACACTTTTTGCAACATCAGATGTTACATATCAAAACTGAGAAGTGGTCTTGTCACCATAGCAGCCAATGAAATATACCTGCTGATTGGACTGTTTCATTGGTTACTATGGCAATAAGGTCACTTTTCAAGCTGTGCACCAGAATGTTTGTACGCATAAATCTGACTGTGTGGCACAAGCTGAGCAAAGCCATATAGCTTGCATGAAATGAGCTTTGTGCGGAGCTCCAGAAGGTGGCAGAGTAACATTACCACAGGCTGTAAAGCATTGTTAGCATTGGGGTATTACACAATCAGCAAACAGCCTGATTCCAAAGGACAGCGCGTACTATAAACGCATACTAAAAATAAGTTGTTATGAAGAGAAAGAAAAACCGGCCTGAAGCTTTGGTAGAATAAAATGCGCACATACAAATAGAAGCAATTGTTAAGTAGTTTATGGCAGAGCATTGAATGAATTTTGATGTTGGGCACAAAGAGGTGCAAATAAAATCTTTAAAGCGGAACGTAAATGGCCATGCCGGCTAAACACTTATTTGGAAGGAAAACATCTTTACATATTGTAATATAAGACATGACATTAACCTGATTTTATTTATAGATGGCCTGGGGAAACCGGGCAGTAGTTAAGTTGGGACTAGGGTGCTCTACCTGAAAGGTTACCTTTGACAGCCTTGGTAAAGCAGGGTGGGCATTATTGTAATTTTAAGTATGTTTGCATGCAACAGGTAATTTCAGAAATAAATATATGAAATGTTTTACTATTTTTTTTTTTTTTTTTTTTTAGAAAAAAGGTGAGCTATATTCCTATACCTGTTCACTGCCTGGAAGGGGCTGAAGGTGGGACAGGGCTGGAGACAGGAATGGAAAAGGCCAGAAGCAGGAGTATGTGGGTGTCAGAGACATGACCACCCACCAGGCCTGGACCAGCCATATGGCAAACTGATCAAATTCTGGAGTGGCAGATTGGGTGCTGCAGCATGCGACCAGCTGCACACTATGGGATCATAAAAACGTAATGTGCAGCAGCGCATATACACCTACCCACGTCATGGCGCTCAGCTGCAGAGCGTCCACAGAACACCACATTGGAGCTGCAGTGGAGTTCTGTGTAGCAACACCATAGACCTCATAGATTTTATAGCTCTGTGGATCAGAGGATCTCCCCACCCATGACCCATGATCCCTCCACCCACAAAAATTGGGACTGCCCTTAATGTGATCTAGTCTTTAAGGAGGCAGGGAGTGGATATGATCAAACACTATTCCCCACCTCAAGAGATTGAAGGTACTTCCCTCATGACTCCAGGTTCTCAGGTATGTAAATAACATATCCATGGATAGACTATATGCCTTAGGGGGATGTGAGGCTATAAAGTGATGTTAATAAGAACTCACTCCCATGCAAGCTTGTCCACTTGTGGAACTAATGTATTTTTTACATATTACGGTATATGTGTAATATAGCAGGAAAAGAGCATGTTCATCAACAACAGGATATCTCCTTTCATACCAGTACACATTAGAGGGTAGCAGCGGCAGGACTATGCTGAATGGTGGCGAGGAGCTGGGAGTTGTCCTGATGAATTTTTCCATAGGAGTACATGGTGCTCTTAAATGCCTTATTTCTTCCATGACTTGTAAGTGGGATTCTTTTGGATACCAGCAGAGTGCTTTACATTGCTGTACTTCTATATCGTTGCTTTTCGCCTTCAGTTGAGTTTAAAATAAGGTTCCCCCGCCATCAGTGGGAGCAAATAAGTATGTGCACAGTTTTATGGGTACGGGTGCAGAGAACCATGCAGCGCTGCGTTACTCAAATCTATAAGTAGCTACTGGGGAAAGAAGCAAGTGTTTGTTATTTGTAATTGATTGCAATTGCCCCTTTTAATATAGCAATTTCCAAGTTCCATTGTTTTGGTCACGCTAAACAAGAATACAACTAACGCAGTAGAATAGGCTGTCTGTGAAGCTGGAATTGGACCATATAAATTCATCCAAAAGCCTATAGAGGGATTTCATGTGTTGTTTTGTTGTATTGCGGCTTTGATTATGCCATTTAATGTTTGTCAGCACAACATATGGGTGAGATAATTTGTATTCCAAGTATTAGGCTGGCAGTGTAAATTATTAAAGGCCCAATTCATCGAAGCATTATCCACCATATGATTTTTTTTTCTTGTTTCACAGCATTTGCTTAATGCGTCTTCTCAGATTAAATAGAGTAAGCATAATTTTCCAAAGTACCAAAATGACGATGTTTATTATCCAAACATTAACCAGAAGGGATGATTGTGATCCCATACAACTGTAACACAAGCTGTGGGTAATCGCATAAACAAATCTTGAAATGAGTATTACATTAATTAATACATACATTTATTATGTTTGTTACAGTATCCCACCAAAAGTTTTTTGATAAAATGCGTTTTTGTCAGTTAATGAATCTAGTCAAGTATTTATTATTTCATTATAGTCTATGCAAGAGTTTCTACTCAATTTCTTGTGATGGATTTATCTCCGGCACGGAATTCCTCCTATTGTTTCTTTTCAAATGCAATATGACCATGAGTATGTGGACACCTCTCCTGATTATTCAGTTTCAGCGTTGTAGCCACATCCATCAGGCGGATTAAATCAAGTACATAGGCCAGGGATGTCCAACCTGTGGCCCTTGGGCTGCTGCAGGACTACATCTCCCATACTCATCAGCCAGGCCCTTAGCTGAAAGAGCGTTATGGGAGATGTAGTCCTGTAGCAGCTGGAGGGCCGCAGATTGGACACCCCTGACATAGGCAGTGATCTCCATAGACAAACATCAGCAGTAGAATGGGTCGTAGTGAAAAGCTCTGTGACTTTAAGCATGGCACTGCCATAGGATGCCACAAGTCAGTTGCGGTTTGCTAGGAACCTAACCGTGTGTAGGGAACATTTCAATCACTGAGAACGTCACAGGCTTGCTTAGAGACTACTCCATCTTTTCTTTTTTTGGTTAATCCCCAGTCCTCGTTCACCTGATCACCCCAGCCTTTGTAGGTCTGTCATACCCCCTTCCACATGTTTTATTAAAGCTGAAAGGCTGCTGTTTCTACAAACAGCTCCCCTTTTTTACCATTATATTGTGTGTGACTGTCTCTTTCAGGTGTACTGTTTTGTTAATGACAGTACACAAATGCTATCTCTGTATGAATGTATTTATGCTGCTGATGTTTGTGTTCTGGATCTGGCCTGGTCTATAAATGTATGTTTAGTACTTAAGTAAAATCCAATTAATTAGGGCCACTTTATTCAATGGACAAGGTGATTATAGTTTTCTATTTTAGTTGAACACACCATTAGAATTATTTGGCCCAGGGTGAGTTATGGATTAAAATACACTATAGGGGCAAGAGTATTGGGACAGCTGACCATTACACCAATTGGGACTTTCATGACATTGCATTGTAAATACAGACAATATGTAGTTGGTCCCCCCTTTGGAGAAATATGGAGTGTTTGTGGGAATTGCTGCCCATTCATCCAGCAAAAAAAATAAAATAAAATAAACCTGGCTCACAACCTCCATTACAGTTGATCCCAAAGATGTTCGACGGGGTTGAGGCCAGGGCTCTGTGCGGCCAGACAAGTACTTCCACATCAAACTCATCCAACCATGTCTTTATGGAGCTTGCTTTGTCACACTGGAATAGGAAAGGGTCATCCCCAAACTGTTCCCACAAAATTGGAAGTGTAGCATTGTCCAAAATGTCTTGGTATGTCTATGTATTTAGAACGCAATGTCAAGACTTCCTGTTGGTGTAATAGTCATGTGTTCCATTACACTATATATATATATATATATATATATATATATATATATATATATATACACACACATACACACTGTATAAAGTTTATATAGCACGAGATACATGCACTATTATTATGCGAGCATTGGCAAAAACCAGATTTTCTCAAAAATAAAAATTCACACACCTGGCAGCTAATATTCCTACCAGTCCTGCGATATTTTGGGAACCGTTCTCTGCTCAAAAAGACCACACTGGGCATGTTTTTTATGGCACTGCCAAGTCCGATCCTCAGTAGACTTTCATTAGTCAGGCCGGGTGATTCAGACTAAGCCCTTGAATAGTTTATTCCTAGGCAATATGAGTCAGGGTGTTTGTTTAGTAGATCTAGGCCAAGATAAAAGCTATAAAACAGTTAACATGCAGGGTTTTGTAAAACGAAAATATAAAGGTTCTCAGTCGTGTGTGTGTGTAGGTTTCCTTATGGCGTATGAAATGGACACACTGTAGGCGTAAATAAAGACTTTTCCATGACAAAGCTTTACCTGGAGTTAAAGTTTCTTTAATATGTCATATTTAAACTATGAAAAGAATCACATGTATACTGAAACAATTCCATAAAGTCTGAAAAACCGGACCAATGACATCTGTAGAATGAGCCACAAAAGAGATTGTTGATAAAATGCAACTTTCAAGCGATTGTTTTCTGCGAAGAAATTATGGCAAAACTTACCAATTCAGTTTTATTTTTAGACATGACAAAATGGTTTCTTATTTTAAATAGACTAGGAGTCTCATTCCATTAATACACTTTAATGGGAAAAGTGTAAGGCACAGTAACCATTTATTCAAAGTTATTGGGCATTTCACAACTGTAAAAACTAACTGCGGGGGAATCAACCAAGTTTAAATCCAGCAACTACCAATGCCATACAGGCATAACACACTTTATACAACAGACCCAGAAAGCAGCAACATCGGTACAATAAGACGATTCCACTGTTAAATGAACTCAGAACTTTGCCAATAACAGTCTTAAAAATGTAATACTGTTTTATTTTGCTTCAAAAAAAACATTTCTAAACAGAAAAAAAACAAAAAAAAAAACCTAAAGTACAGAATGTTTCTGAATCCCCAAATCCTGTACTCTTCCTCCACTTTATTCAGAGAAGACGTGCCTACATTCTTAGTTTAAAAACTACTGCACTGAACTATTAAAAAACAAAAAGAAAACAAAAAATCCATACATTTCTCATGCCAGCTGAACCCCTTCCAACATCTAATGGCAGAGTGCTAATTCACTATATACAGAAAAGACAACTTTAAGCTAAATGGACGCCCAACGTAGTGTAAATCGATCTCTGTGTGCATGCTTTGGGCCAAAAGGCGAACCCCAAAAGATGGCGTTAATAATCCAGGGACGTTTTAGAACCCCGAGGTACCAACAGCTTCAAAAAAAACGAGAAAATAAAAATGCACCATAGGTATTTGTCTAGTTTACAGATTAGATATGTACAGTTTATTACCCAGGATTTTCTAATCAAGAACCATTTCGTAATACCTTAAATTAAAAAAAAAAAAAAAGTAAGAAAGAAAATGCTCGAAACATTTTTAAATGCTTTGTTTACATCAACAGCAAAGTGCACAGAGTGAGGAGAACACTAGAGCGCTTTTTCATTTTTAAAAATGTTTGGAAATATGTACAACTTTGATACAGTTTCAGATGCTCTGTTTACCACACTGCTACTTAATGTAAACCAGTTACAACGCCAAGAGCCTCTCTTTTTTTTTTGAAACTATGATATCAGAACCCAATTTTGCAATTAAACCTAATGAGGGAAGTTGACCATCATGAAAGATGGCAGACGGTGGTTCCCCTACTCTATGGTATTCACATGGAGAAAATATACATTTCTATTCGTCATCATCATCCTCATCTTCCTCCTCTTCATCATCTTCATCGTCGTCGTCATCATCTTCTTCTACCTTTTTCCGAGCAACTTTAGGAGCTGCTTTTGGGCAGTCAACCTTTCCTTTGGATTTGTAGTCGGCAACATCCTTGTTAGGGTCGGGGAAAAAAAATAAATTATAAGAATATGGTCTCAAATCGCTCAGCCACAGGAAGGTTGTACTTTATAAGATACTTGGGGGTCAAGGGAGGCAATAATAAGTTACCTTTTCATATTTTTCCTTCAGTTTCGCTGCCTTGTTGTTGTAGGGTTGTTTCTCACCATCGCTCAAATTATTCCACATTTCCCCCAGTTTCTTTGCTACATCACCAATGGAAATGCCAGGATTTGTGGATTTGATTTTAGGACGGAATTCAGAGCAAAATAGAAAGAAGCCAGATCTACAAGAACATAAAACAAGACCAGCTCAGTTATGGAATCCCAATACACATTAAAAGAAATGGGTAAGGCAGAGGGTTGGGTTGTGCAGTACTCACGGTGGCCTCTTGGGAGCGTTGGGGTCCTTCTTCTTCTTGCCTCCCTTGACTGGTCCATAATCTTTCATTTCTCGG
Source organism: Spea bombifrons (assembly GCF_027358695.1). NCBI lineage: Eukaryota > Metazoa > Chordata > Amphibia > Anura > Pelobatidae > Spea > Spea bombifrons. The sequence continues at coordinate 30,509,746 of NC_071094.1, forward strand.
TCATATCTCACTTTGTCTGCTTTTGCCAGATCATCAAACTTGGACTTCTCTTTGACTGACATTATCTAATGAAGACCAGGAAATAAGTTAACCAAAATAGAAACCTAGTCAAACAAACAAACAAAAAGAAAAAAAAACAAACCAAGAAAATTGGTGAGGAAGAAATTACCTTCCATCTCTCAGAACATTTCTTGGAGAACTCAGCAAAGTTGACTGGGATTTCAGGGTTCTTCTTTTTGTGCTCCTCCCGACATGTCTGCACAAAATAGGCATAGGCAGACATCTTGCCTTTTGGCTTCTTCGGGTCACCTTTAGCCATATTGATTCTAGAAAATAATTTAAAAAAATATATATGATGTAACATCAGGTTAAAAAGGGGAGATTAATATGGCCTCAGAAGAGAAACAACAAAAAAAAAAAAATAAATACACACACACACACACACACACACACCACACACATTTGGTCCAGTGTCAAGTTTAGCCTATGTCCTGAAACAAATGGCCCTTCAAACTAAACAGCTGTACCCAGAACTATGGTAAAAAGTCAGATAAACTAGTTTCAAGCACACCACAAAAAAAAAAAAAAAATTAAAAAAAAAAAAAATTTGATAAAAAATGTTTACATATGTTTTTATTATATAAATGCTTCGATTCTTTAAATATTGTGGTAATAAAAAAAAAAGGGGGTTCCCCTCATGTGCCCCGCCATCTTCCCCCACACTCCACACCCAAGGTCATGATTAGTATAAATAAATTAAAATAAATAAACTAGAGCGGTGTAAAATGTGCCCCGAGTGCGCCCCGGTGCCGGGCTGCGGGCGGGCAGAAGGGCCGGTGGAGCGAGACACAGCCCCAGTCACTGCATAGGGCTGCACCGGGAGAGAAAGACGACAGGTCACCAAGACACCAATAATTCATCTTCCATTTTGTGAAATGCTTCCTCATGAAAGAAAGTCCCCCTAAAATGTAGCCCTCTAGAGCCCTAGTGGGGTATTTTAATGTGGGGAGAAGCGATAAGGGGTGATTCGGTATTATTTGCCGGTCCCGTACGGCTACTGTGCCAGTATATAGCCTTGCTATGGAGTATATAGAGAAGCCTGGCTGTTCTTTGCAATGGGTTCTCCATTCACTAAAATGGCTTCTCTCTCTATGCATAGGCAGCAGCGAAAGGGCTATACACACACACTGCACTGCCTCCGCCCGCAAACAGACTCGGTTATCTCCGCTCGCAAACACGGGATCACCTCACAAATGGCACGGTTGAGAAGGGCTGACTCTCCTCTATCCGAATCTGGGGGTTTTATACCCGCGGGGTACACGGGAGAGGCGAGGGAGCGGGTTTAGTCGGGTGCCCCCTTCCCACCTCGCTGAGGCTTAGCGCAATCCCATGTATAACAAAAGAGCCGTGTTCAGCCATTACAGGAATAGAGGCGGCGGAGGAGGACGGGGGGGAGGGGGTTTAAAAAGTACAAAAACGCCAATACCGGGGAGAAAACAAGCCCCAAACCGGCACGACTGGAGAGAGCTGGGGTAGGGCAAGTCGCCGGGGTAGTTTTGGGGCAGCTGGAATAATGCCACGGGGAAAGGGGACAGGTTAAAGAGCGAGGGAGCCGAGTTCTCCGCTGTCTCCAGCAGTCATGTTATTGAAGGGAGTCACAGGGCAAAGCTGCAGAGAGAGGGGGTAAAGCCTATCGTGAGGGGCATCGGTGTGCCAGCAAAGGGCAGAAACGGGGCAATTAGAGGGGCTTTGGTGGGGATAGAAGGGTGACCTCTCCCCCCTCCTCCCTCCCACCGTCGTCTTCCTCTCAAGACAGGGAAACAACAAGGCAGAGGATGACAGGGACAGCCATGTTAATGCAGAGACATTGCAATGCAGCCACCCAGCACCCAGCCAGGGGTGCCAGCTAGCACCCAACAATGGGTGCCAATGGGACGCCGCTCAATTTAACCCCAAACGGCCAAAATACAATTAGAAACACATTAACAGAAGATGCATTCACCACAATTTCCAACAAAAGCATCGCAAATACAATAGCCAAGAAATAAAAAGATTAAAGGGCACAAAAAAGAAGAGATCCCTGGCATGGGGGTTGGTAGGTCTTTGTTTTGCCACCGCATTGCCAGCACCCTTGGCAGGGCAAAGGTTAATTTTTAACACATTTCCCCATCCATATATACAATATTTAAACGGGAAATAAAAATATATAATCATAACAAAAAATACACACACAATATAACAAGTGACGATACGGTAAAAATAATCATAGATAATTAAGGCAAGACAGAAAACGGCAAGAAGAGGGTTAAAAGTTAGGAAAAGGAGGAAGGTGACCCAGAAGGTGCGGCGGCGGAGGTGATGGAGGGGGAAGGTGTGATGTTAGGCAGGTGAGAAGGCACGGAAAGTTTGGGGCGCAGGAGAGCCACAGAGAGGATGCTGGACCTACCTGTATTGTTCGCTAGTGTGGAGCCCTGCGCACGCCGCTCACAACTAAGCCTGGCTCGCAACCTCGCGCTAGCTTACTACGAGAGCGACTCTGATTGGCTGGAACACACTCCCGTTTAAAACAACCTCCCAGCCCGGTCATTGGGTATGGGTCTCATGAATATTAATCGCGCTTTTTGCTTGTGATTGGTACAGTAAGCAGAAACGTCATTCATTCAAAAAGAACACCCGCCTGGGGGAAATGAAAGAAGTTGTAGAGTCAAAACAACGCATCAACATACAATGGGTATATAGAAATGCATGCATATAGCTCTTCGGTAGGAGCTATATACGGTACATATATATATATATATATATATATATATATATATATACATATATATATATATATATATATATATACATATATATATATATATATATATATATATATATATATATATATATATATATATATACAAAGCCTTCGTGAATTACTCAGTTGTGTATACATAGCACTATATTTATTTATCATTCTACAGCGTGCCTGTTTGTTTTTAGTGTTTTGTCAGGCTGGAGTGCATTTAGATTTTTGGACAATAGTGGATCTGGGCTATTGTTATTAATATTATATTTTATTTATATAGCGCCAACAGTTTACACAGCACTTCTCGCAGTACATACATTCAAAACTATAACTGACAGACAGACCAACTGAGACATGAGGTAAAGAATGCCAATGGTGTTCATGTGGGTAACAACTCATCTACAATCAGGTACAATTTGTCCCATCTTTGCGTTTAAAACAAAAACTGTCCCTTAGTGCCCGTGACCAATAACCTTTGATCAAGTCCTCTTGACCCAAAAAATGAATGTGCACTGAATATGGCTTGTTTCTGCTGCATTGTGAGCTACTCACAACCGTGACCATGATGGGTGCTCACTATGAAAACAAATTAGACTAAGAATACCTCAAGACTTTAAAAGCTAAAATGTTCTTTGATAATCCTCTCATCCGAGTCTCCCACTTAGTGTCAAGCCATATGGCAAGTTCATGTCTGTACATAGGTAGATAGATTTCATATTACTGTATGCTCCTGATCAAAAGAAAAACGGATATTTTTTATTGGACTCTGGTCTTTATGAGAGTTCACCGACGTCAGTGACATTACCGTATTCCACAGATGGACCATTAACAAAGTATGTAGCACCCCATAGGAGACTGCATCACTTGTGGCACTAGAGGATGATAAAGTATTTTCCAGCCAGTAATGATGTTTCTTAAACCTGGGAATATGATTTTTAAACATTCACTGAGGTGCCAAAGGTGATGGAAGTCAAGTCAAAGTCGGGCTTGTTAAGTCGGGTGGAAAATTTGTATGTGTGCAACTGCAAATTTTCAAGCAACCTATGTTTTCAACTTAGTGATTTCATTATACATTATGAAGGGTCAACCCAATGGAATCTGTACTGCAAAAAGTGATTGTGTTGCTGTTAAGAGTTTTGGCATGGGAGTGTTTATGAGCGATAGACATCTATTCAATTGAGTCAATACAGCACCTCACTCAGTTCTTATTGGGGAAGTCTCATGAATACAAGCTTCAATGGGTTTATTTACTAAAAGGAGAGTTGGCAGGAGGGTTGTGGTTTCAACACCCTCAATATTGATTATGAAGGGCCAGCAAGGGCAAGTATAAATATACATTATAAAAGGCCAGCCTGTTCCTGCAACAAAAGCTCACTGGGGTTGGACCTTCATAATGTATAGTCAAAACACGGACTTGAAACCGCGTCTCCTGTGAACTATCCATTTAGTGAATAGTCCTCTTTTATGAACAGTGTTGTATACAGTAATTTAAGCAAGTACTGAAAATAACTAGGTTTTGTTGCACATTCCTCTGCTTTCTTTGTCTGCAGCTCTGGAGGCCGCCATTGGAAGCAGTCATGATATTTCAGTCACACCACCCTACGTTGAATCTTTATGGCAATGCTAATGAAGCACCTTTCCCCACTCACTGTAATTAGTAAGAGGGTCCCTTTTAAATGAACATTTTCCCCTTGCAAGCATTTGGCAAGGTTCATAGTTTTGCTTGCAAGAGATGGGTTTGGCCTAGAATTGCCCCCACGCAAAAGGGCAGACTTCTTAGTTGTTTGAGCTATATGAGACACTGGAGTGTCCCTTTAAGGTTGATATATTCTACTATTTACTACAAAACAGATAACAGATGCTAAACATGTGTATTTTGTGAAAACATAACAAAACAGAAAATCTTTTTAAAACCTTTTTTTTAAAAAAATTGATACCATTATTAAATTCCCCTTGAAAAAAAATGACACCTTAGAAAACCTGTGTTGTTATACTCAATGTTGTGAAAAGACCTGGGGGGGGGCAGGAAATCCCATTTGTTCTGTCTTTGTAAATGCAAACACTGGGAGGACCCTGCTTATGGTAGCACTATCTATTGGATCCATTATACCGGCTTCCTTCATCAAGCTTGGGGTCTCTCTTCATCATGCTGTGGTACAAAACAAAATGAAGCATACAGATCTTCATTACAGCACAACCTCCATTGTGCCTCTACTTCCAGACTAGGCTACAGCTCTTGGGGGGTCTTGGGGGACATCGGCAGCATTAACAGAAGAGAAAGATGCCTATTTGCTGAAAGGGCCTGTTGGGGAGATAACTCTTTTATCAGATTAATCAGATTCTGAAGTTTGTCTCTAGATGGTAAACTATGTGGTAGATTCGAGGTGGCAGCAAGAATCTCTGCAGACAAAATGGAAGATGAGCCAGGATGTTACATTTAACATAAAGACTTGTAAAAAAGTAAAGAACAGTTCCATCATTTCAGAGACTTGATTTCTGTGTCCTGTAGGGTCCTCAGGTACGGGACTGGGTTGCTTTTGATGAAAGTCTTGCAGGACTGAGATACATATCATTGCAGTTTTGCTTTCTAGAAGCCTAAGGTATCTTGTTCTTCCACTCATCATGGAAAGGTTGTGATGATGATCCAAAGTATTAGGGCCGCGGTGGAAACCAGAACCTCAAGCTTCCTCTTCTTCAGCCGTACTCCTCCTCCTTCATTCTCCGGCCTACAGGAGAACCGGATCTTTTAGGGGTTTTTATGGCTAAAAAGCAATGAAAAAATATGCTAGTGAGTGAATGAAGAAAAATATTAGTGCTGTACCAGGCACAACAAAATATTTTCTAATTATGCATTTATTTAAAGTAAAAAAAAATCCAGAAGACTTGTTAAAAGTACAGAAGACTTCAAAAGACAAATCTCTGTCTCAAGAGGACACTTGTATATATGATTATTGATATATATATACTGTAAAATTATATTTATTTTTCATTACTCAGGTCTCGCCATTAGAATTATTGGTTGTATTCCAAGTTGTCTTTTCTCAACTGAAAAAAATGTCTCCTGGTTTGTTCACTAGTGTTTTTTTTTTTAATTCCTGTAGCCAAGATTTATCTGATGTAATAATTCTCATATACAGAAAGACAGCTTGCTCAGCTCTTTGTTAGAACTTCTAAATTTATTTTAGCTTCCATCCAAGCAAAAAAGAATGGATGTGATTTAGATCTACCGGTACTTGTTGTATACCACTAGGTTGAGAGGTGACATTTTACTCTCTTGAAATAAGATAATCAGCCTCCTTAAATCTAAGGAGGCAGAGAACGCTTCTGGTGACAGAATCTATCTGCTCACCTTCTCAGAAGCCACTTTGATTTGGGACATACAACAGCTGCTTAGCATTGCCTGAACAGAATTCAGTACGACAACCCTGTCAGGTGTGAGCCAGCATGTCTTTCAAGGCGCTGCTGTGGATGGAAACCACTGATTTAAATAAATGCTGTTTTCCAGGCTCTTATGCGTAATATTTAAGCTATATCAAATATAATGTCAACATCAAGAATTATATATATATATAATAAATATATAATAAATATATATATATATATATATATACAGCATACAAGGACTTACAATTAGGAAAATACAGCAATCGAACAGGCTAAGAAGCCCAATAAGAATATTAACACCTTCCCAAAGAATAGGTGTTATAAAATATATTATATAATATATAATAATATGTCCTAGGCTGACGGCTGGATAGACTGACGGCTGGACAGCTGCTAGCCTCAGGCTGAAGCTCGAGTGAGTGTGTGGTGCTGGTGGCCACCGTCCCACCAGGCGTTTGGCCAGTGTGCCTGATGGCATATATGTGTGTATATACATTAGATGGATAGATAGATAGATAGATAGATAGATAGATAGATAGATAGATAGACAGATATTCATGGGGCCTCTAACTAGTTCTTAAGAATCTTATATGTTAGGGCCAGGGCCGGCCCTATAATGGGGCAGACTGGGGCAATTGCCCCAGGCGGCACTTTAGAAGGGGCGGCACTTTGCCGCCCCAAGCGCTTTTTTTTGAAGCGGAGGAGAGAGAGAGGGGCACCGAGTGGTTTTCGCTTACCCGCTCGGCGCCCCTCTCTCTCTCTCCTCTGCGGCGAGTCTCCCTGTTCGGTCCCGGTGCCGGCTTGTAATGCAGAGCGCCGGAAGTGACGTCAATTTCCGGCGCTCAGCATTACAAGCCGGCACCGTGGCAGAGCAGGGAGACTCGCCGCAGGACTGTTTAAAGGTAAGGGGGGCGGCGTTTTAAACTTCGCCCCAGGCGGCGTTAAGTCTTCGGCCGGCCCTGGTTAGGGCTTACTACCTATTCTCATAGACAGAGAAAGTAGAGTCATATTTTCTATGTTGCCTCAAAAAAAGGTATTACCGTATTTGCTTCGTTATAAGAGATTTTTTTTTAAAGCAAATGCTTCTATGAGGAAGCGCCAGCGTCACATGACCTTCTGGTGCTCCATCATAGAAGTACCGGCAGCAGCGGAGGTTGTCATTGCACAGACGTTCACCGGCTGCCAGAGAGGGGGATCCGCAGCACTACAGAAGTCCTGGATCCTCCTCTCTGGCAGCTGGTAAAGTCTGCGCAATGCGTGCAAACAACCTCAGCTGCTACCCGACACTGGGGCTTCTGTGACAGAGCATACCTGGGAGATTGCCGGGTGAGTGCTGCTCCTCCGGTTCTCCGGGTCAAGACCGGGAGCGGGGTCCTGACAAGCCCCGTTCCCCGCCCATTTTTTCCTTTACATGGGGGTGTTTCCCCCCGACGTCAGTGGGACCGCCCACTGACATCAGCGGGAACTCCCCCAACGTCAGTGGGACCGCCACCGATGTCAGTGTGCAGTCCTAGCCGTGTCCTGCAAGGGAAGGCTGCCCCCACTTGACACCAGGGAGTCTGGAGCATGGGGGACAAGTCAAGGGATGCATCGGTAAGTCGGGGGGGGCATATAGGGGGAATAAGGCATATCAGGTGGGCAGAGTGGCATATAGGGGGGTGTAAGGCATATCTGGGGGGCAGAGTAGCAAGCCGGGGGGCAGATGTGCATAACAGGGGTACAGGTTGGCAACTAAAAGGAAATAAAAACAAAAAATTCATTTTTCTCAATCAGTTTTTATTAAATATGAAAAAATTGTTTACATATGAATTAATATTTACTAGTAAAACTTTTTTCTTATAGGGTAGTCTTTCAGGCTTTTTATTTTTTTTCTAAATTAATATTTAATTTTTGAGGGATTGTCTTATAATCAGGATCATCTAATAATTGAGCAAATACGGTAATTTCAACTAAATACTCCATCTCATCTTGGACCACTAAGCTATATTACGAGGGGCCGTTAGGGACATAATATACAACGGAACATGGGCTTTCCATAGTAATGCAATTTTACCAAATTGTCAGTATGTACCTCTTGTTTAAAGTGACAGTGTGAAGGATTGAACATTGAAGAACTTTCTAAGTATAGAGAGGTAATATAAAATATAAATCGTTGAATATTTTCTTTAATGACACAATTTCTTTGTTGAAGGGTTGCTTTAATGGGGAGCATGGAAAGCACACAGAATTTTTGCTTTCTGCAGACACTAAAGATAAGTGAAGGTTTCACCCATAAGGGTTTTAAGATGACACAATTCCCAAATAACACCCAGCAGTTTTTTTCTTTTTTCACATACGGAAATAAGAATACAGAAAATCCCCAAAACACTGCCGTAAATAGCAAATAATTATGTTTCGGAATTCACTATTCATTTCTAAAATATCCACTATGAATATTCAGCATAGGGCAAGCAAGGCTTGTCCTATTGTTAAAGGTAAAGGCTAGATGATTCTGATAATGAACCACAACAACATATTCAGTTGCAAATGAATGGTTGACAATTAACGCTTTGGCACTTGCAAAAGTCAAAGACTAGGTAGAAGAATACGTATTATGTGCAGACAGTAGCGGGAATGATACATATTCAGGTATAAACTATAATTTAGAATGTGCTTTGATTACTAAATGTTAGCTGGAAGTTACTCTTTTATATAAAACAATATTTATTTTTCATGAATTTTATACGTTAGGAATATTTCCTCTTATTTTTTGTATTTTAGATAATATATTGAATAATCCCTGCTGGAGACAATTACATTTATACTTGTTTAACATCTGCATGAAGAAGATTGTAAAAAAAAAAAAAATGTACATTCCCAAAGTTGTTGAAAACTAATTTGTGATGATGGAGAGAAATACAAGAAGGGAAGCACACCCAAAAAATCATATAAATTCTGATTCCGGATCAGAAAGTACCAGCATGTACACACAAGAAAGCAAGAGATCAGCACACACATAGAAAATACTATGCCTATATGAGGCATAAATATTGGGGATTCCGTCACAATGTATGGCCATATTTTGCTTAGCCAATTCCTATCTAATCCTAACAACAATTCTTGTATTTTTGTGTGTATTAGCTGGTTCTGACCAGACCTTAGGGTTATGCACCCTACCTACCACTCTGGTGCCTCATTAATGGTGACCAGAGAGGGCGTTGAATTGCAGAAGAGTCTCTGGGTTAAAATGCAGTGCAGTCCCACCGATTCAGCTCCCTGGTAAGCAATAGAACCATGTTAGGATTAGGTAGAAATTGCCAAAACTGGGGTACTTTGTTGTAGTGGTAGGCTAAGCAACATATGGCCATATAGTACAGGAAAATCCTCAATATTCATGGCTCAGATAGGTGCTTTTAAATAGTATTTGTTGGGTGTTTCCTTAGTCCTTACTTTGTTGTGTGATATTGGAGATGTTTGTCAGGGCCAATCCTGTTCCTAAGGTCTGTGGCTCATATGATTATTACTAGCGGCTTCCTAGAGTGAAGGAACATGAGTGTAGCTGAGACCTGGGTGATCCTTCTTTTTTATGTTCTAGTGGCAGGAAGCAGAAGAACATGTTCCTTCAATAGCACTGATCACCTGCTGTTCTTCTAAGCCACGGGTGCACAACTCTTATCGTCCTTGCTTGGGATAATGGTCAATGGAGTTACTGTACTTCAGTTGCCATCAGACATTTGAAGGCCCTTTTTAAAATATATTCCTAATCCCTACCTTTGCAGGCTACAAGGATCCATAATTACCAATACAAATAAGATACAAGTCCCTCTAGTGGCAGACTAAGTAGGTGCAACTGGATGACACCTTTTTGTAGGTTCATGACCCAACTAGTCTTTCATGTTCACTCTAGCAGGTTCGGTCACTTAATTATAGAACACTGGGAGTGTTTTCCAATTTAATTATGTGTTACATTTCATACCATTTGACCTGTCATTAATACTGCAAATGTGATTAGATTAAACCTGGCAATGCTCGCTAGCTGTTGCACATTCTTTAAAAGCCCTTATCCCACCCAAATGCATTTAAAAACAATAATAGGTGTAGTACTATTATAGTATAGTATTATTGGTTTTATTTTATTTTTTTTTACATATTAACATCAGGCGTTTTCTTGGGACTTTCATGTGGGCATCCACTGAGAATTCTTGGGACAAGGCGATATAAAATCAAGTCAATAAATATTCCCCATCTCAAATCAAAGCAAGTGGTAAACTATTCAACGTTATTTTAGTAAAATATATATTTAAAGAAAACATTACATTAGCCACAATCAAGCATCAATACTAATTCATATTTCACTGTGAGTTAAAGCTAATGTAAATCCACACAGACATTTTTTACAATAAACCAATATATTTAATGGAGTTGCTGTATTTTGTGGTTCATAGAGGATGAGGATTGTGTTGGTGGCAGAAGGGTCATCTCTCCATGCCAGTTATTTATCTTGGCATTGGCAAATTTAGCTTGTCAGGTATTGTCTTGGTACTAGAAAAGGGGGGATGAAAATGCTGGTAGTGTGACCTAGGGCACAGCTCTTTGACTTCCATGAAAGTCATGAGCTATATGCTAGAATGTAGACAACCTACTGATTCAATGCTTAATCCAATTCATACAGGGAAAGACACCAAACTCATCCAACTATGTATTGCTGGACCTTGCTTTGTGCACTGGGGCACATCATGCTGGAATAGAAAAGACCCTTCCACAATCTCTGTAATATTGCCAACCTATACCCTCTCCACTTCTAACAAACGCTCAATAATATTAGACCATGATGATCCTTCCTCATTTCAAATCTTTATATTTTTGGAATACGGGTGCATATAGTAGCATTTGGTCATGAGAAATTTAAAATGTCCCTCTATGTGACCCTTACATTACGTTGGAGATCCCTTTTTCAAAACGGAATAAAATCATAGTGGAGGCCCAAAAGTGTGCCCAGCATGGTGTTCTTCACATATCGTTCCACCGTTTTGTGTGTATAATTGGTAGGAATGAAATATAGGAGGACACATAAAAAAGAAGTGAATTCGGATGCTATGTAATGATGTTCATTTTGTTAGCAGAACAAGAGACAGAGCACAAACTACATGAAATCAAGTGCTATATATTGGATGTTACGGCAGTAAACAACCTGGCTTTCAATTAGCATGCAGCAAACATCCTTCAGCAGCCATAATGAATTAGCCAAGGGGCAGAGAAACAATATATTCCAGTTGTCTAATTGCAATCCTGTCTGCCATGCTTTATGGATGCAATCTTGGAAATGTATGTTTACAAATTCCTCTTTAGATATCTTCTTTCTTCATGCGCCGGTTGGAAAGTGTGCATATTTCACAGAAATGTTCTCTTATAAATTACTGTGCAAAAAAAAACACAAAAGCCAAAAACAATTTAGAATCATGTGGAAAAAAAACTTGCAACTGCAGAGCACTGAATAATTACGTGTGAGTCACAATCCATTTCTATTCACTTCTTACAAATGTAATGTCATATTTTATGTTGGGTCTAGGGCTAATCCACCACAAATGATGGGTCAAAGGTGATTTGGAACAAAGAGTCCCCTTGAACTATATATATATACATATATATATATATATATATATATATATATATCTATATATATATATATATATATATATATATATATATATATATATATATATATATATATATATAGTCCCAGCTTGGCATGACTCTGTATGATTTTGCCTTGTGTCCAATGTACATTCTAGATTCCTCTATGCCCACTCTTAAGCAACATATATGCAAGCCACAAATACATGCATTTGGATACACTAAAATAGTACCTCATGTAGTTGTAAGGGATAATGTAAACCAAATGATGTAACCAAACTTGTTTTGAAATAAAGACAAACACTCTCAATGTGGAATAAACAGGCCGTGTACTTTTATTTAGCTTTTATCAACAACTTACATACTTCAAAGAAACTCTTGGCCCAAACCCAGAGTCTCAGCACCAAATAAATTAAACCAATAAATATATATACATACAAAGCCATCCGCCCCTAAAAGCCAGAAGGCCGACACCATATCACCAGTCCATCCCTATAAGGGATAACTTTTACCCCAACAAAAGCACACGACAAATAATTTTTTTTTTTTTTTTTTTTGGGAGGGTGGGTGGGATTTTCTCAAGCAGCAGTTCCATCTTCTTCGCCCGCGGCTCTCCTGCACAGCCGAGTATACCAACCTTGACAGGTAAGTAACAACAGCCTAGCAGTTCGCCTTGTGGCATGAACGCTAGCGCCTCAGGCACCTCTATTTATAGTGCCAATTCGCGCCTTTTGCGCGGCGCGAGGCACCTCGAGACGCTTCTAAAGCGTCCTCGAGGCAAAGGCGGTTAACACCTAAGCGGCGCGCGCAACCTCCCGAAGCTTCTCAGTTATGTAACTTCGCTATATTTTTTTTTTTTTTTTTAAAGAAGATGTTTGAACTTTTGACCCCACCCTATCCTTGCTAGCTAACCCCTGCACTTTGATAGCTGACCTCTGTATGAACCCAAAGCCTATCCCCACAACTACATGTTGCCCAGCGCTATTTAGGCGGCAGGGCTCTTCATGTAGTTGTAAGGGATAATGTAAACCAAATGATGTAACCAAACTTGTTTTGAAATAAAGACAAACACTCTCAATGTGGAATAAACAGGCCGTGTACTTTTATTTAGCTTTTATCAACAACTTACATACTTCAAAGAAACTCTTGGCCCAAACCCAGAGTCTCAGCACCAAATAAATTAAACCAATAAATATATATACATACAAAGCCATCCGCCCCTAAAAGCCAGAAGGCCGACACCATATCACCAGTCCATCCACCAGCCGCAAATGCATAAATGCCATTTGCGGCCCTACCCCATAAAAGACACGGCCTGTTCCACCATATTTTGCACGTTCAAATTAAAAATGTCACAACCTATATCTGATAGGTGCACACCATCCTTTCGAAATAAACCTTTACAACCACCTTCTAAATCAGCATGTCGAAAACTAATTAATCCTTCCATTAACATAAACTTTTCCATCGATCTATTCAATTTTCTTCTCACTCTTTCCAGAGCCTTAAACTCAGGTCTGGAGGTCCAAATCAACCTTGGAATAATTTCCGACCAAACCAGCATAGCATCCTTGAAGTACCGTCTAAGGTTCATAATTAACTCCTTAAACAGCAACAGTAACTCTATTGATTTTGTTTTCCCCAGGTCATTTCCCCCACAGTGTATAATAATAACATTTGGCATTGGCAACATATTAACATAATCTAACAACATAGATTCTAACTGGCAAACATTTAAACCCCTAATACCTAACCAAAATAGTTTAACAAATTTGCTATCAAACCCCAGATTTTCACCGTAGCTCCTTTTTGCTGCTCTGTTCTGGGCCCAATAAACGAAGGAGTGCCCAACAATCCAAACTATACATGGACGTGCACCTGAAAGAAAACAGCATCAATATCTTATAATAAACCAGGTCTAATATAACCCAAAAACCTATTGGAATCCCACCTGCCTATTTTCTTAATAATAGATTTGTCCAATCCCAACATAGCCGCTTCTGTTGCTGCCCCAATCCGAAATGAATGTGACGAATAGTCACAATTACCCAAACCAAGCTTTAAGAAACATTTTTTTAGCACACTCCGAAATTGAAAAATTGTCAGCGGTAAACCTGAACTATGCACCAGCCAATTACCATCTCCTGTTGGCCTGCTAACATTGAACAATTCCGCGTTTAAAACAGGGCATAATTGCGATTCAATCCTATATAATTCTATCCAACAACCTTTTCCTGACCTGTCTGTCTTAGAGGATCGTAAAAACATTCGCAAATGCTCCCCACAAATAACATCTGCTTTCTTCAATCCCGAACCCCCAGCCTTGCTGGCTGCCACTAATTCACTTATCCGGAACGCCCCAAAAAACGCTATAATAAAAGCCGTCCGGAACAAACGCCGTTCAAAATCATTCCAACACACTTCACTCAGAACATTTACTAATTTCCCCAAGATTTCAAAAGAAATTGGCTTCCTGGTATCCACACCCTTATCCACCTTATTATACCCTTTTAAAACCTGCTTAATTAGAAACTCTTTAAAAGCCGCACGTTTCCCCGCTAACTTAAAGAAAAAAGAAATGCCCAGCAAATACCTATCAATAAAAGCTCTAGAATGACCGTTATTAATCATCATTAACACAAAGTCCAAAGCTAACTCTTGCCTATCATCAAATTCATCTAAATTCCTGCTTGTAACAAAATCACACCAAAACTTCCACGCCTTCGTGTAAGCACTCCAAGTTCCTTTAGACAAAGACTTAGAAAGTAAGGCACTTATCTGGGAGAAGTTATTTCCCAAACACTCCTTGGAACAATCAGTCTCTCCTTCTCTGCATGCGGCGCCAACCTCCTGAAAGTCTTAAAATCAAAACGTGAAAGTGCGTCAGCCAAAACATTCTTTGTACCAGCTATATGTTTAGCTTTTAACCATATATTGTGTATTAAGCATAAATAAACCAAACGCCTTAACACGTTGATAACCGGCAATGATTTTGCTCTTAAAGTGTTAAGCACCCAAACAACACCCATGTTGTCACAATTCAACAACAACCTTCTATTTGCCCATAAACTACCCCAACATTCAAGCGCCACCACAACAGGGAATAACTCTAATAAAACCATATTTTTCGTCCAGCCGGCTTTTATCCATTGCGACGGCCATTTGTCAGCAGCCCACCTACCTTGCCAATAAATACCATAACCCGTGGCTCCTGCCGCATCAGTAAAAAACTGCCATTGATCATTAGTAACAAACTCCTCCTGCCACACCGCAGCCCCATTGAACTTATCTAAAAACAGACTCCAAACCAGCAAATCTTCCTTTATCTGTTTAGACACTCTTACCCTGTGATAAAGCTCCTTTTTTCCCGAAATACCTTTACCTATAAGCCTTGAAAATACCCTACCCATCGGTATTACCCTTGACGCAAAAGTCAATAAACCTAACAACGATTGAAAACAATTAACTGTAACCTTACGTAAACCCAAAACCAAACGAATCTTACTCTTCAATTTCCCAATCTTTTCATCTGGTAACCTAAAAATCATCTGCTCAGTATCAATCTCAATACCCAGAAATTGCAATCTGGTCGTGGGATAAACTGTTTTCTCAACTGCTAAAGGAACACCAAAATATTCTGAAATCATCATGAACGAATTAAGCAAACTTAAACAATCTGAACTACCCGCTTTACCTAAAAACAAAAAATCATCAAGATAATGTATAACCTGAACCAAACCAGAAACCTGAACTACTGCCCATTCTAAAAAAGTTGAAAAAGCCTCAAAATAATAACACGAAATCGCACAACCCATGGGTAAACATTTATCAAAATAAAATTGACCCTCAAACTGGAAACCTAAAGAACAAAAACTATCCGGGTGTATGGGTAAGAGCCTAAAAGCTGCCTCTATATCCACCTTAGCCAACAGTGCACCCCTGCCCAAATGTTTAACCCACTTTAAAGCATCATCAAATGAAGCATAATGCACTGGAAACTCAAATTGCTTTACTTCATCATTAAGGGAATTACCCTTAGGGTAAGACAAGTGGTGTATCAACCGGAATGCACCTGCCTCTTTTTTAGGCACCAAACCCAGCGGTGATAATCTGAAGTTAGCAAACGGTGGTTTTAAAAACGGACCCTCAAATCTACCCAAGCTTAATTCCTTTTGAATCTTTGCTCTAGCTACCTCCAAATTTTCATTCACTGTTTTTAGATTCTTGACCAAAATACATTCATCACCCGAAAAGACTGGTACTCTAAAACCTTCCGAAAAACCTGACACCAACAATTCAGCTTTCTGTCTGCTTGGGTAGCGCTCTAAAAAGGGGAGCATTCTTTGCCACCTCACCGGCGTCTCCGCCTTTTTGAACCTCCTTTGACTGGTTTCTACGAAAACAACGCGCTGCCGGATGGCTACCAGCACAAATTGAGCACTCATGCCTGAATTTACATGAATTGGGCCACTTGCATTGCGCATCATTAAATGCCCAACATACCCCTTTAGCACGCTGCTGACCTGCAAAATTTGGAGACCTCATCACGGACGTATTTCTCTGAGGCAGCATAGTACTAATCCATGTACCCACATCCTTCATCCCCCAGTCAAGATTTTTGTGTACAGATAACTTCTGACGAAATACCTCATCGTAGTTAAACCACGCTAACCCACCAAAATTCTTGTAAGCCTCCAGAACCGACTCTAAATGTTGAAATAAACCAGAACTTTTTGAACTATGCTTCTCACAATATACACTTGCATAAATACAGAATGCCTGCAACCAATTATTAAAGGACCTGGCCACCGGCCTACGTCTATCCTCTTCTTTATCATGCTTCGTGAGAAACTCTTTAGAGGCAGGCAGCAACGATAAAATATCCACATAATCATTACCCCATATTTTTTCTTTCATAACATTACTTAAATGAAAACCTAAAGCCGAAGATTCACATGGTAAAGATTCTCTCATGCAAGCTTCATTAATTACATTCCTTCTTTGTACATCAGCAGACCTCCCCCAAGCCTGAGCTGGGTTGGCACCTTGCAAATCCTTTAAGCAACCCACTAAAGATCCCACTAAATCATTCAGTTTACTCAGCTTTTCATTTGTATACTCACCCCCGCTAGCCCCAGCTCTGCCTCTGTCCTGCTCAACCTCTGTCAATTCCTGCCGCTGCTGTCCTGAACCGGTAGCTGCCAACACCTGCTGCCCACACCGGTCCTGAAGCCTCTCCTGCTCGTCTTCGTTGCACTGAAGCAGCAACCGCTTCTTCACCCCTACCCCTTTAAGGGCCGGTGAACGAGGTAGGGGCCTCTTCTTCTCGGAAACCGGCTTTTTACCCCGGTTTCCATGCTCCTCGCGAACCGGAGATTTCTTATTTCTTCGTCTGCTGGACCTCCTGGCAGACTCAGGCAGCTCACTTGAAGACCCATCAAAATCCCGCGATGTTCCAGCAAACTCTCGCGATACCGCAAGCAGCTCCCGCGATGATTCCTCCAGTGAAGCCGGCGCCGCCCGAGAAATTGCTACATCTTCAAACTCCGCCTCCGTGACTACTTCTTGCTCACTTCCCAGCCATCCGTGATTCAAGCCGTCTTCATCATGGACTCCAAAGCAGCTCTTCAGCCAGGCTTCTCCTCCTTCGGACAGCGCTTTCTCCCGGATTTTCTCAAGCAGCAGTTCCATCTTCTTCGCCCGCGGCTCTCCTGCACAGCCGAGTATACCAACCTTGACAGGTAAGTAACAACAGCCTAGCAGTTCGCCTTGTGGCATGAACGCTAGCGCCTCAGGCACCTCTATTTATAGTGCCAATTCGCGCCTTTTGCGCGGCGCGAGGCACCTCGAGACGCTTCTAAAGCGTCCTCGAGGCAAAGGCGGTTAACACCTAAGCGGCGCGCGCAACCTCCCGAAGCTTCTCAGTTATGTAACTTCGCTATATTTTTTTTTTTTTTTTTAAAGAAGATGTTTGAACTTTTGACCCCACCCTATCCTTGCTAGCTAACCCCTGCACTTTGATAGCTGACCTCTGTATGAACCCAAAGCCTATCCCCACAACTACATGTTGCCCAGCGCTATTTAGGCGGCAGGGCTCTTCAAAACACTCACACTTCATAATATCACATCAAGACACATCGTTACCTGAGCAAGTAGACCCTTAGCATGTCTCCTTCGGCATACCAAGACATTTTGGATGCTGCTATGCTTCCAACTTTGTGGGAACAGTGTGAGGAAAGCCCTTTTCTATTCCACCATGACTGTGCCCCAGTGTACAAAGCAGGGTCCATAAAGAAATGGTTGGGTGAGTTTGGTTTGCTAGAAACACCTTTGGGATGAACTGGAACAGAGAATGCGAGCCACGCCATGTCCACCATCAGTGCCTGACTGACCTCACAAATGCTCTACTGCAGGGCTCGACAAATCCCAGGCGCCAGGTCGCCATGGCGACAGAGAATTTTGCCCTGGCGCCTAGGTTTTGTCAGCCTCTTACATCCAGAAAAGATTGTGGATGTAAGAGGCTGAGTCACCACATGGGGGCGCTGCTGCTGTCTGCCCAGGAGTCTGGGCAGACAGCACATCCACTCAGAGCCCGCCCCCGAGCCTGAGATCACTCCCACGGAGTGAGCCTGTAGGCTGAAAACGCGGTTGCTGCAAAACCAGCAATCGTGTTTTCAGCTGCCACAGGCAGCTTCAGGGAAGGGGGTTGTGTGTTGATTGGGTCCCCACACAAGTGTGGGGACCGGACCCAACACCCCCCAGCTGCCTGATCGCTCCATGAGAGCAACAGTGCAGCGTTAACCCCTTCAATGCCACAATTGTGTATGACACATTCGTGGCATTGCAGGGGTTAACATTTGTCCCCACAAGCTTGTGGGGACTAAATATCAATCAATGCTGTGCTCCAATGGAACATCAGCATCGAAAGAGTTAAAAAAAAAAAAAAATTAATTAAAAAAAAACAGCAATGACCTGAAAGTCCAGGGTGCTTCCAGGTCAAGCGCTGTGAGTTTAGTAAGTGGGCTGATGATGATCAGATCACTCCTGACCAAGTGTTAGTTTAAAAAAATCCTGGCTCCTAACTTTTTTACCTGGCGCCTAGATTCACAACAAATTTGTCAAGCCCTGCTCTACTAGATGAGTGGACAAAGATTCCACAGAAACTCTCCAAAATCTTGCAAGTAGAAGCTGTCATAGCTGCAAGGGGGGGGGGGGGGTCCAACTACACTTACCCTTGAATACAAGACATTTAAGGAGCTAGCCTATTATTTGAAATATCTAACCCCAGCTTATCTGACTCTTCCATTGCCTATAAAATTAAAATAAAGCAATATAACGCAGTGAATTGATGTGTTTATTCCACCACGTGGCAATGTTTCAATCCAGCTACATCATGATCTTTTTAAAGCACCAATAATTTGAGTGCTGCCTAACACGAGGATTGTCCCATCATCTATATTCCTAAAAAAATCCCTCAAGACCCACTTCTTCAGGGACACCTATCAACTGACTAATAGTATTTCTTTAATTGTGTTTACACTGAGATACACGTGTGTGGCAGGGCTACCTCAAACATTTGTACTTTCCACCAACTCCTTCTAGAATGTAATATCATTTGAGCAGGATCCTCACCTTCCAGTTTGTCCTAATTGTTATTCCATACAGTACTTGTATTATGTTTACCTGTTGTACAGGTAGATTGATGGAGCTACATAAATCAATAAACAGTAATTCTATATCCATTTATATCAAGCTAATATTCAGCACACCTCATTGACTCACTTAAATGTAGCTGTTTTCTATTGAATTCAATGTAAGTTTTTCTTTTGGTCTGCGGTGTAGAATGCACAACTACAATTTTTGGGTTTAGTCGGGGTGCTGAATCGCATCGGATGAATTACTAGTAACATCAATTCATTGAATTGTGCCCAATAATTCATACTGCCGCGTAGACTTGGGTATTAAGCCTGTAAAGCCAGACATGGATTGTCTATAGAGACAGGACAGTGCCCTAGTGCTTCACATAGCACACCTTGACGGACCTGAACAGGATGCCCTTACCAGTTATCTGTCCTGTAGTTCAGTACTTGTATAGCCTCCGGCTGTGAAACTATGCTTTTAGTTTTATTCAAAGGCAACAGATGGAGAGCTAAACGGATAATCCTATATAAAGATACATATTTTGTGTTTAGCAATGCGGAATGGGAGTCTTATTTACTGAAATAATCCTATATGGATAAGTAAATCATGTTTACTGCAAAATACAAAAATATAAAATAATTAACTTGCTATTTCACTCTTCCTTGGGGAAGTCTTAATTTAATTATTCTGTACTCGTTCGAACCTCCAGTGATGTTTGGAAGGGGTGTATGGCCTATTTATTTATTAATTAACTCTACTTCTCACCCAGAGCAGCTGGACTACTGTCCTAGTAATTAATTAGGGCTAACCTGTGCCCGTAGGGAAGAGTGCTTCATTGTTATACTGGATATTTATGTGGTTATAAGTTACAATATGAAATAAAAGGGGTGTGAGAAAGCCTTTGCAACTTGCTCTTCACCACAAAGAGTTAAGGACAACAATCTATAAAAAAGTTGCACAATTTGTAGGTTTGGATTTAAACTCTGGTAATTTGTCCTTCTTTGTTTTTAAATATGTCTACGTTTTCATGTCACTGCTACCTGCCAGAAAATTAAGAATAAGTGACTATAGCTTGTGCGGTTTAGGTGCTGCTTAAGTCTAAGGTGATACCTTTTATTGGACCGAGTCCAACACAGTAAAACGTCACATGATCTTTAGGACCTTCTTCACCTGGAGCTGGTTGGGGGTACATCAAGAGGCACTGGAAACTTATTTTGCCAGTGTACTAGAAACCCCAGGGCTAGAAAACAAGAGTAGAACCAAGACGGCTGCTAAAATAATATCACCTTCATCTTATCATTGGATTATTCAGTCTAATTAGAGAAGCTAAGCTCTTCTCTAAATTGGATCTGCCTATGACAGCCAGGGGAGTACTTGGCACCTGGGGTGGATTCTGTATGTGGCACCCCCCCCCAAAAAAAGAATATTTCACAAATTTTCAACTGGAAAAAAATAGAAATCTGGAAAAATAATTTATTAATTAATTTAAATAAATAACACTTACAGAACAGATATGGTACAGCATAATTCTCACCACTATACACTTAGCCAGACATTGACGGTAGTGCAGCATAACCCCTATTACTATATACTAGGCCAGACATTGACATGGTAGGTCTCTGCCCCTAAAACAGCTTGCCTGTGCCACCACTGCCCTTTTAGCATCCCAACTGTACCACCGCTGCCCCTTTAGCATCCTAACTGTGCCACCACTACCCCTTTAGCAGCCGGCCCGTTGCCACTGCTGCCCCTAAAACATCCTAGCTGTGCCACTGCTGCCAAGAAGCAACCTGCCTGTGCCACCGCTGCCCCGGAAACAGCCTGCTTGTGCCGGCCGAGCATCACCAGGGGGGCGGTGCAGAGGCTACTGTTGGCAACCTTAATGTGATGTACAATAACCACAACTTTTCTTTGTCTCTGCTTGTACTGTTCCTTGTCCCATTTACATGTGTGGCGGTAACCTGTAGGAGCATTGATTAAGGGTAGTGACATCACAACCGATGGTGAGCCACCAACCTGGACAGATTTCAAAATGTTATTATAGGATGGCATGTGGTTCCTCTTATTAATAACATCGATTTGTAGATTATGGTTGATTCATCTTCATTATAGACTCTTGTCAATGATTTAGCACCTTGCAAAAGTATTCACCCTCTTGACATCTTTCCTATTTTGTTGCATTCTAACCTGGAATTAAAATGAATTTTTATTTGGATTTCATGTAATGGACATACACAAAATAGTCCAAATTGGTGTCGTGAAATGAAGAAATAACTTAAAAAGGAAAAGTGGTGTGTGCATATGTATTTGTCATGAAGGCCGTAAATAAGATCTGGTGCAACCAATTACCTTCAGAAGTCACATAATTAGTTTAGTCCACCTGTGTGCAATATAAGTGCCACATGATCTGTCACATTATCTCAGTATATATACACAACTGTTCTGAAAGGCCCCAGAGTCTGCAACACTACTGAGCAAGGGGCAACACCAAGCAAGCAGCGCCGTGAAGACCAAGGAGCTCTCCTAACCGGTCAGGGCAGGACAGATCAGGTTATAAAAAAAAAAAATATCCAAAACTTTGAACATTCCACAAACCCAACACCTCTCATCATCCCGAGAACACCATCTCCACAGTGACAGCATCATGCTGTGGGGATGTTTTTCATCGATAGGGACTCGGAAGCTGGTCAGGATTGAAGGAACAGTGGTGCTAAATACAGGGAAATTCTTGAGGGAAACCTGTTTCAGACTTTCAGAGTTTTGAGACTGGGACAGAGGTTCATCTTCCAGCAGGACAATGACCCTAAGCATACTGCTAAAGCAATACTCCAGTGGCTTAAGGTAGAAGGATTTAAATGTCTTGGAATGGCCTAGTCAAAGCCCAGACCCTTTATCCAATTGAGAATCCTGAAGTATGACTTAAAGATTGCTGTACACCAGTGGGACCCAACCAACTAGAAGGAGCTGGAGCAGTTTTGCCTTGAAGAATGGGCAAAAATCCCAGTGGCTAGATGTACCAAGCTTATAGAGACGTTCCCCAAGAGACTTGCAGCTGTAATTGCTGCAAAAGGTGGCTCTATAAGTATTGACTCTGGAGGGTGAATAGTTATGCATGCTCAGGCTTTCTGTTTTTTTTTTCTGTCTTATTTCTTGTTTGTTTCACAATAAAAAATATTTTGCATCTTCAAAGCGTTAGGCATGTTGTGTAAATCACACGATACAAACCTCCAACAAATACACTTTAATTCCAGATTGTAATGCAACAAAATAGGAAAAATGCCAAGGGGGTTGAATACTTTTGCAAGGCACTAAGTGATCCTCCAACTTTTTACAGCTCCTGTGCTGGACGAATAGCCTGTCCTAGACCTGAAGGTCTAGACGGTAAGTCTTTCTGATACGTTTTAACCTTTTTATTCTTCCGCAAGCTGATTTCTTGTGGTTGCACAAACCATGAAACCCTTCACATGGAGTTGGAACGACTCTCTTGAGCCCCATCTGCTGACTGTGCTATTAGTCATTGAAAGAACACATTAGATAGTCCTGGCTGGCTATGACCTCAAATTTCAACTTTAGGGAGCACTCTCAGTGGTCTTCTTAGTAACAAATAAAACCGATTCAGAACTTAAATACAACATAACGAGGCGTCTTTACTCCAGGGCCGGCCCGACAATGGAGCCGAGTGGGGCAACCGCTCCAGGTGGCACTTTTGAAGGGGCGGCACTTTTTGGGAGAGAAAGGGTAGATAAGGGGGGGGCTGCATTTTAAAATTCACCCCAGGCGGCATTTTGCCTTGGGCCGGCCCTGGTTTACTCTAATAATACTGCTATACTGTTTGTGCAACAAAAGTGTACAATTTATCAATTTTTGTGCTTAGGAAAAAAATATTTGAGATTAGTGTCCAAGATGACAACCCCCCACATACAACATTGTCTTGTGTCCTCAAAAACATGATCCTTAAAGGTGAATTTATATAGAATAAAGAAAGTGGCTTGTTACTGAAACTAAGCCTTACATTTGCTGAAGGAAAACAGTAAAATGCACAGAGGAACTTGCTTAGCTGCAGAGATGAAAGAATGGTTAGAAGCCAATTTTTTATAGAAGAGAAACCTTGCAGCTCTGTCACTCTCAAGAAGAAAGCTTTGAAGCGGCTTTGAAGGAGGAAGCTGCGCTTTGTATTAGAGCTGTTTCTCTTGTGATTATAGCCGTGCGACGGTCGGATGAGACATAAAGTGCAGGGTTTCTGAGCACTGATCTCCGAGCACCTTGTCTATCAGTGCTGATGCAGCGGAGGGTCACCGACTTATCTGCTAGACGCACTGCAATGGCTGGGAGGGGCCTGGCTGCTGCAAAGCATGGAAGCAGGGCAGACTCTTTGGGCCTGTCCGCTCCGTCACACACACTTATTTTTAGACTGTCCTTCTGCCTCCTTCTCTAAAAACGGGTTGACAATGACATTTTAACCACAAGCATCGCCTATACAAGTTACGGCGATTCAAATGCCTGCCAGTAGCACGTATAAAAATAAAATATATATATTTTTTTTTTAATGATGTGAGTTACTTTTGTTCTGTCTCATTTTATGGATAACAATGAATAACAGGATGTGAATGATTCATTAAGAAAATGTGCTGTATATAGTTGCGGCTTTTCAATTTTTTATATGTCTTATCGATACATTATAATTTGCTTTCTTTTGTGCAGTTGAAATGAAAAGTAGATCGTTACATGTAATATTAGCCATTACAGGGGTTTATTCACTTAACCATTTAATTGTGTATTAATGTTGACATGATAAATGTGTGCAAGGTTGCCCATAGGCAGGGGCAAATGGCCTGTCCCAGGCCCCTGTAGGATCCCTGTGCTCTAAGCGATGGTATATAAAGAGCATGTGTGAGGTCAGGCACTGATGTTGGATAACATGGCCTGGCTAGCAATTGGCGTTTCAATTCATCCCAAAGTTATTCACTGGAGTTAAGGTCAGTGCTCTGTGCGGCCACTCCAGTTCCTACACACCAAGCTTGTCAAACCATATCTTTATGGATCTTGCTCTGTGCGCTGGGGCACAGTCATGCTGGAACAGGAAAGGACCTTCCCCAAGCAAAGCGCAACAAAGTTAGGAGCATACAATTGTTTCAAATGTCATTGTATGCCGTAGCATAAACATTACCATTCACGGAACTAAGAGGCCAACAACAAACCTTGAAAAATAGCCCCGACCACTATCCCTACTCCACCAAACTTTACAGCAGGCACTATGCATTCGTAACGCTCTCTAGGCATCCGCCAAACCAAGATTCATCCATCAGACTTCCAGATAGTGAAGATCACTCCAGAAAACATGTTTCCTCTGCTCCAGAGTCCAGTGGGGTTTGCTTTACCCCACTCCAGCTGACACTTGGCATTGTGCATAATCATATTTGGCTTGTAAGCAGCTGATCAGCCATGGAAACCTATTTCATGGAGCTCCCAATGCACAGTGCTTGCGCTGACGTTGCTTCCAGAGGCAATTTAGAACTCTTTAGTGAGTGATGCTAGAGAGGACAGGCAATTGACTCTGTATGGATGCATAGTCTACCACTTCATGGCTGCTGTTACTTGACAGGCCTCACACCCCGCCCATTTCCTCTTTAAATGGTGGTGTTTCCCATGATATCAGTATACACCAGTACACATATACACACGCTGCTGCTTCACTGACATATACACACTGCTGCTTCACTTACATGTATACACACTGCTGCTTCACTGACATATACACACTGCTGCTTCACTGACATATACACACTGCTGCTTCACTGACATATACACACTGCTGCTTCACTGACATATACACACTGCTGCTTCACTGACATATAGACACACTGCTGCTTCACTAACATATACACACACTACTGCTTCACTGACATATACACACCGCTGCTTCACTAACATATATACACACTGCTGCTTCACTGACATATACACACTGCTGCTTCACTGACATATACACACTGCTGCTTCACTGACATATAGACACACTGCTGCTTCACTGACATATACACACTGCTGCTTCACTAACATATATACACACTGCTGCTTCACTAACATATACACACACTACTGCTTCACTGACATATACACACCGCTGCTTCACTAACATATATACACAGTGCTGCTTCACTGACATATAGACACACTGCTGCTTCACTAACATATACACACACTACTGCTTCACTGACATATACACACCGCTGCTTCACTAACATATATACACAGTGCTGCTTCACTGACATATAGACACACTGCTGCTTCACTGACATATACACACTGCTGCTTCACTAACATATATACACACTGCTGCTTCACTAACATATATACACACTGCTGCTTCACTGACATATACAAACGCTGCTGCTTCACTGACATATACACACACTACTGCTTCACTACCATATACAAACACTGCTGCTTCACTGACATATACACACCGCTGCTTCACTAACATATATACACACTACTGCTTCACTGACATATACACACCGCTGCTTCACTAACATATATACACACTGCTGCTTCACTGACATATACACACTGCTGCTTCACTAACATATATACACACTGCTGCTTCACTGACATATACACACTGCTGCTTCACTAACATATATACACACTGCTGCTTCACTAACATATACACACACTGCTGCTTCACTGACATATACACACACTGCTGCTTCACTGACATATACACACACTACTGCTTCACTACCATATACAAACACTGCTGCTTCACTGACATATACACACACTGCTGCTTCACTAACATATACACACACTACTGCTTCACTAACATACACACCCTGCTGCTTCACTAACATATATACACACCGCTGCTTCACTAACATATACTCACTGCTGCTTCACTAACATATACACACTGCTGCTTCACTAACATATACACACTACTGCTTCACTAACATATATACACACTGCTGCTTCACTAACATATATACACACTGCTGCTTCACTAACATATATACACACTACTGCTTCACTGACATATACACACCGCTGCTTCACTAACATATATACACACTGCTGCTTCACTGACATATACACACCGCTGCTTCACTAACATATATACACACTGCTGCTTCACTGACATATACACACTGCTGCTTCACTAACATATATACACACTGCTGCTTCACTAACATATACACACACTGCTGCTTCACTGACATATACACACACTGCTGCTTCACTGACATATACACACACTACTGCTTCACTACCATATACAAACACTGCTGCTTCACTGACATATACACACACTGCTGCTTCACTAACATATACACACACTACTGCTTCACTAACATACACACCCTGCTGCTTCACTAACATATATACACACCGCTGCTTCACTAACATATACTCACTGCTGCTTCACTAACATATACACACTGCTGCTTCACTAACATATACACACTACTGCTTCACTAACATATACACACCCTGCTGCTTCACTAACATATATACACGCCGCTGCTTCACTAACATATACTCACTGCTGCTTCACTAACATATACACACTGCTGCTTCACTAACATATACACACTACTGCTTCACTAACATATACACACACTGCTGCTTCACTAACAAAAAAAGGCTGTGGCCGCGTGTGAGATGTTAGGTTGGGACCCAGCTCCTCCGACACACACACAGTACAATGCTTACACACACTAACATACTTACACATATAAAGATATGTACTTCCGCACACAGTAACATATTTCCACACACTAACATACTAACATACTTACACACACATACTAACATATACACATACAGTAGCATAGCTACACACAGTATTATACCTACATATCCACAATAACATAGTTACACGCACATACTTACACTAACATACACATATACCAACATACACACATAAATACAGCTGCACACAGTGACAGGTAAGTGGGCTCAGTACTGTTACTGTATTAGGGGACACGGATGAGTACTTAGTACGGTTACTGTATTAGGGGACACGTATGAGTACTCAATACTGTTACTGTATTAGAGGACACGGATGAATACTCAGTACGGTTACTGTATTAGGGTAAATTGATGAGTACCGAGTACTGTTACTGTATTAGGGGACATTGATGAGTACCGAGTACTGTTACTGTATTAGGGGACACGGATGAGTACTCAGTACTGTTACTGTATTAGGGTACATGGATGAGTACTCGGTACTGTTACTGTATCAGGGGACACGGATGAGTACTCAGTACTGTTACTGTATTAGGGTACATGGATGAGTACTCAGTACGCTGACTGTATTAGGGTAAATTGATGAGTACCCAGTACTGTTACTGTATCAGGGGACACGGATGAGTACCGAGTACTGTTACTGTATTAGGGGACATGGATGAGTACTCGGTACTGTTACTGTATCAGGGGACACGGATGAATACTCAGTACTGTTACTGTATTAGGGTACATGGATGAGTACTCAGTACGCTGACTGTATTAGGGTAAATTGATGAGTACCCAGTACTGTTACTGTATCAGGGGACACGGATGAGTACCGAGTACTGTTACTGTATTAGGGGACATGGATGAGTACTCAGTACTGTTACTGTATCAGGGGACACGGATGAGTACTCAGTACTGTTACTGTATCAGGGGACATGGATGAGTACTCAGCACTGTGCAGCCCCCCGTAACCCACAGGGGCTGGGCGGGTCTCCGGGCTCCTCCCCCTCCCCGCACACTGACTCTCCGTCTCCGGGCTGAGGCTGGAATCACTTCTCCGCTCTCCCCCTCTCCCTGCGGCCGGGGCTTGGTGCGGTACGCGGCGCGGCAGCTTCTCCACGATTGAACGGCATTCGGCTCCCGGGGCTGCAAGATGGCGAAAGGCAGCGTGTCTGCGGTACTTGCTCTGGCTTTACTGGCTGTGACCTGCAGAGGTGAGCGGCAGCCTACACAACGGCCTACACGCTTACAGTAACGCTGTGCGCACCGGGCATCCCGCTTAACGGAGCCATGCATATATAATATGTGTGTATATACATATATAAAAATATATATAATGCGCTAATGGGGCATCAGCAGTAAGTTTAGTTCATCTGCTTTTGTACTTTGGTTATTCAGACGTATCTCGGGCTATTAACCAGTTTATTGAAATTGCATTATGATGTCATTAAGAATCTGGAATCAGCAAATTTCCTAAATTTTAAGCAAAATGCCCCTTGTGCTTTGGCTGAATTCTCTAGTGCCCTGTCTGTCTGGGACAGTAAGGGTTAATGGCTGGCAGGTTGTATGCTTTTGGCTTCCCAGGCAGCCAGATCTTCCCAGATGTTCTCCAAACCCACCCCTGACACATCTAACCAGATGGCTTTGGCAACAGATGGCTGTACTGGGTCCTTTATATGAAGGGTAACCCTGTTCCCTTGGCTGTGGGGATGGCTGTTTGGCTACATTAGGACCGGTTGTTTCTCAGCAGCATTAATTCAGTTTTTCAGTATGATGATGTCTGTGAATCTGCTTCAAAAACCACAATGGTCTCCAAATCCAAAACAAACCTGACCTCCTACTGTATTGTCGTGGAGGTGGCATTCATTAAATTCCAAAATGTACGATCTCTAATGAGAATCAAAATTACATGTGTGACCATAGCATGTTCATGTATGTTACTCTCACGACGATCAGAAGGACACAACCCTGGAGACTTATTTGTTGAGGACACTCAAAGGGATCCCAGACGTAACATCCAAGAAGAGTGTGCATGATCTTTATGTCTTCCTTGTCTCATTTTATATTTCCCAAAAGTGGATGCTTCAGACAGCTGGAACCCTTAATATTCCAGTAGGGACATGTCTTGTAGTCATCAAACTATGGAACGTTGGGCAGATGAGGACTTCTTCATACAGATTAGACTCTTGGCCAGAACTTGACTCTGTTGGTATTAAGGTGTTATGTCACGACCCATGCTTAAGCATCCAGCACCTGTCATATTATGTAACATCCATTAAACATTCCAGTTTTGTGCCGTTGGGGCAGTGCTGTGGTGTATACTGTTGCTTCATGAATAATACAAAGTTGTACTCTAATGAAAAGCTATGTGACATGCATTTCATGAATCATTTCAAAGGAGAACTTTTAGAGCAGTAGGACACGATCTATGACTAGAGGATCAGGGGCTTAGATGATTTGTAAGGAAGCTTTACTTTACTAGGTCGGCAGTAGATAGGTGGAACAGACTCCCAGTAGAGGCTAATACAGTAACAGAGTTGAAACATGAATGGGATAGGCATATGGTTCTCCTGAATCTAAGAGGAGGCCAACAACTGAGTCTTTAAATCAGGAAAAATGGGCAGAGTGATTGGGCTGAATGAGTCGTATCTGCCGGCACATTCTATGTTTCTATGACCTGTGATGGAAGTTTCTGTAATGATAAGGATATCGTCCTCCCATGGAAATTATTAGCGCTGGCTGTTTAAACTTTCAAACAAGTTCCGTGCTTTTTTTGTGTTCAGGAATTCTGCGGCATCAACATTTGGCGTGTTTTTTTTTGTTTTTCTCGAATAGAAATAGCTAATCCTTTTCATTTTGTTGAATAGCTTTGGGATTACAGAAGGACTGCATCAAACCATTTATGTTCTGATGTGGACTGATGTGGTTGATGTAGAGCTGGGTTGGAGGAATTATGTTATTAAGATCAGATCTCAGCGTGGGGCGCTTATTGTATTAATGCACCCTGATCCTTACACGTGTTCCAGAAGAAACATATACCGGTATAGTTCTAGAATCCCATATAGATTAGAAGCCATAGACGTGCTATTCTTACCTATAGCACTACACATTGATGGGCCTATTATTATAATCATAAAAATGCTAAATAAACAAAAAAGGGTGCTGATATAGTTTATTTTTTCTCATTCAATGCAAATATTTTAAACATTTGTTCATCATCATAATAATAATTAATAATTATTATTATATGTCTCGTTTAATATTATTTACTTTTGACTTCGTATTTTTTTTAATTAGTGAGGTTTTATATATAGCCGTAGAATTTGACAGCCGATAAGAACTGATAGGCCCACCTAGTCTGCCTGTTTTAAAGACTCAAACCAGGTCCTTGGTCTCGTCTCCTGCTGTTTTTTATTTAGATTATGACTGAGGTGTGAGTTATTGTATAGAATATCTGATTTTCTGGCCGTCTCGGCATTGTATATGGTAAGAGTTTCCTTTTGTTGTTATAAACTGTCTCACTTTGTGCCAATTATGTACCAGAATTGAGGGTGTTTATATTATTATTATTATTTGTGTTATATAGCGCCATTAAATAACATAGCGCTGTACAATGGGTAGACGGGATATAACAAGTAGTATGTAACATAACAATTTGCGGAGGACCCTGCTCTAATGAGTTTACAATCTAGAGTTTATTCCAACATCTTCTTACCTCTTTGTGTCTGGAAGATCCTCATTAATATTCTGTCTCTCAGAGGATCCTTGGGCCAAATATTTCACTTCACACGGACAATCTAAATTAACCATGGGTTTCTTATTCACTCTTAGTGTGAATTCTTAATTCACAATCTCTGTATTTTGCTGTCGCTGTCCCTGTATTACTGTATATTCGTATAAGCAATCCCAGACTCAAATGTGTAAAGTAACTGGGGAATAAACCTACCTAATCTCAGGAGCTTACATTCTAATGAAATTCTGTTATCAAAGCATCTTCTTTACCAAACTGTCGTATTTCCTTTCCATGGCCAACACTGATCAAACCCTGCTGAGATTAAATTTTGAATTAAATGCAGAGCGCAGGTACAAGGGGTCCATCAGTATATTAAAAAAAAAATAGCAATTTTGGTGCAGTGTGTTCAATATGGTGCAGTGGGCAGAACATTCCAAGTATCCACCGTGATTGTGCCACATTTAGTGCTTTACTATAAAATCGCTCTCCGTTCTTTCCACATAGAAGACGGTTCGGATACATGGCGTGTCTGCACGTGGCTTAGTTTACATCTCTTATCTCCTCGTGCCCGATAATACATTCTTATCTACAGTCACCGAGGATCGCAAACAAAAAGCTTTGGTTTTAGAATTTCGAATCGTTCGAATGACTCAAGTGTTGCATCCCAACCTTCTCCTGATTTCTGCTTCTAAAACAGGTAACACATGGTTACAAATGTAGCGGCTAATCAGGAAGAGGTCACTGGCCTGTCCATATTGCCCATGTTACACTCATGTAATCAAAGCACATGTTTGACTCCTGTAAAGCAGTATTATTGTATGTAGTGATAATAGCTCACAGTTTTCTAAGACCATGTTGAAGGGACGCTCTAATGTCCCATAGAGCCCCACTAACGGGCTTTGGCACATAGATACTTTTGGCAGAATACATCTACTACAAGCCTAAGAGCTAGGGGTGGTTAAAGAGGCAAATGCATAGGGGGATTTTGCTGAAACCTTCCGGGGGACACTCAGATGTTTTTCTGCTTTGTAGCTCACAGTACCCAATGCCCCATACACTTCACTACAAGTTCCCTTGCACCCGCCAGCCAAAATAAAAAGCAGGCAAAGGGTCCGGGTGCATTCTGTGTACTTATCAGCAACATTCAGTGTAGTGAATGGTGTGATCCAACACAGGAGAGCACTCAGGGGGCAGAAACACATTGGCCTGCAACATGCCTAATCTCAATTCCAATGGATCAAGTTTTCCTATTCAAAGGAGCTTGATTTTAGCCAAAACTTTATGAAAGTCAAAAGATGCAAAAGCGCGATCCTGTGTTTAAATTAATCACCCCTTATGTTTTGTTACTTTTCCTCTAAGGTAATGTTTGACAGTTGTTGTAACATTGGGGTGAGGAGAAAGAGATGTGATTAGGTATACTAGTTGCGTGAGGTCATGGTAAAGAATTTAATGTCTCAAATTGGGGCTAAAAGACCCCAAAAATAATTGTGGACTTGATGTTGACTTAATTTAGCGTGATATGGTGATAGCGAGCAGGCAATATTTAGATTATTCACGCCTTACATTATGTGAATTATCCCCATAGTTATTGTTGTATATGCTTGGAATTAATTTTCCATACATTGGTAGAATACAAAATGAACCTCGTATGTACTTTCCCCTTACTGGGTAAAATATTAAATTCGTGTTTTTAAACATATTTAGGCTAAGGCCATGGGGCGGCACCATCACGTGTGTTGTGACCTTCATGGCTTCCTCCTTTTTTATAAGGCTGGTGTATTAGGGTTCCAGCATCCCTATATTACTTTTACTGGGTCCTTGATTTGCCCCATCAGTCAGGGAGTCATGTCTTCTAAACATGACTGACATGAACCTTTTAGCAGTTAGTGTAATTCATATTAAATAGTTGTGGTTTTCTAAACAATATTTCTGCTGACATGAACCTTTTAGCAGTTAGTGTAATTCATATTAAATAGTTGTGGTTTTCCTTTTCCATGTACATGCTAGATGTCCATGTTAGATCTTCAATGAGCTGCTCTAAGTAAGGTTCAGGTTGTAGGAGCTTCAGCTGTCTCTGTTTTGTGACAAATCCTTCAAAAGTTTAGTTGAAGCTTGAACTCCTCATGGCCTGTGTAGTATACTAGAAAAAGCTATCACTTCCAAATTGGCTGCTGAATTCACCAGTACGGCTCTTCCGTCAGCCTTTGTTGTGATACACTTCCTATTTCACGGCTTGCAACATCAAGAGATAGCTCTGTGTTTATTTAGACGTCACTTGATGTTGTGGTTCAGTCTATTGAGTGAGTGTACGTCTCACCAGTCTTATCTTAATATATCTCTGGCAGTACATAGGATTAAGATTCCATATTCCCAGGAACAGACGTATTATTCAAGGGAAGGCAAGATGTTATTCAGTATGAGCCCAAACATCCGTTCTTTAACCACTTTATGCTCTCAGATATATTTTTAATCGCTGCATGTGCTATATGGGTAGTATCTACAATCCATACTCCTGGGTTTAACCCGGGTTCTACCCACTTATTGGAGTTCCAAATACACATGATAATGGAAAGCAAACCCGTTTTTGTTCAATGAGGGGGTGTTTTGTTTGGGTGCTGTCATATAGAAAAACGTCTGAACGTGATATAGAAGTGTAATGTTCTGTTTAGTGTTTAAAGCCGAACTATCACTGTCACACTTAAATGGATTTGTTTCTTAAAACTACCTAAATCTTGTGCTGTTTGGCAGAAGTTTACGTGATATGTGTTTGTTTGACACAACATATCTAAAATCCCATCCCCTCGCCCCACGCTAGGTGCCTAGGCCAATCGACTACAATCGAAGAGGTAAAACTGGAACTGGCATCGTTTCTGGGGACAATAATTTAATTTAAATCTCATTATTAATCTGTTCTTGTTTAGAAATTATTTGTCATTTTGTGATATTTTGATCTACCAAAAGTCAAAATTTTTTATCCCATTTTATGCCTGGCAGCCCTTAAGGGCTCTTCCAACTCACACGAGTGTGCCTTGCAAGACTTACATGCAGTCTCTTCTTGAATGTTACTAAATATTGATTGTAAATCTTCTTGAATGTTACTAAATATTCCAATTTCATGCTGTAGCATGTAAATGCATGTGAGGCTGGAGTTATGTAAGCTAGGTTAACCCTTTTACTCCCCAAGCATTGCTTATAGTGAGTGCAACACTTAATCCTCCAAGCACTGCTCTGCTATAACAGGGAGGTCACATAATGTCACTGTTATCTGCATCATGAAAAGTGTAGAGGAGTGTAGACCATTTAAACAGGACTCATTCAGAACAGGTTTAACCAAAAAGGGTCTGGACAATAATGCAATTCTTTACCTCTTTGAGCTGCCCATAGCTTTGGTGAGAGCTATTAGGATCCTGGTTTGGCAGGCTTCATGGGGAAAAAACTCCCAAGTTTTCATATTGTAGTAGTATTATTATATTTTAATTTGGAATAATCAAACTACAGTAGACCATAGAACAAAGCTAGAACATTTAAAGTGGTTTTATATACACTACATGATCATCACACCTATATGAACTTGTTGGCCATCCCATTGCAAAACCATTGGCGTTAATATGGGGTTGGCCCCCGTTTGCGGCTATAACAGCCTCCACTCTTCTGAGAAGGCTTCCCACAGGATTTTAGAGTATTTCTAAGGGAAGTTTACCCATTCACAGAGTAGAGCATTTGTGAGGTCAGGCACTGATGTTGGACGAGAAGGCCTAGCTCACAATCTGTTTCAGTTCATCCCAAAGGCCTTCAATGAGGTTGAGGTCAGGGCTCTGTGCGGCCAGTCAAGCTTCTTCATACCAAACTTACCCAACCATATCTTACCAACCATATCATAAGGACCTTGCTTTGTGCACTGGGGCACATTCATAGTGGAACAGGAAAGGGCCCCAAACTGGTGCCACAAGGTTGGAAGCATACAATTGTCTAAAATTTATTTGTATGCTGCACCATTAACATTACCCTTTACTGAAATTAAGGGGCCAAACCCTGAAAAACAGCCCCAGACCATTATCACTCCTCCACCAAACTTTACAGTAGGCACTATGCATTCCAGTAGGTAGCTTTCTCCAGACATCCACCAAACCCAGGTTCATCCATCGGACTAACAGATAGTGAAGTGCGATTCATCAATTCAGAGAACTCGTTTCCACTTTTCCAGCATTCGGTGGCGGTGTGCTTAACACCACTCAAGCTGACGCTTGGTATCTTGCATAGTGATCTTTGTGTATGCATCTACCCTGCCATGAAAACCCATTTCATGAAGCTTCCGCTGTGCTGATGTTGCTTTCAGAAGCAGTTTGGAAATCTGTAGTGAGTAATGCTTCAGAGGTTATTTGCTTCAGCACTAGACAGCCCCTCTTAGTGAGTGTGTGAGGCTTCAACACTAGACAGCCCCCCTAAGTGAGTGTGTGAGGCTTTAGCACTAGACAGCCCCTCTTAGGTCAACCGCTTTCTAACTCCTAGACACTTTCACTTCACTATAATCCGACTCACAGTGGATAGGGGCAGAAATTTCACAAACTGACTTGTGGCATCCTATGGCACGTTTAAAGTCACAGAGCTCTTCAGTACGACCCATTCTACTGCCAACGTTTGTCTATAGAGATGGCTGTCTATGTGCTTGATTTTATACACCCGTTACCAATTGATTTGGGCGAAACATCTAAACTCAATAAGTAGAAGTGTCTACATACTTTTGGTCATATCGTGTATATGGCATTTGTTAGCATGGTGATAAACCCCTTTTTAAATTGTTTGTTTATTAAGTATACAACATCTGATACAGATCAATAAATTAATGTAGCTGTTCCAGTGTAGATTAAAATCGTATAATCAGACAGTCACCGGATACCCAAGGCCTTTTCTTTTGCTGTTTCCGAGCTAGTATCTATATGTGGTGAGCATGCCACGTGCATTGTTATACCGCAACGCTTTCTTTTGTACAGATACTTGTGTGGATTGAGTTGCGTGAGACATACAGATACAATGTGACACCTTGAAAAGTGATACGTGATTAGATCAGAATATGAGTGTTACACCAGCCATGGGGTATCGCAAACAAGTATCCAGTATACAAAGATACAGGATTTTACATAGAGACTATGTAACAAAGCAGTGGACAGAGAGGAACAACCACAACCTAAATGGTAATTAACAGTAGACAACTATATATGTATTTTTAACACTTCTGTAAAAAAATAAGTAAAAGTAAAAAGTTTAGTAAAAAGTAAAAAAATAAATTTAACCAACAGTTTTGCCAAACTACGGCAAATATGTTTGCCAGGATTGATATTGATTTACCTTTTGATGTGTATCATCAGTCATTTAGTACGTCACCAAAAATTAAAAAAATAAACACATTTTTTTTAAAACTTTGATTTTGTAGAAAGCAAAGGTTTTTTATATTTCTGATAGGAGGGCTGTGGAATGTTGGAGCTTATTTTTATGTTTTATACAATATTTTCTCACAATTTATTTTTTATTATTATTAGCTTTTTAAGTCTTTTGGAATAGAGATTCCCTTTGGGGTCTTTTTAGACCTTATAAATGTAAGCAGGTTGTACCCATGCTATTTCATTATTCTTTTTTGGAATTAAAGAAGAAACTTTTTTCCCCCTCTTCTTTCTCACTCCATCTCCTTCTGTACTATTCACATGGTTATCAGGCCAGCATGGTTCTATAGCATTGCGTTTCTGATCACAATGTATACAAACGGCCCCAGAGGTGTGATCCAAGATCCCAGCATGATCTGGACTGACTTTCCTGGCTTTCTAGTCGTCGGCTCATTCCTTCTATTGGCTTCTGCCGTCAAAACCGCATGATCGGGGACTCAAAAGGCGCTGTTACACTAGCTGTTGGCCTCCTGACAGGGAAGGCTTAGCAAAAACTGCTAAATGTACTATGCCATCCTAGTTTTAACATTATCCCCACAGAAGCTGAGGTCGGTGTCTCAGTGGCCGAAACCAGCATTATCTGATCAATTTCTCTAATCTACTCAATCACCCATACAATCTACAACAATCGGCAAATTAACATCTACGGTGTTAAAGATATCATATAG
Source organism: Spea bombifrons (assembly GCF_027358695.1). Taxonomy (NCBI): domain Eukaryota; kingdom Metazoa; phylum Chordata; class Amphibia; order Anura; family Pelobatidae; genus Spea; species Spea bombifrons. The sequence continues at coordinate 30,546,748 of NC_071094.1, forward strand.
TCATACTTTTTGTGATCGAAGGACGTTAATGAGAACCTGTCATAGTTTTTTATTACCAGCATTACATAAGAATGAGCCTTAAAAGATTTGTTTTTATAACTATGTGTCTTTCGGTAGACCGTAGAGTCTTAATAGTGGGAAAGTCTGCGTAGGAAAGGGCTTTATTAGGTATGCAGGACTTCATTAGCATTGCCATAAAGAATCAGCTTGGTGTGGTGTTTGAGCAGGATAGTCACATGATGGACAACAATGGCCGCCTCCAGATAAAGGAAGTTTATTTAAACAAAATGAGATAACACCAGGCTAATACTAATGAATGACTACAATATTGTATACCGCACTGTATTTTATCCTGAAGGAAGTTTTTTTTCCCATTTAACTCTTAAGATAAAACCCTAACTGAATTCTGCTTTACATCTCCTGTGTGTAGGGGTTGGACAGTCCCTATCTATATTGGAGAGGTCAGATATCGGTACAGCTGCTTCTGTTCTGTGTGAATCATTTCATTGTTTGCGGTGTAGGTTCCTTGATATGTCAGAATTATTTTTACAGAAGCATTTGGCCCAGTCTGCAGCAGGCTAGGCAGAGGATAGGCCCTGGAAGCAGCTGCTCATCCCGACCTTCGCCTCTAAAAAATGCTTCTTAAAGATGACATGGAGGTGAAGAGAGCGTGAATTGAAAACAAATACTAGCGCCGGTGATACAAAGAAGCACTAGAGGAGAAAACAGATATTAACCTTTCTGTTTAGCTCTTAGCAACCAGAACTAAAAGACATAATAAAATCTATGTTTCTGTCACAGTCCATTACGATAAAACGCAGAGGAGGGCACCCTACAGAAAATCTCATCCAGATCTCTCTTCTAAAAGCTCAAGAAAGAGATGATATACTGAGTGGGATCAGGGTCTCGGTTTGATATTTCCCCTAATGAATATTCTTATTGGAATAAGAAAGTTATTCTTAGTTCTGGATAATAATAATACATTAATAAAAATACATCAATAATAAGTGAAAAAAGCATTACTTGGCTCCTGGAATTTGTCCAGCCTTTTATAATCATGTGAAAAGGAAAGCACACCCTCTTTGAAGTCTAGGATTTTTACATATCAGGACATAATAGCAATCATCTGTTCCTTAGCATGTCTAAAATGAAATGGGTAAATACAACCTCAGATGAACAACACATGACATATGACACTGTGTCACGATTTATACAACAAAAATAAAACAAAATGGAGAAGCCATGTGAAAAAAAAAAACTAAGTACACCTCATGATTCAATAGCTTGTAGCTATTGCTAAATACTAAATAGCTAAATACCTTTAGCAGCAATAAATTGAAGTAATCGATTTCTGTATGTCTCTCACATCATTGCGGAGGAATCATCTTTACAGCCTTGCTTCAGAGCACTTCAATGGAGTCTTTTCCACACCACTGTAAATATATAAATATATTTAGCACATTTGATCCATGCACTCCAGTGGACAGGGGCTAATTATACTGGTACAGTCACAGCAAAAATAATATAAAAAATGGAGAAAGAAGCATTCAGAGTGCTTGAATATAATGAAAATTGGTTTCTTATAAAAAAAAAAAACAGGATTTTTTTCAAGATAATTTGATAATCAACACTAATTTTCATCAAGTCTTCTGAGTGTTTGTTTCTCCGTTTGTTATATAATATATATTTTTTGTGCTATTTTTATTGACCTTTTAATGGCTTTTAACCAGAAACCTGAAAATAAATAAGTTTTTTTTTAAAAACCATTCTTTTCTACTCCTGGTATCCTTTTTAATGTTTTAAACACGCAAGTTTATATCCTTGGTGGGGATCATTCCACCTACGCCAGAAGGTGTGAGCAATCCATTTATTGCTCGCCATATTGTGAGTATATAGTGAACTGTTTTTATTTGTTTTATTCATTTTATATATATACAGAAAGCACTATGCCAATTTCTGTTTAACTTTTTATGTGCACCTTATCCTGAGAACCAAAAAAAAAAGAACTACACAGGACTGCTGCTAAAGATATCCCCAGGCGAGGATTGTATCGTCCATGCAAGTTTTGTGGGACTAATTGCTTAAGTCCCCAAAAAATGTGAGTACCCATTCCCTAACTCTTTACCACACGGTGCCAGCCACATATTATATTACTGTGACTTTCTTCTCCTCTATGCGCAACCACTATCTTCTGTGACCTCTAATATATATTTTAGACTTGCACATTCGGATTTGTAGGACTTGCAAATGGAATTTTGGCCAATTCAGCAATTCGTAGGAAGCCACGAAAACGAGGCCAGACCCTCCACAAAGCAGACCCTTTCATTCGCTCTCACACTCTCATTCACTTTAAATGAGAGCATCTTCTTGTTCTTCATCTTCTCCTCTCTCCTTTATCTTTCATCTTCATCCGCATCTCCGCGGACATAACCCGGTGTGCCTTCATTCCCAAAATTAAAAATCCCAACCACCTTTCCCCCGATTTTCGTCTGAAACGAATGGGCAGGGAATGTCATTCGTTCCTCTAAAATGAATGGGTCAAAAACGAACCGAGAAATGGGTTTTATATCTATAATATGTATGCGTGCGCGTGTGTGCTGAATAAGATTCTCTATGTATCTCACATTTTATTTTTGATATGTATCGCAGTGAGGATTTTTGCCCTCTGTTCCTCTAATTGAGTTTGTAGCTTGTGGAATATTATGCTCATATTTCTTCCAGGTAGAACCAATATGTCAAGGCAGGCTACAGCTACCAGATAATTAGGTTTCACATCAATGCATTCTCTTCTGAGTACGTATGGAGAAAAACTGAAGGACTTCAAGAGGCATTTTTATAAATATGCATAATTGTATTAACATTCTCAAAGTGGCAATTTTAATGTCCCCGACAGTCATACTATTGAAGAACGCATATCAAAGTACTCTGTGTGTAAAAATGAAAGCACCCAGTCAGTGGCAGGGAAACACCACTTTTTCCATGCATATGCGCAGGGGTCTTAATAGACCACCGTCTGCTGGAGCACACCACAGTTGAGTACATTAAAAAAGGAGGTAAGGTAATGAGGATGAGTAATTATCAGAATCTGAGAACATGACGCTTAGATGGCTGCTCCCGTGGAATGCATATAAGATATGTTTCTATTCTGTGTGCATTGCCGATGGAAGCCTCTGAACACAATTACATTTACTGTGACAAGCTTTAAAATACAGGATTTGGGATAAATGACAGATTTGGTTTAATGAATAAACCCAATCAGTAATGGGGTTTGTGATTGTACCCAGTGTCCCTGTCACATTTAAGTCTCTGATACAGTATTGGAAAATACTGGAATTAACATTCTGCTAACTGGAATGTGATGGAGTAAATAACTGTGCTGGATATAAGTATGTCTATTTTTTTATTGTTTTCACTGCATAAAACATCATCATTTACAAAAATGTTGGTTTTTTTTTGGTATTGAGTGATTTTTGGTTTGTATATTTTGCCGGTGTGATTATGGCAGCAGCTACAGCACAGGCTTGGTATTAAAACTGATCTGTCATTATCCCCAAATCTTACACGTTACAGTTCTGTAAAATATATATAGTCTAAGTATGAATTTTTTGGGGACACCCTTTTTATACCGTATTTGCTCGATTATAAGACGACCCTGATTATAAGACGACCCCCCAAAATCTGAATATTAATTTAAGAAAAAAAGAAAATGCCTGATTATAAGACGACCCTATAGGAAAAAAAAGTTTTACTAGTAAATATTAATTCATGTAAACTATTTTTTCATATTTAATAAAAGCTATGATTTAGAAAAATATTTTTTTTGTTTCATGTCCTTTAATTTGCCAATCTGCCCCCCAGTTATGCACATCTGCCCCCAGAAATGCCTTATACCCCCTATATGCCACTCTGCCTCCCTGATATGCTTTTTACCCTCCTATATGCCACTCTGCCCATGATATGCCTTTTAACCCCCTATATGCCACTCTGGGGGGTTAAAAGGCATATCATGGGACAGACTGGCATATAGGGGGTATAAGGCATTTCTAGAGGCAGAGTGGCATATAGGGGGACACTTACACACCCAGACACTAATTTACCCACTTACATACCAAGACACTTACATACCCACTGTGACACACATACCCAGACACTGATATACCCACTCAGACACAATTCCAAACCAAGACACGCACTCAAGCAACTAAAGCACTTCACTCACCGCGATGGCTCAGCAGGCGCTTAGTATACTGCGGCTCCCACGGCATTACAGCATGACGCGCTGTGACCCCGCCTCCTCCAGAGAATTAAAGCGGTAAATCTACCGGATCCGCCTTTGACTTTGTGACGGCACAGTGCCGCCCGGGTCCAACGGGGTCTTGCTTCTGGAGTGCCGTGCCAAGATCAATGATTTCTCTCAACCGGCTCTGCTCCCCGGCAGTGGGCCGGCTATCGCGGCGCGGAGGAGGCGTCCCCCCCCCCTGTGCTGAGAGCACACTATGCAGATAAAAGGTACGCTGCTGCCCAGCGCTTTCACGCTTGCTGATAGACGCCTGGTAGCCGCTGAGGTTACCAGATCGGAGGATCCAGATTCCCTGCAGCGCTGCAGGGAATCTGGATCTTAGTCTCATAGTCAGACCTCTGTTTGAGGTCTGATTAGAAGACGACCCCGATTACAAGACGAGGGGTATTTTTCAGAGCATTTGCTCTGAAAAAAACCTCGTCTTATAATCGAGCAAATACGGTAATTATTAAAGCAGTGACAAGAAATGTAGGAGGAGGGCAGCTAGGGCACCAGGGCTGCATCTTCTAGGTCAGGCAACTAATTTTATTTTGAAGGATACATATTAAGGTACTCACAGAGCACTTTGATATGCATTTGTATTTAATGAGGCTGTGTGAGACGTTACATTTTATCACTTTGTGTTTGGTTTCTGTGAAAATGATGCACTTCAAAACTGCAGTCACCAATGCGCTAGTGCCAACTGTTTAATGCTTTTGGTTTGGAACCTGTGTAAGGTTTTTCTAAAGTAATTTTTTTTTTTTTTTTTTACATTTTCTGGAAGTGTTATCTTTTTATGTTTCTTTTTACGTTTTTTTGTACCGCACTGAGATTAGGGCTGTGGGTTGTTTGATGGGAACTCAGCTGTAATCTGTAATCAAATAGGGTTATACAGCCTGCCCTTCTGTTTGGGTACTCAGATGCTCTCAGTGTAACAGTGCTTTTGGGTGGTCTGAGGACCACTACAATTTTTTCTTTTTTCATGAAACAAATGGTTTTTTGATGTTTGCATACTCTCAGGACACCTTACCTGAAGAGCCATCCAGCTTCTGGGCGCTGCAAGGTGGCCACATGGGAGCTGCAGTGGAGGTCTGTAGTTGGACCTCCATTGACTTTACAGCCCCCTGGGACAGTCAGGCGAAATCAGGGGATCTCCCAACTAGTCCATGATCCTCAGTTCCTGCAATAGCAGCACAGTGGGACAGTGCCCAAAAATTGGGACTATCCCATGAAGACCAGTTGGTATGTACTTGTTTATATTGGTATTTATTTCTCCCCTCATCTCTGCTGTATATTATCAGAGGATCTATACAGGAATACGCTCTATTAAAAAAAAAATAACCTATTGTGCAGGAGCGTTTCCCCCGCTGCATGTATTACCTGGTTACTTTTACATTAAATCAGCTTGTTATAGAGGTACAGGATTCTATAATAACATTCTCTGTAAGCTTCCATTTGTCACACTGTTAATATGTCCGTGTAAGCAATGGGATCATTATTTGTAATACATGTTCTCTGGGCCATACTATGTACAGCATCAGCCACTGAGACTTAAATTAGATTAATGCTCGTTTTACATATGTAGCTGTATTCCAGGGAAAAGAGTCAGGCATTCAGGACATCCATCTGGGTATTGTTATGTTTGTTCGTGCAAAGGACCAGAGTGGATTATGAGGAAAAAAACATCTCTGTAATATTCTATTCATTGTGTTGGATGCAGAACTGCAGATCACACTTTATTTCAATGTTTGTGATCTACATGGATGCAGAATCTTCTTAAAGGAGCAGTATAGCTTTGCCAGCAAACAAACCAATAATCTATTTACCAACCTATAACCGATTTGGCTTAAAATGTGATATTGCAGTAGGATGGAGGGTAATAAAATAAGCATTTGCGTAGACTATACCCTACTAGCTTCAGGTCAGAAGTAAACCTTCCTCCATCCCTGAACTGTGTCCGGTTTAAATAACTCAATAAAAGTGAACCCTGCCTACCTTTTTGGGTACCAGAAGGGTGCGTAGTGAAAGTCACAGTCTATAGGGGAGAAAAGACTTTGCAGTGGCTATTAATTCAGTTCCTCCTTTGCTGAAGGCAGCGCATGAGAATTTAATGATGAGGAAGACATATTCTAGATGATCAAGGGCTGCTGTGTTTCCACTGCAGCGGGTGCTACACCCGTGCGTCCGACGGAATTTCTCCTTGCTGGGCTGTCCTGCTTAGTAAGCGTTATGTTAATATCATACGTTACCTCCTGGCTGCTCCGGACTTCAGTCTCCTATGGTGTAAACGACATACAGCAGCCATCCAGTGCTTTTATTACACAGCCCCGATCATTCTTATCCATTTGAAAAGAATCTCCATTTGTATTTTGGTTGGCTATTTGTAATTTTAAGACAAACACATTCAATTTGTAGAATAAGTATGTAGAAACCGCAAAGATGCAATAAATATGTGAGCAAAAAAGTACTATAATGGCTGCCGGGTTTATGTTAAGTCAAGGTTATTACACACCGTCCAAATCCACATAATATTGCAATTATGTTTTGGGTTTTACTGCATTTTTGTAGCCATTCAGATTCTACTCCATATTTTTATTTGGGAGGAGGGGGGTGCCTACCTTTAACATAAACAATAGATTTTGTTATATAAATGCCTAGTAAATTTCCAGGGTAGGGTACCCGGAGCTGTCCCTTTTTCTGGGGTCAGGGCTAGCTAAGCATAGTTGCAGGGCTAGCCACACACAGTCTTTAGTAGGTTTGAAGTGGGGGGGTCAGAGAGTGAGTGCTGCCAAACGCTAATTCCCTTCCAGGAGAAAGACACAACTGACCCGGAGACCCAGGGAACCACAGCTTCACACGGAGACTCTCGGGCGACCCCAGAGAGTTCACAGGAATGGTTATTTGCAAACAAAGGAACCCAAAACATAGGGTAAAATGGGGACGACACATGAAAAAACCAAATATTTTCCTTTTGAGAATCTAGAAAAGTGCAGTATTTAGTAATATAGTTTGGTACATTTGGTTACACTACGCTGAGCTGACTGTTTGTGACAAGGCTTACGAACGCCTGCTTCCTCTACGCGCTTATTCACATTGTACGGGTGATTAAGACGAAGTCATTTGTTTGTCTGTTGTCTGTTTGTCTATTTGTTTACCATAGGCTGTACCAAATCGGTGTTCTTGTGTTTGCCTAGTAGATTGGGCTACAATTACACAACTAGAACACAAATGATTAATAGGCAACTGTCTTGATGTTAGAAGCTGGAAAAATGGGCAAGCGTAAGGATCTGACAGACTTTGACTTTGAACTGCAGCTCTTGTGGAGTGTTCCCGGTCTGCAGTGGTCAGTATCAAAAGTGGTGAACCAGCGACAGGGTCATGGGCGGCCAAGGCTCATTGATGCTGGCTGGCCCATGTTGTCAAAAAATCATATATGTAAGACATCATTTTTACAATCGTTTTACAGGTGTATAAATTATACACCGCTAGTGTACCAAAAATATATTTAACTTGCAATGATTTGGAAACCCTCCTTTATGCCTATATGATTTTCATTAATTTCATGTTTAGGTCCAAGTGGAAGTCATATTTCAGTGTGATTTTATTATGCGTGGGAACTGTGTTTTAATAGACCATCCAATTGTCGTATATTTTGTTTCAGTTTATGGGGACAGTGACGACTTTAACTTGGAAGATGCTTTCAGCAATGGTCCTACAGAGAAGCGTGAGTATTGGAATCATAGAAAGGATATCTGTGTTAAGGAGAGAATAAGATCTGTTTGTAGCATTGTTATTACTTGTGCTGAGAGGGGTTAAGGTGGTCTCATAGAGTTGAATGTAATTGATGCTGGCTCCATCAGGAATGATTCACAAAGAAAGCACATTGCGCTGGATGATAACCCAATACGCGTTATGGCAATTTACAGGTGTTAAACACAACATATAGACATTTTTACATGATCTGTTGATTAATGTATTTAGATGTCTAACTTTCAATTTGGATGAAGTTTTTTTTTTCCCTAAAAAAAAGGGAAATGGTGTTTTGTTTGCCATTCCTGGCTAGTGAAAGGAAATTGATTTAGCACATTGTTAACGGAGCACCACTCCAGCATGTACCTGTTCCGTATTGACAGTGTGAATCCTGCAGTTATTTCCGCCTCTGTAATATATACTTCTGAACAACTAAAAGGCTTCTGGCTGTTCTAAGAAGCACTTAGGAAATCTTGATAAAAGCAAGCAGTTAAAAAAGTTTTACATTAACTAAATCCAGTTTACATGAGAATATTCTTAGTTAACCTCTCCTCTCCGTGAAAGCCTGATCCTGAAGGTAAGTTAATAGTATACTAAAAGGAGGATGATAGAGCAGCCATATTTACTAATGCTAGTTTGCAGAAAAATGTTTACATCATAGAGGTGGGAGATGGCCAAGGCGATGGGGATAGGTTTAGGAATCAGGATAAAGAGATGCTTTTAGTAACATGGAGAAAGAAAGTTTTAGCAGAGGTGCCTTCAGCAGGGTCATGCAAGGTTGATGACCCAAATTTGTTTAAGAGACATTAATAACCGCCAAAAGAGATGACTGTTCTCATGTGAAGACCGTGCAAAACCTAAGTGTCCGGAAGCCCCCACAGTGTTCATTGTCAAACCTAGACGAAAGTAATGGAAGCAGAAACGAGGTAGAGACCTCAGCGCCATGTCAGACTCACCGGTCTCTTAATAAACTATTGGTAAAAGACACCTTCTTTCTGCCCCCTCTGTTACTCTTCTTGTTATCCCTGCCCCCATTCAGTTTCCTTGACTTCCCAGTCATCCCGTCACAGCTGATGGCACAGTACCAGGAATGGTCCTGCCATGTAGGCCAACTAGGCAGCTGCTGAGAGGAACAAACGGCTAGGTGGCACCACCATGAGGTTGTGTCTTAGCAGCCAAGTATATGTAGGAGATGATTGTAGAGCAGGGGTGTCGAAATTCTTGCGTTGAAGGGGTGGAATAAGTTTCAACCATTTTGAGTGAGACGCCTTTCCTGATTATGGCCCTCGAGGCATGCTGTTTGGCACCCCTGTTCTAGAAACATAGGTGACCTACAAAAAGATAAAAATATTAGAACCAGCCCCTCACAGTCTTCGTGCGTTGTTGAGGGAGAGCGCATGAAATTCATCCATGTTTAGGGGTACATTTCTGTGCAAAAAACACTTGAAACGGTGAAATATTTGCATATTGTACAGGAAGGTTAAAAGGATTATCATTTGTTCCTGCTGTTATATGCCTTCAGCATTTGTGGACAGCATTATTAAAATTAAAAACAGAAATGTATCTTTCAGTGGTTGCATTATCACTGATAATTCCTAATATATTTTCTTTTTGTCCTCAGCTAAACCAAAACCACCCAAAATTCCAGCCAATAAACCAAGTAAGTCTTCAGTTCATTTGATAAATAATATGGCGTATTACTTAAGTACGGGTGGTGAATAAAATGTGACCTGTGATATTAAGGTAATGGAATCAGTTTTAACACACAGAAAATATTTTAAAAGACTAAACTGTGCACCAAGATAATCTTAGTAGGTATCACTCGGAATATAGATGTTACAAACCGTTTGCTCCTTCCCCTCAGGTGAAAGCATGGATCTAGAACTTGTGATAGTAATGATGGTGTTTCATAGCCATTAAATGACCTTTTTCATATATGGAAAACATTAATTTCACTCTCTACCAAATAAACCATAGCAGATATGGAATCTTCCTCTGAAAAAACCTTCTATTATATTCGAGCAAATGCGGTATTGTTGGGCCTTATAATGTCATAACGTGCTGCTGGGAAGAATAAAACTGATCCTTCGCACGTTGTCCCTTGTGGTGTTACATCCCAGTTTATTTCGTGGAAATAAAGGATATAATCAAATATACGAGGGAACTGATGCTTCTCAGAGAAAGCAGAAACATATCGCCCTTCTTAATGAATTTAATACAGCCGGGTTACTTATAGAAAAGGTTTGTGCTGGTTTAATATTTGTCTGTAGTTTTATTAAATATAGTTTACATGCCCTTTTATGTTTAAGTAATATCTAGTTAACAATTCCTCAGAGTGGGATTTACTTCGATACAAATAAAAAGACTACGTTGTACCGAGTGACAGTCTTCTGACAGCTCATCAATATGACGACTGTCAGGATGCCTATCTCCTAATGTCAGAGACAAATGTCTCGTTGTGATATCTCTGTAACGTACATGAGCGGCGGGCAGACGGTTTTCTGGCACTTTTGAGCGTACATAATATAGTTTACTGCCTGTAAGGCACTGTCTCTTAAATAGGAATGCCGTATTATATATAGTGGCAGCCTACATCTAAAGAATAGATTGTGGATCAAATAGCAAAGCAGCCCTTTGCTTTTTTAAACAAGCCAATATTAGCCCAAAATGACCACTGAATACTCATAGCTGGAGCAGAGTTTGAGGATGAAGCTCTTCTCTAAAAAAGTGGGGTGAAAAAGTCTTCACATTGTTTTGTAAATTGCTTAAGCACCCGAGTGCGGTTAAACTGTCTTGTAAAAAACATTGTGTGTTTAAACATTGTGTGTTTAAATGTGTTAAACTGTACTACTTGCTATCAGGGTGCTGCATTACTATCCACACGCTCGTTGGGTTCATGTGTACTTGTGTCTCAGTTGCAGATGACGATTTGGATTTATTAGATTTTTTTGATACCCCAAGCAAACCAACGACGAAGCCTCCGAGGCCAGCCCCGAGACCCCCGCCAAAGAAACAAGGTAATAAATATTCAGGGTTTGTTACGGGCAGCTTACCTACAACTCAGACCCCAAAGAGCCGCAGCTACAGATTACAGGAGTGGATGAAGACATTATTTCCATCAAGAATAAACATACTGCATCAAAACATACAGTAGATTCTGAGATGTGTTATACAGAATTCCTCACTCACCATACAGTAGGGTAGGACTGTATTTACTTACATTATGTTTACAATGCATAGAAAGAAAATTTGAATTGTTTTAATCATTGTATGAATGTTTTTTATTTCCGGTACTTTTTTCTCCTTAGTTTTCTGTTTATTTTTTTTAAGATACCTGTTTAATATTTTAGTAGAAAGGAATGTTATCTATAAAAAAAAAATACAGTGTTGTTTTTTTTAAGATATGGCAACATAAATATCTTAATTATATTCTATTGTAACATCTCCGGGGTTCTTAAACTAAACCATGACTTGTAGGTGACTTAAGACGGCACCATAGCTTATGAATGAAGCAGGATGAAGGACAACCTGGTCTAGTTCTTTAAACAAGATGGAGTGAGTTACATAGTTAGAAGTCACACCTTCCCATTCAAAGTAGATAAAATACCGGGCTAGCTCAGCCACCCCTTCAGGTCACGCAGCATCACGTTCGTACCATCAGCTTCATAGACAGACTGGCATTGGAGCATCAGCACAGGTACAAGCTTTGCCTGCTGGTGTGTTATGCCTGACGCAGGTGGAAGGGCCCTGTTAACAGAATTTGAAACTTTATTATCTCTTAGTTATGGAGTGTCCATGTGTTGTTACAGGTGATGACCTGGATTTAGCCGATTTCTTTGATACCCCAAGCAAGCCAACAACGAAGCCACCTCGCCCAGCTCCAAGACCTCCTCCAAAGAAGCCAGGTGAAAAAACTTGTGGGATCTGACACATCCAGTATAATCTGTGTCCATATATTCTACTGGAATCCGTATTATGATATTCTCTTAATTAGCTATTGACCTTTGTTACAGTATGTGATGGACAAGCTATTGGTAGTTGGTGGGAGTTGGATGCAGAAAACATATACACTACTACTGATACAAGCCTAATTCTGTTCCCACTGTACATCTTTCACATATGTTGTCATAAATAATGATTTAATTGCTTTATTTGCAGATAACCCCAAACCCCGTAATCCAGGTAATCTCATTTTATTTTCCTGAGATACAATAATTTAATTTAATTGTTCTAAATCATGGTTTTTCTTTTTTAATTACATTTTTATTTGTATTTCTTTGGTGTCAATTTCACGGAATCTAAGGAAATTAATCCAATATACCGTATTTGCTCGATTATAAGACGAGGTTTTTTCCAGAGCAAATGCTCTGAAAAATACACCTCGTCTTATAATCGGGGTCGTCTTCTCAGACCCCCCAAAAAATGTCTGCTGGGGCCATGCTGCTTACCGGTCGCGAGCAGCGTCTCTTCTGTTAGAAGCAGGAGGACAGGAAGCTTGCAGCGTCCTCACAGAGCTCTATCTCCCCCTCCCTCCTCTGGGGGCGGGGCCAGAGAAGTTGCTCTACAGCCGGTCCCCTGCAGAAGTCTTCGAGTGAGAGATCTGCAGTTCAGGTAAGGGGGTGGGGGAGGGTTTTTGGGTAAGTATGTGTGATTAATGTGTGTTTAATGTGTGAAGTATGTGTGATTAATGGAATGAATGAGTATTTAATGTGTTTGTGTGTGATAGCATGGATGTGTAAGGGGGGTGGGGGTTGTAGCATGGCATAGGGAGGCTGTAATCCCACTACTATCATCCCCAGGTTCCAGCATGTACTGGCTGCCTTGGCTTGATAGGAGTGTGATTGCTGTTAGCAGTTTGATATAGATATATATATATATCTATATCAAACTGCTAACAGCAATCACACTCCTATCAAGCCAAGGCAGCCAGTACATGCTGGGTTAAAAGGCATATCATGGGGCTGAGTGGCATATAGGGGGTTAAAATGCATTTCTGGACCTCCAGAAATGCATTTTAACCCCCTATATGCCACTCAGCCCCATGATATGCCTATATACCTCCAGAAATGCATTTTAACCCCCTATATGCCACTCAGCCCCATGATATGCCTTTTAACCCCCTATATGCCAGAGTGGCATATAGGGGTATAAGGCATATCATGAGGCAGAGTGGCAAATAGGGGGGTATAAAGCATTTCTGGGGGCAGAGTGGCATAACTGGGGGGGGGCAGGTTGGCAAATAAAAGGAAATTTAAAAAATATATTTTTCTCAATCATAGCTTTTATTAAACATGAAAAAATAATTTACATGAATTAATATTTACTGGTAAAACTTTTTTCCTATAGGGTCGTCTTATATTCAGGCTTTTTGTTTTTTTCCTAAATTAATATTTTGATTTTGGGGGGTCGTCTTATAATCGGGGTCGTCTTATAATCGAGCAAATACGGTAATACCAAAAAAGCAGGCATAACTTTTTATGCTGATAACATTTTATAAATTGATATTGATAAGTGTGAGCCAAACTATTAGCTTAATTTGCAATGATGCTTAAAAAAGCCTTTTTGTTTCGAGGGATATAGAGGTTATTGTGTAAATAGGCATATGTTGTGTAGTTTGATGGAATTATCCATTTGTGATCTTTTTGTGTATGTAATTTGCCATTTTTTTCTGAAAGAGGGGGTTACCTACGTTTTCATCACATCTGAGAAGTTATTGTTGCATAATCATATTTTTTGGGGTTTTCCACAATACATTGTGTGGCTTTTTTAATTTATTTTTAAGATCCAAATGATTTTGACTTGGGAGACGCTTTAAAGAATAACAACGATGGGAAAGGTATGTTGTGCTGATGGTCATGTTCAAAATTGTGTAATGAAGAGACAGCCATAATACTGGAACATTTCTGTGTTTAAATTCAGAATCAGGGAAGCTAAGCTCAACTCAGAAGCGTTTTCATTATTCTACCCAAACTATATATTTATTTCCATCCTCCCGACCTTATTAGCGTGACTCACGACAAACAGTGTAGAAGCTGTGAGCATGACAGGAGTTTTATGACATGTATTTCTCTCGCCTCCACACCGATGTGGCCCACATTCATAGGGACGTAAATATTTAAGACCCAATTCATGTTTTGTGTTGTTTTGGTTACACTCAATACGTATCCAGTGTGAAACACCCCCCCCCCCGACCATATCCTTTTTTGGGCATTTTTACCCTTTTTTTTTTCCAAAACTGTTTATTCAAGCACAGCGTATACATTAGTAAAACATTTGAGTTCAACATGGAGTAAATGTATCGACAGTCCAGAATGGAAAGATCTGATAACAGTAAAGTTAAAATCACGTCTACTTGGTGTCGCATTGGAGTTACAGAGTATGCGGGGTCAACCCAGCCAAAGCATCATATCATGATATACAAAGAATGTGCAGTGAATTCAAACTGCAGCGTAACTCAATGTAGAGATAAGACTATACACTTGTGCTTTTTTTTTTGTTTTTGAGAAAATAACAAAAATTAACAAAGACAAGAAACGAAATGAAAAATAACAGTAAACGAATGAGACCGAGACCAGGAGAAGTATATGCAAGTACCACGCTTCGTCCGACCAAGGGGCCAAGCAACAAAAGCCATTGTATCGCATGTAGATTATGATTCACAACATAGCGATGGAAGACAAGACATATACACCATTAGTTAGGTAGAGGTTAATGCCCGCGAACAAAACCATACAGTATGCTGAAAGACCATAGTAACTTGACGTTGCAGTTTTGATGGCAGGGTGAGTATGTACGGTTCCCACATCTCATAAAATTTCTCACCATGTCCCTCCTTATCGCGTAGGACCATAGTCCATTCCAGAAACATGGCCTTAGTGACCTTATTCTTCCAATAAGATAAAGAAGGAGCTAACGGCTTTAGCCAGTGATCCAAAATAGATTTAACTGCTATCAGTATTAAGTAATCTAGCAAGGCTATCCTGTACCTCCCCCTGATCTCTAATGAATCATAGATGCCCAGCAGAATATCAAAAGACATAGTAATGGGATCACCACCCAGTATGGTGCCTATGACACGGCCCATAGACCTCCAAAAGGCGAGAAGGTTGGGACAGGTAAGTAAGCAGTGATCCATATCAGCCAATATCATGGCACACTTACAACAGTGGCATGGTGTATGGGGGGTAAATGTGGATAGCTGTCTTGGAGATATGTAAGCTCTATGCAGCAATTTGAGTGTGGTGTCATGGAACCAAGAGGCTTGTAGGTTCTTCAGTCTACGAGTATAAGCTTGTAATAGATCACGTGTAGTGAGAGAGCTAGTATGGAGGATAGTAGACCATCTGGTGATGCCAGATGTGGAATCGGAATAATTCAGGGGATGGAAAATCGCCCTGTATAGAGTGGATATGGAGACTTTGCCTGAGTATGAGGGATTAAGAAGCAAATCCAATATATGGTTCCTTTGGGTGGGATGTATACAGCGTACGGTTTGTTGTAGATAATGTTTAGCTTGCATATACGGCCATATATGGGAAGGAGGTAAGGAGTACTTTTCCTTGAGGAAAGGAAATGTATGACAATCCCCGGAAGATGGGTTGAAAATATCTGCTAATAAGTTTATACCCTTGGCCCTCCAACTCTGAAATCTGGTGTCTGGACTTAGCCCTTGAAATTTACAGTTGCCAGTGAGAGGCAAAAAGAGCGAGTAGGCAGAGTTGCCATAGAGCGACCTACGGGCACTACGCCAGGCTTGTATAGTAGCCATTATAAGGGGATTAGAGCGACAGGAGACTGGGATGTCTCTTGTAGGAGCGTGTAAGAGATAATTTAAGCTCCACTCTAAGCAAAAGTTTTGGTCGCGTCTCCAATCAGTGTAGTGGTCAGTGTGAGAGATCCAGTCCTTCGCAAACCGGAGAAGACAAGCAATGTTGTATAATTTGATATTGGGAAGGTTTAGTCCACCATTGGACTTTTGTTGTGTCAGTTTCTGAAAGCTAATTCTGGGCCTCTTTCCTCTCCATATAAAGCGAGAGAATGCGTTGTGTATTTTCCTGATATCGCGTGGGGATATTATTAGTGGTAGCATGCTGAGGCAATAGAGGAATCTGGGAAAAATGACCATCTTGATGAGATTTACCCTTCCAACGAGATTAAGTGGAAGAGTGGTCCAAGCTTTTAAATCCGACAAAGATTTAGTAATGATGGGGAGCAGATTTAAGTCAAATAAACTGGATAAGTCTGTAGAAAAAACAATTCCCAAGTATTTAATGGAAGTTCGGGCCCAACGGAAAGGCCAGGATTGCAGATCGTCGGGAGGTCTAGGTCCCGACAACCACAAGGCCTCCGATTTATCTAAATTTATCTTGAGCCCAGAAATTAGTTCAAATTGCGTCAGGTAAGACAGCAGGATAGGGATAGTAGTATAAGGATTCCCGACGAAAAGCAACATATCATCCGCAAATGCGGTCACCCTCATCTCTCGATCTCCCACCTGAATGCCTTGATAAGATGGTGACTGCAATAAAAGGCGGAGAAAAGGGTCTAGAGCCAGGTTAAAGAGGAGCGGAGATAGGGGGCAGCCCTGCCTGGTGCCTTTACCTAGAGTGAAAAGAGGGGAGTTCAAATTATTAGTTGTAATAAAAGCTTTGGGGGTGGAGTAAATGGCCTTGATGTATGCAATGAAGGGTGAACCGAAGTTTTGAAGTTGAAGGAGGGAAAAAAGATATTGCCAATTTATATTGTCGAATGCTTTTTCAGCATCCAAATTTAGTAGTAGGTGAGGGACATGTGGAGTCGATTGTGCTTTAAGAATGGCAGCTATTATGTGTCTGGCGCTTGTGACTGAGTGTCTGTTCTTTATAAATCCCTTCTGAACCGGAGAGATAATAGCGGGGAGGAAAGATGCGAGTCTGTCTGCCAGTATTTTATTCAAAACCTTGAAGTCTGAGTTTAGCAATGAGATTGGCCTATAGGAAGCCGGAGAGTAGGGGTCCCTCCCCTCCTTGTGTAAGACAATTATACGAGCGATATTGGAGTGAGGGGAAACCTCAGATGTAGTAAAAGAAGTGTTGAAAGCTAAGGTGAGTGAAGGGGTTATTTGTTCTTTCAGGATTTTATAAAATTCTGCTGGGAGACCGTCGGGACCAGGAGCCTTGCCTAGCTTGAGACCTCCTACAGCCCTATCAACTTCTGCTTGTTCTATGTCCCTATTTAGGTGGTCTTGTTGGGATTGTGCAAGAGAGGGTAGGTCTATTTGTTGCAAAAAGGAGTCTATTGAGTTTGCAGAAACAGTCTTGGAGGTGTATAGTGACTGGTAATAATCTGCAAAGGTGCAATTAATATCCCAAGAGGAAGTACTTAAGGAGCCATCCCCGAGTCTAATGGCCGGTATGGTAGATCGTGTTGTGGCCGATTTCACTAATTTTGATAGGAGAGTTCCCGACTTATTCGCATGATGGAATAAATCTGCTTCTCTATATCTAATATTTAAAAGCGAAGCATTGTGTAATAAAGTGTCATAGGCTAATTTCGCTTGTGTATAGGCAGTCGTAGAAAGAGGAGAAGGGTCTACAATGAGTCTCCTCTTCGCCTTTGATAAATTAGCACTTAATTTATTGAGATTGGTTACGGTTTCTCGTTTTTTGTTTGTAACATAGGAAATTATATGGCCCCTGAGGGTAGCTTTAGCTGCATCCCAGAAAAGAATCGGAGTGTGTTTATGTTCAGCATTGTTGTCCTCATATTCTGCCCAAGCCAGTTTTAGGCTGGAGCAGAAGTCCTGGGATTTGTATAGTAAAGGGTTCATCCTCCAATTGAAGGAGGAGGGTATGGGGGGGCGGAATGTGAAAGATAACGTAATTGGAGCGTGGTCCGAAATAAGAATATCCAGTATCTGGGCCTTGTGGATGAATTGGGAGAGGGATGCTGCACATAGAATATAATCTATCCTTGTGAAAGAATTGTGTGGGTGTGAGTAGAAAGTAAAGTCTCTTTCAATGGGGTTCAGAATACGCCAGGAATCAATAAGCTGAAGTTGTTTACAAAGGCGAGAAATTGGATTATTTCGAGTTCCCGTTCTAGGATAGGTTCTTTTACTATGATCTAACTGAGGATCAGCCCATGTGTTAAAATCTCCCCCAAGTATCAAGTTGTCACTATGTAGAGGGAGAAGGGTGGCGTTGAGAGAGTTAAAAAAAGTGGCTTGCGAGTGATTGGGCGCATAAACATTACAAATTATCAACTGTTTGCCATGAACAGTGCAAAAAACCATCACATATCGACCACCCGGGTCCGCTATGATTTTTGATATGGATAAATCTAAACAGCGATGAAAAAGAATAGACACACCCCTACCCCCATCTGCTCTTGATGCACCCACTACCTTACCCACCCACCCTCGTCTAAGTTTATCATGTTCGCTTGATTCTGAACAAGTTTCTTGCAGTAAGGCGATATGAGCCCCTAGCGTACTCAAATGTTTAAGGACCTTAGTTCTCTTTACTGGGTTGGATATGCCCTGTACATTCCAAGAAACAATTTTTAAATCTTGGGAAATTACGTTAGACCGTGAAGATGGGTGCATTGTACTATGGGATAACAGATCTGAGTCGTGATAAGTGACATTTAAGCCAAAAGACATGTAAGAACCATCGTCTCTCCCAGCGAGGAGACAATGGTATGGTACTTGCGATCACAGTTGGCAGACGTGCAGGCGAAAGTCTCTCGTATATCAAGGACGAAGCAGGACAAGGCATATATCTGACTGAGGAAGACGGTCGGAACGGTAAGGAAGACAGCGTACAGCAGCGGTTCCAAGGTCTCAGACTAACAGAAGGTAACCTAAAAATTAACCAGATAAACCATAAAAACAGTAAAGACATTGGGGAAGCTAGAGAATTTAAGCGTGGAGCTGGCATACTATGTGCGCTCCAAATGGGCTTTTCGAGGACTGATGTTGGTAGATAGGAAATCGTCTGGAGTATGAAGGGAGAGTCTAGGTGTTTCGGTAGTCCAGAACAACGACGAAGCTGAGCGTCAGTGACTATGAATCTGTGACCATGGTCTGTAGGAAAGTCTTGGCATCCTCTGGAGATGTAAACCAATGGGCATGGTCTTTGTAGACAATCTTGAGTTTAGCGGGATATAATAAAGCAAATTTTATCTGCCTGAAGTGTAACTGGGAACAGATAGACGAAAAAGCTTTACGTTTAGATGTCACAGCAGCTGAAAAATCTTGGAAGAGAAGGAGCTTCTGGTTTTTGTACAGAAGGGCAGGAGTGGTTCTGTACCCCGCCATTATTTCTTGCTTGTCTCGGTAATTGAGGACTTTGAATATCACTGGTCTTGGTCTTTCCTGCTCCGTTCGGGTAGGACGTCCAATTCTGTGTGCTCTTTCAATAGCTATTTGGAAGGCAGGTCTACTCGGGAATAGAAGAGCAGGCAACGTGTGAGATAGGAAGTCATATAGCTCCTTGCCAATCACAGATTCCGGGAGACCTATAAGGCGTAGATTATTGCAGCGGCTCCGATTTTCTAAGTCGTCTACCTTGTCCTCCAATTGTCGAATAGTATTTTGGAGGTCTCCAACGTCAGATTGGAGTTGCATCGAAGTGGATTCTTGGGTAGAGATTCTTCCTTCCGCGTCATCCAATCTGTCTATGGTTTGTTTCAGGTCTTGTCTGACAGCTTCCAAGGTGATTTGGAGTCTGTCGAATTTGCCTTCCAGTAGTGGCGATAATTTTTCTACCACTCGTTGAGCAATGGTATCCCCCCCCATCGCTAGCTGTGTCAAATAGAGATTGATCTTGCGGGCCCTCTTGGCTTGTGTCCGTAGGCATGGTCCTGGATTTTTTGGAGGCTTTTTCTCTGTGTTGTTTAGCAGACATTGTCGCTGAATTATCTAGAAATTTATCCATCCGCGTGCGGTGGTAAATGCAGAGGATATGAGTGAATTCTGGACGCAGGTGTAAGTAGAAGAATAAAAGTGTGAGTCAGTGAAAGTAGTACTCAGTCATACATTACATACTCCTTTATAAGTGAGATCCTCAAGCCCATGGGGGTGGCATTAACCCATGATGTGTTGAAAGGCTGTTTGGTAACAACAGGACATGCCTCCTGGCAGCAGAGTATCAGGGGTTAAACACACACAAAAAAAAAAGGAAATGATGATGTAAATGGGAACTGAAACAATAATGTACTTCAGACAGGTGCATAGAAATAGCTTGTGATATGCAAGTGAGTTGGGTGCCTGAGAATAAAACCAAATAGTTCCTGGTTGAAATCTCTTCACTCCATGGTGGTCTAGGCAGGTCATATACGTGCAGCAGGGGATGTATAGAGTAAAATTATATACTGAGCGAGTGCAGGGTATTTTTTAGTAGAATACAGCATGTGTGGTGTAGCAGACTTGGATATAGGCCGCGTTAGGCCCAAAATACTGCATCTAGCTCGTGGCAAATGCAATCCCTCTCTCTAGACACAAGAGTTTCCCCTGCTCAAATAGGAGGAACGGCACCAGGTATAATTATATGTTTTACCGGTGTCACGGCGTCCACGGATGTTCATCTATGGTAAGAAGGCTCCGGACAAAGTAATTCTGGGCCTGACTCCTCCAGCCACTCACAGAGAGTTGACGGACCCCCGGCCGGCATCTGTCTCCATCCGCGGTGCAACGCGGTCGGTAAGTCCAAAAGAGGCAGCGTCTGATGAAGCCCGGACGTTCTCCTTTCCTCCCAAGTCCTTCTTTAAGACGGCGGAGCTAGATGTCCGCGTATAAGTGGATGATTGTCTGGGAAGGTGCAGAGCCAGAACGGCGTGCGTGTGTTCTCTATGGCTGCCGACCGGAAGTCTACCCTTTTTAATTATGTATTTATTGTGTCATTCAAATGGCATAACAGACGTAATGATGTCATACAATTACAGAGTTAGAATAACATTTTAGGTTTTTTAGGGCATCTGGGGTTCGACATCAAACAATCCCAAAAATGAGTTCCGTTTTATATTCTAAATTTCCAACAGGGTTGATTATTCCCTTTATAGGGAGAGACAAAGGGAAAAAACAAAGTTACAGCGTGGAGAAGGGAAAGATGAAAGGAGGGTCAAGTACAAATTGGACTAGATGAAACTAGATCTCAACTAGATGAAACTGACCCAGCAAGTAACTTTTGTGGCCAGCATGACTTTTTTAGAACTTTTGTATATTAAATGATGTTATTTTTTCACAGGGAAACTACACACGTGATCACGTAAAATCGAAATACTCCATGTGCAGCATGAGAACTTTACGTGAATACATTAATCAATGCTTTTGATCCCCTAAAAGTGATTTCTTCACAATTATGCTAAAAAAAACATACAGCATAGGGGGAAAAAAACCGCAAACACAAAATCGGTAGCAAAATCATTTAAGAACCAAAGTTATCACCACTCTAGTAGACCGTTGGACATGAGGGTGTGACGTGATATGTTGTGTTTTAATGGATTGGTAACGTCTTAGAAGATTCCATGAACTCTATCAATAGGTAGCTGCTGCACGAAGGAATTCATCTGTCTTTTTTCCCAATTAATATGGATTTTAATTATTTGTAACTATATTGTGATTAGCTCCCGGTTTTGAGATTGAAAGGCACTCACAGCGAATCACAGAGATTTGTTGCATGAAATAAGCGGTTTTCGTAGGAAGACGGTGAAAGACAATAATCTTTTGTGAAGGGCTCTTGACATTTTGCGTGTGGATGGGAGCTGAGAGCACTGAATAGCTGCCATAGTCAGTAAACTGCTACCCACACCCCAAAGGGCCACAGAAAAAACCGAGAACACCCTGCAATCACATATACAAGTCAATCATCATTTTATTGCAGGCAACACATCTAAATGATGGATCTCTTCAGGAACCACAAGCCGTGGCCCCCCCAGTCAGTTTTTTGCAGGCCCCTATATCTTTTACGTAGAACCCCTATAAAGCCGATCCATTGCCAATAAGCTATCCTCGTAAGGCCACCAATTAGCGGTAGATCATTTTTATTGGGCTTTAGGGGTGCGGTATAAATTAAAGTTGTAGTGGGACATTGATGGACATTGATGTGATTCTTGCGATTAACCCTTTTAAGTTCCTTTGCAGATATTTCGGATTCTGATTTGGAGGACATCTTTAATGACGGTTATAACCCAGACAAAAAGAAAGGTAGAGTATTTAGAACGGGATGTTACCCCTAGTGGGCTCTTGGTATGGCCCAAACTGAGTTCCCTACCGGACACAGCCTTTCGGTGCACAGTAGTGTTTGGTTCTTTTAAAAGGAGCTGTAACAACTACAAAAATTAAGCAAAAATGCATAGTTTCTTAAAAGGAGCTCCCGTGGATTTTATTACTAGATTAGATTATAAACGTTCAAGCGAATTGTTATTTTTTGTTTTAAAACTGTTCTAGTTTTTGCGCAATATAATGTTTTCAGACAGCTCCATGTTAGTCATTTGTATGGGTTCTGACATGATTAGCTCGGTCTTAAACACCCAGACAGACACCTGAGCAGACAGTCTATGGAGGAACGGACTTCATTAGCATTGCCATAAAGAATCATTTCAGTGTGGTGTGTGAGCAGGGAAAGTCACCTAAAATATCGCAAAACAGGCCGTAATGGCAGCATCCAGGTAAAGAACGTTTATTGGAATATAATTAATTTTGTATCCACTGGTGAAAGCGGAAAAAGATATCTGCACCACTGGAACAAATATCACTGCTACCTCAGCAGCTCACCAGGAATACTGACCCCTGGGCAGAGATTAAGGAGCAGAGCGGCAGGGGCACCTCCATACCATAGTCTCGGCCACCATCCATAGATGATATGCATTATACTGGCACATTGCTGTATATTTATTGCTATTGCGATTCTAGATAATTATCACATGAGTAGAAGGCATATATGCCACCGTTTGGACTCACGCACACCTGAATGGTCTCTGCATTCTGCAGGAGCTGTTCATTCGTGATCAGTGATAGCGTTTGTCTTGCACTGGTTGCCATCTCCTCACCGATTTACCTTTTTCTACGTCTACAAAGAAAATCATTTTTCGCCGTTTACTTCTTTAGTGTTGGCCTATGCAATAAAAGAGGTGTTTCTCTCTTTAGGTGGAGGAGGTAGAGCTGCCGAAAACAACGATCACTCTGACACCGGTGGGTGAAAATGTTTTTTTGTACACCCAAAACACGGTAAAACTTTCAACCAAACAGGACATGTATGAAATATGTATAGCATATATATATATTTATAATGCGATTCACAAATATCAAAGGGGCATTATCTTTAACTATTACTCGATGACATGACTTATTGTGACTAGTCCTGCAGATGGAAATGACTCGTTTATGTTGCCCCACTTTATATAAGTAACTGACTTCTGGTTCTTATCTTCTTGCGGTTTGGCGGCTGGGGGGGGATGCATGCAGTTTTTGTTACACGTCGATGGCCATCATATGGGTCTATAGCCTGTCTGTACAGTGTCCTCTGTTTTGCAGGCAGTCAGACGGAGACGATGACCATCGCGGGGATTGCCAGTGGTTTGGCGATGGCATTAATTGGTGCTGTGTCAAGTTATATTTCCTATCAACAGAAGAAGTTCTGCTTCAGTATACAAGGTGCCTGGATTTATAGCTTCTTATGCAGATCTAGATCAGATAAGAGAAGTCATTCTCATTTCATTCATTTTATTTAATCACCGCCTCATGTAACAGACACCGTGCTGTCAAATTTAATAGATACCTTTTAATTATGGGCTGGATGATTGCAGAGTAGAATATACGGGGTATTACGGGTTATAAAGGCAGGATTTGGTAGAGCTCGTTCATCCAGTGCGAAATCAAAAAGTCAGTGTCGGATTTTTCTTCTGAATCGATGGCGGGGTTGAACCTGATGGACTCGTGTCTTTGTTAAC
Organism: Spea bombifrons; assembly: GCF_027358695.1. Lineage (NCBI taxonomy): Eukaryota > Metazoa > Chordata > Amphibia > Anura > Pelobatidae > Spea > Spea bombifrons. Next base: position 30,570,707 of record NC_071094.1, read on the forward strand.
TCTGAATTACTACATTACTATATTAGATCAGTGTCTGTTACATGGGTTGATATAGAAATGTAGGATTTGTTAAAAAAACAAAAAAAAAAAAAACAAATCTGCTTTAGTCTCCTTTATTGTTCTGGCCTCTATTATATTTTGTTGAATTCTTTCTATTTGAATGTTTCCATTATGTCTTCTCAACGCGTTCTCTTTTCCATGTGGGTGTGTAGTAATATCACCAGCAACAGAGATAACCCAGCTGGAAATATACAACTTACTCTGTTGTATCTTTTTGCAGCCTGATAAGTAATTGTGTTTAGTCTATGCAAGAGTTAGACAAGAGAACAAGCTCATTTCTTGGATTCCAGATGCCCTTTCCAAGGTCCTTGGTGTCCTACTGTATTCACCATGTTATCCTGGAAATAGAAATGTCTATTGATCCGTAAAGAGTTTGTCTGTAAGCAGCTCGTAACGTTTATGCTCGAGGTTGTGTTTTCAGTGTGCATGAAAAATCCATTACGTATTATCTTTCCAGAGGGTCTCCAGGTTGGACCTAGAGCCTCCAGGAGTCGGAGCTGATTTCCGATCCTCCCAGGGCAGTGGTTGATTTATTTGATGAAGGGCAAGGGGCATCTGGCAACTCCCACTCCCCTTCCTTTGTGTGCTTGCTCTGCTAACAGGACGGATCACATCCCCGAACTCAGCCTCCCACCCAGAGAGATGGACCTCTGAGGACCCCAGAGAGATGGACCTCTGAGGACCCCAGAGAGAGAGACCTCTGAGGACCCCAGAGAGAGAGACCTCTGAGGACCCCAGAGAGAGAGACCTCTGAGGACCCCAGAGAGAGAGACCTCTGAGGACCCCAGAGAGAGAGACCTCTGAGGACCCCAGAGAGAGAGACCTCTGAGGACCCCAGAGAGAGAGACCTCTGAGGACCCCAGAGAGAGAGACCTCTGAGGGCCGGTTTTGGAAAGCTCCTATGTGTGCTTATAATGCTTTAGTACATCTCTTTTTATCCCACTCGAAATAGGATTTTGTGCCTTTCATGAGAATAATGCACTAGTGTCAAATGCACTTTAAGTTAAGTATTTACTGCCATTTTTAGCTTTTCTTTAAAGAAAGGGAGTAGAGCGTCTGCTATATCTATAATTATGAAATCCTTTTTTGGGGGGGATTGTGTGGTTAAATGTTCTCACCAGTTGCCGACAAAATCCACTTAATATTATGGCCTCTCTTTTAAATCGACAGAAGGACTAAATGCGAACTATGTAAAGGGAGAACAAATGGAAGGGGTAGTGTCTGAAGAACCACCAGGTAAGGAATCCTGATTCAATTGAGATAATTTTAATCATTTAAAGGGATGGCATAGAAAAAAAAACTCTCTAAATCCTTTTTGTCTATTTATTAAAACTTGTGTCTTTCTTGTACAAATGATATATATTTGTTTCTGATGTAGAGCCCCTTCTGTCTCCCACCCATTGGTATGATTTTCCCACGTGGCTGGGTTATATCATCCGGGGCAGTATAATGAATCCTTATTCATTAACGTGTCTGTGAAGGATTCAAAGCTAATGATGTCATTCATTTTCGCAGTGAAACATTCTTTTCTGGAAACTCAGGCTTCTGCTCCAGAAGATGCGGCGAAGGTGTGAACCCCCAATACCAACAGCAGATTGATTGGCGGCCGGGTGGTTGCCGGGGGCCTGTATGTTTGCCTTTAATTTATTGTAGCTACTCCTCCTAAGATTAGGTACTGTGTGTTAACAATAACGGACTGTTTCTTTAAGGAGTTCTATGTTTACATTTCTGCTAAAGGTCATTTTTTAAGGATTTGTTTTTAATTATGTCAACCCCAATGGTGTGAATGTAAGAAAACTTGTGAAAATGTGATTGTTCTACCCCAAGGAACATCCAAATATGAATTTTACCGTAATACCCCCATTGTTAAAAGAATACTGTGTGGATGAGTCTCGTGTCACTGAATGTGCCACTCAAGACACATCGTTAATGTACTCACCAGTCACGTTGAGGGCTCTCTCTTTCCTGCTGTTCCTCGCTTTAAAACATTTCACACTTTTCAATGAGGCCAAGAAATTGAGCTTTCTGAACCAAATTCTGCCCTTCCTTTGCTCCTCTTGGCCTTATTTAATATGAAACTATGCTGCACCAATAAAACATAGTAACTCGGCATAGTACATAGCATTGCTGATACGTTACACGTGCGTTCTGGTATTGAAGTTCTCACACCAGCTGGTTCCTTCACTCGTGGAAGCTTGTCTAGATGCTTGAAGTTAGTAGGGATATCAATGAGCAGCTTTTTTCTAATAAGGTTAATAACAAACAAGAAGAACCCCATTTCCATACCCTGAGAAGATTTATGTCAAGAGGATGTTTTCTGCCGTGGGGTATATTCTCAGACCCTCACAGAGATAACGGCAGCGGGCTTGGTGGGGCCTGGGTGGAGGGTCCCAAAAAGCTTGTTTGCCTTATTTTATGTCCCAGCCAGGAACAAAAGTTTGTTTTTTTCCTTCTTAAACAATGTTCATGCAGTTTTCATAATGTTATTAAAATCAGTACAGTTTAACTAGCTTACTTAGCTAATGAACTTGGAGGCGCATTCTGTGTTTTCCGTAGGGCAGCAAGGCTGTCCGTGGGGCGAACACAATGGAAGATACACCGGAGCAAAATGTGTCTTTCATGTTTAGGAGACCTTTAAGCCTTTCACTTACATTAAATGGAAGGGGGCTAGCAGACATTAGACCGGACCGCAGTCTTTGTGACTGCAATAAAATAAATAAAATAGTGCTTTTTTGTTTTTAGTAGGCCACGCAAATATTTTATATTCTAAGAGTAAGGTCCTGGTGGTTTGGCCCAGCTTTTAATAAAGGATAAATTACTCAGAACCTTGTAGCATAGAACTGATTTTGATACATTCATCAGCAAACCAAAGCTCCATCCTCAGAATTTGCGATTGCCATGCTCTTTTTATTTTATTTTATTTTATTGGTATTGGCCGTGTGTCTTTTCAATTCTAAGCATTGAAAAGCATTGTCACCTCTGCGTCTTCACACCTGGGCCGCAGCGTCACTGAGAGCTTGGCCCAGGCTGACAGACAGCCCTACCAAACGGGGGACACATTGGTTTATGACAAAGACTCCTTCGTCTGCATCCATATACCGTCTTCTTTGCTCGTTGGTCCTCCATGTACCAGAATACTCCCAAGCCAGATGGTTGACTTGAGCGTGGTGGCTGTACAATACGAAACAGCAGGTTTCACCATTGGCTGGATGCATCTCAATAAAGGCGCAACGTCATCTAAGGTTTTCAATGAACTAAACGTATTTTGAACAAACTGATTTGGTGACCACAAAATTCTAATTCTGGTTCACACTCTCCATCGCTAGACAGAAAAAACCTACTATTTCTTGCTCCTTCAGAAGTAATAGTGTCTGAAAGCAGCATTTCCATTGAACATACAATGGTGCTTGTCAGCATCCTACAGGGCAGACGGTAAAATCACACATTATACACTTTAATGTGATACACACGTTTCGTGACGATGGTTTGGTGAACGTCAATCTATCATCAGCATTGAAGGGGCACTAATTCCACTAATATAAGGGAGTTGACTGTATTTGAAACAGAACTTGCCACGTCTCGGTATGTTTAGTAGGCTCACTCAAGTTCTTTATTGTCTTGCATTTTAGTGGTGTAAACGTATTGTTATTTTGTCTTCACATGAAGGACGTTTTAAGGCATGATTTACTAAACCTCACAAAGACTGTCAAACACACACATTTGGATCTTTCACTTGGGCCAGGGTGGGTGACACTATGGTAGACAAGCCCAAAATGATATTCTTTTTAACTTCTGACTGTTAAGAGTTGAAAACATGTAAGTGCGGACACTCTACTCAATGCAGGTTGCTAACGGGAAGGTTTTCTATATAGTGTTACGCATCTAAGAGACACAGTTACAGTGTGGGGGAAATAATTGTTGGGAAAACAACATAATAAAAATAATTATAAAAAATAAGGAAGCGTGTTCTCTGTTTGTATAACGGCTTTGGAAATAGAATGTATGTTTTTAGCCAAAACACATGGATACGGCATAGACTGTGCTTGGCTTCTACGTTGGACGCACCGGATTGGGTGAGTAGATATAACTGTACGTGGCACTTGCTGGACACTCTGGATTGGGGAGAGGCATTTGGTTAAGCCCATTCCCTGCCCAGGCTACACCCATTTCTACTTAGTCTCCACCCTTTCATTGTCTAAGTGGGGTTAGCCCCTATCATAGACACACCCCTTCCTGTGTCCTATAAAAACCAGGGAAGGTGAGCTCCAGACAGGCAATCTTGGGAAGTCCCCACGACTGAATAAGGCCTGATTCTCTCCATCAGCAAAAATGGGAACACAAGACGGGCCGAAGGGGTCTTATGTTCTGTGTCTCTATGTGACAATATAACACAGGGTGGGGTGTGTGGCAACCCTGGTCTGGTCATCTTAACTCAAAGCCCAAATCCAGCTCACAGTAGAAAAAGCAGCTAATTTTGAAGGAATATTCCATTTGTTGCTATGGTTACGGGACTGAAATTCCATTCCAAAATTAAATAATAAATCACGTATTCACGTGGTTGGCTCTAAAGTCAGGTTTAACCTGTGGACATTACATGCTTGGCGAATGTCCCAGTTTACAATTTTATAGCATCACCAGTAGAATGTGTTTAAATGGGAACCATCACAGGTCACTAAATCCACTCAGTTAAACCTACCTATAGCTTCTACCTGTCAGCCAGTCAGTGCAAGTAGTATGTAGTTTAATTAGCGAGACAAGCAGCAGTCTGTGGCAGGCTTAGCATTGCCTAATTAATAACCTGTTGAGAAGCTATCACCTCCTGCCACAAGACGTCCGGACCCATTAAACATCAATCGAAATTTTAACAATAGAGCAAAAAGAACGTAATGCAGATGGCTGCTCTATGGCATGTTTCTATTACATACATTGCATATTGCTTATTCAGTCCAAACTGTCAAAAGCATCACCATAGTACTATTCTATACTTATTTTAATCAGTAAACTCGATTGAGTTTATTTAGTGTATAGAACGTTTTACTTTTTAAAATTTGGAATCTACCAGCAAAAGCAGGGCGTTCAAATTACGCACTTATTAGTAGAATCAGATGTATTTCCCAAACAATTGGCACAATCTTTCCAATCTTAAATTGTGTGTTATTTCAAGTAGTATTGAAGGTTTACTGTCACTGACTGCCCCAGTAGAGAAGAATGTATTTTAAAGTACTTAATAGAAAGTATTTAATATGCATTAAAAAATCTCACTTACCAGAGGTAGAAGCTGCAGCTCTCCTGCTTCTCTGTGGTCCAAAGATTCTTGCCACGGATTGGCTGCTTGAGCAAGAGCTGACTTGCAGTAAGGATATCACATGCATAGAGATGTGTTGGGCCTGCAGAAAAAGCTGGGGGCATAGGAAGGGGCAAATTCATATGGGGGGATTCTGAATTACCCCATGCACTTCAAAAGCGTCACCAGGTTTTAACGTCCCTTTAACCTCGTGGTTATTATTACCTATTATTTAAATAGCGCCAACAATTTAAATTATTTATGTTCCTTCTTTAAAGTTATTCAAATTATCTTCCTGCTGGAACAATGTGCTAATGATTGGGGGGGGCAGTTTATATAAACTTTTTATTTTTAATAATAAATTAGTAAAAACCACACTGGTAACCTACTTAAAAAAAGGAGTTTTATTTAAACAGAATACTTAACTGCCGTACAATACGTTCACAACGTTTACATCATATAGGGTGAAGTAATCCATTATAAACACGGAGCGATAAATATACATCAGAACTGTGAAAAAAGAAACAAATACCATTATCTTTACGGTATGTTAACGAAGAGTACAAATGTATCTAGTTCTGTGTTTGGCAGTAAACTACCAAAAAAATGTAACAATCATGCAATAAATAGCGGAGCGTGTGAAAGGAGTCATGTCATATAGCTTCATTCACCAATTCCTTCGCTTCTCTGGGGAATATTAGGGTGGTGGTATTTTCTTCTAGGTGTTTTTCCTAAGGAATATGAAATACAGCCTCAACTTGTGCAGTGTAGTCTATGTTTACATAAAAGCATCAGGGAACTTCGGTCTAAAACTAAAACAACGTAGCTCGTTGATGTGTAGCGCAAGAATGACCAAGGTGATTTCACGTGTCCACATAACATGTTAAAATAATTAAAAAAAAAAAAAAAATATTTTAATATTTCTGTGGTGACATTAATTATGTAAATGGAATGCACCAGTGTGTATGCCTTCCAATGCATCATAGGAAAATGGATACCAGTGACCTCACTGCAATGACAGCAAAGTATTGTTTGATCTATACACACACTGCCGCCGCCGGCTGTGTGTCACACTGCAAAATATTTTAATTTCAAAATGTAAAATAAACTGTATTCCTCAAATTTATCAAATCCTATAATTGAGCAGAATGTCAACGTCCTTTACTTAAATGGTAATTTGTGGTATTTCAGAGGCGGAAATCGATGCATTTCGTGCTTTCCTTCTCTCACAATTCACACTTTTGCAATATTACAATTGTCAGTTTATGTAGATTAAAAAAATAATCTGTTCCAAGATGTTTAAAATAATAAAGAAAAACAACCTGGATTCCTTCATAGAGACTTAAAATAAGTTTAAACAAAGTGCTGCGCTACGATGATACAGAATCTGATCTTGTGTTGAGCTGGAAATATCCGTGTGTCATTTTAAAAGGAAATAAAAAAAATCAAACTATAAAAGGAATAAATCCTTCCTATAACATTACATTATATAGGAACACATTATACCATGGAGTGCACTCGGGATGTAAACATGATCGGAGAACTATCGTTATAACATCTGATTATCCAGAGACACGTTAACACGGGCTTTCCCTGACCTATACAGCTGCTGCGGGCTCCTTTGGCAACAGATGGTCGGGGAAAAGGAAACCCTAGTCAATGCTTTGGGCGTTAGAAGTGTTGACAACGCCAAAGTAGACCTGCTCATTCAGCCCACTTGCATGGGAAGGGGTTCCACATTTCAGTTCATGCTGCTTATCAAACAGCGGTGTGTACAGGAGTGGCGGAATGTGATGGAGAAGACCCTCGGTCAGATGAGGAGGACACTGATCTGGTTGCAGCTTCACGCTGCAGTTCTTCCACTTTCTTTTGAAGTTCTGCCCTGATAGAAAGGAGATCCTTCAAGTTCTGATGGATCGGCATCTAAAAATAAAGCAAACAAAATGTGGGTTTTTTTGGTTATAATAATAGAAAATGTCATGGGTGCAATGAATGGGCCCTCACACATTCCCCCGAGCAGAGATGTGCCTATACCTGGAGGGTAATAAATGGCCACTTATATCATTCAGAGAGTGACAGACATGGCTGCATCTAAAAGGGACTCCACCTTCCAAACGGCAGAGGAGTTAGAAGAATGCCTATAAAATAGAGCGGGATGGAAGGAAATGTTGACGCATGCGCTGGGAAAGCCTGGTAATGCTACGATAGTTCCTTGCGGCGTGGAGCAGAGTTTGTATTGAATACACTGTATAGAAACGCATGCTGTGAGAGCGCTGGCCTCTTTCGTATACGGTATGTTTAATGCACAGACAGTAGATTATGTAGGTTTCATGGAGGAAACGTTCTTAGCACCAAGCCAGGTCCTTCAGGTTCACCTCATTAGAAGGCAACACAGGTACTACAGACATTTCTGTCACGACATACTTATAAATGCTCACTCCTGGGTAACATGTTGGATCCTGTTTGAGTTAACATTTGCTTAAATTAAATGTGTTGTGGGGGGGTGGGGGAGCCTGTGATCGGTAACTCAAACCACGCGTGTCAAAGTAATACCCCCCGCTGTGTATGAGACGGATGACCTACTAGAAATCTAGGACTGCTTATTTTTCCTTCCAATTATCCTTCGCGTCAGTGTGGAGCGGCTTAATTACACACGCTGTATGTACGCTGGGGACCACGCACATATTATACACTACTGTACATCACATTTATAGCGGGGGATGGAGATGGGGGGGTGTGGTATTTAGCGATCAGACGTTTAAATTTATACATAAAAGCACTGTCTCTACCCCAGAACATTGTTGAGGTAGAATGGGGAACGGGCCGGGGGAAGGGGAGACGTTTACAGGGACATCCACACAAAGGCTCGTCTCCTGTTTGTGGCGGTTAATGTTCTGCTCCTTCTTCCCAAGGACACGCATTACCTTGAACGTTACCAGATGAATCTGTTTGTTTGTGCTGAATGAGTCGATTTTTTGTCTCCTTCTGCTGTGTGAACTCAGAGAGCTCCCATTTATCTACAAAACCATATCTTTCCAAACGGCTCGTTATTCCTGAGGCCTCGACATGACGTATTCCTTTATGTTTTTTAAATCTGAATGTATTTTGTAATACAAAATAGCCCCCTTTTAATAGAAACAATTCCCATTCGATCAGCGTTTGAGAAGACACCGAGCATTCCTAAAAGAAGCGCCAACACGGCCGTCACTTTTTAAGGAGCGGAAAGGCTCCCCTGGGGTTGTGACAGGAACATCGGATTCACGCGTAATAATTTTAATAAAAACTTACCGTGCCGGCCCAAAGGAATCCCAGCATCGCACGGACAGCAGCGACTACAGCGGGTTAGAGAATTCGCCATCAGCGAACACCAACATACGGGGGGGGGGGCTTGGGGGGGTTGGACCGGTTTCACCTCCTGGAACATGGCTCCACCGGGCACCTTCTATTAAGACTGATGGCTACTAATGGTTATCTTTGCACTTTGGTGTTTCTGCCCCACGTGGTATCTTATTCTTACTCTTTCCTCCCAACGTAATTGACACGGGATATACCTACACTGTATAGTGGTGTGCTGTATCTACCGGACCACACTCACCGGCAGGTGGATTATAAACTATAGCACTGCTACCCCCGAGCGGACAGCACTGGGGTTATTATTCCTAACAAAAGATCTTTAGAGAGTATTTGCATGATACTACATGTAACCTGGGACAATAAAACAGAATACAACAAGAAGCTGGTACAGTCAGGGGCGAAACAATCTCCCGTGGATTCCTTCCCATATCGCTTTGCCGGTACTAGCTCATGTGTTCGTTCAATAATGTCTATTGACAATTACTACCTGTTCCTTCTTCTATGAGTTCTTACATGTCTGAGCAGAGACCTTCGTACAGGATAAAGCTAATAGTACTTTCTCTATGGTGTATTTCCAATGGAGAAGCCAGTCACCATTCATAAAATGCTGTGATCGCTCAAAAAGCCCACGGAAAGGATTCCCATTCACAAGTATACACAGCTCCCACATGGATACAATGTAACATACAGATACTATCAGCTAGTCTCGGATGCAACGGATTACCCACAAGAGGGAACGACAACCTAAGGCAAGGGGTTCACTGCAAAAGTTTATGGTGGCAAAAACATAGGGGGCAGTGAAAAGCTAATTACCCCACAGGTGGCATAAAATAATTGAGCGGGTAATACGTAGCAGGCACATCCGGCTTATTTACAACAATCTATGTATGCGTTTTAATAGATCACATCAGCAAAATGCATTATATAAATATCATTTAATGTACAATGGGGAATCTTATGACCGGTACTAACCTGAGGTCTTGTTCGAGGGTTCCATCTAATGTAATAATTTACCCAGAGTTCCAAGTGGCTCAGGCTGGCGACTGGATACAGCACATGGTGCTCATAGTTCACATAAAAGGGGTTGGTAAATTCGTCCACGTGGCTATTAATGTAGGACCAGAGAGATATGGTCTTGGTGCTGATTTCCTACATCAAACAAGGAAAAACCGAAAGCTGAAGCCATTCGCAAAATCACAATTAGTAAAATGAACAAGAAATATATTCTCGGCCTGGGAAAGCAATACACAGTGATATCTCCACGAGGTTTTGCAAAGTTTGCTGCTGTGCCAAGTTACAAGTAGAATAAACAATGCTTCAAACATTTGATCTTTTTTTAATGATGTGATTTAGAAGCGGGTGAAGAATATAAAGAAATCTACATCCGCACGAGCAATCATTCGGAATACTTTGAGCGCCACCTTGTGGCCAAAGCTATGGGGCATTTTATTTAAGCTACAGCAGCTACCAAGCAGGTGCGTGTCATGGGCTGTTTGATGTGTCAAGAAACTGCCTCCAAAAGGAGATTTAAAGTAGGAACTAAACAAAGCACTCTTACTATAAAAAGGGATAAAAAATAAAATAAAGATAAACCGATTTATATTAATTTTTTTTAAAGCGAAATCTGCATTTTTTGTGCAATTCTTTGGTTATCTGTGCAATCTAAATAAACAGCATTTATGGAAATGATTAACTATGTTGTCCTGCATGTTGTCCTACAAGCTTGTTGTTTGTCACTGCAGTGTGTCCATTAGCAAATGGCTTGTGGTTGCCGAGATGATGGATGCTAGCCGGCTCCCACCCTGACCCTTGGCCTGTAAAAACATTTGGGTTTGGGGGCACACGGATATCTAGAAGGGGCTTCTATGTAGGATGAGGGTCCCAGGAACAATGTCCCCCCTGTCTCATCAAATGCCAGGAGCTGCTCTGGATGGCAGCCAACAAAATCTGATTCATGTCCAGTGAGTCTGGTTTAAATGTGCCCCTCCGTGTACTTATTATCTGAGCTTGCTAATAAAAGTGCTTCTCCTGCTGGGGTAACATGTTTAACTTATGAAGCTAAGCCTTTAACCAACATCCTCAGATGTCTAACTTGTTTGATGTAAAAAACCCTTATCTTAGTTAAAGGCTGTTTTATAATAGAAAGCAGGTTTTTGTGCTCACAGGAAGGACTCCCAGACAGACATCAAAATATCACTCCTTAAAAACACATCTCTATCAATGACTTCACAAGAAAAGAATAATGACAGAAAGGAACACACCTCTTTCACTCGCTGTTGTTCACAGTTGTATAAAAATGTCCCAAACAGGCAGCTATAAAGGTGATCCAATATAGTGATGAGGAAAAGTTCATTAAATTCAAACGCTGCTGGAAACTGACCAAAAAAAAACAAAAAAGACACGATTCACCGGAAAACCATTACATATTAAAACTGTACTACAAGCTTTACAAAGCTGGCCAGTTTCAGACACTGGAGAGATGTATAAATCATATATCTTTATCATCAGTATTATAATTACGGATGTTTTCTTATACAATAAATTCAGATACAGACACCAGGGAAGGGTGGAGAAGAATTTGGACTCTAAAATAGGGAGTACATTGTGTTTTCATTGATTTGATATTAAAATTACTTCTGAAATATATGTCGCTGGCAACTAAGTGAATTCACATCACTGAAGCAGTAAAAGGGTACCTGATTTGTCATCTGCCACACGCAATCGATGAACTGGAGGAAAATGGGAGAGCGATCAGCATCTGCGTGGTTGTTATCTCCGTGGCCCACTCTCTGCATGAGATTATAAACACACCACAAAACTGCATTATTAACTCATATATATATTTATATTTCTAAATCCTGACTTTCAATAGCGCTTCCCCTATTTACATCTCCTCACTCATCTCTAAACAGACTCCGCTCATCCGATGATCTCAGTTTGTTCTCTCCTTTGATTTCTAGCTCTCATGCGTGTTTACAAGATTTCTCAAGAGCTGCCCCTATCCTCTGAAATGCCCCCCCAGCCTATCGGTTTCCCCCTTTAGTTCTACAAAAAATCCCTCAAGACCCACTTCTTTAAGGACGCTTACAATCTTACACAATAACACCCTCCCTCCCATGTTCCTTAACACACCTTAGCTTAGTGGCACCTTTACCTCTTGTGTACCACACTCTAACTCCTAGATTGTAAGCTCTTTGACCAGGCCTTCCTCACCTGCTGTTTCTGTAACTGTGTAATTGTTTTGTAATATACCGTATTGGCTCGGATATAGGCCACACCTGAATATAGGCTGCACCCTAAAAGTTAGGTGCTTTTTTAAAGAAAAAAGTGTCTGCCCCCCCCCCGAGATATGCTGTCACTCTGTCCCGAAGATGAACCCCCCCCCGAGCTATGCTGCCACTCTGTCCCCAAGATGTCCCCCCCCCCCCGCCAGACTTACCGGTGCAGACTCCACGGGGTCTTGCGGGGCCGGTGGGGGACATCTATGCATAACGCGTATTCAACTTCCAGTGCCGGCACTTCCCCCATGGGAAGTACCGGCAAGAAAGATTGTTCGCGCAGACGTTCACTTGCAGCGGCGATGCGAGCATAAACAACCTCCGCTGCCTGGCACGTCTGCATGATGTGCTTTAAAAATCTCACTTGTCGGGACTCCCCCCGTGGAAAGTGCTGGCAGGGGAGGCTGTCTGAGCGTATCAGAGAGTAGGATACGGGTCCCCTGCACCGCTGCGGGGGATCTGTATCCTAACCCTGCTGCCTGCCCGGCGCCCGGAACTGCATGTCCTGGGCGTCAGACCCCGAATATAGGCCGCACGCCCACTTTAAAGACTTAAAGTGGAGGGGAAAAAGTGCGGCCTATATTCGGGCCAATACGGTATAACTTGTTATGCCCTGTTTACCTGTTGTACAGCACTACGGAATATGATGGCGCTATATAAAACAAGTTATAATAAATATTCATCTAAATAGCAATATAATGACTTACTCCATATCAAACCAGACAAGATATTCTACTCTGGAGAGTTATAAAGCATATGAATTAAAGAACCTCCCCAAGACAATGCTCTAAGACGCAGCGCAGTATGTCCCCCTCACCATAGCAAATCGATGGCCAAAACTTATCCATTCTTTCTCTATGAGAACCTCGAACCCGTTGATTGTTCTGTAATAGCTGTCCAGCATTAACATGGCCAAGGACGTCAACTGCGCTGTCCGGTCCCAGCCGTCGCTGCAATGCACGACGACCGACGTCTTACTCGACTCAAGCTTGTCTGCAATCCTCACCGAGCCGGCAAGAAGCATCTAAGAGGGGTAAAAAGGGGGGCAACATTTAAGATGTGTATACATTCTGTATAGACAATAATAGTGATATTTGCATGTGTTAAAGTGTCACCTGTGCAGCTAGCTATATTTAATACAAGAAAAGGCGTTAAAAAATGTCACACTTTCTCCATCAATCAATAAAACAGGTTTTCATTTCATACACAACGTATGGTGAGCTGCCTCAATGCATCATCACCCACCAGACTTTCATGTTCATGCATATGTATTTTATATTGTTCTACAGGCCATGAGTGGCGAGTAGAATAGAATCTCACTGATCTCTATCACGTGCCATGATTTAAAAGAGGTAAACGCGCACGGTTTGCTGATCAGCTGAACGGGCCGTACCCTTATGTATTCGAGCCAGTGGGTCCCGTCGATGTTGGAAAGCCAGCGCGCCTCGTCTATTGACGGATACACAATCTCCTTCACTTTACGGAGGGATTCCCGCATCACATGGATGTTGTGGATCTCCAAGAAGACCAGCTCTGCGTTTGGGTAGGCAGTTTCACTTTCGTAGCCTCCTCCTTTTGCCTGCAGCACAAAAAAAATATGTTTATTGAAAGCAAATATTCCCAAATGCCCCACGAGCTGATAACATTATTCCAAACACACGCAGATAAGCATTAGAGAATGTATCACCTTATTAGTGTCGGCAACGCTGTTCTGTCTGGCATCGAAGATGATGAGTTTGTGAGACTGCGCGTTGGCGTCCATGATTGTCTGCAAATACTTCTCGTCCTCTTTGCATCGCTTGTCATTTGGTCCGACTAACGGCTGACTGCAGCGAGTTATAGTGGCTTGGCTTTCAGGGTGAATCCATGATAAAACCTGAAACACGCGTTACGGGAGAGAGCACAGATCGCATATTTGTTGTGTATTTCCAGTTAGACATTTTGGTTTCTTGTCACTAATGCATTTAATGACCAATTTAAAAATGAGTATTATTTTACCATTTAAAAAAAAAAACCACGTTTTCCCCTATATTGCCCTCTCTCTATATAACTCTATATAGAGCTTTATAAGCTAGTATGGGGAAAATAGATTTTGCCGTATGAGCCCAAAAGAAAATGGAGCCTTTACTCAAAGATGGCACATTTTATAAAAGTAACATGTAAAAGTAACAGAAGTTTTTGGGATCTCAAGGTCTCTTCTTCAGATGGAATGTATATCATGAAAATGCGCACCTTTATCGACTAATATGTTCAGTGCAGATTTTGAGGACCAGCGTATTCTCTTCCACATTTAAAACTATTAAATATGTATACATACACAGATACATAGAGTTAAGGTGAACAGCCAATGCTGAATTAAGATGTCTCGTATAACTTTAATGACCAGCCGGAGAAGCCCCCTGTAACCTGTATAACCCCAAAAACACGTTGGGGCGTCTTACGAATTGCTTACCGGAATGCGTCCTTTTGATCGAAAAGCTGCAACCCTGGCTAGATCGTCATCCGCCACACTTGTTGGAACAACAAAGACGGCAGGGTACGTGTCACACAGCTCATACGTGCTGTTTATCTTTGTGATTTTCCAGCTCTCGTTTGGCAAACCCTGAGAACAAACACATTAAATAAATGCATCGTAAAACACAGCGAATAAACCAAGCTGCAGGATTTTAAGCGCATGAACTACAGCTACGTTGCGTACTAAGGGACTGACAATGTGGGTCTATTCACTAAAGGTGGCCTTGACAGGAGAGTTATACAGCGCAGCTCCTTCCCTTCACTATACATTATCAAGGGACAACCCTAGTGAGCTTCTGCTGCAAGAAGAGCTTGGCTGGCCCTGTATAATGTATAGTTAAATCAGTGCCTTTTTTCCCTGAAGCTACTTTCCCGTTGAGTTACGTCTCTCTTCGTCAGGCAGATTGAGAAAGGATCAGATATTCTTTCCATCATTTTAGTGGCTCTTTAGTCGGTGAGAATACCATTATTTATTTGAATAAACTGCCCACAACGTCCTGTTTCCTTCACCGCATATGCATGTTCCTTAAAAACTCTGGCTTGTCAAGACTACTTAAATAACTCAAAACAATGGGTCTATCAGACATGAGATAATATTGTTATAACACTGTTTACCCTTAACGTACCTGTCTTTTGTACTCTGCCATGGGATCATAAACTTTCCAACCATTCACAGTGAACTTTTCTTTGTAGGAAAACGCAAACAGTGGCTAAAGGAAAAAAAAAAAAAAATTATATAAAATAAAACCCCGTCTGTTAGCTAACGCAACGGTAAGCAATGTATTATTGCTTATTTATTAACAAAATATTGTATAATGACATATAATTATATAAATTAAGATATTATACGCAATACTTGTGATGACAGAACACAAAACAGAAGACATTTAGAAATGTCACCTTCTATACATTTGGACAAGACCAGAAACAGTAGTGATGGTGTTACTCTGAATTAGGAGTGATGGTAAGCAATTAGCTGTGAGGGGGCAAGTTGTTCAAAGGTGGTATATATTATGGATATCTCTCTTAAATCAGGTTTGGAGAATCTTGAGACACTTCTCATTTGCTAAGTTTATCTTCTTTAAAGACTATTAATGTTTCTGCCAAACACATTTCGTGAATTCCATAAACAGTTTGTTAAACGTATGGCAAGATCTCAACATCTCCCCTCCCCCTCAATGACATCCTCACTATTGCCCTCTTCAGCGGCACGGACTCTGGTGGGTCATGTCCATAAAATGTATAGGAGACATGTTTCCTTTTACTAAAGGAAAAGCCGTTCTCTTTAAGAAGAACGTTCTATGTGTCCGTCCTTCTTGAATAGCAAATTCAAATAAGTATGAAAGATGCTATCTTGGCAGAAAATCACAATATAGGTTGGATGAATCAATGACCGTACTCACCATGCCGTTAGAAAGAGGAAACGCAAGTTTAATGAGATTTTCAAATATCTCCAATTTACTCTGTTCTTCCTGTTTATACGCCAGGCGTAGATTTCTCATGTCCTTTCAGGAAATAAACAAAAGAATTAAGACCTGGGGCTAGAAAAAGGAACTAAACCCAAACACCGTTAGATGGTGCTCGTTGCCCTCTTTAGCATAAACTGTTTTGTGGAGGTCTGAATAATGCGGATGCCAAGCATTAAGATATACAGCCTGCTAGTGCTGTATGAAACCAGGGGGACCCTAGTCTTCCGGCAGAAAAGCTCCTATCCTGACGCTTTTGATTTACATACAAAGCAGTCGGCTACATTTTTTATGTTACTTCAGCAAAAGATGAGATGCCCCTTAAAACAAGACGTTTCTTCCATGCAATCGGCTAAGATGGACAGATGTCACTTGCAGAAAATGATGTCATCGTTTCATTTCCCTTCACATGAATTCAATAAGGGTTGAAAAAGATGGTGAGCGTTTACCTACGTACACATTACCATCAAACCCAAGCGTCCCTAATTAAAGATGCTCGAGGCATCGGCAGGATATATGCCGCCCTATAGCTTTGTCGGCTATATACAGATGTAGCCGTCTACAGCGGAACGAGTCATTTGTTGATTTAGCGTACGTATAATTTTTATGTATAATGTAGAAATCCTTACAAACAATGCGTACAAATACCTTACAGACAATCTCTATGCCGCAGGAGTTATTCCCGTGGCTTTGTACCCCGATCTTCTCCACTCTGCTGATCACCCCCAGTGGAACGTCCAAGATGAACGGGGGGTCCTGCAAGCAAACAGAGGATGAAAATGATGTTAAATTTGGCAACGATACCAGTAGCGTTAAAAAAAAAAAAAAAAAAGTAAACTACGGAAACCTGTTTCAAAAGCCACTTAAACCGAATGTATTTCTATAAAGAAATCTTGAATAATTCAGTAAAGATGAGTCCTCTCCGAAAATGTTTAATATTTAATGAAAAAGCACCTAACTTTGGGAGAAGCTGCAGTAACTCAGCTTTAGCTCCCATCCTCCTCTGTGATTGGAAAGTGCTCCCATACAATGAGAGTGCTATCAGTCACATGGGGGTCTATGAGCCCCCGCTCGTAGGGTTTGAAGGTATCTCAGCTATCGCATGCATTAAAGTCTACAGACAATCTGACGTTTTACTAAACGATCCTTATGAACCAACGTAAGCATCTCGCTCATGAAAGTAAAACGCTGGAAACAAAGCTCACCCTTTCCACGCTCTTGAAGTACATTTTAAAGTCCGTCACAGTTAGCGTTCCGCTGACGGCCCCCCAAAACGGACAGATGTACATAACATCTTTAGCTGCAGAAAGAAAACATCAATGAACTAATAGTTGTATGGTTTCATAGGTAAAGCTTTCACCGGTAATACTTTGTATATCATCGGGAACGCTGACTACCGAGACTGTATTCGCTGTAATGAGAATTTTCTACTCGCCGTTTGGGCCGTTCCACTAATTGCTATGACGATTGCTTGTGTATAATATCTCATGGTTAACGTACATGCACACGACCCTAGGCATATCTTAATAAATCTAAGGGTTTATAATAGGTTCCACGTGCTTCTGGGCTTTCCTCTCACCGATTGCCTTGATGGACTCTCCGGGAAATAGCGGAGCCTCTTCCATCTGTGCCAGCTTGTTTCCATCTCTCAGAGCCTGCGGAGGGTCCAAAAGCAACAAATAAATCCCACTTCCCATCGGCATTTCTGCCACGACTTCACATCCTCTCACCCTACTCTAACAGGAGCCCCGTAACCGATGCCGCGCATGGGCTCGATAACACAGACCGAAGCTCTGCGTCCAGGCGGGATCATCTCCTGCCGCGGTCATTATTCCGGGTGTAAAATATTCATTGTTCTCAATGGATTCTTGACGAGAAAAAACTCAATTTAAGGGCAAGGTGCCCGAGTCCACACAGAAATAGATTTTCCCCCCCCATCTGGCTTATTAAAAGGCGCTCCTGGATGGCAGGGGCCAGAGATATACTCCCTGTGTAACTATTTCACGCAACTAATAACATCTCTCTTAGGTTCTACAGCCACAGCATTTTAGCGTTCTGCGCATGTCTGACAAGTAGTAATGTATTAACGCGGGGAGACTTGGCATTGAAAAGCACATAAATCAATGCGTTTCAGTGCCAAGCACGAGGAGCGCCATTAATTAAACGGATGCTTTATAATCTCTCTTAAATAAACAGCAAACATTCTTAAATATTATATAAATATCTCTCTCTCTCTATATATATATATTTATATAATAAAAGCGGTCCACATTCAAAGCCCCAGCACAGAGATGCAACGCTCCCAAACCCCAGACAGTTGATAGACATTACGATGGGATTAGTGATATTTGTTAAAAGGCTACAAACCCCTAGAAGCTAGATTTTTACCCCAAAACCCGTGTTATCAGAGTCTAACCTAATCACTGACCCGAAAACTCAGGGATCGGATAAGTGACTCAAGAGAAAGTTTTCGCGGCCCCAAATGAGTAAGACTGTCATGTTTTTCCTTTCTTTGAAGGCGTTTGATGTAGAAATAAGACATCCTCTTGGACGCGTTATCAGTTCTTAATGAAATCAACGCGAACTTCGGAAGTGAACGCGGTTTGGAACCTCAGGATCTTCGGATCCCGAGGAACTAGTTAAGTGACGGTCGTTCGACGCCGCGCTGAATTATAGGAACGCGGTTAAGTAACCCGTTACACTCGCAACTAACAATACAGCTAAAAGTGTTCTACCCAAAAGTTTGGGGTCACTTAGAGATTTCCTTTTCCCCATTAACATAACATGAAATAGATCAGAGATACAGCGCAGACGGGGTAAATGTTGTAAATGTAAATGTTGTAAATTATTTTTAATGGACTATCATCGCACAAAGGCCCTTTGTCACTCACATCACTCCTGTGTTTCATGGCACGTTGTGTTCGCTAATCCAAATTTAAAAAGATAGAAACGTCCTTGTTTTCCATGAAAACAGCGAAGTGACCCCAAACTTTGAGTGGAAGTGTATACATGCAGCTGACAATCTGGATTAACCTCTCAGCTGCGTTTCTATCTAGTTTATATTGGGGTTACGTTAAGATTACGAATGTATAATAATTCCTCTGTGTGACAAACATGATAATGAGGAGAAATGTTAGTACGGGGGACATGCTGGGGTTTATTCACTAAAGGAGAAGTCTGCAGGAGGGCTGTGTATTGAGTTTTATAATAGTTTTTCACTATTCGTTATGAAGGACCCACAATGGCAGGTTCCTGCAGGGCACAGCTGGCCCAGTATAATGTATAATTCAATGTACGATGAGACTTAAAAGAAATCTCCCCGATACAGGGCCGGCCAAGCGCTTTCTGCATCTGAAGATAATGGAGACTGGCCTTTAATAATAGAAAGATCGGCTCTTTAGTGAATAAATCCCAATGCCAACCAAATGAGCAGAGTTCTAAACACACCTGCTAGCCTAACGGGGGGAATGGATCTCTCTACACACGTGAGGTTACAGCTTCATCGATGGTGGCAATTAAGCACGCATCTACTAAGCAAAGCGCTCATGGCAGAGGATGACAGACAGACAGCGGGACGCAGGCATTCACATATAAGAGAGGGAAGGAACTTGCCGCCTGCTCAGCTTCCGTTTCAGAATGATAGCCATTGTGGTCGTCCTGAATCTCCTGTGCGAGGCAGCGATGGGCAGAAACAAGAGGCAACAAGAGAGAATCATGCAGACAACAGGTAAAAGTACTTGGACAGCGTGTCTCATAGGCGGAGGAAGGGGGGTTTGTCAAGTATATTTCAGGAAAACTGTATTAATAAAAGAAATCAACAAAACGATTAACAAGCCAAGAGAAGAGATGCTTTGTTACCACCCAACCGGGGCGAAACATGCTTAGCGGGTAGAAACACAGAGCAGGACATCGCAGGGTTAATGTTTAGAACACGAATAACCGGCTCTTTAATAACAAAGATCTCAAGAGTCCCTATGGAGAAACCGAGAGAGAAACGAGTTTAATCCAACCCTGAAACCAAAAGCGTTTTAACCCTTTATACACTGGATCTCTCCTCACCAGGAAGGGTTAACTTCTGCAATAACCCATTACCGATCGCTGGGAAGGAGATGAGCCGGATACGCTTTAGTTCATTAAAGCTTTACGTTAATTCACTTTTACGACGGTAACGAAGCATTTGCCCGAAATTCGGAATTAAACCAACAGATAGGAAAAGAAGCGGGAGAAACGAGCATGCGTTATACGGCTTTGTTGGTTTTGTGAGCAGCGATAACAAAAGGTGTTGGAATTGTGATTTCAGGTTCATCCCATAATGATTGTTTATTAATGTATATAGCGCTGTCATATACCGCGGCGCTGATTAATTCCGCGGATATGTCTACAGTAACAGGACTGTCGCCCGGGCCTGGGTTCTGGGATCTATCACACGCCGCTTTAGGAACTCATCATCATTAAAAGCATCCTCTGTGCAGCCCACGTTATGACAGCCTGGACTAAAATAAGCCAGCAGCACAAGGGTTAAACACAGCATCGTCCGTGTCTGTCCTTGGAAGTTACGGATCTCCCTGAATAGCAGGACTCAACGTATCATCACTAAATGTCTCTAATGGCTTTAGAGAACACGGCGAAGAAATCCGCAACGCAAAGTATACACGGGAGATATATATATATATATATATATATATATATATATATATATATATATACATACATACATACACAAACACAAAATATACACAGGAGATATATATACAAACGCAAGAGGAGCGCAAAATAAATAAACCCGCTCCGTCTTCCACAATCCCCCAAAATGATGCTTCGTGGGGACCCCTCACATTATAAGTTAAAATAACACCCCCGTCACGTATTATGTGAAAATCCACTGCAAATATGTGACAAAAACCGACAAAACGCTAATCACAAAGGGTTAAAAGACAGTCCACGAAAACCAACGTACGCTCAAAAATAACCTACACGGCTGATAGACGGTTCCTGATGTGACCGGCCCGGAGGGATCATAGGAACGGGCCGGAAAATGTGCATGTAATGCCCCGCTGGGGAAACATATGAAGCGCTAAAACACGATGTAATAGGCACCGGGAGCAGAGCCGGGGAATCTGAATGTGCATGCCTTTCATGCTTTTTAGGTTGTGTGCTACCCTTATGCTTTATATGAGAGAAGATTGGGGCAGCCCCCCACCTAGACCCCGACACGCAGCATATCCTGCAAGCCAGCCACAGACAACGGATCAGATCCTAGATGATCTGATTTAAAGCCCCTGAATTCCCCTCTAGCGGAGATATAGTAGCTCCTGAAGTAACATTTTAACCCCCGCGGGGATGGATTGATGGACCGTTACATATAACAGGCAGTCGCCACGGCATCTGATGGAAGGTCACTTTCCTTTTATAGCCAGGGTCGTACAGCGGCACCTTTCCGCATGCAGGTCACAAACGGCCCCCTGACTAATGCACCTTAGTAAACACTCTAATCTATAGTGGGCCGGCTACTGATCAGTTTCAGGCTGCTCTATCACTGCCCCTGAACCTGGAGAGAAACAAAAGGAGAATTTACCACGAGAAACACGCGCAACGAGTAAAAGCCGAGACTGAAGCATCGCAAAGCATACAGGAGACACGCAGAGACAGTACCGTGACTCCCCCAATAACACATCACCGCGGACACGTCACGGAGACACGTGTGCTGACACTACGCCTGTGACACGCAGCCCACGGACGTGGCTTCACGAGCAAAACAACAACACACATTTACAATACACAAGCGCAATAATCACGTCACACGTGGAATAATCACATCACAAGCGGAGACACACCGGGGGCCAAGAATCAAAATCTCAGAGAATCAGTCATTCCAGATGTATCGATAAATTGGCAAGAATGAGAGATTTTGATACTTAACCCTTTCATGTCACAGCACAGTAGACAGACGTGGCGGAAGCCGGTGATACTTTACCCTCAGATCAGGCCTCTTGAACACCTGTTAGAAATGCACACGGTGCCAATGGAAAGACTGTTAGTCATGTGATAAATCCATATACTATATCATTATAACACAACAGCGATATCCTGCGCTTCATAACAGGCTGAGAGCGAGCCGACGAGCAGCTGACACGCTATCTGCGGAATCTGTCAGCGCTTTATAAACAAAGTATAATAATAATAATAATATACAACGCCGCCATCTTCCTGAACGCAGAAAACGCTCTCCAAACCGCCGAGACGTCTCGCTTTAACGTCCCCCCAGAAACATTTCCTGTGTCTGACAAGAGAGCGGCTTGGGACCCGACCGCCGCGGCCCACAAAGGGAAACGCTTCACAACAATTTCATCTCGTGTCAGGGAATGAGGAATTGACTTGTTCTCCTTGCTATAAATTACTTTTATGGCGGTTTAAAAAGCCCACAAAGTCTAATGAGCACAAAACTAATAAGTGATAGTAAAAGTGTAAATTAACTGAAAATAAAATGCTACTCCCTGACTTTGTGTGGAGACTTTGGGTGCAAGGCTGTTTTATCACCATAGCGACCAATGGAGCAGTCCAATCACAGGGGGACACTTCACAGGTTGCCAAGCTGATAAGACTTATTTTTACACAGAACCCCCCCTGCGGTATCTCCTTAATCCCAAGTATAGCAGAGCCAGTGGGGTACAGTGTGGGGAGACTATGAGTGTTATTGTTGCGAATGATGTCATCGGTGTGTTAAGATTTCTTTAATTCAGAGAGAATCACTAACGGGCAAAGCCTTCCTGGTTATTTACAACCATCTATTACACCTAATCAATTTAAATTATTAAGGTTCTTTGTGTCATGAAACAGACACAACCAGTTCAAAACAAACCCCCCCCAAAAAAAAAAGCCCCAGAATGTAACACAGAAGCTGTGGCCGCCGTGAATCCCCTGCTATTCACGCGATGCACAGAGTTCTTCCAGGAGCAAAACATTGCAACTTCCATCTCAGCGGGAAGCTTGGGGAAATAAAACCCATTGTAATCCCATTGAGGGAGCGGAGGGTATGGAGGGAGCGGAGGGTATGGAGGGAGCAGAGGGTATGGAGGGAGCAGAGGGTATGGAGGGAGCAGAGGGTATGGAGGGAGCAGAGGGTATGGAGGGAGCAGAGGGTATGGAGGGAGCAGAGGGTATGGAGGGAGCAGAGGGTATAGGGTATGGAGGGAGCAGAGGGTATGGAGGGAGCAGAGGGTATGGAGGGAGCAGAGGGTATGGAGGGAGCAGAGGGTATGGAGGGAGCAGAGGGTATGGAGGGAGCGGAGGGTATGGAGGGAGCGGAGGGTATGGAGGGAGCGGAGGGTATGGAGGGAGCGGAGGGTATGGAGGGAGCGGAGGGTATGGAGGGAGCGGAGGGTATGGAGGGAGCGGAGGGTATGGAGGGAGCGGAGGGTATGGAGGGAGCGGAGGGTATGGAGGGAGCGGAGGGTATGGAGGGAGCGGAGGGTATGGAGGGAGCGGAGGGTATGGAGGGAGCGGAGGGTATGGAGGGAGCGGAGGGTATGGAGGGAGCGGAGGGTATGGAGGGAGCAGAGGGTATGGAGGGAGCAGAGGGTATGGAGGGAGCGGAGGGTATGGAGGGAGCGGAGGGTATGGAGGGAGCGGAGGGTATGGAGGGAGCGGAGGGTATGGAGGGAGCGGAGGGTATGGAGGGAGCGGAGGGTATGGAGGGAGCGGAGGGTATGGAGGGAGCGGAGGGTATGGAGGGAGCGGAGGGTATGGAGGGAGCAGAGGGTATGGAGGGAGCAGAGGGTATGGAGGGAGCAGAGGGTATGGAGGGAGCAGAGGGTATGGAGGGAGCAGAGGGTATGGAGGGAGCGGAGGGTATGGAGGGAGCGGAGGGTATGGAGGGAGCGGAGGGTATGGAGGGAGCGGAGGGTATGGAGGGAGCAGAGGGTATGGAGGGAGCAGAGGGTATGGAGGGAGCAGAGGGTATGGAGGGAGCAGAGGGTATGGAGGGAGCAGAGGGTATGGAGGGAGCGGAGGGTATGGAGGGAGCGGAGGGTATGGAGGGAGCGGAGGGTATGGAGGGAGCGGAGGGTATGGAGGGAGCGGAGGGTATGGAGGGAGCGGAGGGTATGGAGGGAGCGGAGGGTATGGAGGGAGCAGAGGGTATGGAGGGAGCAGAGGGTATGGAGGGAGCAGAGGGTATGGAGGGAGCGGAGGGTATGGAGGGAGCGGAGGGTATGGAGGGAGCGGAGGGTATGGAGGGAGCGGAGGGTATGGAGGGAGCGGAGGGTATGGAGGGAGCGGAGGGTATGGAGGGAGCGGAGGGTATGGAGGGAGCGGAGGGTATGGAGGGAGCAGAGGGTATGGAGGGAGCAGAGGGTAGACAGAGTAGGGAAGGAAACACAAATAAAATGTACACCTCATACAAATTATGAAAATGTACACCTTAACATATATACACAAAAAAGGGAAACACAGCAGTACCGGCCGCTGTACAGACATGTTTCTCAGTGGGTTTCTCAGTGGGTTCCGTGTCACAGGGAACCGAACACGTCACTTCCATTGCAGCTTAGGGGCGATCATTTAAGAAACACACTTACCCTGTAATCTCGGGATACATTTTCTGAGGGCACGGACCCCGAGATCTGGCTGGATATCGTGGCTGCTATCAGCTGCTTGCACCATTCAACATGTGATCCAGTAGGGCTGCGAGAACAAAACATGAGCACAAGGGGTTATTCCTTATTCCCTGCGGAGGGCTGGCTTCAGGAGTGAACCCGCTGTCACCCGTCATGCCACCGGCCTGCTAACCTGCGGGTCCCGATAATCCCGCAAAGCTGCCTTCACGCTGCTCCCGGCCTGCTATCTATGTAAATATGTATTATTTAAACAAACACTAGCCTTAGGGAGAAGCTGCTGTTCCCCACTGTCTCTGTGATCTGATGATTCTCACCACCGATTGGCTGCTTGAAGAAGCCAACTAGGCAAGAGAGAACTCCCGTTTAAATAACGTGCGCGTGCGAGTGCTCTCACTCGTCACATCTGCCGAGCCGGCGCTGGAGTGGACACCTCCCAGCTATAAAATGCATTCAAGTGTCCCTTTAATACTCTGCTGAGGGCCCCGGAGCGAGCATTGTGTACAATAATTTGAGGAACAAAAGGAAAGGTTTGCTTTTTCAAGTCCTGTTTGGAATTTAACCCCTTAACGGCAGAGCTGCTTTTTATGTCTTGCACCCTTTCTTAACATGTTTGCGGTGCTGGTTTAGCTGTAATTTTGGTCTTTATCATATCATTTACTATATATTTATAATGCTGGCTTTTTAACTCTTTCCTTGCACTAATTCTACCTCCAGCCTTTGTCGAAGTTTGTGGTAGTATTTTTTGGTGTTTTTTCCCACCCAGAATTTACCGCTCCTGGCATATGTGACACGATAGCCCAATATGTGTTCAGCAATATCTCCTGAGTACAGTGATACCCCTATGCATGGGTTTGTCAGGTTGTTTGGGGGTAATAGGTCACATTTGGGGCATGCGCAATTCAGTTTTTCAACTTGGCATGTCCTATTTAGGAGACCTTTGAAGCCAGTCAGTTCAATTTACCCCATCAAACCATATAGTTGTGGAAACTAGATACCCCAGGGTATTTCAAATGTTAGCATTTTAACTCTTTCCATGCACTAATTCTACTACCAGCTGTTGTCAAGTAATCCGCTTCTGAGCCAAGCCCTCTTCGACTAACGTGCCAGCCGGTCTCAGGCCGCGTTAAACTGTGGGTGCTGCAGAAATAAAAATGATCGTGCTGGGGACTTTCTCAATGAGCCCACCCCGAGACTCTTCAAATATTAACCCTTTAATAGCCTATCGTGAAGATTCCATGTAGTGACTCATCAAATGTGTTAACACTCGTCAGCAAGGAAACTATTATTTAAAGATACACCACACCTGCATTCAAGCAGGGATATCAACCATAACACACCGGCACCACAAGCACCAATCAGGAGTCTTATATATGACCACAGCCGGGTAGAATAGGAGTCAGATCCAGACTGTGCCACGCTTCACCCTGAGATTGGGGCAAAAACCCAGGTATGATGATCACATAAATGGAGAGAGAGAATTTTATCAGGACTAAGCGTCAACTCAGCTGAAATGTCAGCAAAGCCTGGGTTCCTAAACACTACGGGAATCCTTTCTTACAATAAGAAAAACAGGACGCAAACGTGCAAATACACACTGAAAGCATTACCCGGGACAGAAACACACCGTTAATACACCACAGATTTACGTACAGCGCAGAGTACGTCACCCCAAGCTTCTACAGAGAGAGCTGCCAAGCCCTTTAATATGCTAGAGAGTCCTGACAACCGTGCAGACTTTTTGAGCAAGACCACAACGTTCAGCATCAATGCCACGGACACCGATACAGACAACAAATACATGTAGTGGTGGGTCGGGCACATGCCGAGCTACCACAGGTTAACCACAAATGTGCACAGATGTGCTTACAGGAGGGCATCAAGCACCACCGGGGGCATCAAGCAGGAGACATGGGCTGCAAACTTATTGTTAGAGTGGGTAGTAACTCTCTTTAGCAGCGTGATCACATATTCTGTGTGTAACGATTGCTCTGTTCCATCTGAGAAAGAGACCTCTGAGCTTCCAAAAGCTTATGTGACTTCAGAGCTTTTTTGTATGCTGGCCAAATAAAAGGTATCATATTCACTAAAATCTCTAAAAGGTATCATATTCATTAAAACCTCTAACAGGGCAATTACACGTTGTGACGATAATTACAATCCTACACAAGCCAATAACCCAAACCCTGGCACCGGATGTTCCACCTGCAAAAGTTCAACGGAATGCTATGGGTGGTGGGAGTTGTAGTCCAGAACACCCAGTTGTGATTTAAACACACCCCCCCCTGTACTCCGCGGCCCACCACATCCCCTCACCTCCCCAGACCTGCTGTACCTGTCCAGAGTCTCCACGCTGGGCTGGCGGGAGCTGGGCACGGAGGGGGGCGCGGATGGCCGAGGAGGTTTCCTGGCAGCAGCCCCTCCAGCGCTGCCTCCTACTCCTCCAGCCGCAGACTCCAGTCCCGGTAGCTTATCCATGGACTTTTTTTTCCCCCTTCCCCTCCTCCTCTTCCCCGGATGCTCGGACCGCCGTTGACCCCCTTATCGCACAGGAAAGACTGGATTGGAGGCCTCTCTTCCTGCCGGCTTCCTGCAGGGAGGAGGGGGGTTCAGGAAGGAAGAGTCAGTCAAGCGGCGGCCATGAATCGCGGCTGTCACTGTGAGAGGACCAGCATGCACCGCGGCAGCTGGGTGAGGCTGTCATCGGTGACTAAGCAACAGCCAATCAGCGTTGTCTGTCTGCACGGTCTGAAGCAGCAGAAGGTACTGAAGTATGTGAGGCATGCGGCCTGCGCCGTGCGGAAGGAAGTGGTTTCTCTCAACGAGACGATACCGGAGGAAGCGACTGAAAGCTGCAGAGAGCACGCCATTATTATTATTATCGTTATTAATAGTAAGAATAAGGAATTATTTATTCTTATTAAATAGTAATTAATATAATTGATTATCGTTATATTATTATTATTACAGCCCATATATTCACCTGCTGTGACAAAACTAGAACTGACAGCCTAAGACAAACCGGTACACTAGGTCAAGAGCTTACATCTATTTAATATAATATCCCACCATGATGAACTGGTGTTCTGATTCGCTGCAACGGTTGTCATCTTTGTACCTGCCTTTTGCGACGCGTGCTTTATGTATATATATATATCTGCATCGCAAAATCCTTGAAAAGTGTTCCGCAAGATATAAAAAAAAAACAAGCCCCAATAAATGGAAACACCAAGCTAATAATTCATTCACCGAGTAATTCATTCACCTAGTCATCGATCAGTCGCTTTCCCTTGTCAGCGTTCTGACTTCCAACATGTTAGCGGTTGGCTGATATAGTAATCTCATTCCTGTTATTTATAATAATTTACTGTAAATTTCATGCATGTAGAGCAATGTGATATCCTCATGTTCTCCAACCATTAGATTCTTCTAGAAAAGATGTGTCAAGGGAATTGGTGACCAGATAAGGGACTATCCCTCCTGCAAAGGGACACTTGGGCGGTATACACTTCTTCCTTCCAGGAAAGTCCATGGTTCTATATGAATAGGAGCATTTCCAACACCCAACATTTTTTATTTTTATAGCGCCACCATCTTCCGCAGTGCTGTACAATATCTTACCAGGCCTGGGGTTGGTTAAAAATGATTTTCCTTGTAACGGTTAATATCCATATTAATTATGGGTTTTTTTTCCCAGAAAGGGAGGCAGCCGTGATTATCGTCGTTATGCCAACCGTAACGGGAAAGACTAGAAATGTGTTCCTAGTCATATGGCTATTTAAAATGTTTGAGATATAAAGTATGGCTGCAAAAAATTCAATTGTCTCCTTCCTATTTGGTTGGCAGACTGATATCTTGCGTCTTCTGGATTTTTATCATTTGTATATAATTGTAGATTTTTTTTTTCAATAAGATTATCATGAAATCTCACTGACAGAACCAAATTTACAGTTTGGAAAAATTCCTTTGATTCCATATTTACGTTAAGAGGAAATTTTCCGTGTAAATTCCATGTTTTGTCATCCCTTGAATGGGAAGGGATTTAAATGTTTATGTCTCTGGTTATTTTTAGCAGATGTGGCTCATTCCACCGCTGTTGGTTACAAAATCTGTACATTTACAATAAAAACATCCAAGAACGAGAGCTCTGGTCTCCGTTATTCATATTTTGTTCAAATTAACATTTTAAAATCAAAATTCTTCATTTCTTCATAATTTTGTGCTGGACAGAATTCACTGAAAAACAAAGCATTTAGTAGATATGATAGCAGAGTTTACAGATATTACCCTGGCCTGAGAACCGTCAGAAGGGGTGTCATTGGGCCCCGTAGCCCCTGTTGTGCAGGTGATCTCAAACGGTCCTCCAATGCTGGTACTAGTGCCCAATAATAAGACATGTACCTTTGTGTTTTACATGGATGTGCAGTGTACATTTTAAAAGCTCCAATGTACAAACCCAAGATTACCTTCGGAGAAACATGACAATAGGACATATACATCGAGAGATCACCCATGTGTGTACAGCTCCCCCAGACATGTTGCATTCTTGTAAAGTTTTAGGACCTACTGAACAAAATTACCCACAACATATATATATATATATATATAATTAAAACCAGGCACATGGAAACAGCATTTTCATAAAGTTTTCTCCAACTCACAGCTGCAAACATTGCCTTTGTCACGTGACATTACACACGATTCACTGTAGAAGCGATCGCAGAGAAACGTGGGGGACTTGCTGCAGACCGCTGCTGCTCAGGCCACGGAGCTTCTGCGACCTGGCAGTCACGGCATCTTGAAAGTGGTTTTAACCGATGACGTACCAGGTGCGTCAGTGATCCTGTAGGGCCATTGTTTTGTGACGTTATGTGTCGCAAAGTGGCTAAAGTACTTTAATATGAATAATATGAGTAATTTAACAATTATACAATAGAAAAAAAATGAAAGTTTATATATACATGTTATTGCGATCTCTAATATGTAGAACGTGTAAATACACGCGCACCCAGCGAACACTTTAAGGGACATAAGGGCAGTTACACTTTGAAGCTATGAAGTGCCCTCGGAAAAAGTCAGTCGTGGACTACTTTAAATGTTAGCGTCTACAAAGTAAAACAGAGTAATATAAGCTGAGGATATCGCTTAGCTTTGTTTTTACTTTTAGTTTTCAATTATCATTAATTACACAGACACATACAGTATATACATTTTTATTTAAGGTAACATTTTCTTCAACATGAAAGTATTTTTTTTTAACAAAATATTTTCTAAGCAATAGCTGATGAATATGTTTTACAAACTCTTTATTGCAGGGAAATTCTGCTGCCTTAACTTGGACACCTTCTGTCTACACAACGTACTACGCCTACATTGTGATAACATTTTAATTATATAGATTTGTCTAAAAGGCACACTAAGGAAAGGAAAATACATAATATACAGGTGTAAAAATAAATATAGCCCGATTGTGTAAGGGAATCCTAACAGTATAAAGACCAGACTTTGCATTTCTGCAGGAGGACCTGCAATACATTTATATTACAGGTAGTAAGAAATGCATATGACATGCAACTATTTGCATATACACACCATCATGTTAATATCCCAAGAAGAGAAAGGCTTTTCAGCGGTAAAAATACAATTTGAACAGTTTACGGTTTCCTGTATTAGGTAAAATGTCAATTCTTTGCAATGCTCATTAAATCTCTCAGCAATTAAAGGGTTAATGGACCCAAAGAAAAGTGTAGCAGGCTTAAAGAGGACTACAGCCCCACCAACGTGTGCATGTAAAGGTCCATGACATGATGCTATACCATGTGCTAGTTAGCCAATGTATAGAAAACTGCACCCAGACAGGCAACGTTCAGGCTCCTATACCGAGTGGGGAGCGCGCTCTGCAGCAGCAAACCCTTTCTGTGCTGCTGCAGAGCGCTATGCGGCCCACAAAGCCAATCCAACAGCCATTTCTCATCGGTATGCCTCCAGTTTGCAAGATAAGAGCTTAAAGCCGTCAGCTTATATAACTCCTCACTTATACATTCACAATCAGAGACGAATACAATGCATAGGCAACATTTTGAAGCCTAGAAAGTGTTTTTTTTTTATAATAAATGCGTTTTCAATTTTTACTTTCCTTTCATATACAAAAAGCGTTTGTTATCTTTGTACAATAACTATCAGACTTTAAACAATGTGTTATCCAACAGACCTAACAAATCACTTAATTTACAAAGCCATAATAATCCATAAAGATCCCTTCAATCATTGCAAAAAGCAACATACTTCAGTATACGCAAAGATCTCCTTGTCCATACACTACACAAGTTTACATGTAAAGCAATATGAACGGTTTCAAATCGTAACATTTTAAAGAACCAAGTAGAAACTTCAAGTAGCAAAACGCAGTTTGCAGTTAAACAGACCTGTCTAGAGTACGATGTCTTTAAATTAACCATTATATCAAGTTTACAATATTAAACCCATATGCGATATAATCCCTACAAAAACATACATCAAGGCAACGCAGTCACATGTTCTCTCAAAAGTAAAGATAAAACCAAAAAGAAGTCTTCCATTACAAATATTGTATAGGTTTAGGGAGTCCGTTGTGTGGGTTGAGTCAGCTGATCACCGATGTATATACTGTATACCCATGCATTGTACCATTGGACTCTTTCCTATTCCAAGTCTCCTTACACTGAGAAAAATAGAACCTTATCGTGGATTCAAAAACAGCTGGAGACTTCTCGCTTGGCATAAAACAAATCCAGTGTAATTCATGATCTGTTCGAGCATCCATGCGCCAACCAGACCTTTGGGTCATGTATCCCACCTTATTACACTCCATATCATATAAACTATGGATTACTTACAACAAGCTTAAAAGATTATCTAACAGTGTGATCATATTTTTAAATACAAGATATTAATCATGATTAGGACTTCCTATTGATACCACTCTCCATAGTATATCTTTTGCTGCCTTCTATGGCTTAAAGGAGAATTCAGGCCATTTTCTCCCCCATCGTGATTGCTTTGCCGTCCTTCCGAGAATCTTTTCATCACGTAAGTTGGGGTATACAACTATTTCTTTAGGATTCTTCAGTACAAATGCTTAAGGCTATTCGATATCAGTGAACAACCTTTAGCTCTATACTGAGAAACCGAACTGAACCACAGCCGACATACAGGAATAAAAACGCCTTGGCATGAAACATTCTAGGTACCACTTAAGAGCACATGCTGATGTGACGCGTTTGGGACTGTTCAAAAACTGCTTTCAAACAATAATGGCATTTGGTAGGAATAAAAAGTGCATATTAACAAATAAGTACTTGGTTAGATCAGGTACTAGGGGTACTTGGCAGGAAAAAAACCAAAACATTAAGACTGAATTTTCTTTATCAGAACCAATAACTACCCTGGTGTGTGCGCTACGTGAGGATTTGAAATGAAGCAAATCTGTATTTTGGGTTATCAAGTTCCAAGTTTATATATCTTTTTTCTCTTGAACGTTAAATGTGAGCAGAGACTGTTACAACAGATTAGCTCTCATATGGCTTTTAGATACAAAATCGGTTCTGGGAAGAGAAGATTATGACGTGGAAGCCTCGTTACCCTCCAAGAGCGGAAGCTTTACTACGCCTGAGACTACGTACAAAAATGATTGCGACCAACTGTTGACACCTTCTTCAAGCTGTCGCAGTACACCGTACATCATTGGATGTCCCCTCCCCCCGATATGACAACAAATTAACTACTAATCTTTGGAAACTGAAGACTCGCTTATATAAAACTGATCCAAAAACATGCCCGTCTTCTACACATCATCATTTTGTCTACAGGTCGGTTACACTAATAATGAAGCGGCGCAAAGAAATCAGGAGGCTAATACCAAAGGTCACGTTAGAACAGGGGAGAATGAATGAGAAATTCGGGGGAAAAGGCACATAGAAAAGGGCAGAAAATCTGGCACCATAAAACCATCATTTACTACCTCGTGTGACCAGCACAAGATGCGAGGAATTATTGGGCAGACTGCACAGGAGACTCGCCTAACGCAAAAAGTCAGGCATGATTAGGAGGAGGAAAGAAACCGAAAGCAATATCTGCTTACAAAGGTAAAACCAAACAGTTACAAGAGTTTTCTTTAATATATATATTTAAAGGTTAATGCCAAGCGGGAGGGAAAAAAAAACGCAAAGTGAACTGGATTTCCTCCAACGGTTAATTCATTCAGAAGTCCAGTGTGATCGCGGTTCGGACAGCTACGGGTTTTCTTTCTATACTGTGTGAAGACAACTGCAGACCGGTGCTGGGATTTCATGATTTGGAAAAGGCACATTTCTTTTCAACCAGGGAGTATCAGATTTGAAAGTAAGGCATCATCCAAAACGGCCTTTGCCAAAATACTGCAGTTTGCAACATTGCGTCATATAGAAAGCACTTTGGGCTCAAAACGGAGTCTGCAACTGGGACATCATTTGCGACGGTGAAGACGGCGAAGTGGAAGAGTTGCTTATTTTCTGTGAATTTGTGATCTGAAGTTCTTCGAGTTTTCTAACATAATCATCACGTAAAGCCAGCAGTTCCATGTAACGCTGCTCCACAGCATTTGGTTGCTACAGGGAATTACAACAAAGAGAAGGTAAATAATCAAGATATACCTAAATGATATGATTTACATCTGCACTGAAGACCGACGAGCCCCGAACACATACTTGTTGTCTGATCCTGGTGTTCCATCTGATGTAGTAATTGACCCAAAGCTCCAGGTGTCGCATGCTTGCCACCGGATACAGCACCCGATTCAGTTCCTTCGTGTAAAACGGATTTGTGTACTTTGTCTTTTCACTGTTTATGAAAGACCACAAGGATTGGGTCCTTTCTTTAACCTTCTGGAAAAGAAGAAAAAATACAGCATGAAGTAAGGCCAGAAGGAGAGGCAGAGAAGCAGCCACTGACCACTTTTAAGAGTGATGCGACACTCGACATCATCAATAATATATGATGTCAAAGACAGGCACGTTGGTCCTGGAGCAGCAAGACATATTATATATATATATATATATATATATATATATATATATATATATATATAATTAATAATATAGCAAACTTCAAACATTTTCCTATAAATGCTCATTTAACCAGTTCCAGCTCATGAACCTCAAAGCAGGCAGTTGTTATAGAGCACTGCTTTACAGCCAGTGAAGAATAGGTATCATCAAAGAAAGAAAAACGAAATCTGTCTACATGCCTAGGGCATAAAACTAGCTTACACGTGAGGAGGACCAAGGACTGCATTCATTCGGCAAAACTAAAAATATAACTTTTCAAATGACCATTCCCATTATGAAGCACAAGATCCACTTACTTCTTTTTCTCTTGCAAATTCACAATTATATAAGAACGTGCCGAATCGACAGCTGTAAAGCTGATCCAGGATTGTGATGAGAAAGAATTCATTGAATTCAAATGCTGTCGGAAACTATAAGGGGAAAAAATGATACAATTAAGCATACCCAGAAATTACGAGGTTTTATCGAGAAATGCATATACTTATGGGGTCGAGATTGCTTATTTTTAGTCTGCCAGATTAAATGCAAAGCGTGGTACCTGTTTGGACATTTGCCACACACAGTCAATGAATTGCACAAATATGGGGGACCGGTCTGCATCGGCGTGGTTTTTATCTCCATGTCCTATTCTCTGAAAGAGAAAATCATTCATATTTTTATCGATAAAACCACATATAATAATGTATATTTGGCTGACCAGATGTGCTAAATAGATGATTATGGTCTTATCAGACACAAAAAATATAACAGGGTTTTGTATAGAGAGGAATTTAGAGCCGTGTGACATTCCTGATGGCTGCTCCAGTTCTATTACCGATTACTACAAGGTAAATGGGACAGCCTTGTGCAAAAATGGTAAAGGTTGGTACAAGGAAGAGTTTAAAAGTGTGTGTAATATATATATATACATACATACATACATACACACACACACACACACACACACACACACACACACTATATACAGCCATACACACACTATAAATTGTGAGATATCAGCTGAGGTTAAGGAAAATAAGGCTTTTAGTCACCAGAAAATTAGCTTTATAAGAAGGGGTGGCCAAACGAGGCAACCGGCCTGTTACGCACATTAAGCAGTAAGAAGCATTATTTGCAACGACGACACTTACCGATGAGAATTTGTGTCCAAAGCTTATCCACTCCTTCTGCACCAACACCTCAAAGCCGGTAATGGTCCTGTAGTAACTGTCCAGCATCAGCATGGCGAGGGACGTTAGTTGTGCTGTTCGATCCCATCCGTCACTACAATGCACGATGACAGAACTCTTCCCAGACGCCACTTTATCAGCTACCTGGATGGCGCCGGTCAGAACCAGCTACACAATGAACAGAAAAGCCTATTAAAACAATGTCGGTCTGCTGCATAGCATTACTGCATTGACATATGTGCTGGGCAAGGCCATCACAACTTGGAAAAAGGACAATTAAAACATTCAAGAGTCATCAATAGGAATACGAAGTAAGACTGTAAATTGACACTGAACCATACAAAAATCCTAAGTGTTAAGCTGCTTTAACGGGTTTAACCGTAAAACACAACCAAAGTCAAAACATTAGGCATCTAAGCAGCAATGGGAACAGAATTCTTCAACACAACGATCATATAGGAAGGAGATCCTTCTAGAAAATAAATCATTAATAACCACAGATTAAGCGTTTCCACCATCTTTTCAACACTTTAAACTTAATTCATATTATAGGGTGGCACAGTAATATATTATAGCATAGTTGACCTACCTTAATATGTTCCAACCAGTGAGTTGACTCGAGACTTGAAAGCCAGTGTGACTCTTCTACATTGGGATAAACTATATCTTTCAGTTTCTTTAGGGATTCCCTCATGACATGAATGTTGTGAATGTCCAGGAAGACCAGCTCTGCGTTCTGGTAGGCATCCTCACTTTCATAACCTCCACCAGTAGCCTACAGCAAGCACACATGGTTATGTCTTCTCTACACCTAGATTCCTCATAGGTTTAGAAGCAGACCTCTTCTCATACCAAAATGCATCAGTAATGTAACTAAACTTCTTAATTTCACTTGAAACAATCTGCTGACAGCTCAGAAGCCTCACGTTAATGTAAGGGTTTCAGCAGAATGCTGCAGAAACTATGGCCAAGAATCTATTAACTTCAGCTTAAACACAAATTCTCATTGAAGTCAACAAAGAAGTATATTCTCTAAAAGGAGGGTCGATGGGATTTCGGCTCTCCCGCTTCACCATTCGTTATGAAGGGCCAACACTGGCAGGTTTCTCCAGCAAGAACCGCTACGGTGGCCCTGTATAATGCATAATTCAATGTGCCTCTGAAGAAATCTCACCGATTAATCTATGAATTATACAGAGCCCGCCAAGCTCTCCCTGTAGCAGAAGCTCACATTTGGTCCTTCGAAACATACATTGAAGTCATGGGGTTGGTGATGGAACATTTAAATTTCTACTCCGCTCCCCTGTATAACGAGTGATATGTTTACTGGTCAGCTTTCAAATGGGCAAGACCTGCTGATCATGGTCAATCTGTTCTCTCTCAAGGTAATGTATTGCAGTTCTACTAAAAAGGCTACACGACTGCTCCTTAAATGTCGGCATTAATTGCACGCACTTACACTTACACATGCACATTGGGACTGTGAAAGTTAACCACAGCATTTATTAAAGATTGTTTACGCTCATAAAACAATTTGATGCCCGGGTTACAGAATTAAACCTAGCCAGATACATGGAAAATGTCCCATCACCCAAGTTGTGTAATAAGAGAACCTCGCTGCTCACCTTGTTGGCCACAGCATTTACATTCGGTCTGGCATCATAGATGGTAAGTTTGGTTGTCTGCTCGCTCGCATCTCTGATGGTATCCAGATACTTCTCATCATCTTTATTCCGTTTGCCACTCATGCCCACCAGAGGCTGGCTGCATCTCATGATGACCGACTGATTGTCTGGATGCATCCAAGACAAAACCTAAACAGCAATTAATATATTAATATAATACCGGAAACACGAAAAGGTACACAATAGCATCATCCGGCCCGAGATAATATTACAACTGCTTACGACAACTTAATAAAACTACAGAGAGCTCAACCAGTGCCGGGCAACCAGTAGCACACCGACCAGTGAAAGGGGACAATATGGACAATAACATTTTGTGCCAAGTTTTTTTTTTACTTGTTTTGAGAACACTTTGGGAAACAAACTGGGACTAAATTGTTATTATTCAGAGGGTCTAAGTAGCAATACCAGGCAGCCGCCCAGCTCACGGACAGTTGTATCAGGAGTGTAGAATGTGTGCAACCCATAGATCTGATCATTTTGTGTAAGAGAACAATGTGGCCTCGACAATGCTCAATAATTAGCAATATGTAGTTCACCAAATGAGGTGATCTTCAAAAAAACATTTGACTGCTTTAATTATGCTTTATACAGGGCAATCCTAACCATTCATGGAGCTTAAGTTGACCCTATATAAAATTATGTCAGTAGGAAGCAGGGGAAGGGGGTTCCAACCAATACTCTCTTTTTGTGAACAAACCCCTTTCTAATTACTACTACATCCTACCCATCACCAGACACACAATTCTGCTCCACTAAAACACTTACTGGAATTCTATTTCTGGACCTGAAAGCTGCAACTTTTTTAAGATCTTCATCCGAGGTATCAAACGGAACTACCAAAAGTTGTGGGTAGGTGTCACACAGTTCATAACTCTGGTTTGCAAAAGTTATTCTCCACTTACTGTTGGGCAGTCCCTGGAAAGAAGTTTAAAAATACAGATGTAAAAAGAAAGAAAAACGGTTAAAATGCTAAAATCTGGCGTTGTGTACTGTTACCATGTGACCACTTGGTGGTGATCAAATCTCAAAATATAATCAAGGTCATACCGAGGATTCTATAAGTAACAGCAAATAAAAATAATAAACGAAAGCCGTAACACTTTACCTGTCAGACACAGCACATGGTTAAAGCATCCACGTGTGCGGAATGATGTACATTGCATCCAAGGAGGATGAGAAGGCCAAATATACAGACGTAGCGATGAAAGTGAATCACTACGGAGTATGGACAGAGGGTGGAGTGGTCACTGAGACTACAGATGTTCCACTCATAGTCTGACTCTCCTAGCATATGGAAGTGCTCAGAAAGTGATGTGGAACCACCTGCTGCCAGTCCACCACGGATGATGGGGATATCCGTAAACGCGCTTCTGCCCAGACTACATTAGGAAACAAAGCATGTTAGAGGAGTCTAAAACCCAGGCAGCGGTACATGGAACGCATGCACCTTGCACTGGTCTCCAGACCTTGGTGAGATTACAGCGACTGCTTCAACAAGTCTTTGTTCCGAGGCATTAGATATTGGATAAGGATAATATATATATTAGTAATAACAAATAAAACATTTAGCCCTTCTCCGGCCAGGAAGATCTACCATGCAAGTAAAGCAGAAATGTTTACATATGATCATACTGTACTACATGTAATAATCACACAGAGACTCCAGGTCAAACTTTCTGGGTCACACCATACGGTCATATGCTTTTTAGGTGGTGCGCTACTCTTTTTTGTATGTTTTTTTGGTGAAGCATCCCTATGTGTGGCTAGACCCACCACTGAACAGAACAACTTATGTCACTTATGACAATCAGGTTCACCTACCTGTCTGCGGAACTCATTTATCGGGTCGTATACCGTCCAGCCGTTCTCTGGAAACTTCTCTTCATTTTGATATGCAAAGAAAGGCTGTTGGAAAAGACATATATATTTATTAGGGCACAGATAAACAGATTTCACAACAATAAAGAGGGTAGCGCTAGTACACCTTGGAATATACGGTCAGTGTGCATGGTGGTTCTCCATACTCTTATCCTTCCAACATGTAAAAGCATTAACCAGAGGAGTGCAAAGGTAACAAATAACGCCTCTTAAGGAAAGACATTTACAAGCAATGAACGTTGACAAGAACCTAGGTTTACAGTATACAGATAGCGAGCTCCCCTAAATGCCCCATGTCTACACCGGTAATTCCACCAATCACTTTTATGCTGCGATTGCCCAATTTACAGCTCTAAAGAATGTGTCGGATCTTTCTAAACAACCCCCAATCACAGTAATACCCTCTATAAATTAAGGAGCAGGTTACAGAATATAGTGAATGAACCCTTTATTATAATCATACAGCTGGGCAAGCACGGCCTTTAGTTTCACCTGAAACACCATTGTTTGACCATTCAAAGAGAAAATATGCTCCATACTTAATAGACTGACATCTCATATTGTTTAACATAAAAATATGATGGTAATATATTTAAATTGTAATATAAATTAAATGTTGACTTGAAATAAGTATGCTTATGTACAGAGAACCTTCCAGCGATGCCTCCTGGGAAAGAACAATATGGTGGACTTTATAGTCCATTTAACGGGAGTCATCTCCAAAACACGTGCACGCATAATTCTCTGCAACCCTTTAAAGTTAACCTTAAATACATTTTGCTTTCAAATAACTCCTCAGTATCTATGGGGAGTCCATGGGAGGAATGATCATCTAGATACGGGTGTTTGATGACAAAATGAAGCACCAGAAACATGCAAACGGGGCAGGAAGATACCAGCACAAGATCTGCCGTTGGGGCGACTGTACCTGAAAGTGGAAGACCCGTCACCAGCCCAGCGGGAATTAGCTAGGGATCCAGATGACCGGTCTGTACCCGGTTCAATCACAATGTAAAACTTCTGCAATAACTCAAGACCCATTGAGGCTCCAGATATTAAAAACGTGCCTCCTGTTTATGCTTAATCGACATAAACCAACAGGCTAATACGGAAATACAGCGAAGAAGCCTCTGGAGGTTTAGTTGCGTAAAACACAAAAGTTGCCTTTTCAATTTCTAAAACAATAAGAATTTCGGTGCTTTCAAGTCATCGATGGAAACCCAGCAATGGAAGTATCCAGTAAATCAAACCGGTGGCATCGCAGCACGGGACTGAAGGCAAGCAAGAGCAGAGACGCTGGAGACAAAAGGAGCCATTGAGCGAACACCTGCAAGAATCTCTGATCCCCGCTTACAAAGGATTTTCTGTTTCTAACTGGCTGGCTTCATCTGTTCTCCGCGCTATAAATCACCAGCCTCCTATTCAATGAAATGCCTGCCACTTTCACCGCACAAACACTTAAACAAAACTGTTATCCTTTCTCCTCACAGTCCCTACTTCATCGCGGACTATCGCTTCCAGTCAACAAATCAGGATCAACAATGCGAAGACTTCAGCTTTTCAATAAACCGCGCCGAGCGTTGCCAGAAAACCTCTCTCTGTGTATTTCGCTGCCTTTTCACGGCAGAGAAAAACAAATCTTTGTTGCGAGAAGCGGCATTAATCGGGGATAGGGAGCCAAACCGCAGTACCTAGAACCCGGATTTACCAGTCATGGAAACCGATACAAATAGGAACCTTCATCAAAACATACCCAACGTCAAGATAATAAAGAAGTAACGGCTCATAACCAAATGAATCAGATCTCGGAAGTCAAAGCGCGAGAGGAGGTAACTTCTAAAGAGATCCGAACAATGGGGTTACGTATAACGGGGTCAGAAGAGGACAACAGACACAACGCTTGGAATCATACATGTAGATGACCTAGCATGCGGCGTTAAACTTAGTTATTTTTTGCGGACCAAAATAAAATCAAAGTATTTCTGTGCGATATCCTGCAGGAATGTGATCCTTCGCTCACAGACCTCATTTTCTACACACGTGTTACATACAAGGGAAATCGTTCGCAAAGTACCAGTTACGCTGCCGCAAATGCAAGACCTCGATACACGAGTACAACACTTTTATACGATCCTCAATGTACACGGCTTCGCTTTGAACGACAAACACATAAATTAGTACATCTGAATCGTTTTTTACTAATATCCTACTGTATATACATAAAACACACGGGGAGAAAAGGAGTCATTAGCGCTAACATATCCCACGAACGCCCAGCTGACGCTCCTAGTTTCAAAAAGCATCATCAAATTAAGAAGTAAAAATACCAGAAAAGAGAAGAAAAAATAAATAAATAAATATATATTTTTTTTTCACTTGAATGAAACCACATACAATAGGAAGCAAGTCAGGAAATACCCTAAACAGCTTTCTGT
This sequence comes from Spea bombifrons, assembly GCF_027358695.1. Lineage (NCBI taxonomy): Eukaryota > Metazoa > Chordata > Amphibia > Anura > Pelobatidae > Spea > Spea bombifrons. Next base: position 30,611,525 of record NC_071094.1, read on the forward strand.
TACACATCCTTGCAGGGTTGAGGCTGTGGGGTTTTTTTCTGCAGATAGGGACTTTTACATTGATTTGATCTACACATTGTGCTGGCTTTATTCCATTACATGCACACGACACATGCAGAGACTCCCGGTACCTCGCAGAAATACCGACGGCAGATAAGAAGCACTTGTCCGCCTAGACTGCGATACCTCCGTCGGCTTTACCCACAACACTATTCTCGTACTTTACTTCTGTACACAATCCTAGAGTATTATTGGCTTCATCGAGGTATATGGAATGATCAAACTATATTTCTAGGCTAGAAATTAGACAATTATTTATATGGAGGTAACACAAACGATTGTGTGATATATCTTCCATTAAACTGCTCTTCATTCATGGTATGATCCACAGCCACAGACTGATTCATTGGCCTGAACGCAGATGAACACACTGTCTTGAGACGTAGACGCTCGTGACGGCGGAATATACTCAATCATCACGCGCAGGGCCATCTGCGAGACGGCGGTGCAACTGCACAGACAGCAATAACATTTCACAAACAGTTGGTATTCCAACAGCATAATATTTTATGTGTTGTGTTGCATTAAGCTCTGTCAAAATACACTGAAAATGAAATACAAAAAAAAGGACTACAAAAAGCTAGATCAATAGATGTTCACTACCAATGAGGCAGCAGTAAAAAAATAAAATAAAAGCGTACCCTCCTTATCTGTCATAAATATTTTACTAACTTGGAAGGTGGTAGGCGCATGTCCTCACACCCCAATAGTGAAGCGGCTGCAATGAACTCTTATGGTTAAGCCCTAGTGATCCACTCCGGTAGAAATATATTACTTCCCTCTGCGCATGGAGAACATTCCCAGAGAGTTAAATGAAAATAGCAGTCAAGATATAATGGAAGAGCAAGCCAAATTGAAACAGAAAAGCCATTTGTCTTGGTCAACCGGCAAGATACAGGACAAGGTTATTCACATCAAACATTCGGCACGGTCCATCAGAACAAACCTGTTGTTCGAGGAAGAGATATTTATTTAGCTCGGCACATAACGGATATACGGGACTGCCGATTCTTGGCACGAGGCAGCAAAGACATTGAAATTAAAAATAGTCTACTGGAAGGTGTTTATACAATCGGAATGTTTTCTTTTTATATACTGCACGCAAACTGTATATATATATATATATATATATATATATATATATATATATATATATATATATATATATATATATATATATATATATATATATGAAAAGCAAATGTGATTAAAATTAGCATGTTCCTGAAAACGTCATTACATTAAATAACCCAATTACAAAAGGGAAGAGTGAAAATCATAAAATTAAATTGAGAATGTACAAATTGATAATAACGTTAACATATGTTGAGACATACAGGTACAGAATGAGAACACTGCCCTGCCCTTACAACGGTCACTTTTTCAGAAATGTTTATATGATTACAGGCACATGAAATTATAGAAAAAGCATTGGTTCAGGGAAAATGGGAAGTGCAAACACTTTCATTGTTTCCTTTAAAAGAAGGAACCAGATCAGTAAAAAGGGAAACCCTTTAAACCCATTTAATGTCCCTGACAGCCCACTAAAGAATGTGTATTAAAGTACTCTATGAGTACGGCCGCTAGATTACTTCGTTTTCTTTTACTTGTGCACAGAGGTGAACATCTCCTTTCAGCTCCAGTGCCGGTTCGCACAAGTACAAGCAAAAATGCATTCATGGATGGTGTACGGGGCATTAAACTGTCCCTTTAATGCAGTGAGATAAGATTTCTAAATTCATCTAAAACTTGCTGTTTGAGAAATAATGTGACTTTGATGCTAAGGTTCCACTGTATATAACCAATGTGTGGTTTTCCAGGCCTCCCAGAGTTGTGGGAAAGCAGCTTGTACGTTAGAAGTTACGAGCTACTTTCCCAGAGCGTCTGGAACGGTCTGCTTGCTGGAGCCACTCCTGCACCGACTGCCTGTTCCTACATACAGTGACGGTATGACGTTTATTCACTAAAGCGCGAGTCGTGGTTTCAAATCCTGCATCTTGCACGGCTGAAAGGCAGAAGAGACATTCGAGGTTTCACAGGGCCGGTATATAGCTCTTCTTACGGCAGGAGCTCGCTGGATTTAGGCCTTCGTAATACATGGCGAGATGAAATCACATCTGCTAACTGGATTTATTCAGTGGGGTTTGGTAGGACAGACATTTACCAAGAATATGAGGGGACAAGTTTAGTTCCCCGGTACCATTTGGGAGCTCAAACATAGGTTAACAGGTATACATATGACATACAGATAAAGCATCATGCAACCAACTCCCAAGGCAGAGCCAAAACATTGAAATAATATGTGAGAAACTCATGGTTTTTTTAAAAGCAAAAGCAATGAATGCAGTTCCCACCTTTTCATCGTCGGTGTGGGAAATAATGCAGCAATATCCAAAAACATGGATGAGAAGAAGCAAATGCACATGGGGGGAATTCTGCATTTGCAAGTGGGACACCACGGAAATTCAAAGGGACTTTATGGAGTGTCCAAATTAAAGCTATTAAAGGACAGCAATTATTGGTCTATATTTACCAATGAAAGGAATTCTACAGATATCATTGGAACATTTATAATTGGCATAACCTTCGCAATATAATTTAAAATAAATGAACGTTAAGCCGTTCTTAATTTCCGAAAAGCCACCTTTTTTAATACATATCTGTAGAAGCACTCAAAATGATTCAACAATTTATAGGTTTTATTAAACGTAAGGCAACCCAGTCAAGGAGACTATTTGGATTCCATGGTCTGCAGCTCTGTCCAGAAACAAACATGGCACAAGCTACTTCCAGTTTGTGCTCCATTCGTACAAGATGAACATCCAAGGCCTCTTCCAATATAAAATTACGAAGACTCTAATCTAGCAATATGACGCAAAGAATTCATTAGAGCAAAGGTTCTTACCAAGCCATGAGACTGGGGAAAAGCATATTTTGTGAGATCTTCAAATATCTGCTTTCTGCTGTGTACCTCTTGTTTCAGAGCAAAACGCAGGTTCCTCATGTCCTAAAAGAACAAACCACAAACATCTGTGAATATATTTAATATAATGTTGAGTGGGAGCTGTAGGGAACCATATGACAGAAGGACACACCGTCTAAGCAGTAACTTCCTATTGTTCCGGTAAAAGTTTATTCCTATGTGTTGAGCATTTTACTCCACCTAAAAGTGGCGTCATGTTATCCAACACATGATCTACAATACACAGACCTCAACATATTCCAGTTACATTAACCAAACTATTTCCGAACTAAGCGGTACAGATTGATCCACAGCGTCTGCACCATTAAATGGACATTACTAGCCAGCTCTTGTAACATGGTAGTCCTCCTTGTGTTTAAACTCATATAATGTAGAGGATGTAATATAACAGTAAGGTGTGAGAAGCCTTCTGGTGTAGGCAGACGTGTTGTAGAAAATCTTCCAACATACTTTGCAGGTTATATCCAGGCCATACGAATTTTCTCCTCTGCTGGATGCACCCCCCATTTTCTCTATTCTTCCAATAACGCCAAGAGGAACACTGAATTTCATCAACGGCTCCTAAGACCGAAATAAAATAAAGAGACACACGTTAAGTTTGACAAATCCTACAGCCAAATGGTAAGTGGAACTGCAGCTTTAAGTTTTCTTAAGTCCCCCCCCATCAGGGGGATGAGGGTCATTTCCAAAGAATAAATTAGATGTGTTATCGGAACCACGTATTGTCCTGGCAATGAACTTTAGAACTTAGGCTGTGAAGCGCCTGCCGGGATCTTGCAAGCCAAGAGAGTCCGTAGTAACACTAATATTTAAACAGCGCAGTAACATTTCCCTGTATCCTGCGGTGTCCAAGGGAGGGTTGGCGTAAGGGTAGATGATCATTTCACCCTTGGCTGCTCTGACATGCAGAAACCGTGCCACTGATTCTTAACGTACATGGTCACTGGGGCTAGCCGAGTAACATATAGCAGTATTTAGTATGCAGAGTGACTCCTTTTTCATAAAGTATTCTGTTTTTTTCATACTAAATGATAGCTTAATAGATATATGGGTAATGTTTAAAAAAAAAAACATGTTTTGAGAATCAAGCTGTTATTCGTAGCAAATGTAAGTGAAAAATCATCATTTAATAACTTACCGTCTCCTCACCTTTGAAGAACAGTTTATAGTTTGTGACGTGAATACTTCCCTTTATAGGGCCGTTAAACGGACACATGTAGATAACATCCTTGTCTGTAAAAAACAAATAATTGGAGGCAAATTAGGGATACATAGAAATATCAACTAGGAAAGTACAAATGATCACATCTCTCCAGTCACCTGTAATAACGGACTCGCCGGGCAGACGGGGGATATCCTCATTGTCCTCCTGGTTGACACCATCTCTGGGAGACTGAAAAACAGTAATTAAATAATAAAGTGTCATTTCCGGAAATAGCCTATAACAAAATTGTTTTCTTTCTTTTAAAACCAAAAATACAATCCATGAGCTTTGTGCAGGATGAGCTCACAAGAAAACTAACATTTTTATAATTTTTCACTATTTAATAGCACAAGAAAATTCCCTGTTTGCTCTACAATTAACTCGTTGATACTCTATTTAGATCGCAATTGACATATAGTAAGTCTGACACACGTGGGAAAAGAATCAGCTTGTAGCGAGTGGTGAAAGTGCGCTTAAGTCGCTTGCTTTTTGACATTAGCATTTTATAACTTGCTGAGAGGGAGACGTCTTTTTCTGAAGAGTCTAGGAAGATAATGGCTACCGGACGCCAATGAGGAATGGGTGGTGAGAGTTCCTTGCTTGTGTAATATCGTTTTTGATCCACTGACATTACTTCCATACTCCAGCAGCCTAAACCACATTTTTCATTTTTTTTCCTCTACAAAAAATCTAAAAATATATAATTTTAACATTACAGTTTCTTTAACACAAAGTGTCAATTCGCAACTGCACCAGGGAGATGAGTCGGCCAATGAGTAACAAGAGATAACCTAAAAGCGAACCTAGACTACTGCATGTGGCCATAGCATCCTTCAGAATGTGCTTCCCAAAATCCAAGTAGTAAATGTACACATTGCGAACATGATGGGCCCTAACTCGGCACCTCGACGGATGGCTTCCTGCTGCGAGGACATTCAAATCACACAAGAGTCTCATGCACCCCAGGCATGTACGGATGGAAGAGACACCGGATCCCAAAGGCATGGACTATCGGCGACAGCTCCTATCCGCTTTCTGCTCTCAACATTTATTCACGGATTACACCCGACCAGTCTCTAAACTCCGCTTTTAGCAACCTGCGCCGATCTGTTCAACGGCAGTCTTCTATTTAGATAAGCAAGAATGAAAGTACATCTTGCAGCGTTAGGTTCCTGAAATAGCATCTTTTGTACATTGGCCCTCCCGGACTTTGCTTGTAAATCCTCCACATTAGGAATATTTCTGGAACGATTGGCTCGGTGATCCCCGGGACCATAATCTGGCAATGTGTTCTTCTCCTCTGTTGTCGTGATTAGCGTTAAACGGCTAATCAGCTCACTTGTCTAGAAGGCTGCGAATAAGCTGCTGCAGGAGAATACGTTGCTTACGTGCCCAAGTCTTTTATACACAGGGACACAATAGATTGTGGTGTTAACTGCATGAATTCAGGAATATCAGGGGATGGTTATCTCATCTTATTGATGCCAAGGATTTTAAACACATTTTTATCAATCCTTTAGCTTGAGTTGATTACATCACGTTAGCCTTGTATGTTATGATGCAAGGACCTAGGAGCAGATAACATGTGAATTTATGATGGAGCATCATTCCTGATACACTTGATAGTATCCCCATCGAGCAATGCAGGAACTCAACACAATCCAAGTCCTACAATTACAAGTTATTTTGGGATAGTTAAGGGATAACATATGAATGATCAAACCCTTGTGCCAACCAACTGCTGGCTTTCAAGCATCTATATTCCAGAAGGTTAAATGGCTTTATGTAGCCTTTTACACGCAGGGGTTTGGAAACACAAGAAAAATGTCAATGAGCAACACCATGACCAGGATCATAACAGAAGGAGATAGCGATCAAACAGAACTCACCCTTCTGATGGACGAATTTTCCAACGAGTGTGAATTATACTTTGGCGTTGAGGATGAGGCCATGATGTGAGAGCTAGAGAAAGAGGGAAAGAAAAAAATGGCGTAAATGACAAATGGAGCTGGGTAGACCGTTTTTAATTGGGGAAGAGAATCGCTTATTATCAAACCATTCCTCAGAAGGACTGCTGACAGCAAGTTATCACTTGGGAACGAGAGAAGTGCCAGCCAACAAGCTAGAGCTGCTCAACACTATCGTTTGAAGTTAAAGTCCTTCACACACTTCAGATACCAACGCCGAGGGAAGCACTGGATTCAGCACTGGGGAAATTGGTTTTCCTTTTACATTTTCCGCCCCCAAATTTAAACGGGTATTTTAATATCAGAAACAGACGGTGGCCTTTTCACAATATTTTAAAACTCTTTTTATATTGTGTCTATACTTTTGAGTTGATGAAAGTAGAATAAACCAGAAAATAAAACACACGGTTAATTCACTCTCTCTCTGACTTTCCAGTTTTTCATAAATCAATCTGAGTAGAGTTCTTTGTGTGACTTTTTATCCTTACAACCCATTTGGTATTCATGATACAGATAAAAACCAGGGACAAATGTTTAGCTTTCTAGTGCAATAAACATATAAAATGTCATGCGCTAAAAATTAAGTTACTTTGACTTCTCTGCACGGCCGGTGGAAATCCGCTTATTCCATCATTAATCATTTTAACCACAAACACAGGTATAACTGCAACTACACCACTTTAATACACCCCCACTACCGACACTGGCCAATCAGAGGGCACATACTTGTTGAGAGCTGTCAGATTGCAACCAATAGTTGGACACCCTGCACACCCGCAGGGATCGCTCCTCCCGATCACATAACCGGAAGTGCGTCTCTTTTAAAGGGACAGTACACAATACAAATGCATTTGCTTTATTTTAAATCACCCCTGCCCTGCTCTCCAAAAAACATTGCAGCGTCTGAAGATTTACCAAAAGGCACCTTGACACTCGCACAACGCTACCAGGAAAATGTCTTGTATACTGATAAGGCTAAGGTTGAATTGTTGGGGGAAGGACACACAGCACTATATGTGGAGTAAAAGGGCACCGCATACCCACATGGAAACATCACCCCAACGGTGAAGTACAGTGGAGGGAGCATCATGGTTTGGGGCTGTTTTGCTGCCTCTGGGCCTGGACAGCTTGCCGTCATGGAGGGGACAATGACTTCCTAAGGTATCATACAAGACAATGTCAGGGTGGCTGCTGACAGGTGAAGGTCAGTAGACGTTGGGTGATGCAGGACAATAAATCTAAACATCAAAGCAAGTCTACTGCAGAAAAAATAAAAGTAAAAACCTTAACCCATTAGAAATGCTGTGGAATGACCTCAAGAGGGCCGTTCACACCAGACATCCTAGGAATACAGCTGAGCTTAAGAGCTTCTGTAAGGAAGAATCGTCCAATATTCCTCCTGAACGTTGTGCGGATCTGATCCGCAGCTACCCAAAGAGCTTGTTTGAGGTTATTGATGACAAATGAGGTTCGACCCGTCATTAAATCCAAGGGTTCACTTACTTTTTCCACCAGCACTGTGAATGTTTAATGGGTGTATTCAATAAAGACAAGAAAGATTATCATTGTTTGTGTGTTATTATCTTAAACACACTGTGTTGGTCTAGGCTGGTGACTTGAATGTAGATTAGATCACATTTTATGAAGAATTGATGCAGAAAAACAGGTAATTCCGAAAAGTTTTGCTTACTTTTTCTCGCCACGGAATGTGTATTGTTTGTATTAATCTACCCTTTCTAAGAATGGAAATACCAATAAAGGCTTATAATCTAAGAATGTTAGATCATAAACTCGCCATTCCAGCCGAGAGGTGCTATACGGCTAGATTGCAAGTTTACAGCAGGGTCCTTAACTCCTTTTATAAGCTGTATGGACTTGTAATAGTGCTGCGGAATACATTAAGACTCTATAATGAACGCTTAAAATAATAATGAAACGTTAAGTACAAAACCTAAAAAAGCTACACAATCTGTATGACAGTCACAAATACGATGTCAGAGACCAGTGTTTTTGCAGAATGAAAAGCAGCTGCAGGCTAATTCTGAGACACACTTTATCATACCGGACAGAGTACAAATAGAGATAATTCCATTTAAAGAAAAGAAAAAACTCCTGCGGAGAAGGGAAAACAAATTTAAGATTCAAGAACTGCCTATGGCAAACCGATGACAAGACCGAATAAGAGCGCCAGGGTCCCGTCTGTTTTAGTAGAAGACCGGGAGAAGGAATTCAAAGTGCAAAGGCAGAAAATACTCTAGAAGTTTATCCAAATGAGTCTACTCAGAACACGGATCCCAATACAAAGCATGTAGACGATAGGTCTAAACATGTATGGAAAACAAAAACGTCCTTAAAGCGGAACATAAATAGGGGAACGGCTGGCTGCCCTTTACTCGCCAGCGGCCTCATAGCGGGGTACACCTGTATATGTCTACCACCGGCCATCTTTATTCCCGTTACATTCTTTATTCCTCCCATTTTGTTAAATAAATGCTTTGGACTTTGTGTACGACACGTCAGCTCAATTCTCGTAACAATTAATATAGCAGATCCCTATTAAACATTAATACGTGCACGGATGAACCCAGTGGTGTGTCTGTGTTTTCATCGTTATGCGGACGCAGGCTACATGCCATGCTCTGTGGGGGTTAATCTCTAACACTACGTATTCGCATCTGCCTCGTTTTTCCAACACTTTGCGTACACTGAAATGGAAAGAGTCGTTTTGCGAACTTATCCAAGCGCCAAATGTCTATAACACTAACAACAATGTCTGCTACTATAACAGGTTCGTGATCTAAAGGAATTCTCAATACGTGGCCAGGTTCTGGACTGTGCTGCTACCCGTCCACGCAAGCGACGCTGACGTGTTCATTGAACAGACCGTTAAGTGATTTATAACACGCTTAAGAAAATAAAGTGCTGCGTTGAAGAGGGGACAAGCTAATCGGGCATTCTCTTTCCTGCCAGCCTGCTATGTAGATCCACAGACCTCCTCCATGCCAAGAGCTGGGGTGATTTTGCGGGATCCATTGATAGATTTGCGAAGGGCCGGCTCGGCCATCGCATTCATTATCCTCCTGGAGTTGCCCTCGTACAAGGAAATTGCATATTGTTTTTCCCAGGTTAATAATAATCCAAGAAAAGCAATGCATTAAAATGAGGGCAAAACTTCAACTTTACTTTATTGAAGGGAAAGGGAAATGACAGCACCCCTTCTGATTGGCTGATAATTTAACATCCTTCTAACATGCTTTTTTAATTGCTGCGGAAAACAGGAACTAGGAGAGGGTTTAGGTCAATATCCACTATACTCATAGCCTCAACAGGAAAGTAAAATAAATGCCTTCCTTGAAGACATCTATAAAAACACACAGGCCTGGACTGACACACCTGTCAAATACCCGGTGCCCCTCACTTACCTGTTCTGCCACTGCAGCAGCAGATGGGGCCCTGTACTGTGCACACCATCCGGCAGCGGGGACGCCATCCGGCAGCACATTAGCCATTTGGATGTGTTCTCACTCAATTATCTAGGACCAGTTTACTAGACAAACCCCGTTTCATTATCATACTGCATGTGGTAAACCGAAAACCTCAGTCTTAATCATCCAGCTGGTCATCCTGACTAATGAAAGTCTATGGAGGAACAGACTTCATTAGCATTGCCATAAAGAATCAGCTTAGTGTGGTACAGGGAAAGTCACCAAACGTATCACATGACTGACAACAATGGCGGCCTCCAGGTCTACAGAAAGTTTAATGGAACAAAATGAGATAAAGCTATTTTGTCAGTGACCGTACTGGAATTTATGCCCAAGGAGAAAAAACTAAAAATAACACACAGCCCAACCCATGCGCAGGCATAACATTATACAAACCATGCTGGCTACAAAAGCTAATGGAAACCTATTCAAAGTGCTCTTAATAGTATTAAAAACGACTTTGCGATAGAACAAGTAGATGAGATTAGGCCCACATTGGTGACCCAGTTTAAAACACATTTAGTGCACATTAAGGGAAAAAAGTAACAGGTTCATTAGCTCACTGTGGGGCGATACTAGCGGAATTAAACATATTCGGAATTTATTGCAGGCAGCGGCAAATCGTAGCCTGGCAGTAGCCAACAGCTTTTTAACACACACACACATATATATATAATCACTTGATCGGACCTATAGTAGTTTTATTTTAGGCTGCTGTCATTTATAGCAGGCAGAGAAAGCTTCATTACCATGACAACAAAAGAAACCTCTTTAAGACCCATGCCATTTTATTCTTAATGTTTTAACTAGAAGACAATAAACATTTATGGAACATTGGGCCACGCAGCCCTTTCTCCTTTAACCTACTGCCTTAAAGCGAGTATTACAACACGCATAAACGTTCCATACATCAATGTTATTGCTCAGGAAACTACAAATGAGGACATAGCGAGGTACCGAAAGCAGAAACTTTGTTTAAAGAAGTGCTTGCATGTAATGAATCCCCCCCAGGCAATCCATAATTTGCTTTTTTGTTGCAGTTGAATTGTAAAACAGAGAAGTGACCCAAACCACCGACAGCCACCATGTGATCCAAACAGAGGAGCCACACTCAGAACCACAACTATAGTGTTCAAGTGTTAACCCGTTCAAAGGGACACTTCAACCATCACATGGGCTCGAGAGCCGAGCGTCACTTTTACAGGAACGGATCAGGACTGATTAAAGGTCCGAGTCTTTCTATCACGCTAACGATACTAATTTGCCGGCAAGTTCTGTGTTTCTATCCGTGCCTGCCAGGGCTCGCTCACGGTATGCTCACATACTAGACGTCGCGGTTGTTTAACGAGACTCCCTGCACATGTAGTCATTTCTTGCTAGTGGTTATGGCACTGGCACTGGAGGGGCAGTGTGCTGCAGCTTCTCCTAAGGGTAGGCAGCTTTATGTTTGTCCTTCTTACAGGTGCATATTAAAGTACTCACAAAGCATTGCATTCTTCGCCGGCAGAGCTGTATACAGGACAGAAGGCTGCTTCTTTTAAGTAGGGTAACCGGCGTGTCCTGAGCTCCAGGGGACACTCGAGGGGTTCTACTATTACTCAGAAGACAGCCGCCTCCACCTCAGTTCTACGTATTACTAGGCAAGCTTTTGGAAGGGGTTTGACAGGAATATATATTCTTACCTGTCCAACAGCTCGGGAAACTAATAAATAAGGATTTCCTCTCAATCTGTCACCATTATGAGCAAACTTTATTAAACTGTCTCTTAGGATGAAAACACAGCTATGATGTCATCATTACAAAGTTTTTGTTTCATGCGCCGTATTCATCTTGTAAAGAGGGTAATGGATTGGGCTCTGCGACCTCTTGGAATAAATGACAGCAGTCGGCAGTGGATCATTTCTCTCCCCGTAATACTCCAGATACTTTACACTCTCATACGTACCTTTGCTCCACGGTCTCCCGCTCCCCTTCAACCTGAGGCTTCCTGCTGCCCCATCTATGCCCTCCTTCTGTGTAAACAGCCCCTTCCACCTGCTGATCTCTTCTGCCCCCCTGGGGGTCCATGTTAGTGCTCCAGACAAGGACAGGTGCAAGAAGAAACCCAATACACACATGACAGCGCCGACTACCGACTAAAGCGCCCCGTATGACACCAGACCGTCCCAAAACACGGTGTGACAGGCGGGCACACCTCACCCCACGGACCTGGCAAAGTATAAGAGATCAGGGGGGCCCAGCAGGGAAGTAGCGGAACAAGGCCGCACTCGAAGCAAACACGGCCTTCTATAAGGAGCCCCTGCGGCCGCACGGCCTTGCACTCGCTTATTCCCCGAGCTAGGCTTCATACCTGTGCGGTAGAAATCCGCCTCCGAGACCGCCGGGCTTGACAGGAAGTTCTGAAGCCACCGCTTACCTCTCCGGAGGGGGGGGGACGGCCAGGGATACGTCACGTGACCAGTGCAGGGCTCGTCCGTGGTTGAATCCGTACTTCTGATTGGTGCAAGCGAACATCGGTTCGCTGAGGATTCTGGGAACTGTAGTTCAGATGTTGCTGGGGCAGTAGAGAAGGCTTGTTGGGGAATCGCCAGAGCTATTTTTATAGAATGAGATCTCTGGCTCCGGATTTAGAAACGTCACTTCTCGATGTCTCAGCCGCCCGCTGGCTGCTTCTGGTGACTGCCCTAACATTTCCCTAGACCTGCCTTTCCAATAGGATTAAAGACACTATTCTAAACCATAGTGTTCATTATACTAGCTCATAGAATAATGGAATAAGTGAGTGCTTGTATCTGACTAAGAAAAGCTTTCTTATAGCATGCTTATTTTTGGAGCATTTTTATCATCTCTGAGATTTTACCTGATAAAATATAATGGAACAAATTGTGGGAATGTTCCACCGCAGCAGCTCATAATGCTAATGCCCTTTAGGGTTCTGCCAGGGCTGTTCCTGGAACAAAAAAGGGCCCCATGAGCAAAAAGCTCCTTTGTCGCCCCACACGCCAATGTCTTAACACCAGATGACTTGCGCGTGTCCCCTGTGTCAGTTATCACATTGTCATCGACACGTTGGGGACATTTTATGGGGCGACTACTGATGCCCCCATGGTCCAGGCAGCCGCCTGACTCACCTGGCACTTAGACCGTCCCTGCCTATGTCCTTAATAGCTGAGTACCTTTCAGACAAATTACTACCATTTGTATAAGTCGAGTATATTTCATGGGGTAGTAGAGTGTCCCTGAACACGGTAGATGGTCCTTTTACATTTAAAAGGTGTCTTTGCATAAGTCAATGTCCATTCCCTTTCCACCAATTATAAGAGAAACTTCAATGTCCCAGACGGGATCCTCAATGAGTAAATCATATCTCTGCTCCTAAAGTATAGGACCCCAGGTGCTGGGAAGAGAGGTGGCTCTGCCACTGTACAGATCTCTGGTCAGGCCTCACCTAGAATGTCACGGAAGGGTCCATCCCCTGGGATGGACCCACAGACTATGGGCCCTGGCCTTGGAAGAGCTTCTGTTTTTGAGGAGTTGGGTAAAAAGGGTCCGTTGTGACTACTTCTTCCCCCTGGTATAGAGTCCCACGTTTCACCAATTAACTGAGACCCTAAAGAATGAGGAGCTCACATACATATTTGGGGTACCTGTGTTTTGTGTGGTGTCTGGACAGAGACCTCTATGGCCAGGGTTTGCAGCAAGATCTGATATCCATCTGACCAAGGAAGACCAAGGGATGTCGATATGTCCAGTTTGGAAAAAAATTGGATAACAAAAAATATTTAAATACTTAAAGGCATTTAGCAAAGTACTGGAGGGAAGTTTATTTAAAAGGAGGAGAAATGTTAGAAGTCATAACCTAAAACCAGAGGGTCAAGCTTACGTGTTATGTAGGGAAGTTTTACTTTACTGAGATCGTGGTAGGTAAGTGGAACAGCCTCCTTGCAGTCGTGGTAGAGGCCAATACAGTGAATCTGAACTGAGATAAGATAAAGGACTGTTTAATGCCTTTACATCAGGAAAAATGGGGGGACTAGATGGATTACATAGTTCTTATTGGCCATCAAATTCTATGTTGGTATTAAAGTGCTTTGTAAGCATTTAATATGCATTCACTAATGCTAAATAAATAACTAATTTATTTTTTATAAATTAAAGATTATTGAATAATTATTATTTATTGAAAGACATTTTTGGAGTATTGTATACATAGTCTGTAAGTACAAGCGACACATCAACATATAAAGAATACAGCAGACTGTATTTTGAGGGCACCATATGTTTTCAAACATAATGAATACAAGAATAGCCCTCGAGGGTGGAGAACAAGCAAAAATGTTCTAAATAACTACTTTAATAAATGACCTTTAGTAGAAGCTGCAGTGCACCACCTCTTCTGTAGTCTGGGGTTTCAAGCCACTAATTGGCTGTAGTATGTAGTATTAGCAGAAACCTGGAGTTATCTTTTTGTTCGAATAAACTTTCTTTATATGCAGACCTGGAGGCTGCCTTTGGTATTTTGAGTGACTTTCCTAGTGCAATTACCACACTAAGCCAATTCTTTATGGCAATGCTAATGAAGTCCATTCCTCCATAGACTCAAAATGTTCAGCTGGGTGGTGAAGATTGAAATTTACTGATGCCCCATGGGGGTAAACCTGGCAGGGGGTTCTTTTGGGTTATGAAAAGTAATGGAAACATTTGGTGGGCTATTGTGAGTGTAATTTCGGGGAGATTTCTAGATTTCGTTTTTCATCCAGTAGAGCAGTGTCAAGACCAAAGTCAATAATGGACAATGAATTGTGACAATTCTTCACCAGGTGACTTTCTAGAGTTTTAAGACAACAGATGAGATACAAGGTTGGCTTCTTTAGCCCAGTTTGCCAACCAGAAATGTCAAATGATTAAATACTTATTTTTAACAGCAACGTGCAGGTTAAAATGTGAATAATAATAATTATGTATTGTGACAAAATAATTTAAAGGTGTTTTTTTCGAAATATTATGTACATTCTCAATTATGCTAAACATTCCAAACCTTAGCAGATCTGTCATTGTATTCTTCCCTCGGATGGTTTAATGGGATTAAAACAACGCAGGAGCAAGCTGCCGTATTAGACTACCTACTCTCTGGACTAATCGCTGACTAGTGTTTGTTGGTAGAGATGGTGATGATTTCTGTGGACAAACCTGGTTGAAGACTGCTTGCCCCTGATTATTTTGCACACTAGTGTAATTATTGAGACACAGTTTCAGGCCATGTCCACCTGGAAAGGACTACCTAGTCAAATACACAATGTCCATAGTATATATACATCTAGGAGTATAATATCCTTGCCTTTTTGCTGTTGTGGGTACAACTCATTCTGACGCCAAGGTGGAGGTAGGGCGCATAATAATATAATTAAATGATCCCATAACTAAACTTAATTACCGGTTTTGGTTATGAGTACAAAATGAGTAATTATGCATAACCCTTTAACTTATTAGCAACATATAATAATGTTATTTTTAAAATTTTAATACTTACATTTATTCTTTTTTTTTAATCTCTTTAATAAAACATAATTACCAGCCACCAAATGTGATGTGTTTGATACACAGTGTTGTAGCTCTGCTGTCCTTAATGATCAGCAGCCATCTGTTAATCGTACCCTTAAACTGTACAAAGGCAATATTTAATCTAAGACGATTACTTCTCACAGTAATCGTCTTAATTAAAATATGGTGCATTTTGGACAAGTCCGTCCCTCAATCCAATTGCTGTCCTCCTGCTGTACAACCGATGTCACCGCAGGGGTTCGAATGATGTTTGTACAGACCTTGCTTCTTTTTTTTTAATTCTGCTTGCCTCTTTTACATGAATTAACAAGCTACTGAAGCCTCAGGATATTAAGCACATACAGCAGAATGAAGCGAGAAAGCCTCTCATTTATAATAAGGTATCATTTAAAGGAGAAACCGATCTGTTGAGCCTACAACACTGTTTTGGAATTATGTTCCCATACATGCAAATATTCAAAAGCATTCATTTTCTTTGGATTTCCCTCTCTCTTTCTGTTTCTTGTTTTACATGGAGGACCTATTTCTTTTATTATCTCTCATTAATTTTTGAAAAGCAAAACCTGGTTCATATTCCAAATATCATCAACTCCACAGATTACTTGGTAAATGTTATGCGGAATTCTAACAAGCCCCCCCCCCTGCATGTATGAGAGAAAGCACTCTCCTCGAGCCCTGCCAAATTATCAGACCATCGAAGAGGCAGGTGGCTGCAACTCCAGAGCAGCAGCTTATACCAGCAGGATCCAGGGAGACCTGGAATTAGTATACAAATGGGTTTATTTAATAAATCATGACCTGGAATAAGATCGTGAAACATTTTAATCGCAACAATGTAACAATTCATTTTGTAGGGTCAAACCCAATGATTTCCTATTACGAGATCACTGCTCAATGTGTACTTAAATCAGGGAAATTTCTAGCAGACGAGCAAACATAGGAACCCATAGAGCAATGGTTAAGAAACTTAAAGTGACTTGTGCCTTATTTTAACATAGCAGGAATTCTTTTTTTGGCGTTCCATTTTTTTAATATGTTTATTTTGTTTTGTCTGTTTGTTTCAGGTTATTCATGTATCTTTGTGTATCTTGTACAACCATCATTGGTTTGGTTCAACCATATAAACTGCCCAATGTTCAGACTCCCAGCGGATTGCACCAAGAAGTGTAAAATCCCCTCTGTGCAGAAGCGTTATTACTGTCCAGCCAAAGGAGGCCTCCAGCTGCATAATGACGAAGATATCAGGACTACTTCTTTTAATCTCAATAATGGTTTGGGGAGAACAAAACTTATGGGTCCTTCACCTTTATGGTATACTAATTAAAAGGTCAGGTGTGTGTATCTATGTATGTTAAAGTATCCTGGTTTCCAGACAATGGCCATTTATTAAAACATGTATAGAGAACTAAAGAGGTCATGATCAAACCCTAAAGCAGGGATGGACCTTCCTAATTTAGGTCCCAGGAAGGAACTGCTACTGTAGCCTATCTATACCCAAAACAATGAACTTTTGCTACTCCTCCTGGTCTTTGAGAGAGTCCACATCTCTCCTGGAGGGTAAATCTGAGGACCTCCTGAGGTGGCTACATGGAGTTCCCCCACTTTAACAGGTTTGGCTGGTAATAGGTGTGGAACTAGCCTTAGTTATTCTTTAAAGGGTGGGGGTAGCTGGAAGTTGCCTAAGGAGTGGCTATGACCAAGTACCACTTCCCTGCCCAGTGATTGAAGATAATAACTCAGAGCCCCCAGGAAGCAGCGATTTACATGGAGAATCAGCAAGTTCTTAAGTACAGTGACATATTCTGGCTTAGGCCAACTAGACCCACCCATTAGTTTGCCTGGCATTCTAGAATAGAGAACATTAAAAGAGATAATTATTACTGAGTATACCCGGGGTTACTGTGAGATTACGTTTCAGTGTTTTTTTCTTTCTACTTATGGAGACATACGCTTCTAATGATTTTGATATATCAAGGATTGCTACCAAAGTTAGTAATTTTTGTAACTGCTAAGACAGAGGATAATTTAGCTTTGGTGGTAAGTGGGCATCTCAAGAGAAGAATTGCTTAGGAGTTACATTCAGAAACCCTGAGAGAATACCTTAAGCAGAAACTCATACCTATGGGGTTGAGGGTGAGGCTGCAAGGAACCTTTTGTAGAGAAAATGATGAATGTCATGCAGTCAGCATTCAGTGGACCTTATTATTTAGTCCCTTCAAAGAGAAATTACCTTAGTAAAAAAAAATATCATATAATTAGTAAAGGACTTTGACACTACTACTACTACTCAAACACAACTGAATGGTATTAAGGGGCATACCAAGACATTTTGGGCAACGGTATGCTTCCAACTTTGTGGGAACAGTTTGGGGAAGACCCTTTTCTATTCCAGCATGACTGTGCCCCAGTGTACAAAGCAAGCTCTATAAAGACATGCTTGGGTGAGTTTGGTGGGGGGACCAACTACATATTAATAAATATTAATAAAATCAGAATCTATGAACAAGGCAGCTCTGGCCTTTTTTCAGATTATATTGCTGAACTTGATATCTTGTCCCAACACTGCCATGTGAAGATTCTTAGGTTCCTTGAAGGCAAAATGGTAGAGTCTTTAATTACCACTTAATGCTATGCGAGCAAACATTACCGCAGTGGTAAAATTATCAAGACATTTTTAATATACACCTAAAAATCTCTTCCGTGTGTAATATAAAAACTGGTTATGACTTTCTGTCGCTTATATAAGAATACCGCATAGCCAATAAATGCTCCAATTAAGTCAAGATTTCCTTTAAACTGCTGTGGATAATTCTTGACAATTTCATTAACACCAGACTCTTATTAGTACCTATACCAACTTCACTTAGTGCCAGCGGCAGACAGAATTATTGCTGAATACAAATTATGCAGACACCTCAGTAACGAAAATGGCTCTTCATGCATCCGCAATGAGAATTAAACGCTGACAGCACTTTGCAATTTGAAATGATATTTTTCTAAAGAGCCAAATTATCACATGACTCGTTAATCTGTATGAAAGCTGTAAAGCAGAATTTCCACTGTAGAAATGGGATCAGCTTTTGTAACAAGAGGAAATAAATGCTGCAAAATGTTAATTCTATCCTTGAAAATGAAAACTGTTCTTCATCATTGGTGTGGCATTGATGATATATTTAAATCCGGCACTGGCAGAAATAAATTAAGGCTTGAACAGCCAGAGTAACCATAAATTGTATAGAATAAATGTGGATAATATGAAAATACAGGCTCATAAATGGTAATCTGTTTTCTGTTCACAAGATTGATTTTTAATCACAGTTTAATTTATTACACCCATGTGTCTACATACAGTAGGATACCTGGGTTGGGCTTTGGCTGGGTGTTATTGACTAATTTCTTATGCAAACTGAGCCAACAATCATCAAACCACTCAGATGATGGCTATGCTGGAAGGTGGCATGGCACCGGATCACGCTTTATGGTCACCTGTGCCATGGATCAAATAATTTCACACCATATGTCATGATGCCAGCACACAGGGTCCAATTAGCCATACCCCTATGTTTTTAAAGACACACTGCAGAGTCCCCGGCAGAATCTTGGCAAATAATTAATGTTAAAGTATTTTGTAAGCACAGTGCATCACATCTTCTGTGGTCTTACGGTATGTATCATGCAAAAGATTGGTTGTTTGAAGCAACCAATCAGTGACAGGAAAGCACTCCCATTATAATCAATGGCTTACAGAGCCAGCACTGGAGCTGACTGGTGGTAAGCATATCACGTGGCTGGAGATGTGTTTGGCCAAACTTCTCCTCTAAGCCAAATGACAGGAGAATGGGAAAAGGGGCAAATGCATATGGGGGGATTCTGCAGAATCTCTCAATGCTTTTGCAAGGGGTACATCACAGAAATGTAGCCGGACCACTCAGCTGTTAGGCACATAAAAGTGCATATGATGGCTGGAGTGTAAGTAAAATGGACATGGGAAAAAGTTGAATTTAAATAGCTTAAAGGGCAATCAAAGTATGGTGGAAGGGGGTGTCAAACTAGAGATGTCTCATCCATGAAACAGGAGATAGGAGATGGGGCAAATGCACAGTATAAGATGCTGTATAATCCCTCTATGCATTCGGAAAAGAGACACAATAAAAACTTAAAGTGTATATGATGGCTGGAGTGCCCCTTTAACAGTATTAGCCATAACTAGGAATGCTCAGGGATGTAGAATAATTATCTCCTTGATATTTATCTACTGATGTACGTATACAAACCATTTTTCCCCGATTCCTCCCAAGGACAATGCTTATTAACGTTAACTGGTGCAATGGTTCTCTTGTGAATCTGTGTAGTTTGTCACGCTGATACATTTATTTTTACATTAAAACTATCATGCTAGGATTCTAATAGAGGTCCTCGTTGAAGTTCACCCTTGTCTCATAGTTGAGCTGTTTTAATAAGAATAGTAGAAACACTCTCACGTGTACCCAGTCAGCACATGTTTTACCATTTCAGCTACATCGCCCAAAATTGGAAACTTGATGACATCAGAAGATTTGCTATTTTTACATTATGTTCGACATAAATAATTCACAAACTGGAAAAGTCTTTTTATATATTCTAATCTAAACTGCTGTAATTTCTTCCAACAGCTAATTAGGAGATTGCAAGTGCCATCTCAATTTTCTCTGACAAATTATTTCTGCTTTCCTCTCTTTTAGAAGACGCCATGTTATGTGACCAATTTCTGGAACCAAGAACATCTGTGTAAATGTGTCATTTTGCCACTTTAATACAGGAGGGTAAAACTACTTGACAGCTTTAATAGGATTCGAGACTGTCAGTAACAAGGCTCTCAAGATTACATAAACTATAATCCTGACTTGGTTTGTAATGTTGCCCTGAATGTTTTTATTAGACGTACAGAAACTCTTTTGATGTAAGGAAATATCTTTCAGTAAGAAATGTATAAATATTGTAGGGCAGGCTTTTGAAAAATCAGCTGGTTTTCAACTAAAGCAAATTAAATTATAAACTGTTAGGAATGCACACTACATCTGATTAAATCAAGGAACATGCAGTAGTATGGAAAGTGAAGGTTATACTCCAAGGTCAACCCAAGTACAGCATTGATCCAGATGCTGGAGATATGACAGATGAAGCCACTCATTGCACGCTAGCATCAAAGGGATTTCAAGATGCAACCGATATGAAAGTAACCAATGACCCCTCTCTGAGACAATGCTTGGAACTGGGGTAGTGGGTCATACAAAAGAGGAACGCTTACAAATACCTAAACAAAATGTAAAATGCCAAGCAGATGTCTCCATTCTCCGGAGTCTTCTGTTCCAAGACACTGCGTCTCCCTCCAATCCGGGAATTAGTGAAGTATTTAGTACATTTAAATGTCGTCTAGGGTAATGACCATAGCCAGCCTGGCATAATTTCTATTATCGAATAATTAAGATATCAGCGGCATAATACAAGTGTAATTTACATAGATATAATTGTGGGTTTGTTTTCCTACAGAATACCTCATACACAATGCTACATTTAAAATATAAGCTAAACCCATACAAAATGGTACATTTAAAATATTAGCTAAATCCTTTAAATTACATGGCGTTATTATAATATGACAGAATTGGACAAATCTCACACTGCTAAAATTCTAATTTCTTCAGTTATTTAAATGGCATTAGAAGGTTTTGTGCAGACATAGCTAGTTTAAAATGTTCTTCTGAATTACTGTGGACCCACAATCCCAGGCAGAACAAGTGCCTTTACAAATAGTATATTGTCTGTTTTTGTACTTTTTATGTCACAGGAGGGTAAAAAATCCAACAGCTTAAATGTGTAATTATCTAGAATTTGTGTGGCTATACCTAATCAGTTACCTCTCTGACATACTTATACATCCACAGTCACATACACTAATACATAGACATCCATGATCACATAGACTTATACATAGACATCCATGATCACATACACTTATACATAGACATCCATGATCACATACACTTATACATAGACATACATGATTACATACTAACACGTATACATTCATGCTCAGATACACTTATACATAGACATTCATGCCCACATACACTAATACATATACACCCATGCTCCATACACTTATACAGATATCCATGCTCACATACATACCGTCTCCCTCCCGCCTGTACCTCCTTACCTCTTCTGCAGATTTCGGTCCGCTGCTCGCACATCGTGCCTGTCTCTCTCTGTGCTGGTTGTTTACAGGGGTCGCCCTGGGCCCCCTAAAGAGGTGAGCCCCGTCGCAGTTGAGACCGCTGCAACCTTTGTAGTTACGCCACTGTGTCAATGAAACTAAATGAGGGCAGAGATGGATTAAATTAATGTCGCTATTAATTCATTAAAAAAATCCTAAGGTTTAAGCTTTTAGTATGCCTGTCTTCATCTCCTATTGGTTTAATAATTTTAGCAGGAATAAGATGGCATCTGATAATATATCTCATCTTGTTTGCTACAACGTTTATCATATTTTATAGCTCACACAATCTGCTGTAGTAATGTACATTATCTAATAACTAATAAGACATGATTTAAACAGAAATATACTTAATATAGCAGTGCAATTTAAACAAATTCTATTGATCTGTAAGTAATAATTTCCTGAAACTTATAAAGTAAAGAAAATATATTTACTGTTAATGGTCACACTGCGAATCAAATAAAAATGAGCAAATAAATTAAAATGTTCTTAGATAAAAGGTAATGAATAAAAAAATGATGTTATAATAGTATTCTATTCATTTGAATTAGTAAATTGGCCTGGGGCTAAGTGGAGTAGTAATTTGTACACTTGTGTGACTCTGAATCTGCAGCACTCTATGATTTCACAGTACTGGTCGGTCTTCTAGCTCCACTTAGGGAACCATATTGTAACTTTGGCCTATATTTAATTTTCTGTTTACTGGGAACACTGCATGAAATTGAAGTACTTTTGTCAGATGCAGCTCTTTTCAGCCGAGATAACACAGGGATGATGCAAAATTAAATAATGCTTCAATAAAATACAGCCAGTGTTAAGGAGGGTCAATAAAGTATCAAAGAGAGATATTTTCCTTTCCAAACTAAGTTCCTCAACTGATAATGATAACATTTGGGAACAGAATTAGGAATCTGCACACTCCAAGGGAACCCAGGTGCTTAACTGTGCCAGGAAAGGCACATAGAATCGGCCAGTTTGGTGTTGGTGTCAGACCGCTTGTGAAATTATCATCCAAGAAAATTTTCTCCACCTTCACTTAATTTGACTGGTTATATCGATTTCATTATAGGACTAAGTCTTGTGTCTTCTGCAAGTAAGTTTCTAGTCATGAACTCCACACCGAGCAATACTGTTCTCTTGAAACACAATGGTATTTGGGTAAGAGGGTAGAGATTGGGGGTGCAGAGTTGTTATGGGCTCTGTAGGTCAGGGTCAGATGTCAGAATTTGATTCTGGAGGGTATGGGGAGCCAGTGGAGTGATCAGGGGTAGGCACCGACATTGCTCATGGTGGACATTTGCTGGCTTTTGTGGTGGACATTTAATGATGTTCTATAGACCTTCACAAGCTTTGCCATGTCCTTGTACGGACACTTTGCCTATCCCTGGGAGTGACTGGCATAGCGGAGCAGCAGATGAGGAATGGTGATAGAGAGAGAGAAAGATTAATCTAGCTGCAGTGTTGAGGACGCATTGGAGAGGAGAAAGGCGGGAGAGAGGGAAAACAGTTAGTAGGAAGAAGCAATAATCTAGATGGGATATCACAAGGGAGTGGATTCATATTGTTGCTGTTTCTTCTGTGAGGAATCTATACACTTATTATAATGTGACTGATTCTGCAGCACTCTATGATTTCACACTACAGTTTTGGATACTGGTTTGTCTTCTTTCTCCACTCAGGGAACTATATTGTAACTTTGACATCTATATTTAATTCTCAGTTAACCGGCAACTCTGCTTGAGTAATGTTGGTGAAAATGCAATAAAGATCTTGACAAGTAAGAGTACCAGTTTACACCAGCATATTATTATTATTATTATTATTATTATTAATACACATTAATAGTCGAATACTTTTTGCCGGATTATAGGATGAAAAGAGTTGGAGTTGGCAGAAATTTTATAGCCTATAGCATAGAGGGTGATTGCACTTGTGGCTGGTATGATTATGTGTCCATGTGTTCATTTGAAATTCCATGTAGACTTTGCAGATTTACATCCATGTTACTTTATGTGCTCCTTTTATAAATGATATATGCAATACCTTTTTGGAGAATATATCTTAAGTACTGTTTTGGCAAATAAGGCGGCTACTTAGTGTGTTTAACTGGTAGGTGTAGTCATGAAGCTCTTAACTTAGTTAGCAAATAAGCAAATGTGGGAGGCAGGCACCTTAAACATAGTCTGCCTATTGTGCGAAAAAAAACTAGCTCTGTTTCTGACAAATATGTAATGGTCTGCAATGTTTTCTAGATCTTTGGGTAGTCAAGTCCCAGGCCAAAACCTGCCTAACTTGGAGGTCCTGATGTAAAAACAAATAATTAAGACATCCAATATAGATCTGTTGGACATCTTGACATCATGTAGAGTAGCTCTGTACTGAGGGTACATAGAGTAGGAGGCATTTCAGAGGTCCGATACTTGATTCTAGAATGGATAGAGAACTGCCATCTACATGTCTACATCCAATTTACATTCAAATTATATAATGATGCAGCCTATAGGACCACCATGTCTTGGCCTTATGGGAAAGCCTGCTTCCAAAGATTGACCAGCGAGTGTTGAGGGGTTAGAGGGTGACCGAGACAAGGTAGCTCATTAGCTGTATGTTTTTTATGTCTTTGATTGGGCAGATGTCCCTGTAAAACTTTTTTTTTCTGGTTGCACAGAGTGCATCACAATAACAATAGAATGATACATATGGCCCAACATAGTTTCCCATTGAACCTTGTAAAATTATGAAAAAAAGTCTTAAGAAAACTTGATCTTCATGTTTGAAATAATAATTCTTTTTATACCAAAATTAACAAAAAGGCTTATTGAAGGTAATGCACAGTACCAGCAGCTCAATCCAACAATGAAGCATTATCAGTGCGTTGAAATGGAGCTTTTATAGAGCTGCCAAACCCATAACCCCAGAGGTTACAAGGGAGGACTTTATTGCAGGTGCAAAAATTCCAAAGGAGTAACTGA
Source organism: Spea bombifrons (assembly GCF_027358695.1). NCBI lineage: Eukaryota > Metazoa > Chordata > Amphibia > Anura > Pelobatidae > Spea > Spea bombifrons. The sequence continues at coordinate 30,636,017 of NC_071094.1, forward strand.
TATTTTAAATTAGTTATATATATTCATAAAAAGTGCCCTTAACTGTTTCAGTATTGGAGCGTGTTCAAAATATAGTGCAAAAGGCCGTCCTCTACAAAACATCAAAGGCCAGATACATTCCACGGATTATAGTTGGGTGAAAATGGGTAAAATGAAATGGACAGAATGGTTCATCTATGACCCATCTAAATCGTATTTGAAGTTAACAGGGTCTTAACATGTTTGGTTTGCAGTTAATGTTTTGTGTTTCAACTAAGATACAAATTAAGTACATTTAATGGAATCTAGGTGCTTCCAATGACCATTTGGGGGGTATATATATATATATATATATATATATATATATAAATATATAAAAACTATATGGACAAGAGTGTCGGGACAGGGAGAGCCCTAGCGTTTAAAACCCAAATAGTGTGTCAGATCACCATGTGCCTTCTTCTATAGCAATGGATACATATCTCTTTGTGGACATCTTTGCCACCTCAAAATGTACCTGTTGCTGAGGGAACAGAGGGAGGCATGCAGAAAGGGGCTTTGAGAGTTCTGTGAGTTCTTCAGGTTTTGGTTACACACATAATCTCCACAGGCTGTACTACGCAGAGAAATCACAACGGTGATGCCAACAGTCGACGTGAACCTCCAGTAAGTGTAATGAGAAGTACATGCGCAGTATCCTGTTACTGTGTTTAATGAGGATCACACCTAAAAGACGTGTAAGAATCAGTTTGACAGACGAGTTGTGCCACTGCTTTGGCTATGATGCCAACAGGCATGTCCGCAGGGGAGGGCACATGCCCCCCAAGATTCCCTGAGGCCACCCTAGCCAGTGTGCTTCTGTTGCAGAAAGCTTGGTAGGTCCTGTATTATGCATAGGTAAATCTTTGGGAGTTCTTAAAAGTCTTTATTAATTGAATTATCAATTATAAGGGTCCAGCTCAACGCTCCTTGCTGGAGAAACTTGCTAGCGGTAGCCCTCCATAATAAGTAGTGATGTCCTGCAGACTCTCGTGATAACGTTCGCTTTTGTGAATGTGTTGCACGCTCTGGATGTCGATGTAACTCGTAAATTTGCTGTATTGGTATTGGTTGTAATTAGGTTTGGCAATGATGTCCAATAACATCAACTACAGGTTTTCCTTGATCTAATTTGTGGCGTGAAACAGCACACGAGGATTTTGATGATGTTGGTGATGATGTGTGCGGCATTAGAGCACTTAGGGGTCAGTTTTTGATATGATGCTCTGGATGTTTAATTGAATAGTTGTGAGCGTGATTTTTATGTGCACACTTCATTTAAAAAAAAGAGAATAGAGTTGAACTACATGTTTTTATGAGCTCTACTGCATTAAATAAACTCGGTAACGTTTTAGACAATTCCAGTGTTGTGAGTGAACCCGAATTATGTGAAAGTAAACATAGCATGCAAAACATTTAATGTCCCGTTGTACACGATATAGCTCTGAAGACTCTCTAAACTTGTGCTAGTAAGTTTGTTATAAAACATATAGGCTTAATGTTATGTAAGCAAGAGGGTTTTAGTTTAGATATGCTTCGGAAACTAAGCTGAACACGGCTACCACATAAGGAATTTCCTTAGGAAGGACTAAAGCAGACTCGGGTTAACCTTGTACTCTTTCACCCTGCTTTGGAGTGGCGCACCTACCTTGGTTGCTGTCCTAGGCCTGACCCAGAACAATCTAGTGTCGGCATATGATGCCATATCCAGGAACACAGAGTCTTTTGCCGCATTCTATGAAGGCTCTGCATTCTCAACACAGTCCTCCAACATCCAACAATCATACCCGGGAACTCTCCAGGTTTCACCTATAGCGAATAGTTTCTACCTTTTGCTTCAAAGTTCAATTTCCCAACTCATAAAAGATATACTGTATGTACAGATATAGCACATATACATTAAATACATAACACACACCCTATGTGGGAAGAATACACAGTTTTCCCCCTGGTTCTTTATTATGGTATGAAGAAAACATCATCGATTCTGTGCTTGATGCGGACATTATATTACAAATGCATTACAGAAATATGGTGTGACTATTAAAATAGGATTACACAAAAAGTATGAACATTTGAGCTTTACAGTACAGTGGATTTTTGTTGTATATAAACAGACTCTTAAATATACATAGGACACTATCAGGGAGGACAAAGAAATCATAGACAAAAATTGACAACTTAGCATATATAGGCTTTCCCATTTAAAACGGGGTTTTTTTTTCTCAGTAAAACATAACTGTGGAAAGGCCTTTAAAACAAGTCACCTGTATATTACAAATATATACAGAGGATTGCAAACCAACAATATTATTGTCACATAATTTTACACGTGTACAAATGGGTTACCTTTATTTGGTTGATTTTACATAAGATTTGCACTGAACGAGCTTATTATGGTTATAATATATATATGTGTAGTTGCACAGAGTATGCTTGATGTTGGTTTGATCAACTAGTTGAAGAAGATCAATATAAATGGGGAAGTATTATTGTATGATATTGGGATAAAAAACCTATACACTTAAATTTTATAAGGGCCGGCGACTTTTCTTTTTTTTTTTTTCCATACTTCTGGTACTTCATTATTTTTTGTTACTAGGTTTGGGCAAAACGATTTTTTATTCAGTAAGCTTGACACCTCTACATTTTCTGTTATGTCAAAAAACATAACGTGTTTTTTTTTTTTTCAGATCTGTAATACACAGTATTACCGAAACTAACGATACATTTTGCATATTTAAACAAGGTATTATAAATCAAAGTTCTATAATGTAACAAAACATTATGCTATTTGTATGTCCACTCACTCATGGAAGTATTAATACCTCCGTTTCTTGTTGGAAAACATAATTTAGAAAATATTTAACTATGTACAAGTTTTTTAGAAAAAAAAAATAATTGACAAAATGAACCTTCCTGGTAACATCAGTGTTGAAAGAATTATATATTTCAAGTTGCTTGATTGACTGATGGATATGTTGGCTTAGGTTACACAGGCCCAGGATTTTGATTGTGTTGCCCCAAAATATCATCCAGTATTGTCAAATTGTTTAGCCAGTCTTCATCGGTACTGCTGGTACTGCCTCCTTTCATTAGGCAATCTATAAAGTCTGCTTCGTTGCAGTTTGCAGATAAGACGGCATTATTTTGCGCCTGAACAAAGTCATACTGGTGCAGTTCTACTGCAGAACTCATCCGTTCAAATGCGTCCGCGGTTTGGACCGGTGGTCCTCCATAAGAAGGTGGACCAAGCTGACCAGTATTGAGTTGGTTAAATGGAGGCACGCCTTGGGGCATTGATTTCATAGAATTAATAGCTGCTAACTGTCCCCTCGACAGATTATTCCCTAAAGTTGGGTTGTTGATAGGTCCTACTCCTTGATTTGTCTGTGTTAGTCCTAGTTTTTGCATTTGCCTAATCTGAACCCCAGGAGCTATTTGATTTGGAGGCACCACTCCGTGGTGGGTAAATTGCTGGCTTGACATATTTGGTCGGATATTTTGTTTGGTGTACAGGGCGTTGTTAGCAAACTGCTGCATGCCGCCATCCATTTGGTTCTGACTTGGTATTCTTGAGACTCCAGTTTGCGTCCACATCTGGGAAGGCGAGTTGGCGTAGACATTCGGAATTCTGGATATGCTGGACTGCCGTAAGGGCTGCTGGGCTGCAGAGTGATTTGTCAACGAACTGGATGTGTATCCGGGCAATGTCATACCAGGTCGCACCACGGATTGGCTGTGAACCGTTTGGCACGCAGAGTTCATACTCAGTGCATTCTGATTTTGTCTAAGTGGCATACTAAAATCAGAAGATCCTGGAAACATCCCTTGCTGCTTTCCAGCATTGGGTGGGATCATTACCATTGCTCCACTATTCTGATTGATTGTTGTTGGCGTCATGCCAGAGCCCATGCTCGTCTGGATAAGTGCTTGTGATGATGTCATCATACGGTGATTCTGAGGAGGCGTTGGCATCGGCTGGACGCAGTCTGCACGTAGATTCTGAGGGATTGCTGTGAAGCAAATGATAACAATAGTAAAACTGCATTGGTAACCAAGGGCAGGCTGTAAAACCAAACTTTTGGCGTAAGTATACTATTGAATAAACTAAGTCCTGCTACGTAAGTGGTACAGATGGTACCCTTAATGGAAATTGCTAATATATTGGGATAATGTATTCATTAAATATTGATTTGTTCACACTAAGCACTCGGGCACAGACCAGGCAATGTTTTTCTTCTGTCCTACAAAAGCTTGCCTGATTCCAAAATTGTTATTATTATTATTTTTTATTTATGTAGCGCTAACAATTTACGCAGCGCCTAATACAATACATATATTCAAGGGGTATGACAAGACAAGAATTGACAGACTAAGACAAACCGATACATTAGGTGGAGAGAGCCCTGCTCGCAAGCTTACAATCTAGAGGAATACTTTGGTCCCCAATCATTTTCATTGCAGATGGTAACTGATAAATATATAACGCCAATAATAAATAACCTTGTCTCTAACCTTGAAATTGATTCATTTGTTGGGCGACAAGTGCACTCCGCTGTTCAGGTGTCACGCCCATCATATTAGGTCTATGCTTTACCTGAAAGAAAGAGAGAAGGCCATTAATCTAAGCCATTACCCAACATATACAGAATGGTACTGATCCAAAATTGCGTGCGACTCTTGAGCAGACTGAAACAGTAAGTACTGTTTGGTGTAATTTAACAGGCTGTTTTAGGTTCGTCTTGCCTACAATTCTGTGTTTATGTCATTTTTATCGCTGGAATACATTTCTTTGTGAGCACTGCTTTACAGCTCCAGTGTCCCCAGCTGCCTTCCATACAGCGTTATTGAAAGTCACTTTACTGCTGTTGAAAACAATAACAAGCCATTACAGAACTATAATAACATAATCCTGGTGAGAACGCATTCTTTGGCGTTGTTATCATGACTGTCCGAAACAGGCTGAGGTATAGCTCTTGGAGACAAAATGGCTCCCTGTATGCCAAGATCATATTGCAATAGGATATTTAAAGAGAATAAATATGCTACTACCATACATTTAAATATACACAACATAGCCCATATAACAGTAATAATAACGGAACTTGGCTGCAGAATCCACCCATGTTTTCCAATCTGTGCAGATTCTGTCTTTAAATAAACCCATATATCAGCAGGATATTCCTCCCCATTAACTCGTTTCTGCCCTGCTGTCACATTGCTGATTGTTGTTGATCGGAAAAAGGCTAGATCTGCCACAAACTGCCACCAATCTCAATTTCAATATGGCTAATGTGCAAACTAAGTCTCTAAAACACAATGATTGACATACAAAACGCACAGTGAGATGTATGGTTTTTATGTTAAAGCTATAATTTTTTTATGTACTCTCAGATATAATCTGTAAAATCTCATGATTCAGATACCGGTCACAATATCATATCTGGAATAAAAAGATCTTGCTGTTAGATTTGCCTAGCTATTATCAGTTTTTTTCAACAATGCTCATTGCGAGTCAAGAAAATAAGCTAAAATAAAAACACCTGGGCCCCAGATCAATAGAAGGATAATTTACAAACGGGTAGTAGATAAGTAGTACAGATTCCCAGCAGAAGTGGTAGAAGCTAATACAGCAGATGGGGGGGGGTTTAAACATGCATGGGATCGGCATATGGCTATCTTGAATTTAGCATAGAAGGGTTAAATCAGTAAGTTTAGATGTGACACAATTCATGATGATCCGAGACACTATAAAAACAGGCAGTTCAAATGCTTATCCCGAGAAGGTCACTGCAGCCTTGTGTGATCAGCAGTACTGAATCACTGTCCTACAAGATGAGATTAAAGCCATTGTGTTTTTGGAATGGGTTATATGCGTTACATTAAATGCGTCTTTCCTTTTTGGAACAACAATCTTTCGTATGTTAAGCAAATAAACCTGTCACTATGTTCTTTCCTGTAAAGGGTTAATCACATAAAACGACACAGGAACCTTTAAGAAGCATTCTTACTTTCTATGGCAACAACCTATCAGTGCCTGCTCTTATGTCACAAGACAAGTGTTCTCACGGACAAAAATATGAATGAAGCAAACACACGATTACAGAATTATTTCTGGGAAAGATGTGGACAGCACAGTACTGGGAATAACGAGTCTAATGGTGCATTTATCTGGAGACTGACGTCTACGGTCAAAGAGATTTATCTTTAAGGCAGCGCTTGACAAATCCCGGCACCAGACTGCCATGGCGACCAGAAATCCCCCCCAGCTCCAGGGAGGTCCGCCTTGGCTATAGGCGGACACTGAGGTTACTGCCGTGGACGATCGGACAGATGGGTCTAATGGGGGGGAATGTCTCCTATATTTTGTTGCTGGCTTCTAGATCCAAACCAAATTTGCTAACCCATTCTTAATTATCATATGATTATCATAAGTTGAACCTCCTGAAGACAAGTAAATGGTCAGATGGATGAAATTGGGTATTTAGGTAACCTCCTTCCGATGCTTTACAAATATCAGAGAACATGGCCAAGTGGCACAAGAAAATCACAAAGTAAGTTTTATTTAGGATTTTATTTTTTTTTAAACAAGAATTTGACAAACCTGTAGCAGCTGCCTCCTCATTATTTGTTCCTTTAAGATCGCGTTCCTTATGTAGCCATTAGGTGTAGGGGCCGTAGACCCTGGGCCCGAGTTTGGTATGGAGCCTGGTTCCTGCAGTCTGGGAACAATTGCAGAATCCTGCAGAAAAAGAAAAAAAATATATATATATTAATTCTGATTAAATCAGAAACCTCACTATTTTTCCATTTCAGATTTTATTTAATATGCGTTCCATCTACATGTGGCTTACTGCAGAAAACCAAAAGTTGTACCACTAATAATACAAAAAAAAAAGAATAATCTTTTTATATTTCATTATCATGACTTGGAGAGTTGCAAAGCATTAAACAAATGTAACATTATCTAAAGTACATTCATTTAGGATATGCTATTTTTATTATTTAAAAATTAGTATACTATGGAAAGCACAACGTAAACTGACACTGTAACCCAGGTATTTCACGTTAAAAAGTGTCATATTACACATTTTGAACCGAAGACGAACAAAAAAAAAAAATGTCCTGCTGCTGGTATAAAATTCTGTTAGGAAATATGAATTGAGCGATTACTGGCCTTATGCACCTCATTTGAACTCAAGCAAACTTCCTTTGTTACAAAACGAATGTTATCATATAAATGAATTTTAAGAAATTGGCTTGACTTCTCGCTTGTAATTTATAATCTCTCTGTAATCAATGTCTAATCTGCTTGAGAAAAAAAAAGAACAAAAGGAACAGGAAGTCTCATGAGCTCCGGAAAACAGTTTGGCCCTTTCTAGGGTTAAAGAGCTTGAGAGACAAAGTTCTTTTTAAGAATTAAGTGGGTTTTTTTTCTTCATCTGAGCGACCAAGAATTAAATAAGACATTGGTTGACCTGCTAGTGGCACCATCCAAGAACCATTTCTACTGACCCCAGTCACCCCAAATAATGCCATTATTAACGTTTACATTGTTCATTCACTCCAACGTTGGGTAAAAATGCACTGTAGTTGGTTCATTATCAGTGCAGACAGATGTGGTCATTAATTATACAAGACCTTGCTCGATAGTTTAAATAGCTAATTATATATCCTGGGGAAGATAGCCGTAACTTCCCTCTTGGAAGAATTAAACCCATCGATAACGTGGCTAATAAGGAAAATGGATATGGTTGTATTGGTCCGAGAGAAGATGGAGTCTTTAATCAAAGGTGACACATTTCATTGGACCAGCATAGAAAAATATATACACAGATGTGCTTTCACATAGGAATCGGGGATTATAATCTTAAAAAGAGACCTGGCTCAACAAAAGGAATCAAATTTGACTTAAGACTTAATTTTAGACCAAATTGGCTTTATCCAAAAAAACAGTCGGACAGTTCTTCAAGTGTTCGAGATTTTGTAGGCTATACTGATTAATGTATTATTTTTCAATGTAATACATCCACTTTAACTACATGCTATTCACGACAGAGACACTCTTTCATTAGCTCCAGTTGTTCCCCAGCTTTCTTCAGCCAGGTACCACCAATCAAGGTTTTTATTGACAAAGTACCTTTTAAAACTCAATGTTCATGTTTCAAATCCCAGTGAGAACCTCTCTGGCTTATAGCTATAGAGCATAGAATGACAGAGCCACATGAAACAAATTAATTACCGCCCTGAGCTCAAACCGCATTAATAACAACTATAATAAATATTTCCTATTTACTAATAAGGCTAATGTATTAAAGGCAAAAAAGGTTTGAGGTTAACTCAAACTTAATATAATAAATAAGACACAATCAAGTGTTTTTTTCCCCCTAGTAAACCACTTTATTAAGGAAAAAAATATATACACACACACACAAAACATACATACACAAAAAAATGATATAGTTACAGAAAATAATACATTTTTATTGTCTATAATATGAGCTCATTTACTCTTTAACAAAGGGGTTTACTCACTAAGGGGAGAGTTGTGCTGTCAACTCTCCAATAACTGCCTGTTCAGTGAATAAACCCCAAAGGGTAGTACACAAACCGCCGATCTGCCCATAGCATTTCTACTTCACTAAGAATATGATCTCCCAAATGTCGGGATACAAATCCCTCTCGCCCCACTCATTTCCCTCTATTGTAGAAGCTTGCTGGGTATCGCGGTGCAATGTAACCACACAGAAACAGAATCATGTGTGTATGAACAACAGAAAATGTGTTTCTAAATTACATAAAAAAGTCAGTATCTGTGATCAATAATTGATAAAACTCTCTAACCACACCCAATATCACCAAATTGGCCACTTCTATGATACAATAAAGGCATTATTGGTGCTTCACATTACACTTAAATTTGTCTGTTCACTTACCACTTTGTTCAATAACTACACAGATATTACTAAAAAAAAGTATTCTCCAATCATAAGGTTTTTTGATTAGACAAAAAACGTAAAGTAAAAAAACTTTATGTCTTCTCTACTCTCTGGGAGGAAAACTAAAGGTAAACCTAAAAAACATATCTCCTCCCCAGGTACTGATGTTCTCCAGCAGTCCGTGGGAAGCAATTGTCCTTCCAAGGTGGCCTTAAAAGATCTCCTTGAGCTGGAGTTCGATGTTATACGCAGCTATAGATTGTAGCAATGCCGTTTCAAATCTCTCTAGTTCAGGCAACATACTTTTACAAAATGATTATTTCACATAGGAGTGACTTGTATTTTAAATACAGCTTCCCTTTAACAAAGTCCCAAAGCCTATAGCCAGCTGGTGCTCTGCCTCCATGTCAGATAGTATTTATTATTCCACCGTCACGGTTAGGCTTTGAATAATATGGATTGCCTCTGGGGGAATATTTGAAAGAGGAAGGATCCAGTTTGAATACTCTACAGATGAAAGGGGCTGCACTGCTTCCATCACCAAAACTCTTCCTGCCTCTCTGTTCCACCCAAGCTCTCCATGTTGCGTGCGGACGGTCGATTCTTATTGAAAAAAACAAACAGAACGCAACGAGAATCATCTTGATGTCTTGCTCATGGCTATTTCATTAACAAGTGGGGACAATGAAGCCCCTTTCTAGTATCCATGTAACCCCCCTTGTCATTTTGCTGAGAACGGCAGTGTATAGTCCATTCTTTATCTCTGCAATGTTTGGCCGATTATCCTTAGACTTCAAAAAGCCCCAAGGGTCTGTCCGACAATATGTCACATATATATTTCTGATCTCTGTGCCATCATTTTGTAACTTCTAGTGATGTGAACTGCGGGCGTTAAAGGGGAATGGTAATGATTGTTTTGGTAGGCATATAGTGAATCGCTTTGATGCGTACAAAAAGAAAGAGCGAGTGTGATAACAATCTGAGTGGCCGAGACAAAGGATGCAGAACATGTGTAAAAGGACCTGTAAAAAAGTCTGTCACCACTAGTGGGAAGTGCTGTGTTTCTTTACAACTTGAACAAGACATGCAACACTTCATGGCTAAAATATGGTCTTTGTTCTCAGATTACAAGAGGTTCATGAACCCGCAGCTCTCCTTTAAATTTCTTAACAAATAAAGCTACATGTCACTGTAGAGGGGGGGGGAATTCAGCAAATCTCGAGCTGGGTTTGATGACAATTATATATAACATGTGTAGATGAATATTAACAGAAGCTCCAACCTCGACCACGTGCATCTTGGGTGGTCTAGAAAATCAAGAATGCATACATGTCACATTAGTTCTATGTGATGGCATTAAAAGGGAAGGGCATTACAAAAGTTACTTGTGCTGAATGTAAAAAAAAAATAGAAGCCCTGCCATGTAGCATTCATGACATTTCCATCCTTATTTTGTAAGAATTTATGGATATATAGGGTTACTTTTCATGTTATTAGACATCTTAGAAACTACCCCAGTCCTGCCTTGCTCCCTAATGTAAGACAACGTTTTGTTATGCGTTGCCCACAGGTCACTAGTGGAAACTCTGGTCTTCGTAGCAGGTGCTGTCAGTAAGCAGATTCACCAACACGCAACTTGGCCAAAGATTTTCTGCAGGATGATGAATCCAAAGGGATCTAATCTCAGGTTGTCTTCTAAGCCACTCTTCTTAACTCGAAGAAGAAATGTTTAAAGTTCTCTTCCTATGTAGATTTACAAGTCGCACACAAATCACAAGCTGTCTACGTTACTTCAAAAGATACTCCAGCCCCTCTTTTTTAATGCACCCTGGAGTGTGTTTTGCATGGAGTGATTTGCATTTTAGCGTGTGCATATTGTTCTTCTTGTTTCTATTAGTTTGAAAATAACACTTTTTTAATATTTCCTCCTGTTTACTTCTGATGCAACTGTTATGCCGCACGGGGATTCTTTTTATATTTTCTTCTAAACTTCTAAATGACAGCGCGATAAACACTTAAAGGGGCTAAATCTGATGTACGTACTCAGGGAAAATAAATAAATCTAAGAGAACATTTTGGTTCTTTTTATCAATCGTTCCTTCTTTTCCTTGATATTCAGCAAAGTGGAAATGGTATCAAGCTCAGGTTTCTGCGCTTATCTCGGAGGCTGTCAGTTACGAGGCGCTTTTCTTGTTTGAAGGCTGTAAGTGATCCATGAGTAGATGCTATTGTAAAGAAGTTCTTTTAGGTTTGCCTTTATTCTGTCCTTGTGGCACAAGCACATCCAAGCGCACACAACAAAGCAAAATTGCTTTGATGGGAGCTATAAGGAGCTCTTCACCGCTGATGGAGAGTAAAGGAACACATTACAAAGATTTCCAATCTCTACTATATTTGCTTCAAAACGGAAGCAAGAATTTGCCAAGATTGTAACTATAGCGCTCATTGAAATAAGCATACCCGCACGTGCATTGTAATATTATTATGGAAATGATTTGTAACCCGTGTTTGGGATTCTATCATGATGCACAACTGCATATACCCAGAAATCATTCTGCAAAATTTGGCTGGGGATGCACTGCTTTACATATTCATGGATAGTCACCCTGAGACGTACAAACCGCAACGATGAGTAGTAGCTGCACTTTATACCAAAAAATTACTCTAATCTACATATGCACTATTATGCTAGCTATTAGCTAGCTCAGCGTATAGATTTATCCAATCTTTATCCACAGAGTCGATCGTTGATTCAGTTTGACAGATCGCACTCTGTTCATATGAATACATTCTTAATCATGTACTGTTTTAAGATGGGGAGTGGGCAACGCTTACAGTGAATAAATGGTGATTAAACTGGATGAACAGGATTTGAATCCTAGTAAGATAGTGATACGAGAGAACGATAAAACAAAACTGTCACAAAGGTCAAATAAAGGGACTATTAACACAACAAAATACACAGTCATTATCTTCTGGAGTATATTATAAGCTTCTACGAAGAAAGATCTTTAGATTTAACAATGGCTTAAAACACAAGTACCTGTAGAGTGATCATTCAACCAACCTTCAACAGTCAACGGGTTAAATTTAGCATTGCGTGAAATAAAGGCTTTATGGTTATATAGAAGACAAGGCTATCTTCTCGTCTAAACATTCCAAAGCTGCCTCTGTGACCTTGGTGGATTTAGTATCTCTTCTGCGAGAGAATATTGCTTCATACCCACGCTGATTTAGTGTTTGTCGTCTGTATAATAGTTTATTCCTTTATTACACTTCGGTAACAATGAACGGTGTAACTAATATGAAGGTCCATGTGTAGAATGGGAATTGAATGTGACAACGGCTCTCTAGCTGTTTCTTGACCAGGAAAAATTGGGTCTCACAAAATAGACCAGCGGTGTCAATACAATTTCTCTATATAGCTAAAAGCGGTATTGGGGAATTCTCTAGCTCCGCCATCCAGCAGAAGTTGAGCAAAGCTGCCGCAGAGCATTGGGGGAAACAAAATGATAGATTATTAGATAGATTAGTATTATTCTGGGTATTATATATGAGAACATTAGATTAGATCCCTTAAATGCTCGTAGTGTTTCGGTAACATAAAAGGGCCTTGAATAGTTAACTCCATATTATATATGGCCATGTTTATGTATTTCACATATACACTCTGACACGCACCGTATAAGTGTATTTTCTGTGGGTTAACCTCTGGCCTTAAAAATATACCGTATTTGCTCGATTATAAGACGAGGTTTTTTTCAGAGCAAATGCTCTGAAAAATACCCCTCGTCTTATAATCGGGGTCGTCTTCTAATCAGACCTCAAATAGAGGTCTGATTAGGAGACCTGGATCCTCCTGTCGTCGCCCCCCCCCACACACACACTTACCGGTGCTTCCGGAGGTGAAGTTGGCAGCGGGGGTTTGTATGCGTCCGTCGCAAATACCTTCCCCGACTGTCAGAGATCATTGTTCCAGAGTTCCTGATCTCTGACAGCCGGGGAAGGTATTTGCGACGGACGCATACAAACCCCCGCTGCCAACTCCACCTCCTTCCGGCTGCCGCGGAATGAGACGTCAACCCGCTGCCCCGGCAATACACCAGGAAATTGGAAGCACCGGTAAGTAAGTAAGTGTGTGTGTGTGTGTGTGTGTGTGTGTGTGTGTGTGTGTGTGTGTGTGTGTGTAGGGCATTTCTGGAATGCCTTACACCCCTATATGCCACTCTGGCACTTAGGGGGTTAAAAGGCATATTATGGGGCAGAGTGGCATATAGGGAGGTATAAGGCATTTCAGGAGGCAGAGTGGCGTTAAGGGGGCATTTAATAGTGCACTCTGCCTCCTGAAATGCCTTATACCTCCCTATATGCCACTCTGCCCCATAATATGCCTTTTAACCCCCTAAATGCCAGAGTGGCATATAGGGGTATAAGGCATTTCTGGAGGCAGAGTGCTCTATACAATGCCTTTTAACTCCCTTAATGCCACTCTGCCTCCTGGAATGCCTTATACCTCCCTATATGCCACTCTGCCCCATAATATGCATTTTAACCCCCTAAATGCCAGAATGGGATATAGGGGTATAAGGCATTTCTGGAGGCAGAGTGGCACATAGGGGGTCAAAAGGCATACCATGGGGCACAGTGGCATATAGAGGGTGTGGTAAAGTGTATGGGAGAGTGGTTGATGGGATATATATCTCACCTGGTTACCTCAGCCAGGCATGGTAGCAAACCTAGGTGCTCTCAGGTGAGGCTTCCTAAGCTCGTTACTGGGGAGGAAGCCTTAAAAGAGAGGGCTGTTAGGTTTGCAGAGAGAGGAGAAACTGAATGAAGGAGCAGCTACAGCCAGCGCTGCAGCTCACCAGGTATGAAGCTTTACCCCATACAAAACTGGTTACTTTGCTTTGCGTCAGACCTTAGGCTGCTAGAGAGGTATCCTGCTGTTTAGTTAGAGCCGGACAGGCTTATAGTTTGTTTTGTTTACAAGGTGCTCTGTGACTACAACATCTAAATAAACGCGCTTTTACGTTGGAAACCTGTGTGAAACTGTCATTGCCGCCCCATGCGTGAGCTGTCCCCTACAATTGGTGGAGAACGCGGGCACAGTGGTGCTAGGAGCAACGGCAGGACAAAACACAGCATCTGAATTTTGTGGACATTTAAAGGGCCGGAAGCATATGTCCTGAGTGAAGGCTGCAGCACTGTAAGGCCCATCCGGCACAATGGAGGAAGTGATAAAGCAGCTGATACAGGCTAACCTGAGACATGAGCAGGCCTTGGAACAGCAACGGAAGTTTCATGCAGAGGCTTTTCACGCCCAGCAACATGCGCAACAGCAGACTATGGCCCAACAACAGGAAACGAATCGCCTGTTAATGGAGCAGATTGCTGCGCTCAGAGAGACTGTTGTGGCTCAGTCCCAACAAGTGGAGGCAAGCCCCCTTGAGACTGTTAACGTGAGGAGGGCCGTTCAGCGGGGCTTACAAAAGATGACACCTGACGACGACGTTGAGGCCTACCTCACCGTGTTTGAGAGAGTGGCGGAGAGAGAGAGACTGCCAGTTGCAGAGTGGGCAGAAGTGATTGCACCCTTCCTGACTGGTGAACCGCAAAAGGCCTACTATGACCTCGGGGAGCAGGATGTCCGGGACTTTACAAAACTAAAAATGGAGATCCTTGCTCGCCTGGGTGTTACGCCCGCTGTTCGGGCCAAGAGAGTCCACTGTTGGAAATACACCATGGACAAGCCTGCCAGGTCCCAGATGTATGATCTGATTCATCTTGTACGCAAGTGGCTGGAACCAGAATCCACTACACCAGCCCAGATTGTGGAAAAGGTGGTAGTGGACCACTACCTCCGCGCCCTCCCGGCGGAGCTACAACGGTGGGTTGGGCATGGAGACCCCAGAACTGCTGAGCAGCTGGTCAACATGGTGGAAAGGTTCATAGCAACCGAGGACTTCCTCCGTGAGGTCCCTGCGGCACCAACACCTTCCAAGACTGTCAGACCCGCGACATCTTTGGGTAAGAGAGTTCCAGCTGGAGGTGTATGGAAAAATGTGAGAGAGAGCAGGGCTCTAGAGTTTGGGCAAGGGCAAAAGACTGATCCTGAACCCCTGGGACCCCACAATCCTAGAAAGGGCTCCCTACTAAGGAGGCCAGGGACCCCCCAGTGCTGGAGGTGCCATGAGTGGGGACACATAGCCGCCTATTGCCCTCTTAACTCAGAGCCCATGGTGTGTGACGCTAGTCGGCGTCAGTCCCTATTTGCAGAACCTGTTTGTGCAGCCATTCCAGAGTCAGAGACTGAGCCACATTTTTGTATGGTGACAATAAATGACTGCTCCGTGAAGGCACTTTTGGACTCGGGTAGCCTGGTGACTTTGGTTCGGGCCGGCCTTGTGGCTATGGACTACGTGCCGAACAAGCACATAAGAGTGCTATGCATCCACGGGGATATTGTCGCTTACCCTGTGGCCCCCATTAAGTTGGTGACCCCATCTGGAACTGTGACCTACGAAGTCGGAGTTGTAAAAAGACTTATGCATCCGGTTATATTAGGCCGCGATTTCCCATTGTTCTGGGAGTTGTGGAAAAGGGGGAACGTTTCTGCAGCGGGGGAACAAACTCCGGCAGAGTCTGTACCCTTCCCTGTAAATAATGGGTCATGTGAGACGGCCATTGGAAACAATGATACCAGTAAGGGGCATGATGAAAAGGATGTAGGCCCACCTGAAATGTATAGTGAAGATTCTTTCCCCTTGCAGGTGTTAGCTGGGGAGGAAGAAGAAGAAACTTCCCTACCCGGCCAACAGGTCTTAGATTTAGAAATGTCTCGGGGTAACTTCGGGACCGAGCAAGTGAGAGACCCCACTCTGGGAACTGCACGGGCAAATGTCACCGTAGTAAATGGGGTACCACAGGAACCCGAAGCTGACCAGAAATTTCCACATTTTGCCATGAATGGGGATCTAGTGTACCGGGTCACCAAAGTTAACACGGAAATTGTGGAACAGCTTCTGGTGCCGAAACCATACCGACACCTGGTGTTGGACATAGCTCATAACCATGTGTTTGGGGGGCACTTGGGGACTAATAAAACGCAAGAGAGGGTCCTCCAAAGGTTTTATTGGCCTGGGGTGTATGAAGAAGTAAAAAGGTATTGTGAGTCATGCCCCACATGCCAGAAAAGTGCCCCAACACCACACTTCCGTAGCCCCTTGGTGCCACTTCCCATCATCGAAGTACCATTTGAGAGAGTTGCCATGGATTTGGTAGGGCCCATTGTCAAATCTGCTAGGGGACACCAATACATTTTGGTTGTATTGGATTATGCTACCCGGTACCCAGAGGCGGTACCCTTAAGAAACATGGCCTCCAAAAATATTGCTAGGGAGTTGTTTTACATGTTCTCTCGCACGGGGATCCCTAAAGAAATTCTTACTGACCAGGGTACGCCCTTTATGTCACGGGTCATGAAAGACCTGTGTAAGTTGTTTAAAATCACTCACCTCCGTACCTCAGTGTACCACCCTCAAACAGACGGGTTAGTTGAGAGGTTTAACAAAACCCTCAAGCATATGCTAAAAAAGGTGGTAGAAAGGGATGGCCGGGATTGGGACTGTCTATTACCCTACCTCATGTTCTCTATCCGGGAGGTGCCCCAAGCGTCTACAGGGTTTTCCCCCTTTGAGTTAGTCTATGGCCGACATCCAAGGGGTTTGTTAGATATTGCCAAAGAAACTTGGGAGACCGAGGCCACCCCATATAAAAGTGTTATTGAACATGTGGCTCAGATGCAGGACCGAATAGCGACAGTGATGCCTATAGTTAAAACGCATCTACAAAGAGCACAGGAGGCCCAGAGCAGAATTTATAACAGATCTGCCAGGTTGAGGGCCTTTAATCCTGGGGACAGGGTCCTGGTTTTAGTGCCCACCGTTGAAAGTAAGTTTTTAGCCAAGTGGCAGGGTCCCTATGAGGTTGTAGAGAAGATGAGTGAGGTGAACTACAAGGTCCATCAACCAGGCAGGAGAAAACCCTTCCAGGTTTACCACGTAAACCTGATCAAGCCGTGGAAAGATTGGGAGTCTTTGGGGGCAACCCAGGCAGGGGTCAAAGAAGTGGGGCAACCCGTTCCCCCAGTAACAATAGGAGAGGCACTGTCAGTGCCCCAGAAGCAGGAGGTGAGGGAGTTCCTGCAGGAAAACAGACGCAAGTTTTCGGACCTACCTGGGCGTACCCACCTCATAAAACACCATATTAAAACTGAGCCTCACAGTAAAGTGAACCTGAAGCCATACAGGATACCAGAAGCACGTAGGGAGGCGGTATCCTCTGAGGTCAGGCGCATGCTTGAATTAGGTGTGATTGAGGAATCCACTAGTGAATGGTCAAGCCCCATTGTGCTAATCCCAAAGCCCAATGGGACGTGGAGGTTCTGTAATGACTTCAGGAGATTAAATGAGGTCTCAAAGTTTGATGCGTACCCCATGCCCCGAGTGGATGAACTGGTTGAGAGGCTTGGGAAGGCAAGGTACATCACAACACTTGACCTTACAAAGGGCTATTGGCAGATACCGTTGACTGAGGAGGCTAAAGAGAAGACTGCCTTTTCCACTCCAGAGGGCCTGTTCCAGTATGTTGTAATGCCATTTGGGTTACATGGGGCCCCTGCTACCTTCCAGAGGCTGATGGATCTGATTTTGAGACCTCATCGTGATTATGCCGCTGCTTACCTGGACGATGTGGTAATTTTTTCGTCTGACTGGAAAAGTCACCTCTGTAAGGTACAGGGCGTGTTAGACTCCATTAGTGATGCAGGCCTAACCATAAACCCTGAAAAATGTGCAGTGGGTCTGGAGGAAGCAAGATACCTGGGTTATATCATTGGTAGGGGGCTGGTTAAACCCCAGATCAATAAGATTGAGGCGATACAGAACTGGCCTAGGCCAGTAACAAAGAAACAAGTGAGGGCTTTCCTTGGCATAACCGGGTACTACCGTCGGTTCGTGCCCAACTTTGCCTCAATGGCAACACCATTGACAGACTTAACGAAGGGTGATAAGTCAGTGATGGTAAAGTGGAACCCCGAGGCAGAGAAGGCTTTTCAGAGTCTGAAGTCTGCCCTATGTGACCAGCCAGTGCTCGTTTCCCCAGATTTTAGGAAACCATTTCTGGTTCAGACAGACGCGTCTGCTACAGGTTTGGGAGCAGTTTTGTCGCAAGTGGTTAATGGGGAAGAACACCCAGTGCTGTACCTGAGTAGGAAACTGACCCCAGCAGAGGCAAATTATGCCATAGTGGAAAGGGAGTGTCTCGCCATCAAGTGGGCGTTGGAGTCCCTGAGATATTACCTGCTGGGCCGGGAATTCGTGTTGGTGACTGACCATGCTCCTTTGGCATGGATGAAACAGAATAAGGAGAGAAATGCAAGAGTGACCAGATGGTTTCTCTCCTTGCAAAATTTTAGATTTACAGTGGAGCATAGACCAGGGAAGTTGCATGGGAATGCGGATGCGTTGTCCAGGGTGTACTGTATGGTTGCTGACGCTGTCCAGACCTCTGGTCTGGAGTCGACGGGGGGGATATGTGGTAAAGTGTATGGGAGAGTGGTTGATGGGATATATATCTCACCTGGTTACCTCAGCCAGGCATGGTAGCAAACCTAGGTGCTCTCAGGTGAGGCTTCCTAAGCTCGTTACTGGGGAGGAAGCCTTAAAAGAGAGGGCTGTTAGGTTTGCAGAGAGAGGAGAAACTGAATGAAGGAGCAGCTACAGCCAGCGCTGCAGCTCACCAGGTATGAAGCTTTACCCCATACAAAACTGGTTACTTTGCTTTGCGTCAGACCTTAGGCTGCTAGAGAGGTATCCTGCTGTTTAGTTAGAGCCGGACAGGCTTATAGTTTGTTTTGTTTACAAGGTGCTCTGTGACTACAACATCTAAATAAACGCGCTTTTACGTTGGAAACCTGTGTGAAACTGTCATTGCCGCCCCATGCGTGAGCTGTCCCCTACAAGGGTTAAAAGGCATATCATGGGCCACAGTGCCATATTGGTGTGGCAAGCCTGGGGGCAGATGTGCGTAACTGGGGGACAGGTTGGAAAATACAATAGAAAATATAAAAGAAATAAAAACAAAAAAAAATATTTTTCTCAATCATAGCTTTTATTAAAAAAAATAGTTTACATGAATTAACATTTACTGGTAAAACTTTTTTCCTTTAGGGTCGTCTTATATTCAGGCTTTTTCTTTTTTTCCTAAGTTAATATTCAGATTTTGGGGGGTCGTCTTATAATCAGGGTCGTCTTATAATCGAGCAAATACGGTATATGTATTATTTTTATTATCATTATTATTTTAAATACCTGGACAGTCCAGATGTTGGGACAGGAGAAGTCCCAAAATTAATAAGAATATACCTACACTTAATAGCTTTATTTGAAGAAACCCTATTTGAGTGCAGTGGATTTTTTACTCCCACCTACTTTTAACTATACTCCAACAATCTTAGCCGATACCTACATATTAATAATAGAGAGGTCCGTTTGACACAATAGCTTCATGGCCTATACCTTTATTGTGTATGGTGCAACATTTCTATATTAAAATATATTATAGCCCATATAATTACCGGCCATACAATTCCTTTGCAAACCCCTGGAAATCCAATAGCATGTACACTCAGTGGTATATTTACCTTTGGGGCCACCATAGGCATGACCTAGTTTCCTTTGTGGTCAAATCTTTGGTACACTATAAGGAGGTGTGCGCTTTTACAAAATGGGGTGCCTAGATATGACATCAGCGCAGCACATTTAATGAAGTCTATGGAGGCTGTAAATAGGTTGGTGGGGGGATCAAAGATCTTCCTTGTAACCGGCCCATTGTTCAGGGGGACACTGGGGGCTGGTTTTGTACCAGGGGTACAGCCTCTCCCCTGGACCTGCTGGCCTAGGCCGGGATACGTCGCTGTGCAAATGCCCCAACATGAGCCTCTGAAAAACATTTTGTATAACGAAAAAGTGTTTCTGGTAGAAAGTTTGAAAAAAGGTTTTATATCTATCGCAATAAATGGATTGTTGATTGGACCGTTCTAGTGGTTGCTATGGTGATAGGACCACTTTTTAAACTCTGTATCAGAATGACTTGTTCTGTATAACCCCCATAGAGATCTATCTCAGGAGGCTTTCTGAGTTATTTCCCCGGCTACTTAATGTATTTACAAACTGTATCGGACCCATTTTTTCCTTGTGTCATTTCATTATTGCAGAGTTGAGATTACTTGCCATCTGCAGACTCATTTCATCAGCTTCTTTTTTTTTTCATCCTTGGAGCAAGGTCATTTGGGACAAGCACATAAAATGAAGCGTTTCACAACTGACAGTTCTTTATGTGTTCCTGTAAATCTGCTCCCACATTTCAAATAATTTCACCCCTTCAGTTCCCCTCACACTCCGTATCCAGGCAAAAAATACATTCACGAGAAGTGTTGTATTTGTCGAGACGCTCACAGGGCAATTAATGGTGTTTATTTGTAGACAACTGAAGCATTTCATGTTTTAGCGCTGGAATCTTTGGAAGTTTCACGTGATTGGTTGGTTATTAGTTACGGGTCACAGAATAGGACCCTCATCCCCATTAACATATGCTCCAAACTCCTCTGTATTCCATCAAGTAGAAAAGAAAAATGCAGTCAGTGCACAAAAATTAGCAGCTGCAAATTCTGCCCCCACAGAGTTCCTATAAAGTACGCATGTTCATATGTAACAATACTAAGAGGTGGGTGGTCTGATTAGAGACACTCTCCGAGGCCGTCGGACGCTTTTCCCAACTACAAACAGGCCTCCAAAACACAGCCTTATGGTAGCTTATTGAAGTTAGTCCTTTTACGTCACATTCAGGGACACATGACCTCTCAAATTAGAGCGTTAACTTGAGATTTCAGCCATCGTATACACTCTAACTCGTATGACATCTGAGCGTCACCTTTAAATAAATGAGTAGCATGCAAATATATAAAGGGATTCACTAGAATGCCCCCTATGTATTTGCTTTTTCCCTGCCTCCAGACCAGGCTTCCCGCTCCACAAGCAGATACATACAGGTAACACAAGTAAGCGTTACTTAAGATTACTACCGTGCGTTTCGCACTAGGTGATCATTCAAAAGCTTCGCCATAAGTACATAGTGCGAAACGCGTTAAGCGTGTCTGGCTCGTTTAATAAAAATCCCATTATCATTACAGCAAAGTTTACAGAGCTAATTTGACGGGAGTAATCTTGAGTGTCGCTTACCTGTGTTGCCTGTATAAAATTATGCTAACCCCATCAATTCTTTCATAGGCATTTTTCACATACAAAAATACACAATCTGACATTTATTTATGAGTTTTACTCAAGTTACTAATGGGAATATTCATTATCACGTTAAGTGTAGGGCCCAATGTGTAGGGCAAAAATCACACATACGTGGTCATCAGGGTGGTTCTCGTTGGAAAGTCGTTTAAACTGCCTATTAGTAACTAACAAACAGGGTCTGCTTCTGCATGAATATTGGCCACAACTGGCAATGAGTTTCTAGAAGCACATTGTATGGTACGTAAGTTATTATAAACAGCCTTACACTGAGCGATGCCCTCACTTCCATTAACCATCTGTATGAAGCCGAGGAAAAAGCAGCACCTCGAATGGCTCTCTGCTGAAAATATTTCTTGGCTTATGAGAACCTGACCTTCACTGAATTACAGAATTACTGGGGCTTCAACATTCCCCAAGAGCAAGAGGAGACAAATACACTCAGAACATGCATAGACATCCAGTCTGATCAGATCAAAAGTGATTTAACCCATCTAGAATTCCCGTTTCTACATTCTGCAAAATATCAACCTTCACTTGGACCTTGGCTATGCCCTGTGCAGAATAGCTTTTAGGCTTCTCCAGTACATGGTAAACTTAATGATTCCATACATCCACCACTCTGTTAAGTGTTTCCTTCATGTTATACATACTAAGATCCTTTACTCTTTCTCATAAACCATACACTTTTTAGTAGCCATTATTTAAACTT
Source organism: Spea bombifrons (assembly GCF_027358695.1). Taxonomy (NCBI): domain Eukaryota; kingdom Metazoa; phylum Chordata; class Amphibia; order Anura; family Pelobatidae; genus Spea; species Spea bombifrons. Next base: position 30,658,048 of record NC_071094.1, read on the forward strand.
TCTCCAGAGTACCAATATCCTTCTGGAGAAGGGGTCTCCTAAACGGCACACAAAACACTAAGTGAATTCTGACCAGAGATCTGTTAAAGTGGCATAATCGGCTGCCTACTGCTACTAATGCCTTTCCCTATACAATGGAACATCCTGCTTACATTTCCTGTATACAAATACATGTCTTAACAAGGTTAAAATCATCATTGAAAGTACATTGTAAAAGTACATTGTCGTTTATTGACTTTGTCACTTGAGCTTTGCAGACAACAAATCATTAAATCCATTGCAGTCTTCTGCAGATTGTAAGGCACACAGAGCTCTGCAGGCAAACAACTGGCAAATCTCAAGAGGTGAGAAACAGACAAAAGAACAGAATGAAAAGATATGAGGGCCATCAGCCTATAAGAGAAGGCCTACGTTACGCCTTGAAATTAAATGTCTTTTAGGATCCTTTAGCAGTAACTTTCCCTGTACTGTCAACGTCTGAAACATGCCCTTTGATCTATATAATACAGTATAAAACAGAGGACAATTAAAGTATGTGTGTGTATATATATATTTATATATATATACACACACACACACACAAACAAAGCTTTATAAAACTTACTGGAATACTTCAATACCAAATTGACTTCCTGCCCTCCCCCCTCAAAATTCAAAGCAGGGGAGGGAAACACAGTAGGCTGTGTTAACTAGACATAGAAAAGAAAACACCTGGTAGTCAGTAGAGTGCAACAAAAAAGCTTTTATTTATTTCTGTACACCCCTTCTGTGTGAGTGGTTTGGTCTGCTCTCTTCCTCTCCCTCTAGCTGGTGTACTCCCCTTCACTCCGGCAGCTGCTCCTTCACAGGCACATAGTCTCTGGGCAGAGACAGTTTGCATGCTGCAGACACAAGGTAGTTTATTTCAAACATGTATTGCATCTAGGGTTAATTAACACTCCAGCTGTTGACGCTACATTTCCCATAAATCTCAGCCTCTAGCTACCTTCTTTTTTTTGTAATACCTCGGAATGTTTGCTGTGTATAACAGAGCTACACTACACAACATTTTTTTTTACTTTTCTTGACTGCAACTCCCTTGATGTTAAGCCAACAGGATTGCTAGTTATTGGAATAGTAGCTGATGCTTTAGATTGGGCTTGGAGGTACACTAAGTCTACAGTACAAACACTTATGTGGACTTCACCTACTATTCAGCCAGCCATAATGCTCGCTGAGCTTCATGGGAATTGTAGTTATAGACTGGGGTTGTGGTGGCGTACACTACACACCAACTTTTTTGTTGTTCCCATGATATACACTCAGCCATTACTGACTGATTACTATAGGAATTATAGACTGGGGTAGTTGTGGCTAATCTTTACCACCCCAGCTATTGTAAACTAAAGTTCTCATGTTGTGCAGGAACATGCTGGTCTGTTAGTTACTATGGTCTTATATTTTTTTTCTATTGATGGAGAGGGCATTGGTCCGTCGCTGCTCCTAAAGGTAAGCACTTAGTTTGTTTTACCATTTTGAAGAATGCATCCTACAGTGCTCACAACATACTTTAATATGCATTGTTCGCTCGTGAGGCTGCATGGTTAATGACATTTGCACACATAGTATTTGCTAAGTAGAGAGGTCAATATGAAATCCCTGGTGGCAAGTGGGTGAGTAGGGGAGAGGGCAGATCTAAATCCCACTGCCACCCCATGCAGAATATGCCAACCAGCTGTGAGCTTGTAAGGCAAGTCTGGGGTATTGTATTAAACAGGCACTTGTTGGCACCTAAATGGGCATTGGGGGTACTTGGCTATATATTTTCCCGCATCTATACTTGTTTTATGTTGAAAGACCATTACATGAAAATGGTTACACGTTTTGTAGCCCGATAAACACGCATAGGTCACAAGAGGATGCCATAAAGGCGTAGCTCCCTGCTTTAGGGTTAACAGTGAAATGCATTTTAGTGCTTGGTGAATTGAGATCAGACACATTTGTTCTAAAATCAGAAAAAGCTCAGAAAAACAATAAGGGCTGCACAAATGCCATGCAGAGCCTCCAAACCTGGCATCCTGTCTGAACTCTTTTCCTCCTCTGTAAAACACCAAATCCAATTAATCTTACAGTTTAAAAGGTAGCTGAACTGTGCATTTAAATAGGTTCTCTCTAGGGAAAGGAGAATGAGTAAGCTCGATAGCTGGAGAGGAGAAAAATAAATTAGGTCATCAAGCAAGACTAGATTTTGTCAGATGTAAAAAGGTTGAAGAATCATGACACACACAAACAAACGCAGACAAGTAGGAAGGTACCCTCACAAATGATACGTTTCCTAGACTAGTGTTTCTATCTATACAATGGTTAATTGCAGGGTATGTTCTGGGAAGAAGGGAGACATGAAGGCCGTCCCTGCTTCCTACTCACTCATACCATGATGTCTTGATTCAATTGCCATTAAACCAAAGGCACTGGAGGCACATGGACTTCTCATCCGTGGGAATAAGAAATCAAGAACTTGCTTTTGAATTGTAAAACACAACATTGCAATATTTTAGTGAAGGGAATATATGAAAATGATTCCATAAGTTAAATTCCAAAATACAGAACTTCTTCTATAGATCCTTAAAGGGGATGACTGGGGGTAAGTATCTCATGTGCGGGGAGCTGGGTTTGGCCAAACACCTATCCTACACTGGAAAAATAGCTGGGGGCAGGAGATGGGCCAAATGCTTTTGAGGGGATTCTCATTTTTAGAACTTGGATAACACAAACCCACTAGCAGAATCACTATAACGCATATCACACGACACGTCAGGTAATGCTGCCGTGGATTATAATGGCGATAAATCGAATGTAACAGCTGCTATTGTCTGAACAATGTGAAAGGTAATGTGCTTGTAAAACAGAGCAATTGAGTCAAGAGAGCAACAGGCGAAATGTAGCATTTCCCAAGTGCTCATGTGATTAGGTAACCGCTTGTTGTGCTGGAAGGTCTGATATACTTGGCATCTGTGTCACGGAATGTTGACGATTTGCCAAAAGTTAAATGGGAAGGTACCGTCCCTCCCCCTGCTTTATCTGCAACGCCACCAGTCTGGCAACCGAAAAATCATGTTATTAGCATTACCCTGTTGGATGCAATTAGTCGTCCTTTTTTTCCATGTTTAAAGGTTTATATGTGCAGATCAGCGACCCAGATGGTAGGCCACATACACATACAAAATCATCCAATCGACCTTTACATTTGTAAAGTCAGTTTGCCAGACTTTCCCTCTCTTAAAATTTGAGACAGAGGCACTGACAGGGGTCGTCCTGGGAAAGAAATAAGACAAAATACAAGAAATAGCAGTGAAAACTTAGAACATATGGAGCTTTCGTGTACTTATTTGTGTTGTGTATAGAGCAATACTAAAATAAAGTTCTGTTGATGCTAGTATGGGCTTAAGCCTCAGGACTTTTGTGAGCCCACAACACCTCTGATGAAAGATCACAGGGATTTCCATTTTTATGTTACAAGTTCACATATTTTAACTTTGCAGGACCACCCACTCACCTTATACAAAGAGCCACTTTCATAATGTCGCAAGGTGGCCATGTGGGGGCTGCGATAGCTCAGGCCACCATTGATTTTGCACCTCTCTGGACCAGTCAGAGAAGATCAGTGGATCCCCTCTGGCTCATAATCCCCTCTGCCCACAAAATCAGGACAGAGGGGCAACTAACCACAATAGTGGTCCAAAATTGTTACTGTCCTGTGAGAACTGGGACACTTGGGTAGTATGTATCTAATCTAAACATGCACTTAGTTACTTCCTCTCTCTTTTTTTCAGTCAGGAGGGAAGTCCTTTACTCGGTTTATATCCATAGGTTTCAACGGGTCATAAGGTCACATAAAATGCCACATAAGCCAAGCCACTGACCGATGTTGGCTGCATGCTGATGTCGGATGATAATATACACATTTCCATACATACATAATTCCGTTGTGCCAAATGATATATTAAAAATCTAGTATGCGCTAAATCTTACAGAACAATATATTCTAATAAAAAGTAAAACTGCATTTAAAGCTAACAGAAAACCATCAAATTTCATTTCAATGCTTTTTTTTGGTGCTTGTTTTTCTTTTCAGCGGTTTGGATTAAAACGTACAACCTAAAAGCATGTCCTGCATTTACTAATGTGTGAGAATGTTCGAGTGTCTCATCCACAGGGTGGACCTAGAAACTATGTCAGGAATCCAATCACTGTATGTCTGGAAATGTTGGAAGAGCGTTCCTCTGCCAGTAAACCACTGCCTCAGTAAAGGGAAGCCATGAGCAAGGGGAGTTAACCCCTTCACGCCCACCAAACCATCCGTTATTTATTTTCAAAGCCATACAGAATCCTGTCTTTGCCAATATTTATGTCTAAGACGCTATTAAGAGGAGCAACTGTGGACTACATGTCCCATCATCCCCCGAGAGAAGCTGTCCAAACTAGGACATGGGAAAACCCTTTTAGTTTCTACTATGAAACTTGTTATATGAATGAAGCAATTTATAAGCACACACTTTAGAGACTAATTAGGAAAATCTTAAAAAACCTCTAGAAAAAATATTTGCGAATGTCATATGGGCACCACAATTGTCTTACCCGTTAAGAATGCTAAATATGTTTTATTCTTAAATGCAAATGCAACAAATATTTTTATATTTCAGCAAAAATTATCCTGGTTGCCATTGTTGTCAGTCATGTGATATGTTTGGTGACTTTCCCTGCTCAAACACCACACCGAGCTGATTCTTTATGGCAATGCTAATGAAGTCCGTTCCTCCATAGACTGGCTGGGTGATTAAGACTGAGCCATTCTATTGTTTACTACAGCCAGTATGATTTGGAGTTAGGGTGTGTGTCTAGTAGATTTGGCTGATGTAACAGAGCCACATATGCTACTATCTGAAAATATTCTATTATGTAAACAACTAGAATTGTTAAAAGAAAATGTCACAATATTTTTGAAAATGTACTTTAAATCTGTTACTACTAATAAAAAAAATGGTGGGTTCCCCTTTAAAGATTACTAAAGCCTGTGTAAACCCCCCCTTGTGCATTTAAAAAATAATAATCGCACAACGACAGAATATATTCCAACAGCTGTATGGTAGCATGCAGTCATATTTTTTTGCCTACGTATTAAAAACTCCAAAGTCCATCTCTCTATAAAGAAATCCCATCGGTGTTTCCTTATACCTTCAACAAATGAAAATGGTTCATGTGGGACCCAGGCAGGTAGGTCTTTTTAGAATGGACTAAATTAGTTGTTGAGATGTTCCAGATGTCTTGGAGTTTAATCTGTATTTCAGCCTTTATATCTTGCAGACATGGGAAATAAAATTATGGCACAAAGCGCATTACAGGATACACAGATATCCACGTTGGTAAATGCACGCTGCTGCCCCTCCTTGCCTTTAACCTGTTCAGCTCCGGCTAAATGACGGACCTTCCAGCCGCAGCATTATCCTGATTATCTGCTCGGCAGGAGGACACTTTAAACTCACATTAGACCTCTTAGCGTTACTTAATGCATTCTTCCTTGTGAGGCCTTAAGCTTATGTTTCTTTTAAATGTCCAGCTATCTTACAAAGCAAATAGCAAATATTGGAAGAAAGACATTAAAAGGTCAAAAACCATCCCTGCTCCTGGGAAACTGGTATAAAATATTCATGAACACAGAAGGCCTGCATTGCTGACGCTGCATCATTGCGGCTGGAGTGCCGTGAAGTTGCGATGCGCTTTGTTTTGACCTTTTGATTGACAGATTGGCCTGCAATGCATTGCGCTGCACGGAGTTCCAAATAATGAAAGATAAAGTATAGCCATTTTTTTCAGACTGTGGGTCTGATGTGTCATTGAAGTTTTTTCTCGTGGTCCTCTCATCACCAGAAGATGATTAACCTGTATTTAAGAACATTGATATTTTTGTCTCTAGGTTTATATTGGACCTTAACAATATATGGGATCGTGCCCATCTCAAATACATGCATTCATGGCACCTCTCACTGTACAAAAGAAAATAAAAGAGCTATTTACTTATATTACAATTTAAGTAAAGGGGGGAAAATTAAGATTGATAAATTAGAAATAAAGTTGGTAAAATAAAACTCTTTGGGGATAGCTTGGAACTGTTCAGAAATATACACGTTAAAAATGATTTAGCTTAATTTCTAATGGTATCATAAATCTCCAGCTAATCTCTGCTAAATTCGCCTTCTGACGGACGGCAACCCGGATGATTTTCTTGCTTTAGGTCTCAGTAGATACTTTCTGACCATAGATGGCTATTTCCCTTTTGAGGATTCTAGAATCTGACCTGTTTTTGAGGCTTATGCCTTGTGGTTTTATCAGCGAGGTATAACGACTGGTAGAACACTTTGCAGGAAACCGTTCCAAAGTTTAGTGGCAGGATTATTATTATTATTTGTTTTATATAGCGCCATCAAATTCCGTAGCGCTGTACAATGGGACAACAGCACAAAGATCTTGCATTTTCATGTAACTTCTTAGTATCCCCGCCGTAGCCTAAGAACGCGTATCTTCTGGCGTCTAGCGTGTATCTCCTAGCTCCCCAACAACACAGGACATGCGATGCACCGTGGAAATGTTTATTGTTTTTCTGAATTGGCTTGATAAATTGCATAGAATGGATACAATTCCCTGATAAGGTCAGACACAACATTCCCGGCAATGGCCAACTCCTTCAAGGACCTAACACAAAAGTGTCCCCCGCACACTTTAGCCTAAATCTTTAAATTATTACTAATATTATTATCTTTTTTTCTCTGCAATCTGTTCACTAAGAAGTCTAGCAGTCAGTTGAGCTCGTTTGAACTCGCATCTACTGGACTTTCCCAAGTTTAGTTGGGTATTCATTTCTGGGAGTCCAAATGCCAGTTTTTCTTTAGTGACTATGCAGCTCGGACTTTTGTGTTTGCTGCTACAATCCTAATTTTTGACTCCCACAAATTAATACCCAACTGCGCGGCCATGGGGGAGCAGCGATGGAGGCTTGTTCTTGCGAAAACAGCAAACACTTCCATTGATCATACGGTTCCTTGAGCTAGTGGGCTAGATATGTGGGTAGAAGGCCAGTGCCGCAAAAACCTCTTGGCCACCTTGCAACACTTTGGAGCTGATTTTGTTTGAATTGTTAACATTTAGACTGCACTAAAAAAAAAATTAAAAATACAACAATATTAACAATATTTATAGGGACACCCCAGCCATTGTATGCACTTTAACGCATCTCATAATATATATCTTCACTTTCACTTATTTTTTTGTTTCCACTCAAATAAAGGAAGGGTTCATCAGAATGCTTGCACTGTTTTCCAATACCCATGCGCGGATTTCTTACCAGCTCCAGTTGGAGCTCTGGCAACTAATGTTGACAGCAGAGAGAGTGTTGTACGTCTCTGGAGCTGCAGCTTCTTCTAAAACTATATGCTTTTTTTATTTATTACAGATAAAGAAAGCACTTTTGCATACTTTGATGGTGAAGCTGTATGGGTTCACAGAGTGTCCATTCCTGCTTTATTTTTTTTTTTAGATATGATTTAAAGGATCGCAGTAGGAGACACGTGGACTTTATTAAGTGTTCTTCCACAACCGTGCACTCACTGAGAGACGGAGGTCTGCTACTAAGACACAGACATTTGCTAGACTTGTGCGAGGTCTCTGTGAGTTGTAATAAATTTGGACGTGGACATCCGCTGGGTGGAAAATGTGTAAAACAACAGCTGTAATCCAATTAGATGTCACTGTCCAGGGCAGTCAATCTAATTCAGCATGGTGCCGTTCTTCCTTTAGCCGTCTGGTGCCTGCACAGGACTCAGGAAAGGAGCTGTCTGCCCGCTGCAGCCAAAGAGGCCCTTCCCAGCTTAAGCTTCCCCGGGAAGGAGGACTTGGCTGGGGATGCAGACCATATCAAAGCACCAGATCCTTCAAGGTCTGTCTATACAATACACAATGGAAACAAATCTGAATTTTTCTTACTTTTGAACAAGCATTTGATTAGTTTAGATTAGTTTTCTGAAGCGTCTGCATTCATAGAATATTTTTTGTTTCTTAATTGGATCCTCTCCAAACACAAACTGCAAAAGGATCGTGTTTTATAAACTAGCACAATAGCTGCTTATATCTCCCAGAACCAAGTAGAAAGAACGAGGGTTATGTTGTAGTTTTAAAGGTGGTCTTCTCACCTTGGTAACCGAGTGTTCCTATCCCATCTGTCCTTATAGAAGCACTATCTTGTTTGGTATACGATTCCCACTGTCCACAGCTGGCTCTCTGGTGTCACGGGGTTCCATGACACCTATAAAATGTAGCACTTACATGTGCAGGGGTGCAGTTCATGTGATTTAGCTCGGTGTTTGTGCCCTGAAGACCAACTGTCTTCCTGAACATTATCACGTATTCCATTTTTGGGACATTGGTGTGAAGCATGGAGTCTGGTAACCTTTAGGTTGAGGAGCTCCAGCTCATCTATAGTGTGGCTGACATACATATTGCCCACTTGCCAAAGTTTGATTAATTGGGTAATGATACTGTTTGATTAATTATACTGTTTGATTAATTTGGGTAATTATACAGTTAGACTATTAAAAGGATTTTAGTTCAACTTCTAGATTAAAAAAAGCCCTTCCCCCAAGTGTGGGACCACCTTAATGTGGGACCTAGGTCCTAATAGCCAATGATTCCTCCCCATGGTTGCAATCTTCTTGAGCACTGGGGAAAAAACACCTGCCTTGGCATGCATGCGCATCTGCTTAAGGTAAAAAGCACACTGAGCGCTGTAAAGACAGAGTAATTAAATGGCACGTGACGAACCTGTCATGTTGAGAAGTATGTATTCTGTAAGTACAATGAAAATGTCACATTAACGCTTGTGAGTTAAAACCACTGGCTATGAAAATACTAAAACATAGAATGTTTTATTTTTATATCCATTTCTTCGTAGTGAGCATGTCCTCTCTCTCCCACCCACTACAAAGACATCAGCTTATTTATTTTGTTTTGGGAGCTCTTTTCCCATCGCAATTAATTACTTTAATGCCTACTTTTTGGAACACACACGCGTGCCCCCCTTCCTTTCCAAAGGGCTATTTACATGGAAATTGAAACTTTAAAAAAAAAATTAATATAGCAAAAAAATGTTTTTTTGCATTAATAAAATAAGATGTTTGGCTTTGATCGCCAATCTGGCAGAGTTTGACTCCAAGGCTCCTTGGCCACAGTGATTTCAGGATTTACTTTAGGATGCAAGATTAAGACCTCATACTTTTCCCATTTAAAGTGTTTGGGGTCTCTGATACATTCTATCCATACATCAGTTAATAAACTATAGCTTAACCCTATCAATACTGACGATGCTATGATATGATGATATGAAGGTATACCATATTGGATGCCAGATTGGATGGAGTCTGTCTTTCTTGGCAGCGTTCTATATGTTAATTTTGTTCATTTATACCAATACAAGGATATTTCAGCAGCACATATGGACACGTATCCGGAAAGAAACCAAGGTTACAACGCAGGTAAAGAAGTAAATATTAACACTGCAGAGTCTGATAACATAATAATCTATGTGTTCCTTCTTTATCTTAAGTACTGGTTAATAGTTTGGTACACATTGAGAATACTAACTCGACACTGGCAACATGTCATTACCTTTAATTTATTTCCATTGTAATTGGGGTTTCAAACGCTATGTAATTTCTACGCCTGGGGCAATGAGAGACAGCGATTTTTCTGAGATCACAAAAGCCTAGCACGGAAATCAAAGCAAACTTGGATTTAAAGATTTAAACGTTAAAGAATGCACAGGCCATTGACAAGCTAATGATCTCTACCCAGAAAATAATGTCATGCGATGGCCTGCAAACTACAGCACAAGTGCGTAAAAAGGGCACTTACGGCAAACTACTGAAAAGTGGGGATTTCAAGAAAACTCTCTTGTCTCAAGAGATACTGCAGAACAAAAAGGTTGTACAGATATGGAAAAGAAAATAATAAATCTGACAAAGAAATACAGAATTAGGCAGCAAATAAGAACCATTAGGCTCAGCGAGATGTAATGGCAGGTGGGTATTTAAATGAATTTAAATAAACAAAATAATAGTAATAATAAAAAAATATATATATATATATATATATATATTTCAAATGACACAAGTATGAGACAAAATTAATTATCTCTAGCTGGTTTCAGCAGGGTAAATTGTTATGGCCTGTTTATCCCTTGTACAACACTGCTGTATATGAAGGTGCTATATAACCAACTAACAAACAAAGCAATTCTTTGAGGAGATGTATTTCTATATCAACCATGACTTTATGGAGGCGCCATTAAAATCGAATGATGTAGCAGAGATGAGAGACGCAGGACAACATGTTGGTAATGAGGGGGCTGCGCGGCTGTTGCTTTAAATGATGTATCCTGCCGAAGATACATAGCAGACGGTTCCCCTATTAGAGAAACAGATTGCAGACTTTGCAGAACGCACGGCTCACAGTTTATAGTACAGATTAGTCTGTTTTCCCACAACTTAATAAGTGGGGAACGATATTGGAGACAGCACAAATGTCAGACTGTCGAGTTTATTAGGGGGATAAATGGATTAACCGCTTGCATGCCAAGGCTGCTCCCCGTTCTCCATCCTAGTACGTAAAGCAGTTTGTCTACAAATGAGCCCTGAATAACTGCAATACCTTAAATGGTTAATGCTTTCTCCCAGGGGTGCCAGGAATGCAGCTGGCAGCTAAAGGATTAAATCAGTCTGAGCTAACATACTTCTGTACTTACATCGTGTCCAGAGTGAATCAAAAAGTTGGGAGGCATCACGGTGACATTTCAAACAAAGAACTACAAGTGATCTATAGAAATTCATTTATGTTGCAGTTTTTTGGGGGGGTTTTTAGCAATTTTTACCATATATATATATATACGTCGGCCCATGCTGTAGGGAGCATGCATAAGGCTGTACTGCTTGCTGTGGCCCGATCAACGACTTCAGGGCAATAGACGAGGATGCCTTTTGCATGATCCTATGGAGGTGACCTTGTTACCATGTAGTTCCTGCACTTCGCTTGCCTCCCTGATCTGGGGGGGGACCATACTTTGGCTTTAAAACGGGAACACTTTGGGGAACATGATCACAGCACTGCGATACCCATTATTTACGCGCCCCCATTACATGCCATTCATCTGTACCAGACATAATATCATTTAGACCTTTAATAAGGCTTCTGCGTCTCAGATCCAAACTGAAGTTAGAATCGTCCCTGTTCATCGCCACCGTATCCGGAACGATTAATACAAAAACATAAATATCTGCTTTTTACTTCTATGTCTGTTGCTAAAATACAGAGAGCTCTATAATTCTAAATTGCTAGTTACTTTATAGTGTTTTGAGTGAGCGTCTGAGCGTATATAATTATACGTTAGCGCTCCAAAGTGTTTATGTTTTGGGGAAATGAAAGCCATCTCCCGGTATGCAGGACTGGATGCGCTCGGCACTGCGCGTGCGTTAGGACAGCAGTATTGTCTACGGGGTAAGGTTTTATTGCGATGCCTTCTAGCCAAAACCAGTAGGTGTTTACGGCACAAACGACTTTGTGTACATCCCAGCGCTGGGCAGTGCAGGGTGTTTTACGACAGACAGAGGTCACATAAAAGTCACTATTTCTTTGAATTTGTGCCCTGCTTTGTGATGGCACACTGTGCCGGTTTGTTAACCGTGCGGTTATTTACGTAGCCGCTCCACACAACATTATAGAACGTAACAGCTGACCTGATTTCCAAAATGGGAGGGGGGATAATACAAAAGGGACCCGTTTAACCCTGATTTCTGTACCATTTTTGCGGCATTAGAGAAAAATAAAGTGATGCAAAAAAAAGGCCATCAATTAGAAGGCAGAAGTCAGGCGCATAATGGCAAGGATGTTCTAAACACAACAAGCAGGTATAGAAGGCACCAAAGTCTTACTAAAACATCCCAAAACCGGATTCATTGAAATTCATTTTAAAGGGACGCTCCAGCCATCAGTGGTAAGAATCATCAGACCATGAAGGTGGAGGGTTCTATCTGCAGAGCTGCAGCTTCTACTTGAAGAAAGTCTTTTATTTTTGAAGAAGGCATATTAAAGTACTCAGAGAGTGCTTGATCATTTATTCTTCTTTTGTAGGGCCGTAAGAGACTATAAACTGTCCCTTTACCATCTACCGCTTCTACTTTTTACAAATCTGCCCATTAGGCTCTACCACCCCTACCAGGACGCCTTCCCCCAGATCTACCGCTCTTGATGTAACACAGCACTTCCTCCGTGTTCCCCAGAGTCTGGCATGCTTCCGTTGCAGTGTATATGACCTCGAATCCTGGCACTTCTCTTTCTGAGTTATGCTTCCCTCCTGTGCTTCCTTTAGCCCTTTGATGTATTTTACAATTTCCACCACAATATGAATGTTGGTAAATTGTGACTCTGTCCCTCTAATAAAAGCACAATATTATCCGACCTCGCTGTGCGGAAAGATTTATACGGTAAGACCTAGCGCAAACAGACTGTGAGATTTGTAACACGCTGGCATTAGCAAGATGATAGCATCTACATGGAAGACTCGGGTCATGGGTCTCTACATTTCATAAACTCCTATTATTAATAGAAATGAGAGTGTTCCTGGAAAAAAAGTCTTGTTGAGCCCAAGGCTTTACTATAACTGTTCGGTAATGGCACAGTTTGTTTGTTCCAATATTAATCATTAAACTGTGATTCATCCCAGATTTTCCACACTGCGAGATGTGAGACGCAGCTAATAAAACAAGTTGTCTCTCTCCAAGCTGCTCAGCAGATATCGGTTCCTGTTTACAGCTGCGCTTTTCCCCACCTACACACCGTGGGTTTCTCCAAAATGCCCAAAGAGAGCCCCCTTCCCCGGCCCGTCACCACGGTGTGCATTTTACACGGAACTTTGCTTCTGAGAATGACATTGTGCAGCTAATTCATGGGGGTTTATTATGCCGCAGCGTTTCTTTGAAGCAAAAAGTGGACCGAGTGATTTGGTCCTAATCACTCTGACTAATGAAAGTCTATGGGGGAACGGACTTCGTTACCATCAAGAATCAGCTCAGTGTGGTGTTTGAGCAGGGAAAGCCAACCAAATATCACATGACTGACAACAATGGCCGCCTCCATGTCTACAGATAAAGCAAGTTTATTGGAACCAATAAACCAATGCTAATCTACATTAGTGAATACAGAGCTGGATTTTATGCTCAAACAGCAAAATCTTTTTTTCCCTGGGACATTCCCTTTAAACTTTTGAAATGGTGCCCACATTCATTAATGACCCATAGGCTTATTCAGCAGACTAAGACATGGTAGCTGATAGGCATCAATCCTACACCTTGGAGCTGGGGAGTTTCTCAGTGAAATTCTGCACGTTTAGGTAAAGGAAGGGCATTAGCTCCACTCACTGATGCCCTGAAAATAACAGCTCATGAGATGTAGTAAGCAGGTGGTTCTAGCAATCGTCCTTAAAGCAACCTTCTCGTCAGAACCTCATTTCTTAGCATTCAAGCAGGGATTTCAGCTATAGTATGCTAGCATGAAAATTGTGTATCAGGATGCTCAGGTCCCAAAAGAAATATGGAGTCAGCTGTAGGCCGTGAATGTGCCCATTACCCCCAAGACTGCTATAACAACCCTAAGAACTGCCAGGTATGCCCCTCCAGGAAACACAAGGAATGTCCTTTTAACAGTCAGCACAAAAAAGGCTCTTAGAGCTCCAAATGCATATGGGGGCCATCATAAAAGCCTAAAGGAACCACAAAGCTATCATATGCATTAAAGCGTATATGATGGCAGGAGTGTTCCTTTAAGCTCTTCAGACAGATTGACAATCCCTTATTTACAGCTCATAAGCATACCCAGGAATTTTACGGGCAGTAAGTCCCGCTGGCGTCAGTGGCGTTGACGTTGCGGGACATGCTGCTGTTTAAGAGGTAAATGGGCGGGGGGCATCAGAATGCCGCTCCCCAGACCCCAGGTATGTTCTCAAAAAATCATTTAAGGGAATATAAAGACAAAACAAAATAATTTAAGTTCTATGCAGTAACAAAATCTCCGCCATCGTCTTCTAATGTACCGGAGCACCTCGGAACAGCGCAAGAAATGTCTTCCTGCAGCTCCGAGTGCCACACACCTCAGATTAAACACTTCAAAGGGTAGAAACGATGCCTTCTTACAAAAAAGAACTCTGTTAAGTTTCAAGTGTGTATCTTGTAGAAGAATGTTAATTGCTTTGCAACCCCTCTCGGATGGTTCCACGCTGCTATATGATCCCGTAAGATTGCTGTGCTCCGATACATGAATTTTCTCTTTTGTTAATTATTATTATTGCTGCAGTTTTTCGCTAGTTAACCATCTGCGTGCCAAGGAAATCTCCCAACCTTTGTACAGCATTATTGCCCAACGTTTTGCCTTACAAGCACAGAGCGATGCAATTAAAAAAACATGCATAATTTTAAAAGCCTTTTTTTGCTTGCAGAATTACATTTGAATAATTGTGCATAATTAAAAGCGCACTTACATTTTATAGAGAATATAAAATGGATTCTTTACACTCGGTTAAATAACTGGAAGGTTCATATACAAGAGACATATAAACTCAGTTTTTTAATTGACTTGCATATGTAATGAATAAAACGAGAAGGGAAACAGCAATTTGGGAGATTGCAGTCCATTATTGGGGAAAGGTGTCTGCTGTTGGATTAGAACTCCTCATCGCTTGTAAACTACTTCTCTCATTATGATTAGCAGGAAGAATAGATCGGGAGATTTAATACAAAGAAATAATCAGGGAATCCTTGTTGCCTTTCTCTTCTCTAATCATCTGGGTTTGCCACGACCGGTCGTTTCATTTTGGACCCCTATGTCATAAAGAGAATCTGATATAAAGATCCATTACCGGTACTGATTATTCAGAATCATAAGGGAACTATACTATATCAAATTAATTGTAAGGAAGGGCGGCATGACCCTTATGGGATGCATCTATTGAGTTGGCTATCGGTTGGAGAAACTGTATTGGATGTCAAGGAGGAAAGTTTAAAAGAAATATTGTAGCTATACAAGCAGCTCTTACAAGTTCTCAAGGAAAACAAATGATTTTAAGGATTATCCATTCCTGTCAATACAAAGGACCATGGAGGTCAATCTGAGGGCCAAAACAGGAATATATTTAACATGCAGCATTACTTTAAGGCCAAATACCTATTAATAAGGTACGCTTTTATACGTAGTCTTCAGTACCTGTTTTTTTTTAAAGACTCACCTTCACCGTCTGTATTGTCCATCAATTGTAGCAAAGAGTATGGCTCCATACAAGACTGATTTTATAGCCAACCATGTTCCACATATATATATATATATATAAATACAAGGGAACAATTGTATACAAAAAGTGCTGAATCAATAATACATTTATTGTAACCTGATATTTTCGGTTACTATAACCTAAAAATACCTAAAATATCAGGTTACTATACATTTATTATTGATTTAACACTTTTTGTACCAAGCGCACGTGGACAATTGTACCCTTGTATTTATTTGTATGTTGAAAGCATGTTGTGGGATTTGCACACTAGTTCTTATAGCAGCTGGTATATTTCACTGGGCGTTGGGTTCTCACCATACTGTTATATATATATATATATATATATATATATACCGTATTGGCTCGAATATAGGCCGCACTTTTTTCCCCCACTTTAAGTCTTTAAAGTGGGGGTGCGGCCTATATTCGGGGTCTAGCGCCCGACACCCGGGACATGCAGTCCCGGGCGCCGGGCAGGCAGCGGGGTTAGGATACAGATCCCCCGCAGCGGTGCAGGGGACCTGCATCCTACTCCCCGATACGCTCAGACAGCCTCCCCTGCCAGCACTTCCCACGGGGGGGGGTGCCGGCACGGGAGGTTGTCTAAGCGTTTTACCTCTGCCCACCCCCGACTTACCGGAGCAGACTCCCGGGTGTCTTGCGGGGCCGGCGGGAGACATCTACGCAATACGCGTATGCAACTTCCGGTACCGGTACCGGAAGTTGCATACGCGTATTGCGTAGATGTCCCTCGCCGGCCCCGCAAGACACCCGGGAGTCTGCTCCGGTAAGTCGAGGAGGGGGGGGCAGAGGAGGACAGTGGCAGCATATCGGGGGGGGCAGTGGTAGCATATCGGGGGGGGACAGTGGTAGCATATCGGGGGGGGACAGTGGTAGCATATCGGGGGGGAGGAGGACAGTGGTAGCATATCGGGGGGGAGGACAGTGGTAGCGTATCTCGGGGGGGGGAGGACAGTGGCAGCGTATCTCGGGGAGGGAGGACAGTGGTAGCGTATCGCGGGGAGGGAGGACAGTGCCAGCGTATCTCGGGGAGGGAGGACAGTGGTAGCATATCTCGGGGAGGGAGGACAGTGGCAGCATATCTCGGGGGGGGACAGAGTGGCAGCATGTTTTTTTTGGTGCTTTTTTAAAGAAAAAAACTTTTTCTTTAAAAAAGCACCAAACTTTTAGGGTGCGGCCTATATACGGGGACGGCCTATATCCGAGCCAATACGGTATATATATATATATATACACACACACACTACTATTCAAAAGTCATTTAGCTGTGACCCCAAAAAGAAGGAAGCTTCTAGCTGTGTAACATAATTGCAAAAGGGTTCTCTAACTTAAACTTGGATTAGCAAACACAACGTGCCATTGGAACACAGGAGTGATGAGAGTGATAAAGGGTCTCTGTACATCTATGATGATTTTCCATTACAAATCAGTTGTTTCCAGCTACAACATTTACAACATTAACAACATCTACGCTGTATCTCTGATCCGTTTCATGTTACTTTAATCGTATTTACATTGGAATACATTCTCAGCAGTAAAGTCTAATGTTCTGCTTCACTATAGGTGTCAGCTAACACTGCCTCTGGCGATACTTCTGAACACACAGAACATGACCTGCAAATGAAATATTAAATGTCTCCCCAACTCTCCTTAGGACACGGCAATATAGTTTTACCTTTGCATTGAATGGTGGCTGACGGCTATAGTCCAGGATATAGCCAACAGCGCAGGAAGCTATAAATTCTATTTAAGAGTTGGTCAAATATCTGTCCACGTTATGGAGGCAATACGTGTGAGGGGGCAGCAGCTGAACAGCTAATAGCTTATATGGATCCATGCGAGTAGACACATGGAAGAGTTTAAATTCTTCAAATAAACCACCTCCCCACTCCGTTCTTCGAGTGAGGTAATTGAATTTACAATAATCAAGTAATTAGCAAAGATCCTTATTGGTTGTTATTTTAATGAGCCCTCCTGCTGCAAAGCAACTTATGTCGTTGTCTGGGCGGCTAGAGATACTCCTGGTATCGCAACTAGTTCACAAGACGAGACTGCGAAGAGGTGAAGAACAACCAAGTGTTATGTTTTGTAGATGCTGAATCAAGTAAAATGGCTCATTCTAATTGAAATGCCCCTTTAATGAAAAAAGACTGCTTGCACCGTAGCCATTTTCTCTAAAGGACCTTCCCATAGTAACGGACAGAAAAAGACTGATTTATTCTCCAATAAACTTTCCACCTCGGTTCAGGACAGCATAAGACCAGCGCTACATGCAAAACATCATAAAAACGATACTTTTTAATTGACATGCATTGCTTGTTTGACGATGGCAGTGTGAAGATGGATTGCCGCCGAAGAATACATATGTGTGGCAAGCCGTGATGATTAATAGCTCTCAAGACCACAAGAAATAGGTTTAAGATGAAAGGTCAGAATAAAAAGGCAAAGATCCGATTGAATCTCTCCCCACCTTGGGACTTGGGGGAAACTTTAAAACGATACACAAGGGGGTGTGAGAAAGCTTGGACTGTCAGACAGCCCTGTTAGTAATACAGATGTCTTTCTCTGTACCTTAGACACAAGCGTCTGTTGCGCTGATTTCAATATTAAAGGCAAATGCCGGTGTTCGTTTTTATGCTTATGGTATTAATTATTTCAGATCTGGTTTTACATTCCTGTTCTGTTACGTCAAACCTGAAAACGTGACACGGCCCCAAATATTTTAAGAACTATGTAGCCAGTTTAAACTAAGGGGGTCACAAATGCTGAACTCAAGTTGCCAACCAAACAACTTTCTGTCGTCCATACACCTGTTATAGGTTGACTGCCTTAATTATTTATTTACTATTATTTTACTATTCTTGGTCATTATTTAACCCCTTTGCAACAGGGCTGTTTTTAAAATTTTTGTACCCTTCGACATTTCTGCTGTGTTTTGGTTTAGCTGTAGTTTTCTTCTCTCTCGTTTACTGTACCAACACAAATAATATATTGTTTTTTTAGGACAAAAATGAAAGTATCTTTAGATACTTTTTGATCATATCATCTAATTTACTATAAAAAATATGGTGGAAATATGAACAGAAAAAAAACCTTTTCTGACTTTTTACTCATCTTTTACTTATCTACAAAAGCTGTTTTTTTTGTTGTTTTTTTCCAAGTTAAAGGTCAATACCTACAAGAAGCATATCGCTATTTCAAAACCGTTTTGTTTCAAATCTGGTCATATTTCAGACATCTTTGAATTTGGCCAATTCAATTAACCCACATCAAACCTCCTGAGTACAGTTATATCGCCCATGCATATCTTTGTCAGGTTGTTTGGGGCTAAATTGGGGCTGGAATTTTGACAACTGATCACCCTGCACTACTGTCCTATTTAGGACATATTTGAAGCCGACCAGTTCAGTTTACCCCTATCAAACCATATATTTTTAAAAACTAGATACCATGCTGGTATTTTACTTATGTGGTTTTTACGTATAGCACTGCAAGCTACTGTATTAAAACAATACAGTATCTTGAACAAAGGGACACTTGTGTAGAAGTTATCTTCATACAAATGGTACCCTTTTGTTCATAAGAGGGAATATTAGGTCCCAAACAATTATGGCACTGGTTCCTGGAGGGTCAAGGTTGCTTTCCTTTCCTTCATACACCTTGAAGGTCTGAGTGAATCCCAATCTTCTCTTCATCAAGGATTCATCCACACAGATATTCCTTCAATGTGTATTAGCGGAGTAAAAAAAGCGATTGTCGATTGTTTTCTAAGCAAATTTAAAACCAGGCACGTCAGTTGTCACTAACTGCATGTTTTTTTCCGTGATGTTCCGGGCGTGATATGGTTAAAGATACACTTAATTGAGTCTGCCTTCAAGCATAACTATCAACCATAACATACTTGTAGCAAAAGCACCAATTGGGAGTTTTATATATGATCACAGCAGTCAGTTCCAGACTGTGTGACTCTGAGATTGGGGCAAAATGCCTGACAGTTTCCAAGTGTACCTATAGCCAGCTTCCAAAGATCTACTGATTATTATATTTTTACTACAATGCAACAGCATACCACCCAAAATGTCAGGTGTTGAAATCAAGGCACCAGTGTCCTGTGTGTCTACAGGCGTGGCCAGGTTCATGACAAGGTGGCCAGTGCCCACAAATGTAAACTGTACTGAGAAAACTGGGACACTTTACTCAAAATATACACATTATATATATATATATATATATATATATATATATATATATATGTGTGTGTGTGTGTGTTTGTGTGTGTATTATGTAACCTAGAAACACAGTTGCAGGAGTTTATCTAGTGCATAAAACTATAAAATGTAGTAGTTGGGTAAACTGACAGAACTGTTTTAACTCCCGATATTCTAGTTCTGCTCAACCCTATAACAGCTGTGTTTTATACCTCAATAAAATTATATCATTTTCTGCTTTGGATTTTATAACATACTGAGAAGTGTAGTAAAAACCTGGAAAACAGTGGCACATCTGCCATACTGAGCTTTTTGAGTGCTGCATTTTGGAGAATATAGGAAGACCATTAGATTTCATAGTTAGCCTGTTGGGTCTAGCACTGGGTCAGAAAAAAACTCACAGACATGATGTCAGCTATATATCCTGGCTCCGGCAGACTAGGTCTACGATGGCAGATCCATGGAGGTGTCAGCACACGTGCTTTGAAACCGGGGGGCAGACCACCCTCTTGGGTTATCAGTTTGACTGATGTTCTGCTGATCTCCCCAACTGTCCCATTTACACTACTGAGGCTGTGCCTTTAAGACACGGAGTGCTGGGATATGACATAACATGCCTGAGCCCTCTAGTAAAGATGGCGGCCATGGAGGGGTTGGCTAGGGGTGCTGCCCTGGGTCAGGCCTAGGCCATATGTAAATACTCCGCTGCTTGATGTACTGCAAAGTCTAGGAAGCTTTCTATCAGGATCCCAACTGTTGTAACATAACACAAACATTTAAAGGCAATGTGATGGCTGGAGCGTCCCAGTTCAGAACCCAAGAAATCTGAACTTTAGGCCTGATATATTGTTAATATGAGCAATCCAACCCCTATACATTTTCTTAAAATAATGCACATAGAATATAATGTAGCACTTTGTTTTGTACATGTGCCAGCTGGGAATTTCAAGGCTTATCACAGTGTATTCTTGGAATAAAAGTTGCCATGTGGCTGAGTTTAAAATGTTTATCTTCCCAGCTGTCCTTGATGGATCTTTACCTAGAACTACTTTACTGCAGTATAAAATTAGTGAGAACCCAACCCTTATTCCATTGCCCTTGTAAGCGTCTTAATGAAGTCCAGGTTTAGGTCATGAGGAAGAAGGGTAGATTTTACAGTCAAAATGGATCTATACTTAAAAAATACCTGAAATATAAGTACTTGGCATCAATAACTAATAATGTCATTTTATTATGGGAGTGTTGCCCATATCTACTGTATAATGTATAAAAATGTATCTGTGTAGTGTTATATGTAATTAGGAGATAACAAAAATATGAAAACCTGATTTATTCTGATAACATAAACAAATGCAGAGACTTTCAACTATATTAACGCTCAATCTGTATATTTGCTAGTAAACCCGGATTGGTATAGTGTATAGTCCTAGCTTGAGTTGTTTAATTTTATATATATGTATATACTGTATATACCCGGTATATATTTATATATATTGAATTGAATAACTGAATTGTATCCTATGAGGTCTATTTACTATCTATGCAACTCAATAAATAAAAATCATAATTTAGCTTTGGCATAATTGGAATTGTGCGGCAAGGGTAGGATTGTTCACTGTCTCCCGTTTTCCTTAAGGGTCATGTGAATTCAGTCAAGGGAGATTTAATTTGGGGTCTGAAACATTAAAGGATGGCAAGTTTCCCCCAAAATAAAAAGCCCTAGGTGTCAGAACATTTCTTGTTTCTATACAGATGGAACCAAGCTTCCACTTATCTTGTGTAATAAATTAGATCACATATTTGTTTTAATTAAAACCTATGAAGCTTTGTTTGTATCACTGCGAGGGATTTCTTTAAAGCACGGACAGGCAACCTCTGGCTTGCCAGCTGTTAGGAATAACAACATCTGGAGAGACATAGGTTCCCTACTCTAACAACAAAATATTTGCCTTCAACTAGTGAGTTTATGAACATTTAATAGTTTTAGATACCTTATTATGTAGGTTTTGTGAGCTTTTCCACAATAAAAAACACTGATGTTCGCAAATATGTATGGATATTACAGAACAACATGGCAACGTAAGGTACAGTGTATAATAAATCATGTCAACGAGTTACGCAAAACTCGGCTTACGTATAGAGTTACCGAATGATCCACCTATGTAGGTCGGGGACTTTCTGTATATCTAGCTCTCAAGGATAGGATAGAATATGGAGAAATGTGATTGACTAAAGGCAGCATTGTCACACAAATGTTTGAAATCCACGCTAAACAACTTGAGTGACTTGCCTGTTCTTGGTAACATCAACTCGGCCTCAACTTTTCGAGTAGGATCAAGACGGATTTGACTGGACTCAAGTTATATAGAAGCGCCAAGGTGAAAATGTTCGGCGCGGCCAACTTGCTTCTACTAGGGTCCAAAGCTTGGCCTTCCTTTGTAAGGTTGAGTTAAACACAGGAGCACTCATAAAAAGTGCCAACTTACCCTTTATTAAAAAATCTTCATTGACACTCTCCCTCTTTGAGAGGCATGCGCGTCACATAAAAATACGCAATATTACCCTGAAAATAAAAATTCTCACTGGCGTCCATTAAATGCACTATTCAGAAATGTATGAGCACAATGGAGTAACATCATTGTATGGAATACTGACGGTTAAATGCCTTTGGCGCACACTCGGCCAGTGTGAGAGAGTACCTAAAAGCCTGTTCCTGTGGGTTTGTGTCACAACAGCTGTGCCTTTCCCTTTGCTCTGCTGTTTACTGCAAAGATCAAATTTCATGTCTTCGTGTGTTCCCACTCCAACTGGCAGGAGTCCACATTCCTTCCCCATACACAAGCAGCACTTCTTTCCATTATAGAAGGGGAAAAATCGAGCCTACAGCCTCAGTTCCAATCCTATAGAGTCAAAATGCCTCGATTCTAAATCCTCTTAAAAAACGAATTGTGAAAAGCAGTACAACAAGCACCGTGTATTGCAATATAATATTTACAGGGTTCTAAGTCATGGGAAGTAGACAGGCTGGCAGACAAACTTGATGACCAAACAATTTGTTTCTGAACCCATAGTCTACATGGTTGTTCTTAAGCTATTCACTGGAGTGACAATAGACCATTTACTGTACGGCACCAATTACAAAAAGTTCACAGTATGCACAGGGTTTAGTTGTTGACTTATTCAAAGGGTATATGCAAACCATGCAAATCTTTTCATTAAACTGAGTGCGTTAATAACATTTAACTCTTTGCCCTACAGTAAGGTGAATGATATATATAGATGTATATATGAGCTTCTTTACCCCTGTGTTGAGTTGACTTTATGCATCTGGTAGGCACACTCAGAAAGCCTTGATCCATACACTTTGCACAACACATTGTCTAAGCATAGTCTCTATAATGTAAAATCCTGTTTAGACTTTAAACTCTGTTCATGTTTTGGAAGGCTTTACAACTACTCATGTTCATATTAACCACCCTATAATAGTGAAGGTCACCCCTCCCTGGAAGATATTCTATGAATTAATTCTACTTCCTGTATAACAACATTTATACATATTTCCTCTTTTTCTCTGCATTTTAGATGTGGAACTATACTGTCCCTTTCCATTGGACATGTCATCCAAATGCCCCCCATTTCTACCATCTTCAGACAATTAACTGCACATCAACTACAACCCTTAAACATGGTCTCTCACCTGTCTTGTTTGAGGTGCTAAACCACCAGGCTGCATCTGTCTCTGCATCCGTGACGGCTGCATCAGTTGCCGTATCTGCTGCTGAAGAAATTGGCTATTGCTGACCTGTTGAGTTGGTTGCACTGGTGGAGCCTGGTGCTGCTGTTGCTGTAGATAGTGGATTAAAGACCCAGGGCTTGAAGACATATTCATCTTTTGGCTGGCAGAGTCAGGTGCGAAATGAGACAGTGGTTTGGTGTTATTAAAAGAAAACTGCTCATGAGATACTGGTGTGTCGCCAACTATCCCAGTCTGCAGCCCATTGGAAGGCTGTTGCATAAGCATGTTAATGTTTTTGGGCTGGTTGGTAGTCATTGGCTTGAACAGTGAGTTCTGCATACTAGACTGACTGTTGGAAGTGGTGAGATTTGAGATCAA
Source organism: Spea bombifrons (assembly GCF_027358695.1). Lineage (NCBI taxonomy): Eukaryota > Metazoa > Chordata > Amphibia > Anura > Pelobatidae > Spea > Spea bombifrons. The sequence goes on from NC_071094.1 coordinate 30,681,791, forward strand.
TGTATTCTGGGGACTGAATGGCTGTTGATGCAGTGCTGGGCTTGATAGTTTTTCAGGCTGATATGGTGGTGATGGCCCTGCATTTGAAGAAGTCATGTTTGACACCATGCTACTCTGTGGACTTTTGATGGCATTGGGTGGAATGCTGCTTGACGTCATATTTGATAACATGGTATTTTGTGGGCTGAAGGGCTGCTGGTTAAGAGCTGGGCTTGAAATCTTCTCAGATACGTAAGGTGGAGAACGCCTGCTGGCCTGATTGCTGGTGGAAGTCATGTTTGAAAGAAGAGTACTTTGTGAACCTTGCATATTATTCCCTTGCAAACTGCTTGCATTCATACCAGACATCATAACATTTTGTGGGCTGAATGGCTGTTGAGGAGAAGACCCCGGCCTGTAAGGTGGGGACAAACCTGTAGGTGACATGGTTGGCCAGTTGGGAGTCTGCCCCTGCTGCTTAGATGAAGACCCTTGTTTACTTGCAGCCAGTTGTTTAAGCTGTTGCGCATGCCAGTTTGCACTAGGCATGTTTGCCATGGATACTGGTAACATGGACTGTGGCTGGCTCTTATTTTGTGAAGGGGGTATGGGAGACTGAACTGGTTTATTTGAAGGAACTGAATAATTTGCTCCAGTGGATGATGGTCTAATCTGAGGGGAGCCCACGCTAGTAGGATTACAACCAGTGGAAAAATCTTTGCTTGAAATATGGTTGTCCATGTGAGATGTGGATTGTGGGGACAGCTTGGGTGTTGTACTCAAGCTTGGTTGAGAGTGACTTATAACAATTGGCTCCTCTGCCTTACTTCCCAATATATTTTCGAGGTCCAACTCATTTGGAGATGGATCAGGCATTTTAGTGAGCTCTTCTAAGAGATCCTGCAGTTCTTGGTCTACAGACTGGAGGTTACCAGACTTTTCGTCATATGGCGCTTTCTGACCCATTTCTGTATTCTGAGATACGGAAAAGGGAGACGTCATGCCCGTACCATTCATATGGTTATTTTCCAGCAAAACTGAATGACTGCTCACTCCCATGGATGAAGAACTATGATTGGTCGAGAATGGGGAATGCTGTAAGTCTGAGCAAGATATGGCAGAATTGGTATTTTGGGCTTGGCCCATAGAAAGGGTAACATCGTCAAGACAAAGTCTTTTGCTGTCACTTGGAAATATTATATCATTCATTCCAGAGGACACTGGGGAGCTGTCATCTTCGATTTTTCTCTTTATGGATCCTTGCAGCTGGAAGAGATGGATATACATTATTATGTATACTTGAAAATCAATATGAATGTAATCAAAGCAGTGATTTCAATGTGTATGTTTGAACAGCTTATACATATGTAAGACTCGGTCTCTGAAGGGAAAATATCACTACAAATTAGATAAAGCATAGATATATATCCAATGTCAAAAGTAAACTGAAATCTTTAATTAATGTTAGATCTTCCCATGATGTCTCGACAACAAACTATATTACTATAAGGTCAAAATATTGGAAGCAGCACCTGATAACACAAGAACAACAGCCATCTGCAGTAATGTTTAGAGAGCACCATATATTTCTTTAATAAAGGACACTGCTATTATAGGTTAGAAACTTAAATGTTATTTAACAAAATAGAAAGATAGCATTGTGTGGGTGAATTTTGGTTCAAATTCATTTTTGGAAATAATCTTTGGAAATAAATGTGGGATGTCTAAAATCTAAGATTTTTTTCTTTCCATACATACAATTTAAGGTAGTTTATTTCAGCAAATGTGTTAAGAAGGTATGAATCACTAAAAAATGATATGTTCCCTGTCGATTTGACAACTCCCATATTGTAGAAGCATCATTGGCATTGCACATGCCATCTCACCATCTCTGCCCCATATTCAGCAACAGGGGGGTCTGGTCACTAAATGTGCTGCTATGTCACTCGACTAACTTTTGACGAAGAAATGAGTTGCAGCATGTTCCATGTGAACCCACCCAACAGACATTGACCTCCTTTGTAAGTAAGATGTTAGAACTGCTAAAAAGTGTCAGTCCATTATACAAGATGCAGAAAATCTTGTTTACGCAATACAGAAAGATAACGGAACAAATCTCAAAATTCCAATCTCCATTAAGCTGTATAATGTGCAGCCTCTGTTTTAATAGCTATGACCTGTGTGTCAACTTGATTAATCTATCATTAACACCACTGCCTCACGTAATGAGAAATAATCTTTATGGTCCAGAAGATCAGCAAACAAAGAATAAGAAATCTTTGCATTGTTATCAAGACACAAAGAATGCAAGGCAGGATAGAAAGGAAATATACACGTTGATTGTAATTACTGCTGTCCAGTGGTGTAATGAGTAATGATGCTCTGCTGAGACCTTCCAGCTTTTGCCTGACAACTAGAAGGGCGAGATTTCTATTTTTCAGACAATATTACCTCCCAACACTCTCAGTTTTCACAGGACTGTTTTTTAGGAACTGCCCCGCTGTCCCGGATAGCTGCCCCGCTCTCCTGTTTTATTGGGCAGTGGGGATCCCCTGATCTCCTCTGACCCTTCTAGTGAGCTGTTAAATCAATGTAGGTCTGTGGCTCTTCTGGTAAGGTGGTTGGGTGGCCACCTTATGGATCCTCCTTGCCTCACCTCCTCAACACAGGTGTCCCGACACCTGAAATGATGGGAAGTATGATATTTTGTATCGCAACACAGTGCAACTGAAATCAGTGAAGCACTACAAATGATAAAGGCAGGAGGTAGTTATTTTTTTTATAATTATAATTATGTTTTCCACATAGTTAAGAAACACCTGCATACCTGTATATCTTACAAATGGCGAAGTTTAATGGTCAACACTTATACTGTATATGTATGAACACCACACATTAGTGCAGCTTGAGGCCTCCAAGTTGTGAACGCGCAGAACACTACGTCTTATAAGTTCTTCGGGTTCAGAAGCAACAAATTTTAAAGGGAAATTCCTCCAAATTTATCAGTTACATAAATTACATTTCTCATGGTTACAGGACACTGTGTCCTTGAGACTGTGGTGTATAGCACTTTACATAAAGTGTATCTGTTTACAGCTGGCGCAGTGATCCCATATAAAAGACGTATAGGTCAAGTGAACCTATACGAACCTATACGGCACATAACTGCTGTGTGTGCAAAGGATTAGAGATGTGACAAAACAGGTAAATCCACATTCAGTGTTCCTGAATACTATTTATGTATTTGACTTCACCTGTGACTGTTTGTATTGTGGTAGAACCACAAGGCAATTGAATTCTACTACCCATGACCTGCTTGTAAATGACATGAAATTAGGTCTTGGACTTTGCTGTCCACACAAGCGGGAAACTGAATGTAAAGAAAAGGGGGTAATGATTTGAAACCATAGACTCTGGTTTACACAAATCAAAGCTTTCAAACACTGGCAACATTATTATGACAGTTAATGTCGTTGACGGATCATTTGAGCATAGACAAGGGCATAATTTAGACCAGGGATTCGTTTTTTTTTAAATTAAGATTCCATTATATGAAAAATTATGTGAAAAACCAATACCTGTTAACAATAGGCTGTAAGCTTGGATGTAGTTAAACATCTACTGCAACAAGTGTATACATAATTTTGTACACCCAATGGGGAATGCATTGATCCCATAATAGGCAATTCTTCTCCTGGCTTAGATATACAATACTATATGGACATTATTCTATGGACATCGTCGTTTTCAGGAACTATAGATAAGCACAGTTCCTGAAAATAGTTTGTAAAGCATGTCGTGACATCATCATGTGTGTAACAAAAGCCAGTTCTTCCCAGGGATATCTCTCTATTAGGGACACCTTTTGGGGGTCTTAAGTGCCTCTGCCCCTCTTCCCCGCCTCAAGTTCATCTTCTGTAGGATCTCGGAATGTTTGGAAGGGATATAGGTAACACAGTGTTCTACAGTCCTATAGGACACAATAATTGCTCTAAAATACCAAAAAATTTACTTCTAAATACAACTGTAAAAGGGAAATATATTCTTCATCTAAATACTTTATTCGGTTAAATAAATACCAGTAAATATCAGTAGGTCACAAAGACACATAAAAAGTCTTGGTAAAGACCTTCTCCCTAGTCATGTCTCTAACCCATAAACCCGAAGAATCGCACAGATGTTGGGTGGTATGAGAAAACCACAATTAGAACTCATACATTTTAATGTTTCCCATTTAGCTGATATCTATTTTTGTCAATATTTCTATTTTGGTATTGCTTTGCTTACCAACTCCCATGCAATCTGTTTCATGCACTACAATTCAGCCAAAAGTAAAAAAAGCAAAACGAAAACAAAACAAAAAAATTGAATCTTTGATAAAAGAACACTCTGTACTGAATCTCAATTTGTTGCTGTACCTGTAATAATGAACCGCTTACACCATAAGCCAAATCTAGCTCTTTGTATCACACTGAGATCTTACAGTTAGCTGCTGACCTCACAGAATAAACATGAGCGCAGTTTACAAATGTGAGTCCTATAATTGATTGTTCGCTGCATTAAACAAGTTATAGGCTGAAACGATTTATGCTCTTCGGACATTACAAAGTAGTATCCCTCTTCTTTTGGACATGTAGAGGGCTAGAAGGTGAGTGAGTCTCCTGAAGCTAATCATTAGATGACTAAATTAAATCTCCTCCTCCCGCCAGCTCATACTTAAGTCCTTAGATCTCCCATGTGTTTTGACTATATCCGGGAAGTATGTGGGTTTGATTCGCAGTCTCCAGGTACACTACTTTCTTCAGGTAGGGGAGAAGCATGTGGCCATGTTAACTCCCTCCCCACCCACTTTCCTCTGCTTTCCACCCAGTTCTCCCCCACTAAAGGCTCCCTGGTGCCCCACTCTTTCAGACTCAACCTTCAGTTATTAAAACACAGATATTGCAGATTATACAATGATGAGGGAGCTAAATACCAAAAAAAGCTTTTTAGTGCAAAATAATAATAGATACCTGCTATTTATGCATATTTCAGAAAACTAGTTATTCTTTCAGTGAGCATCTCTGGCTACGAAGAGGATGTTAAGAAAATTTAGTCCAACCCATGACTTAACAAAATATTTGCTGACATTATAAGGCACATCACATGGCAACAGCTGGATTCCTTAAGAGCTTTTCAAAGGACAGATGTAAAACACAGAGTAGGATTTGTTTTCCCAACAATCTGCTCATGCTAGAGGGTATAAAACAATCCTTTCCAAAACTAAAAAAAGGACTGTATAAGAGGAAATGCCTATAGACATCAGCATTAATGTAGAAATGCTTAAGACAGTCTTACTAGGCCTTGGCTTCCCAGTGCAGTTAAGTCCAAGTGGCCCCATTGGCCCCTTGCACCTCGGTAACATACACAATGACACACTTATTTACAAATACAGTTTTACACTAACAAACTTTCATGCTAACATACACTCCTACTCATACATACACTTGTGTTAACACTCACGCTAACAAACACATACACACTCATGGTACACACATACCCATACTAACACACACATTTACACTAATACACGCTAATAAACACACTCATGCCAACATACACTTATGCACTCACACTAGCACCCCTGTACACAAACTCATGCTAACACATACACACTTACTCATACATATCCGTCCCTAACATACTCACAAATACATATCCGTCCCTAACTCCCTTAAAGCCTTACCCTCTCACCTCGTTCAGAGCCTTTTCTTAAAGCTGTGTGAGTAGTCCAAGTTGGACTGCTATTGGGCCATCCTATCTCTGATACACACTCCTGCTCACACTTACACATACACAGAAGTACTTTAAAATACTACAAACATCAAGTACACTTTTTTATTGGCATATGAAGATTTTTCTATGCCCTGAAGAATATTTAGGATCCCTGCACAATATAATGGGGAATCTTATAGAGCTTCCCCAATTAACACACACAAAAGTCACCTACTGTCACGGTCTGCCCAGGCTGCGGAGCTGCATATCTGTCCTGCTGTAGTTTTTCTGCTTTGCTTTGATCCATTCCTGGATTTCCTTTTGCTTTGTTCTATTTTCCATTCCTTGTTTCTGCTCCGGCTCTTTGCTTCTGCTCTGCTTCCTTTATTAGGTGTGCCCCACCTGTGTGTTCTGTTTGTCTCAGTCTGCAGTCTGCAGTCTAAGGTATGTCTCAGTGCTATGTGTTTGGTTTCCATGTGTGGTTTGTTTTGTATCTTTGTCTGCAGGGATTAGCGTTAGGACCCACCGTCATTGGAGTACTTTGGCGTAGTGGTGGGCTAAGCATACTATGGCCATATCATGTGACTGAATCTCCAATAGTTATCTTGTAGTCCTAGGCTAGTTTCTGTATTCATGTTTGTCTGTCTCCTATGTACCTTTGCCCTTCTTCCTTGAATCATCTGAGGATTCCGGTTCCTCTCTCCTCTCCCCATGTCCCAGTTAATATGTCCTATCCTTGCTTATAGGAGAAGCGTCCGAGGGTTCCGGCTCCTCATTCCTTCCCCTGTGTTCCTTGCCTTCTTCCCTGTCCTTTGTTGTGCCCTGTACCATGTATGTCTTGTCAGGTTATGTTTATTCCTTGTCTTGTGGCTGTTTATACTTTACGCTTTTCATGTCATGTTTCTAGCCACTTCTCCTGTATATCCTATATCATGTTTCTTGCCTGGTCTCCCTTTCCCTTGCTTGTTATGTGTCTGCTACATTAACCCTTTGCTTAGCTTCCATTCTCCCAGCCTGCAGCATCCTGCTCGTGATTCAGTGATATGCTTCATGCCTGCTCCAGGGTGCTTGCAGGATTCGTTTGTTCTGGACTTCATCTGCTGCCATATCAGGGCGCTGGTGTTTGGCTGCACTAACCTAGGTGCTCAACGCCTGGGCGAGTGTGGTCACCCTGCACCAGGCCCTGCCCCAGACTCCGCTACTGCATCGAGACTCCTGCAAACTACATCGGGCGCGCTGGGTCCTTCCAGCCATCAGCTTGGACCCAGTCCGTGACACCTAAATGCACAGCAACGCACCAAGGCTCAAATGAAAATAAAACAAGAATGTTTTGATAAATATCTATTATGTTTTTCGTAGGGCCCTGGTTGATGTAATTATTGCAGAAATCTTAAACATGAAATTGCAAGGTCTTAGTGAATCCAGCGATTATGCGAATGAATGAGGAACAGAGCTTGTTTTCACATATTTATTCCAGAATAAAAAACATCCTGACCTTTGTTTGCTGTAATTATCACCAGAAAGCATTAATCTTTGAAAGATATTACTCCCAAACAGCGTGAAATAAAACACACATAAATATATATTTGTCAGATGCTACATGGCAACAATCGCATGTGCAGACACTCAAGGTCATTTGAAGGTTAGTCATCTGGCTCAATATGATTACCCTATACTATATCTGGAAATGTGTATATTCTTTAAACTTATAAAACAAAAACACATATATCATTCCTAAAATTGTATTTCTGGATCCTAATATTTCGATTATACCATTCTCCATAGATGTAGCTCTTCTATCTGTCAATCTATCTATACAGGCCAAATTGGAATGTAGATAGCTCTCACCTTCTGATATTTTAAATAACCAAACAGGGGCACATTTATTTTAGAGGGACTGGTAAAGGTGTGCATACATTACAATATTTAGTACTGCTCGATTAAAATATTTGGCTAATGCCAGGGCTAGGGTGTCGCTTTGCATATACAGCCACCTCGCGACATAAGAAAATATTGTCTATAAGTTATGGGGTGGGCACGTGGGAACTGTGATTGAGTTTTTTGCTGCAAAAGTGCAGACCTCAATAATTTCTACAGCTCTAGGGGCCAATCTGGGAAGATCCACCAATCTCTCCAACTTGCCTATGATCACCAGAACCCGCAATGGTGGGAAACGAATCACAGCAGGACAGTCCACGGAAACTGCCACTGTCCAGTTTAAAGGTATTCTTGCGTGATATAGGAGTAATCTGCTCATGGAATACTGCAATTTCACATATTTTTAAGGGGAAAAAAGAGGGACGCAAGGGGCGGCTATGGAAGTTTGTGGACACAGAGAGCAGTAGATCTTGTATCGCATGACCGGATCAGCTACAGAAGCCCTGTGGATTCTTTGTAAAAAATACAATTAATTAGCAGCATTTCTATTTTAGAGGCATATTTACATATTAGAGGGCAGCATGTTCTAGCACTGTGCACAATATCCAGTGTGCTGTGAATGTTAAGGAGAAATAAGACTATTTGTTAAATGCGCGATTCACTCTGATGTCCGCAATTTGTTTAATAAATAATTTGCTTCCTGGGTCAGTTAATTAAGGACATTTCTCTGATGCTTCTGTGTGCATTTGGCGTTCATGCTGTTCATTATGAGGATTGTAGATATACGCTTTTGTGTGCAAACGTTGCATATACCTGCCAACATTTAAGAAGTTACTTTGGGTAACAATGTTAATAAATGCTACTTTATTGATTCTATAAACATAGTAAAATAGTATATTTGAAGAATCGGATATGGGGATGGCTGAAGAGTCACGCACTTCAGTCCCCTTGCAATTATAAATGCCAGTTGTTTTTTTTCTCATGATCTAATGGAGTACAAGTAGTTTCCAAATGCATTTGTTTCTTGTCCTGCAAACAGTGTTTACAGGTAAAGTCAGGTCATCTAGTGTTTCATATGCTTATTCATTAGCTTGCCCACTGATTCCCCATACATCCTAAAGGTCCACAAATGTGGTCTAATTTTTATTTTCATGGCTCCACGCAATGAGAAAAAAAAATCAGATTCTCCTGCACTCCTTACAAAGTCACAATACTAAAAGGCTGGACCACCAACATAAACACTGACTTTACTGGAGGATGGACTGAAAGGGCAGCTTACAAATAGATAGCCACGCACTTAAGGTTTCTGGACACAGTGCTTGGGATGTTGGCTACAAACCAAATCCGTATTTTCATGGGAAGTTCACAAGGGAAGCATGGGAAATTTTACCAAACTGTCTTCCGCTCCTTCTACAATGAGAAAATAACATTTTCACAGAGTAAAAACCTTTCAAATCATAAATGACTTTTACGTCAGGTAAGTTCCCATTAACACAAGGAGTTACAAAATCATTCAATTCTACCTCAAGGGTTATAGCCATAGGCATCTGCATGGAAGGGCAAGAAATGTGCAACTCCAAAACACAGGATATACTATTATATTTAAAACTAGGAAAATTTATAAATTTAGTTATGGATTTATACCTTTGCCGTTCTGCTAAAACTTTGGTGTCCCATACCACTGACATCTAAAAATGGCCAGTAAACACCAATTGGCCGAAAAAGAAATTAAAGTATATTTATGTTCAATGATATAACAAATCTAGCACAGCATCATTAAAGATGACCATAGATTGTGAAAATATGGGAAAACAACATTATTATCGTCCATTACTCATATATAGGAAGTTTAGCTTTGTAATGGCATCTCAAATCATTTCAAAACTGTAAAAATGGTTTATTTGTGGTTTAAAAAATCCATGATTAATTAGTGATCCCAACGATGAACAAGTTCTGACGAGATCCCATGTACAACCAACGAAACCACAAAAAGAAACTAAAAACTAGACATTCAAAGAGCTATAAAGATCAACAGGCTTGTGGTTTTAGATATTTACCAGAGCCAGGATGTGAAACGCCATATGCACCAGGGGTTCAGCTTGAAAGCATTTAGTTGGATAGTCCTAATAGCGGTGATGTAAAAAAATTCAGGTCAACCTCTTCTAAACATGGTTACATTGATGACTGAAGCTAAGACCCATCGTCTATCTCAAGCAAAAAAACTGGGGGTCAGAGACAGTGAACCCCTCATGGCAGATGCTTAATTCAATGATGACTTTGTATATATTATTCACCCCCGGAAACACAATATGACTTTGAGTCTGGATCTCGGAAACGTAGCATGGGCTAAACGACAGGAATTTTAGAAATTCTGACAATGCCAGTACTGCTAATGGAAGTCAGGCGTTATGGACCACATGTAGAGGTTTCCCATACCTGTCCTTAAACATGTGTTCGAGGGGAGGTTTCAAGTATGAGGAGGTAAAAACGTATGACAAAAAAAACTATAACCCAAGGACAAGGTCAAGATCGCGATCTGACTTTAGTTCAGTGAGGAATAACAGGACCTTAATCACATAAGTAATCACATTTTCATTTGATGTTGACATTCGCTGTTTCTTTGCACAAACTGTAGCAGTTCTGGGCACATGAATGTTTGCTGGTAGACATGTTGCCAAAACGTAGCCTGACCTAGACTTTTTACTCTTGCATCTTTCAGCAAAGAAGCCTGCGAGCTCCATGAGCTCGCTTACATTTATGTAAAAACTAAAATTACAACTTAAACCTCACTCTTACCAGCCCAATGATCTCAGAAACAGCAAATGCTTTAATAACTACTTAAATACTGATACTTCCCACCCTCTCCCTGACTTTTAAATGGTTCTTTTTTCATGACCTGCTTTTGGTCTCAGATATCTCGGGTTACTTCCTGTGACATCAATTGTTCTGGACATCAATTCGGTTACCAGCGTTCCATTTAGATATACAGAAGAGTTCAAGGGAGCTGGAGAAAGAGTTGCATAGCCTGCAGGCACTTGGAATCGAGCAGTAAAAAGTGCGTAATACTACTATTAAATGAACATGTTGTAAATGGTATACATTCATCAATACTCATTTCTTATCCTAACTTAAGTATCATTTCTTTGAACAGACGGTTTAATGTCCCAGGCAACCTAACCAAAGAATGCATTTGAAAAACGTTTGTGAGTACTTTCATATGGATTCTTTAAAAATAATTAACTTTATAGAGAAGCTGCAGCTCTAGAGTCGCAGCACAAAGACACCTACATACCCTGAAGATTCACTCCACTGCCTGGTTGTAAGCAGCCAATCTTTGGCAGGAAAGTGTTCCTAATGAAATCAATAGGAGTGCTTTCGACGCATACACATGGGGGTCTCTCTTAGACTCCCTAGAATGCGCGCTGCACATGTGCTGGATCCGACTGGAGGTAAGTAGACCACATTTTGGGAGATGTGTTGAGCTGATCACACACCCTGTAACGGCATATAGCAGGGGGTTGGGGAACGGGACAAATGCACATGGGGCATTCTGCAGAATCCCCTCCTGCATTTCCAAGGAGTGCACCACGTAAGTTGAAAAGGTCCACTCAGCTATCATACGCACTAAAGTAATTATGATGGCTGGAGTGGCCCTTTAAGGGAAGACATTGTAACTGCAGGTTATCTCCATATTGATTGTTTATTTCCACATTTTCACATCAATTGCAGTTTTATGTCCTCTGGGTCAAGAAAGCCTCATTAATAAGCTCCATAGAATGAAGAGAGAGACTAATTAGGTCAGAGACAGAACCAGACAGCACTTTTTTTTTTGAGTATGCGTTCTTCTTAACAACCTTTCCAATTAGCATACTAAATACAATGCATATATGTGTCTTTCCTTATGGGATTACAGAAACTACAAGACAGCCCTCCACAGGTTTAAAAAGTTAAAAGTATTTGTCTTAATGTACTACGGCTAGCAAGTGGTCTACCAGGCACTAAATCAAATCGAAAAATAAAATGTCCCACGCTCAATGTAAGGGAATACACCTTATAAAGCGCTCAGTGTTAAAATATACCTGATATACTGCATTTAAATACTGAGCACTTTAAACGGTGTATTTACAAGATTATTTACGTCCATTACCTTATCTCTGCCCTGTTGTTAACATGCTGATTGTTTTTGATTGGTTCAGGAAGCCTTTGTCAGGGTGGGTGAGAAGAAGGGAGAGAACCTTTGGACAGGAAATTAATTAGATAACACTGGCTGTGCCATTCCAACCAACAATTCTGTATTCTTTTGGTGGGTCAAACATGACATCCTCTGTAACCTTACGCCAACATAGATATGAATAAGACTGACACAAGCACAAAAGGCATACAACATGCACACAAAGGCACACGATGCGCCACGCTTTGATTCCTTACATACGGTTACATGGGTGGCCTTGTGTGTCATTTTAAGACACAGATCTCAACATCCTTGAGGTTAATGTTTAAACCAAATATCTCCAAAACAATCAGATTGCCAAACAAAAGGCACGAGCTATAGGTATTTTTTTATTAACAAATGACTTATTCTAAATGACTATTCCCCTTTAATCTATAAAAAAGATAAAAATAGCTCTATGAGGATAATCGCAGGTACGAGGAAGCAGTTTGTCAGTACAAATAAACTTAAATGCCATTGTGTTATTTTCAAACCACCCAGATATTCATATAACCGACAGAACATAAAATACTTTATTTTTACGTGTTTTTTTCATTGCATAAGCAGTTTTTAAGCTCTTAATCTATGTGCTACATGCTTGACATGTATAAATACAAGCTGATTAGCTATAATTTAAATCAATAAATGATTGTCCTAATTTTTATTAAACCCACATATACTAATCTTTTTTAATGACCAATCTGTCTTTGTACTTATTTTCTACATATATTTCTACGACGACTGGCCAATTGCTGTATTTTTTCATTTGCTTTGTACTTTGTAGTTAATAATGAAACCATACCTCTTAAGTGTCCCAGTTTTCACAGAACAGTCACAATTTGGAGGTACTGTCCCTGTTCGCTGGCCCTCTGTCCTGCTTTTACAGGCAGTGGGGATAATGGGTCAGTTGGGTTCAAATCAAATGTTGGGAAGTATGACACTTCTCCCGTCTCCTGCCATAATGTGTATGGATATATATATATATATATATATATATATATATATATATATATATATATATATATGTGTGTGTGTGTGTGTTTTAGCTATTGAGTGCTAATAGATTTCCTTAGTGCTTTAAAGTTTACAGTATAACAAAGGGCGGTACAATACTTTTACTGGGGTACAATAGATATGAATTTGAATTTACTTTACTGAGAGAGTGGTAGATTGATGGAACTGCCTCCCAGCGCAAGTACAGTGAGATAATTTAAACATGCATAAGCTATCGAGGCTAGAGTGGTTCTTATCCGCAGTCAAATCCTATGTTTTTATTAGGAAAGGAGGTTTCTGTCCCATAGAGCTTACAGTCTAAGTAAGACCGGTACAGTATTGATGTGAAAACACATCTGTGTAACCATGGGCCAGTCGTGGTCAGTAGATGAGCAACACACTAAACAAACAGAAACTAAACCAGGGCCTTCCAAGAAAGATCAATTTAGGAATTCAAGAAAAAAAATCAGTTGTTTTTTGGAATTTTGAGAGGCACTATAATTAAAGGCATATGCCATTATCACAAGTGTTACACTTCCTGCTCTAAGCCTGAAAATAACCATTTAACTATATATATATATATATATATATATATATATATATATATATATATATATATATATACACACACACACATATATATATATAGATATATATATATCTATACATATATATGTGTATGTGTCTGTGTATATATACATAAATAAATGTTAAATGGTTATTTCATATATTTATATATATACATACCTGTAAATATATATATAAATGTTAATTATTATCATTATTATTATAATAATCTTTTATTTTTATGGCGCCAACAGTTTACACAGCTCTTCATACAATGCATACATTCTGGGGTTTTTATAAGACAAACTAAGAAAAACCTTAATGCAGATTTTACAAACAATACTAAAAACACATTTATATTTATGATACTTGGTAACAGATTGCAAGCTTGCATGCACCAGTTTGTCTTTACATGTGTTAATCTTATTGTCAGACTGTAGATTGTCTATTGGAATCTAGAAATCCAGGTAACGTAATCCACAAGGTGAAGTGAACTTTTACAAATAACAGACACAGCATCGACACAGCAGAGGCTGGAAAGCACACAGCACGCCCGATTTCTCTTTTCTGCACTATTTAATTCTATTCACTTTCAATGGTGTGTCTCATTGCAGTGGGAGTACCCGCGTTTTATTAAACACATAAAGCTACGTTTTTCCATACTTGGTGATATGTCTCATTTAATTTGAACTGAAAAGCAAACAATCTGAGACAAAATTCAGGAGCCTACGTGGAACGCCTGGGGCATGAAATAAACTGCGTCTATCAGCCACGTTAAGCTGAGACATGGCGTGTGAGCCAGATAACATGGGCACCAACGTACATCGCCATCATGCTTATCTACCTTCTCTGCTGGCCACAAATCATAAAGATTTCACTCAAGTCCTAAATCGCGAGTACCACCAAAACACAGGGGAGTTGGCGGCTATGGTAAATGTGTGAGAGACACCAAGCAGATATAATGGACTTGATGTCCATTTGTGTTGATTCATTCATTTGGCTCCTTGAGGCTGAGAAAGCTAATGGCAGAGAAGAAAGGATATCAGGGAGATGTCATCTTGAAGCAAAAAGATAATTGTCAGCAGGATACATAACAGAAGTTAAACAGAAAATTGATATTCTAAAACGGGTCCCAAGGAAAATAGTCAAAGAATATGTAATATCTCACAGTGGACCAACAGTCATGGAATAAAATGTACCGTCACACCAGACCTCACGCTAATATGTGAAGAAGCCACCCCTGAGGTCTTAAGCAACTATATCACAAAAAAACTATTACAAAATACCATGAATTAATACAAATAAATATTGTTTTTTTCACACACAGGAATGAGAATTATAAATAAAAAGAAAACAAATGATAAAAACCATAAAAAAAAAATGTAAAGAAATAAGTAAGCATTGCCCTGAAAACAGTTAATAGGATAATGATTATATTGGAAAATACCATAATTTTAAAGGGGCAGGAAATTTTTTTTCCACTGGGTGTTCATCACCGCAGACGCCTGTCATCGAGAGTACAAGCAGAGACGTATTTACCTCTGCAGCTGCCCCTGATCCAGGGCATCACCCCGAGGCGCCCCCTCCCAGTGGCTGCCATCCTCGCTATGACATCATATCCCGGTGTTTTGTGTCTTAATGGTGCAGCATTCAATGCAGTCTATGGAAGCCAATGTCGGCTCAGCACAGGCCACCACAATGTAAATGGCTGGTAACAAGCCCATTGAGAAGCAGCACACCAGGGGGCCAGATTGCCCAAGAGGTATAGTTGGCCTAGGCCAGAATACATTGCTGCACACATCAGCCAGTTGCTTCCAAAAAGTGCTCTTGGCTATTCATTTATTTAATTAAAACCAATGTTTAATTCTGCTTTAACTTCATGTTTGACAAGTAAAGAAACTAGTTTCATTTCATCTGGAGCACAGTCAGGCATTTTCCACCCAGACACTTTGCGGAAAATACTGTTTTTCTTTGAACAAGTTGTAATTAAGGGAAGTTATGACAGAAGTTATTTGCGTGGGTGCAACACATGTATTCCGGCCTGGGCATAGGGCAGCTGGTCCAGGGGGAAGGCAGCCCGCCGCCACAAGACCTGGTGGTAGATCATCCTGTTGGGCGATCAGGACCCCAGGTTTGCCGCTGTTCAATGGGCCGGTTACAGGGGAGATCTCGGATATATCCAACCGGCCCATTCGCACTATAGAGGCGTGTACTGCGCCAACACAGGCCTTCATAGACTCAACTGCCAGAGCACCAAGTTACGATGAAGCTCGAAACTTACATCTGTGGTTGTTGGTTACCTCGTACAGAGGACATATGGTATTTTGGCATTCATGTTCCAGAGCGGCTATGACTGCTTGCTATGAAGCAGAGCTCCTCTGCTGAGCTGTTTTCAAACTTTTTGGTATATGATTTCACCCTTTAAATAAAATGTACACTGGTTCTCTACGGATAAACCTTGGGGTATCCTCCACCTATCCTCTATGCAATTCCAGCACAGACCTTGTAAAACTCACCTAAAGCCCGCAATAATCTGTGCAAAAGAGACAATCTATCAACAGATCCTGAACGGCACTCATGTTTTAATTACCGTAATTATTTTTTTGGTCTCCTTTAAATAATTTTATGTTCAATCCTGGCCCTATTAACCCCACTTTATAAAATATGCCCCGATTAGGGCAAGAAGAATCACAAGAGTGAAAGAGAAGACAAAATAAAAACGGGGGAATAAAAGGCTAACGCAAAAAAAAACAAAAAAACATGCACAAGGGGCAAAATGACTGCTGTAATGTGTTATTCAGGAAAGCGAATTACACAAAATGTTCATTTTAACACAGACTAAAATAACGTCTTTACAATATACACTGGTAAGTACTGCGTTCTAGATTTAACCATAAGATCCTCCTTATCCTTTATTTACTGTAAATGTTTAGTCATTTCTAAACCACTCCTTTCCACTGAAATATAGAAATACAATCCATTATTAGAAAGCTTGTAAAACGTAACTGATGCTTATGATTTTAATGCAGTGGGTGTCTCTGTTTCCCTAACGTTTATCATAACAGTCCTCACTAAGAAGATTTTGCACTAACAAGCTTCTTCGGATAAAGAGAATTTAATTTGTTGCAATTAGCAGCTGATGAGTGCCGTGTCTCCAGCTTCATAGAATCAGGCTTGTCAAGTGGTGTACTGATGACTGTCACTTATTTTTAAATCCCTAAAATAACTTTAGTTAACTCTTTTTAAGATGTACTAACCAACAAGTTATCTAAATAGTAATTATTTAGGACTCGTTGTTTAGTGACATTACCTAACTACGGAGTTTTAGCTATAGACGTCAGCTGCTCTTCGGTTTGACTTAGGGCACAATAAACTCTGCAGATGATGCGGATTTGGCCAAGTCACAGTTTACTGAATTGCTTGATGTCCTACTGGGTTCTGTCAAGCAAAAACTCCACTTGGCTGAACACTGCAGCACTCCGTGGACTTAAAACTGGGTTATGGGGTATACTGAGTTCAGTTTATTATATAGTATAACATTAACTTAACCCTGCTGGTAGCACATGGGCCCTCAAATATTTGTGAATGCCCATTCATCCCTGAATAATTGCTAGGCTCTGTGGTGTCCTTCCCATTCCAACAATACAGCTCTATTGGATACAGTAATGGGAATCTCTCAGGCGTTCAAAGAACAAACTCACAGGCACTCTCTAATAAGAAATACGACTTTTTGTACACAACATGATCACTTCAGTATATACAAAAAATTAGTCGCCAATATATCAAAGCAAAAAATGAGAAGCATATATCACAAAGAGCTTACAGTCTAAATATACCGTATTTTTCGCTCTATAAGACGCACCTGCTGATAAGACGCACCTAGATTTTAGAGGAGAAAAAAAAGGAAAAAATATTTTGAGCTAAAAAATGGGCTAAAATATTTATTACAATAACTGAATAAGCTATGAACACAGTAAGACACACACAGTAAGACACACACAGACACAGTAAGACACACACAGACACAGTAAGATACACACACACACAGTAAGACACACACACACACACAGTGACACACACACACACACACAGTAAGACACACACACACAAACACAGTAAGACACACACACACACAGTAAGACCTCCCTCCCTAACCCCCCTTCTCAGTATCTCCCCTCTAACTCCCTAACCCCCCCTTCTCAGTATCTCCCCTCTAACTCCCTAACCCCCCCTTCTCAGGATCCCCCCCCCCCGCCCCGGTCACTTACCTTAAACTCCTGTGTTGGAAGTGTGAGGCGTTTGTCTCGGGTGCCGGCTCTTCACTGCTGAGCGCCGGCGTCTGACGTCATATGCCGGCGCCCAGCGTAAAGCGCCGGCACCCGAGACAAACGCTTCCAACACAGGAGTTGAAGCGCTGAGGCAGGCGGCGGTGGCGGCGGCGGCGGCCGCCGCCAGCAAAGGATTCCTGTATATCTGTCAGGCAGGGGGGCCCGAGAGTTGCCGAGCGGTTGTCTTCAGCAACCGCTCGGCACCCCTTGGGCCCCCCTGACTGGCAGAAATCCAGGACTCCTCTGCTGGCGGCCGCCGCCTGCCTCAGTTGCGACCCCGGATTTATCGGCGTATAACACGCAGGTAGGGTTTAAGCTCCGGATTTTAGTTAAAAAAGTGCGTGTTATACGCCGATAAATACGGTATATCGTTGCCCCCCCCCCCCCCGGCCTGCATCTTCGCTCCATAAGACGCGGCTGATTTTTCATCCTACTTTGGGAGGAAAAAAACTGCGTCTTATGGAGCGAAAAATACGGTATGTTTTTGTTGTATTCTCTGTCCTATTTGATTTTTGTTCTTCCATCACTATTGATTATCCTAATCAATAACGCTATTCCAGTAACCTAATACATCACGAGACAGGGCAAATCAAGAGATTGTAAATATTCTTAAGAAATACCATTAGCGTGGTGGACAGAGTAGCAATGCTACCAGTTACGCGTTCAATGGTTTCAATCAACAGCTGTAGTCTTTCTCTACGTAGCATCAATACTGCTAGTGTTTGCCTGTCCACAAAGAGAGACTTACATTATCAGAACCATATCTATCAAGTTAGATTAAAGCAAGCTGAAAAAGATGGAGTAATCAAGTAAAACATTTAACTGGTTGCTATGGTGACTGCTCCAAATATAGTTCTGTGATTCCAGGTTTATACTCAAAACCATATCTCTCTAACTAGAAGCTTTCCCCAAAAAATCATTATGGAGAGAAAGACTTATGTCAGCTAATACCAGTCATATTATTATATTGTTATTTAATTACAGGGTTATGGCGTTACAATGTGTTTGAAAATATAAAATATTTATTAACTTCTTCCACAATTGCCCTGAGTACAATAAAACGCATTGATTTATTAAGGAAATTGTCCTTCTGGATGTGTTCAGTCCCTTAGAACGGCGGTAGCCACCCTTTTGTAAGTATATTCTGTTCAAGGAAATTGGTTGTAATACCGGTCTTCACGACTCTTAGTAACAATACTGTCTGCATTAGTAAAACTAGAATGTTCGTGGTTCTGAGGCCTCGGGACATGCCCATCTGTTTCTAAACACAATGAAAGCGCATCACCAGCAGGTATCTTGTCCTTGGAGATTCTCCATTGTACCTGTATGACTAATTACATGGTGACAAGGATGAGCCGTAGCAGGAGAAACAATTCTCTCTGGACAGCAGCAAATCCAGTGACTCGCCGCAGCATTAAAACATAGCAATCGTACATAAAAATCCCCAAAATGTGTTTATAAGTAACAATAGCTACGGTTACAATAGCTAAATAGTATAAAAAATTATAATAAATGTATATATATATATATATATATATATATATATATATTTATTTTTCTTTGACCTTAAACTCAGTCAGCGGCTCTGGATGAATCCAATCCCTTACCACAGGATACAAGCTATTGTTATGGAGATTTCCTGCCACATTCCAGACCTCTGTCTCCATTTGGCTCCACAGTAGTGAGGCCCAAACCATACATACCCTAACAAGCATGGTTATCTCTTTCTCGCTTTTAAAATTAAAACACCCTTTTCAGTTTCCTGACTGAAGAATATCCGACTGATTTTCTCAGAATCACATAATCTTCATAGAATCGTTTCAAAACGTAATTCATAGAGTGTATGTGATATATAAACATGACAGTATTACAATAGAATGCTTACAAATAACAGAATGTGACCTGAAACCTCCAGTCCAATTTGAGAAACCTTAAAGCCATCATATGACTATGAATGATCCCTTCATTCATTTGGTACTAAAGACAAAACCAAAATCTTAGACATATTACAGAAAGTGCCTGGAATGGATTAATCTGTGGTACGTTAGTTTATTAATCTGCAGCACAATCAAACGGCCCCTCTAGCTCTGGATACGTTAAGGATCTAATAATGATCGCACAGCCTTAATAAGCCACATAAAATGCAGCTTCTACGACCATCTTCTGAATTATAAATGATAACACACAATACAAAATTTGATAACGATAATACGCTTTTGTCCAAAAGATAATGTCACTGAACAGAATTGTTCCTTTTGTCTATGTATATACGGTACTGAGCAAAAGTTTTAGGCAGGAGCGAAAAAGTGCTTTAAAGTAAGAATGCTTTATAAAATAGACATATTAATAGTTTATTTTTATCAAACAAAATGAACAGAAGAAAATTCATAAATAAAATCAATTTTTGGTGAGACCACCCTTTGCCTTCAAAACAGCATCAATTCTTCCAGGTACACTTCCGCACAAAGGCAGGGATTTTGAAGGCATATAGTTGGGTGTATGATTAAACAATTACACCAAACAGGTGCTAATGATCATCACTTTAATATGTAGGTTGAAAACCAAGCATTAACTTAAACAGAAACAGCTGTGTAGGAGGAATAAAACTGGATGAGGAACAGCCAAACAAGGTGAGGTTGCCGAAGACAGTTTAATGGCAAAAGTCGTAGATCATGGCAAGACTGAGCACAGCAACGAGCCACAAGGTAGTTATACTGCATGCGCAAGGTCTCTCAGGCAGACATTTCAAGTAAGACAGGGGTTTCCAGCCCTCAACATCAAATTTGTCTGGGATTACATGAAGAAAGAAGCAACTGAGGCTGCCTGTGTGCAAGTGTACCTTGAACATTTGATGATTTAAATCAGAGCCTCTGGTGTAGGGGACTGCGTCAAAACCAGAGCAATGTCCGAGGTCATGTGATCATGATCATGATTTTTTCCCCCTTTATTTTAGAGGGATATTGCTTTAGTTTGAACTAGTTTTATGCAATTTGCCTTGCCCATCGTGAAACAAAAACTTTATGAATATGCTTATCTTTTACTGAACTGACCCACCTGCATACCGGAAAAATAATTTTATAAAAAGTACATTTCAAAGGAGATTTTTTAGTATTGTGTTTCTGAAATTTTTATTTTTGCAGTGTATGTGGGATTTTCTATAATAAATGGCTGGTGAAATCCGCAGGTGAACCCAATAACCCTGCTTCCCTGTGAGATTATTCTGGAGTGAAACAAGTAAAATGTATTCTAACTTTATAATTTAGTAAGGAAGCCATGCCGTCTTCAGCAGAGAACCCAAAAAGCACATTGATGAAAACCTGCAATACACAACTGCTTACAAATACCGCCCGTTCTTATCATAACCCTGACAATTCCCGGAGCAGTTACTTACAATCATCCATGTACAAGTTTGTAAAATAGGAGCAAAGCAGCCACCTGAATGTCCTGTTGACTACTCCATTTTTATAAATGTTCTTTATGTATAAAATCTATAACTGTGAAAAAATATTCTAATTTCATTTCCCAGGTTCTTAATACAAAAGATGTCACTATATGGAAGCATGCAGTTGTGTGCAGCGTGATTCTTATATAACGTGTACAAAACAATCTAATCATTTCCATGTCCTGAGCTTATCTCCTGTCCCTGGCAAAGGCTGCCTGATCCAATCAACAATAACCATGAAGGAGTAGTCATGAAGGTCCTGAGAACAGGAAGCTAAGGTGGTCTACTCCACCGGTGTACACCCAATGTAAGTGCTTTACACATATGGTGCTTAATCTTGGTGTATAAATTTACTAAATAGGCACAAGTGGTGCATTAAACTGTAAAGTCTAGGATTTTGGTGGCCTCCTCCGCCATATGATGGGCTTGAAAGATGCCTTTTTAAATTTGGGACCTAGACATCAAGTCACGATAGAGCTTGTTACTCAGTGATGGTCTCCAGAAAAATACGGCATCCTAGTGTGAATCTAAGATAAACTGGACCATACTCCTGAGCTTCAATGGTTGCAAGTCAAAATCTGGATTGTTATTTTTCTGTGGTTGGTATTTAAATAAACTTCTAAATAAATTGTATCTTCATGTGTCCTTATTTCAACAGACATAGTAGAAGTCAGCTAAATTAGCTAATTTATCACCTTGGGTACAATTAACACAAGCAAGAAATAAATCACATTATCTGGTTTATATTATGACTCATAAAGCACTTTACAAAAACTAAGAAAATAAACAGTTTATTAAAAAATGTTTAAAGCGGTACCAAAATATAACATACAAGGGAAGATACTATTTTCATATACTGTGTGTGTGTGTGTGTGTATATATATATATATATATATATATACGTACATGTATTGTGATTTTGTTCTAATGTATGCATTTAACAGGCCTCACTTTATTTTTTTTAAAGATCCGTGTATGAGTTTTTTGTTTTAACAATGTCATTATCACCCCCCCCCCACAGCTCCAAATTATAACAAAATAAACTAATTTATCACCATCTTAAACTCCTGTGACCTGTATCTTAGAAGTCTCTAGCTTTCTCCTCAACCCCTATACTGCTGCCCCTGTCTTACTTACATGCTTTGTGGTTAGTATTGATTTTGATTTGATAAAAGGAGGTTTTATACTCTCAAAAGCTCATCCTTAAAACGGAATGTTAGTCCAATAAAAAGGTATTATTTAATATTGCTGTACTCATTCCCCCCCCCCCTTCAATTTACTCTACTGGACTAACACAACTATCCCAAGCTATATATACAGAAAATATTATATGCGTGTGTGCGTGCTCCTTTTGTAAAATATGCGATAAATAACAAGGGCAATAATACGACTTGAGTTCTTAAAATATATGTATTTGTGTTCACAGTTAGTGTGGGGACAAAGTTTATGGTGGCAAACCTACTTGAAATAAGCGTAAAGGCTTTGCTGTATAACAACATCTACCTTGAGAATAACAAAAAACAGAACTCAACCAAGTGCAGAACCAATATGCAAAAATCATCGATTCTATATAATGTGTTTTTAATGTACATATATGTAACATTTTTAGTATGCCCTAAATTGTGTCCGTACAGAACCCCACCAGGTTTACACAATGTTTTTAGAGTTAATGTGTCTCTCATTATTTCACAGGAATTTGGAGAAGGGAAAACAACTGAGCCAGATTTCGGCTTCAGTGACTTCTGCAACATTGCAGCACGCACCAGTCATCACATATTTTTACATCTAAGATCGTTCGCTGGCCGCTCGCTAGAAAAAAATGTTTATCGCTCATTGGAATGTTTCAGATTATTGTACAATAATTTGAATAAGGACACGTTCTTACGTGGCACATCTATTTACAGAACGCGATTGGGGAATATACCAAGTAACAGCAGCTACTCCTGTGTATGCCACTTGAAGATCATCTGATCATTTGTAGTGTTATAGAGCATATGCAGGAAGTGTACTTAAGTATGCTTCCTGCTTTCAGTCGATGCAGCTGGAGGAAAAGTTAAATGCCAGAGGCTTCTTTTGTAACTCCAGTAGCTAAAGAATGCCTGCACTGGTTTGTATGCAGTAAAATACACTGGCGTCCAGGCAGATTATTATTATTAAATATTATTATATCTCAGATATTATAATTATTTGTCAGGGACAATTTTACCTTTGCAGAGCTCCACCTTGTGCCATGTTCTGCCTTGTGTTGACAGTTTTGCATAGTAATTAATTCCCCTGTCATGAGCCCATCTGCCTTCATTGTACATCTTATTCTGAAGCTGTCATGACATATTAGCATCGTTCAAAAGAGTGGAAAACATTAATAAGCCGAAAAAGGATGTTCCTGGTAAAGGAGAACACTAGGGAAAATAAGAGCATATTCCTTAAATCTATTAAGATCGTGTGTGTGGGGGGGGGCATTAAGTCCTCGCCATGGTCTTACAAACCATGGTCTTACTAAAACAGATGCATACATAACATTCTGCATAGAGAGAAACTGAGTTAAATGTCACAGGCCATTACCTATCCATGTCCAGCTGAACCTGGCCAGTAATGGCATTCGTGTTTTGAAATAATATTTTTTAAAAAAAATGAAAATCTAAATTGATACAGTTCATTTTCTCTTGCTGTCTGGAGAAAATAAATTATAATACGCATCAGATTTTTTAATAAAGATATAAAGCAGACAAAGATCACCGCGCAAGACGGTGGCTCTGCCAGCTTCAAAATGTTTCTTTGCCTCAATTTATTATCTTTTCCTTTCTTTGTAGAACAAATTCCCTAGAGTCTACAACAAATACACAATGACCTTTAATAAGGTAGTGGCCTTTACCACAGTATATCAAACCTACTGACACATCCTGTGTGTGTAGAGAGTTGAAAGCATGAAACATCTTGGCCGTGCGATGGGCAGAAACACTGGACGCCAGAGGCAACGTTCCTCTGTTTACCGCGTTACAGTTTGGGTAAGATTCGCCTGCCTTACCATTTGAGTGTAGAAGTAGTTAAAATAATTATTAATGGTTGTGTGTCATAACAAATAGATATTATTACGTCTCTGTAGCATTAGTAGCGCAGGCACAAACAAGAAAGACTCCTCACAAAGCTCCAGTGGAATGCAGACAAAACGACTGTTCTTCTCCAGACAAAGAGTTGATTCTACGAAGCACAAAGCTGGCCAATTCACAGGCACCACATTCCAGGAGCAAGTCAATGAACAGCCAAATGAGTACAATTTCATGTCGATCTCTCCCTTAAAAAGCAGAGTCAATCGGGATTTAATCAAACCTTAATGAGAGTAACTAAGTCAGGCTAACTATATAAAGAAGTAGGAGCCAAGTATTATTACTTCTTAAACAATATTTACAAAATATATATTTATATATATATATATATATATACATACACACACACACACATATTTATATATATATATATATATATATATATATATATACACATTAGTACGTTACATTAGTGTATTCCGCAGCGTTGCCCGACCAGCGCTGGTGCCGACTGGAGTTGGGAGTATCTTGTGTTTGGCTGCAGGGTATGGAAAGGGGCAAATGCATATGGATGGATTCTGAAGAATCCCCTGATACATTTGCAGAATGAACCACATAAAAATTTAAAGGGACCACAGAGCTACCATTTGCATTAAAGTGTACAGCACTGCAGAATATGATGGCGCTATACAAAACAATAAATAATAATATGATGGCTGGAGTCTCCCTTTAATGGAGGCTTAAAGAAGAAAAATAAGCACTTTAAGACTAGGGTTGGCCCCTAGCCAATATTTTTTATTTCATTACATAATAAAAAGGCACTGTTCCACCAAGTCTGCTAAATTTCATACTTTTGTAAGTAAATGCAACATCAGAAACAACATTCCTAGTGCTATTGAAAGCAGGAACTATTCCCACATTTTTCATATATGAACATATATGATAGGTACTGCTATGTTGTTGCCTCTTAAATGTTTCTGTGTTGTTTTTATGCGGTTAATCCTTAGGTGGATCTGCTAAGGTTTATATTCTTAAAATGCCAGCGAGAGCAATTAATGCTTGTTTTTTAAAGTGGAACAACACCTCTAATTAAAGGTTAATGAGCACATACATGCCATTGCTAACATAACGTGTCTCATTAGCCTGTAACATGCATACCTGGAACTAAAGTAGAATGATGGCACAATCAGTTAAACAAAGTAAATCAGTTTAGCAGCCTTTTTGGTGTCAGAAAGTCTGGTAAAAATACTGTCTCCCTGTCCGGCTCCAGAGTCTCCCTCCTCCCTGCCCGTCTCCAGACTATCCCTCTTCCTCCAAATTCGTCTCCCTCCCTCACTTCAAACTCCTTGGGAGATGTAGCAAGAAGGGCATGCATAGAATGATTAATAAAAACCATGTCAGGCTCCAGAATAATTACCGGAATAAAACAAAAGTTTATTACATGTATCACTTCTTCTTCAAAAGCCTGATCTTTTTACGAAAATCACACAGCCTTCCAGGAAATCCACAACGATGACAAAATGTACCTACAAATCCGATCCATGATTCAAGTGGAACAAAGGTATAGTGAAAGATAGTGTGAGATAAACCGTGACCTTTTATGACCTTGTTGGGTAAATTAAGAAAAAAAAAAGACATTAAATTTCACTGTGCTTTAGAGTAACTGTGCAATTCTTCAAGGCATGACCTCAAGATGCCTTTCCTCGGTGTCTACCTGCTGACATAGCCAAGAATCTAGCTTACCAACCAACTGGAACAACCAGCACATTATACAATCACCAGGAGGTATATTCCGGCATTGTTACAGAGGGACATTATTAACACTGTCTGCTACAACGTTCCAAATATCTAAAGTTAGACATGGGTTTCAAGCCCAAATAAAATTAAAAAAATGAAGCGGAAAGAAGCGTATTCTTTAAGAGTATGAACTTTTTTAATAGCAATACAAACATTACAAAGATACATTTTTTTTATTAAAGCACTTGTTTAACTTGTAGGAGAAAAAGAGGTTAAATCTCTTGTTATTTTAATGCTAAATGCGTTGGCCGTCTTAAGTTACAGACTACTTAACAGCCTAAACTTCCACTAACCTTCACAAATTGCCCGGCTAACGAAAACTGAAAACGTTAACAATCTACAAGTGTTTTGCTCTCATATATACATATAAAGGCAACGCTGCTAAAAGCAGATTTCGCCACAATCAGAGCTTTGTAGCATAAATTAACGAAGCCTCTACCAGCCTCTGAAAATTATTTAATGATATCGCAGCTCATATAACGATAAATCATTCTCTGGCACAGGCAATTCAATAACCTTTAAGAGAAATTGCTTCATTCTCCAGTAAAGTGAAATGTAAAACATTTCTGATTACACTGGTCAAGGAGAATGGAAAAACACAATTTGTAAGCACAATCCCTCTAGTGAAGTCAAATTATATATGCATTATACTTAGACAGCAGCAATTTATGTTAAAGGGACTATCCCCATTGAATTTCACTTCTGAAAAACTCATTCCGTTTAGGCATTAGTGAACTAACACCTGACAAGTCGGTAGAGCCAATTTATTGTTAGATATGTACAATGAATTAAGCGATGTCCCTTGATCCAACTAGCAACATTGATTCATCTAATGGCTTCTATCAGGTTATTCGATTGTTTTCAGATCCTCTTTTTAAAGTCAGCTTGTGAATAGCTAGACAAAATGCGGGCCAGGTGCTTAATATTATTGGTGGGCAATCCTGAAAATGGGCACTAATGGCAGAGGCCAATGCAGAGCCCGGGCTGGCTCATGGAGCAGACACACAAGGACCATGTGTGACCAGAGGTACCCTCTAGAACTTGTGGAGTGAGGGATCTCACTCATCAGCTACAGCTCTGACTTGTTCTTCTCTTCTATCACTGACCCCAGAATGTGGCTTGAGCTTGGAGGGACCCCCACCGAATCGGGGTAAAAAAAAAGTCTAATTGCACAAATGAGGCTGTCAGCCAGGTGTGCTTGAGTCAAAGTTCATGGCCTGTAATGGATAACACAGTACTAGTGGATATCGAAGAAAAGTGGTCCGTCAAAAAGTTTGTAAAATAGTTACATAATATAAATGGGGCCTCTGACAAATTTACGGAAACAGCCACCAATCTGATTTAAAAAAAACCATATTACTAGCACAACGCTGCTACACAGTCCGCTACACCACGACATTAGCTGTTCCAGGTCAGCCTTATGAGGTTTTGCTTATGTCACATATCACAAGGACAGGTAACGCTAAGCCAGGGAGAAAAAGCAAATCAGGGTAATAGCGTCACCTGCATATTATACTGAATCTCCATGCACAAAAGCCGCTCTCTTTCCAACGCAATCCGGCAGCAGATGCCGTGACAGGGATTGGTCATAATTCCTTCATGTTAGTCTAGATGTTCACCTGCAGCTATGGTGCAAAGGTCTCCCACTTTACATTTTATAAGAGCTAGTTATGATCCGTGAAGTATTTCACGACTTGTTTATTCATGTATTGATTTACGATCTATCAGTTTATTTTTTCTCTGTTCTTCTATCCAATGATAAGCTGTATTATAATATACGCCACCATCCTCCAGCAGGCAAGTAAGCTGATCACTTGCGATTCTTTGCCGCAGTAAATGAGCCACTAGCTTTCACGCTACCGGTTGGAGACCCATCTAATAGAACCATTAAGAAGAAGGTGTAAAGTTACTCCCTTCACCGGGGTGAGACCGGTTCAGTACTTTTCTGTTCTTCCGCAGTGAATTAATTGCCTTATCGGTGCTCTTAATAGGGGAGAAACAATATAACCTTATTGCATTGGTAAGAATCCACAGGAAAGAAATGGTAAGATTCACTGCTATGTACTGTGGGTTAAGTCCTATTTATACAGCACCACAGAATAGGATGGTGCTATAATAAATAAATAATAAGTTAGATTATAATAATAATATAATAATTCCAGACTTCTAAAAAAAAAGTGTAATGCCCCTGTGCATGCTGGCTTGGCTTAGTATCTAACAGCAGATGACATACAAAGATCCGGAACAAAAGGGGAAAGCAGTGTTTTGCAAACACTTAGAAGAGATACGGGGAGTAAACATCTATGTTAAACAGAGCAAATCTGATAAAGTAACAAGCTAATGGGGTGAAGCAAAGCATTTACGAGTGTTTACCAAATACAGCTTCTGAGCACCGAACAAAAAGTACATTCACTGTTGTCACAGCATCTCAAGTTAACAAGTGACATAATAATAACAGCTTTAGGTCTGTTCCAATTTTCATTCTTCTCCAAAGAGAGCTTTGTTTGTGTCGCTTTGGCTAAAAAGCAGTGTATTACTTGGCCAGATATGAATCATGTCCAGGCCTTAGGGAGTGTATAAATCAAAGTGGGCATGACAGAAATCCCAGTTCCTAGCAGCACAGACTTTCTGTAGTTTATTTCGCCTGCCTTCACGGTAAATGTTAAAGGAATGCAGTTCCACATCGTAGAACTACAGGGTAAAACCTGCATCGCATAATTAAGTTCTGTCCCAGGAGTTTGGGTCACACCATCTAGAACTTAGACTCCACCTTTACAGGTGCTGTTCTACTTACTCGTTACTTGTTAATAACACCAATTAAAGGTGACTTCTGGAATCTTTATTGCCTCTAATGGAAGAATGATTGTTGTGTTGTTGTTGTTTTTTTTTAATTCTATTCCAGATAGTCTATTCTAGATATTCTGGTGTAATTTTGTTATCCTCCCCGAAGAAAGCAAGCAAGGATTGCTAATGATGTTGTCACTTAGCCTCTGGCTAACATCCGAGAAAATCAATTATTTATAGAAACATCTAGCTAAAGAATGAATGGCCATGTTCTGGAAAGCCGCTAGATTCACATTATAGACAGCACTTCTTTGTGTTTGTAGCCATGTTGGAATTATATCCAATTTTCTGAAAATGAATAAAACTCGACCAGCTCAACTCAGAACGGATTTGTTTTTTTTCACGGCATACACAAATCACTAATTAACGGATTTTTAAGTTTGAGGGTATTCTACACATTGGTAATTCATATTTTGATCTATGCATGGTGCCAAATAAATTCATAGCAAATGTATAGACTGAAACGTCTTTTATTTTAAAAGTGCTACAGCTGCATAACAACATACATTCTAGGTTCTACTGCTGGTAAATCCTCGACACCACGATAACCAAAAAAAGAAAAAAAATACAAAAATCCAGGAAATATATTTTGGTCTGTACATTTTATAGCTATTAGGCAAGTACAATGTAATTAAAAACTGTACTTTAACACACATCCACATCTTTGAAAGGTGCATACAATGCATATAATTAACAAAAAACTAAAAAGGGCTGTTGCGGTTAGTAAGTACTTCTCAGAAATATATAAAAAAATAAAAAATTATATATATATATATATATATACATATATATACATATATATATATATATATATATATATATATATATATATATATATATCAATCCCGATATGCATCATAACATGTAGAGATTTTTTGTGCTGTTGAATACTGGATCCTGTTTCCTTTACACGCAAGCAATGATGTCCTTTAAACTGCATTTACCTGGAATATAATATGAAGAAACAGAGCATTACCAGCAGCAGCGCTGGATGTGTGGTTTGTATGGCTGCAGGAAGTGTTCGGGTTTACGAGCCATTTGTGTCCTCTGACAATTGACAACAACAGAGGGCTGTTTGTGTGGAGATTGGCAGAACCGCTGTGCGAGTTTGAAAGGATTCCAGGAATCATTTTCTCTTGGAAGAGTCATTTAACATAACCAAGCCAAACAGGTATTAACTTGAAATGAAATGTAATAGGGATTTGCTTATCTCAATGGTTGGAGACGTAACGGGGGCGTTGCGTTGGATACTTGCGATGCAACACGCTGCAGGATCATCAAGATGTAAGAAGCTTGTTGCTATAGGTTAACTACCCAAGAGAGGTGTGCAGAGATGGTTTCTCCATACACTGACGCTTGATGTTTGTGGTATATGGGAGAACTTTCTGGTTGCAATCCAGTTTACAGAAAATGGCATTAGAAATTTAAGGTATCTGGGCTGCTCTCCTGGCTTTTGGGGCCCGGGAAAGGAAGAATTTGTCCTAGGGAAAGTGAGGTCCAGCTGTCCCTCACACTTGAAATCCTAGCCCCTGCCTATGGGTAACCCTGTAAAAGTTTGAAGAGGCCAGTTTGAATTGACCCAAGGAGCTACTGTGTACCAGACTAGATCGCCAAACAGGATGATCTGCCCTACACCTAGTCCAAAATACGCCGCTCCTACTGTTTTTATTTTTAAAATAAAATAAAAATTGGGGCCGACTGTAAATTTGCCTGGTCCACATCTACCAAATCAAAAGTGGAGCAGCGTACAAGCAAATTGGTCCTTAGTTATCAAACTAAAAAGAGTAGGGGGTATTTTGTGCCTCCCACGTGCTGAAACAATCATAACTTTAAAACCTGAAGGGGAAGTATTATGTCGCAGGCAGCCAGTACATTATGATTGCTTTAATGTGCATTCTTAAAAGAAATTTTTTTAAAAAAAGCACTTACCGTAGAGAAGCTGAAGCTACAGAGCTGCAGCTCCCTCCCACCACATGGGCTGACGATTCTGGCCACTGATTGGCTGCCGAGTCGACCCCATGCATTTGCAAGGGGAAAATTATATTTTAAACGGACAAATAATGTCTGTGCGGACTTGAGGAAATATTTGTCCATGCTAGCCATACGAGATTAACAAAGGGACACAAAGTAGGACATCATCCTATATGGTATCACTGGACACTACATAAACAATTAAAGATTTAATATTGATTTGATGTTTAGCATGTTAATGGGACAGACTGTAAAACCCCAGGCAGTATCCACCCAGCAACATGTATGGTATCTAATCATTACTATTTATTCCTGTCTGATGATCAGGCTGTCCATGGGAAATCCAGGAGAACAGGAGATACTTGGAATTACAAGCGCTACCCTGTCTTTAACACCACGGGCAGCTCCTTATAAATTGACCTGTTTGTTTAGAGCAGTCCTCCGTGCCTTCAGGATCTCAAACAAACCAACGCAGGAAGTTCAAAGGGGTTACATTGTTTAAATCACTGCCCTAGCAAGGATACACAGAACCGGTGGTCTTTCTCCAGCCCTTGAGTCCTAGAGCTTGACGTCTCTAGCCTACATGCTGGTTGTCATCCGCAACTATATATAAAAAAAAAGATTTTGTGCAAAGGAGATTATTTGGGGAAGCGTAACGCCAGCTGCTAGAACATTGTTTTAAGCTTTTCCCCGTAATAATTTGAAACAAATGGTAAAAAAAAGAGCTGGTGCTTGACCCAGATCACAGTCCTAAGACTATTTTTATTAAAATTACAGAACTGTATACACCAGTCTGCACACCTGGGACCTCTATATGTCCCAAAGCCAAAATGATTCATGGACCTCTGCGGCTGGCCTAATCTCTTAATTATTTGGCTCCTCCTGCTTCCTACCCCTGCCTCCTCCTCTCTGACCCAGCTAGGCCCAACGTGGTCCTTGTCAGGACTAGTCCTGCAGCGTATGTAGAGGAGAGATCTTAGCCATCACAAGCACTTTAGCGCATATCATAGTTTAGTGTCCCCTTTCTGTGTGCCCCCCTTGCAAATGCATGGCGAGATTCCGCGGAATCCCCTAATATGAATTTGCCTTCTGTCGGAGGAACTTTAATATGCATTCTTCATCGGTGAGCCTGGATGGGACACTGGTGTGTCTCTTTAATGGCTAACTAGCGCTGTGTTACATTTTCAGCTGCCTTTATATAATGCTTTATAAAATTAGATGCAGAGCGACATCACATTAACTCACTTGACCTAGAAGCTGAAAGTCAAACTCATCTGATTAAAACCCAAATAGGAACATTACAGCCAAGAGATGTCCTTGCAGGCTGAACAGTTCTTCCAGCGAATTCTACTGCAGAGGATTCCTATTGGTTGCCATCTGAGTACTTTTGTAATTAGGAATGACTCATTGGGCCTCTAAATATTTCAACAGATCACATGTAGATGCAGGATTTAACCAATCAAATGCCGGGACCCGGTTTTTTTTTTGCAAGCAGATCATTGACCCATCATCGTAAATAGGTATCCTTTCAATTGAGCACAAATTAAAAATAGAAACAAATGGTGCGGTGTAGTCTGATGATGAAATGATATCGTGCTGAATAGCCATGCTTTGCCTTTTTCAACAGGCAACAAATAGTAACAAGCTGGGAAGAGAAGGGTTACAGTCAAAAAGGAAATGGATACACAAAGGGTGGACCTGGTTTTATAAAAGGATGTCAGTGGACGGTTTATCTTATGTGTCCAGGATGACTTATGTATGCTATCGATAAGGCTGTTTTGGGTACCACCTTACAAATTATGAATACTGTATGTAGTCAGGCCTGATTAGACGTCGGTGAAGTTATAGGATGCACTAATATACCACGATTACTGTTAACTCGGAGTTAACCAACTCCGTTTAGTTTATTTGCTATGGGTCACGCGCCTGTGATCACCAAAGATTCAACTGTACAGTAGAATTAATTCAGCCATTAGGCAGGGTGATAAAAATGACACTCAAGACTATACAATACACAAAAAATACAACAGCGATATAGAAACAATAACATTTTTAACGATTTAGCTTTCACCGTCAGTGCCAAACTTCCCACTAGGCTGTGCCATGTTTTAAAAAATGCCAAGGCATGGAGAATTATATGCTATGGAATATGATGGAGCTATATAAATCTATAAATAGTAATAATGGACGCAAAAACTTCTGCTGTAATAGCAATAGTGTGAGGATTCAGTCTGATCTCCACCATAATAAACCTTACTCTTCTGCAAAGCAAAAATGATGATATAGATTTGACTGTAATACAGGAGCAGATACATGTTCACCAGGCTGGTGATTGCCGGCAGACAATGGAAAAAAATCTCCCTGTATCACAGAGCATTTCTATACATGAGTGTGTGAATGGGCAGCGAAGCATCCCTTTACCGTGCGTTTAATTTTATACCAAGCTGAGCTGCAGAAAATGGTTCAAGGAAGGTTGCCTGAGATAACCTATTAACCCTTTCAGGCTCAGAAATAGGTGTAAAACTCAATAATTTATGTACCCCACTCATCCTTGAAACAGTCAAAACAAACAAAGGGTTGAGTGATTCATGACAACGTATTTGCTTAATGCAGGAGGACAGCCAAATCACACATAGATCAGCTGTATACTCATTATGTCCATACTATGCATTACTGGGGGGAAAAAGGTATGAAATGCTAAAAATGGTTCATATAAAGACATGCGACTTACAGTACTAGGGAGGCTAAAAGAACCACAGACGAAGGAGCCTGACCCAAAAAGCTTACTCATCTAAAGAGGAAAGACTAGACATGCGGAGTCACTAAAGAAGATAATAAGCACATATCCTGTAACATTGGGTGGAATATACAATCAAAGGAGAAAGAGAGAGCTCAGAGGGGAAAAATGGTTAGCCTATAGACCAACAGGATATATTAAAGGGTTAAACGGAAGAAAATTATAAGATTTATAGTTAAAGCTAATATTTTGATAATATTGCCATACGCTGCATTTACATTTTGCATGTATGCATAGCAACCATAGTACATGTTTCTCTTCTGTTGTGTCCCCTGCAACATACAAGAGGTTTACATATAATGATAGTATAGGTGAAAAACAGTATATTAAAAAAAATGGTATAGGTTTTTATAATTATTTTTTTGTTTAAACACTCACTCTTATTAATTTTCTATAAAAAGACATGATATACCACTTAGGAATCTAGGAAAATTCCTGGACGCCCATGTATATCTCATTTACAAGGTTGATGACCACACGACCTTTGGGCTGGTTTACTTGAAACCCGCCGACCTCTGGCCCTTAATACTAAAGCAAGTTTTAACACAAAACCCATACCAAATTAATGAAAGCTACCTGCTCGAACCTATTAATATGATATATAAAAATAAATAGAAAGAGCTAGGGTTGATAGATGACATTTAATGAGATAATGGCCACCGATAACATACATTGGACACCAACAGCTTGAGGTTATAGAACCCTGGATTGTTTCCTTTGTTTTTTTATGGAAAGAGTATCCAAATACCGTTTTGTTCATTTGAAAACCCTACGAAAATCAGCTATTTACATAACCTTTACTAAAACCTAGGGATGATGTTTCATTTTTCAATCCTGTGAAATTCTAGACTCAAATATATCTGAACGTGAAAACTCTTTCCAAAAAAACAGCAGTAAAACCACTGCAGAGTAGCACAAGGCAGTAAGGGCTAATTATGTTTAGTAGACACACTCGCCTTTTCTCTTCTGTGAGTGTTTATTTCAGATCTCAGTGCTCTGATAGCTCCTGACAGCTTGCTGGGACACAAGAGCAGAAGTAGGTCATGGTAAGCAGGATTCAGCATTGGAGGATCCCATTAGACAGGCTTGTAGGGCAAGGATGAGTCTGTGATGTAGTGACAGTGTACGATACATATAACAAAAGGCCTCAAGACAGCTTCTAGCAAAACAAGTACACTTATCTTTTGTGTGTTATAATGATCCCTCGGATAGCTTAGCCAGTGTGCGATTCACAATACAAAAGGGTTATCGAGGAAGACGTGCCATCAGAAAGTGTTCTTGCACCGAGATAGCAATGTGTTAAGCCACAGGACATGCTAAACACATTCAAATCTCTTATTTGCACATATGCAGCCAATTCTCTGCTTACGTCAGCACTGCAATCCACTTTCTCCTTCACCTTCACCTAGACTGCCTGCTAGAAGACATGACCTCTCTCCACCGTTCTTGCTGCATTTGTAAGACATAAAGTTCCTTGGCTTGACTGAGTCCAGCTTCCGCCGTGATTGCACAGATATATCAATCTGCATCCATTAGCAAAAGCATCAGGAGTACATAACCTAGACTAGAACACTATTAGGAGTAAGTGGGGTTCTATAAGTCTCTAGTAAATAAAGGTGTATCCATCTGTAGAATCAATATTGAATATTCTAGATGGGTCATGTATGAATTACAGACAGTGACATGGAATACCATGTTCTTAAACAGTCCCTACATTGCAGGCATTTTAGAAAAATAATTTATTATATATATAAAAAACCATCATTTTCCTTTTTTTGTATTTTGGTCATTCACACCATAAATCTCAAGAATGTTTCAGGATTTGCTTACACAGAACAATTCAAATTAGTTTCTACTGCATGGAGGAACTAGAACCTCCTCTGAGCTAGAATGCTTGATTGCTACTCCATCTATGATCCCTGCCACTGCCTTTTGTTAATATGTAAGCAGAAGGAGATTATCTATTTATTTCTGTAAGGCTGCTTTGTGCTGTCCTAAAAAGCCGTACGAAATATGAGTGCCTGTATCCGATTGTGACTAGTACCCACCATGTTATGTCTACAAAAAAACATCTCATTTGTTTCTGTTTTATTTTGGACCTTTGCTCATTCTTTCAGCAGCCTCATGCTAAAGTGCACAGGGTAATTGCTTCCCCCGGTAAAATGATCCCTAATTCTGTCAAAAGCTCTAGACTTTAAATGCGTTTGTGTCAAGATAAAGAAAGCCCACAGCCAAAATATACGTCTATGAAATGGGTTAAAAAATCTTTCCTTTGTTCCTGTTTCGCTGCACCTTCCTTGATCTTAAGAGTTAAATACAAACTGCAATTTACCTCTGACACTGAGAGAAGTGGAGTGAAATATCCCTCCTCCTCTCTCTCAAGGGCAGCTAACATCTGTCATGATTCAATAGGGTACAATTTTATTACCACAACAAAGCATCCCACATGATTAATCTCCAACAGGTCTCGCTCAGAAGGCACAACTTGTAGTGCTGTTTGTTTCTGCGGACTCCTAACACGCGCAGCTTACTGCCATTTTGGGAATATGGCCTAAACGGCAAGACCCAAAAAAACCATTCACTGCAATGAGACGGTTTTATTGTTCAAGAAACACTTAATTAAAGACTAAGTGAAAAGCACCCAAAGGATCTTAGTCAAACATACATTTATTTCTGTCTGTCAACATGGTACTTGAGATATATTGCCTAGTAGAACGTGTTGGCACTTTATAAATAAGTAATGAGGAAGGCCTGGGATGTGCGCTGACCATATTCACAACTGGTTGACCAATACCAAGTATTTGAAGGCTAGCACCGCTAATAACTAATATTACTATTATTATTTTATTTAGCACCGCTGTATAATGGAGTATGTAGTCATATACTGCTTATGTCATCAGGAAATGTATTTAGAATAATGAAAATAATGATAACTCTTCAAAATCCCTTAGTCCCCTTTTCCTCCTCTTTTATTGCAGCTAAGAATGTTGTCCACGTTTGAGTGTATCAAAGTGTTCTACAGCCCTAAAAGTCACAATAACGTGTATAGAAACAACAAAAGATGTGTTAATATTTTTGCTTACATGGTAATTAAAAAAAATATTTTTTTTATTAAATATCTTACAGCAGGGCCAAATAATCAGTAATATCCTGGACCTAGCCATATGCCTCTTTGGTCATTGCGAACGTTGGGACAGATCTGCATCCATCCTGTAATGACTTACATAATTTGCAAAATTTACCAAGTTTTAACCAGAAAGAAAATAAAACCAATATGTGCACACAATAAACCGAACATATATAAGCCATTTAGCTAATTGCTATGCTTTTAACAATCCGAGCCGTGTTTGTGTAATGGAGAAGGTTTAGACGTCCTCAAAAGCCGTTCACGTGTTATGGTGGTTATGCATAAAGAGCACTTTGGAGCAAAAGTGTGTGAACACCAACACAACCAGTGGAATGTTCCGGCTGATTGCTTAATTTTTACTACTTAACACCAGATTTTGCCCCTTATGTAGCCCCCTATAAAGAGTAAACATGAATCGATTGGTAAAAGGAGAGATTAATTGTGTAGTTAACAGTGATTTACCCAACATATTTTGTTCTTGTAGTATTTTACCATTATTGAAAGACACATTTGTTTATCTTTGCATTTTCTGACCAATGATAATGATTTGAATTCACGGCTGTATTCTGATTGGCTCAAAACTGAGGTAGCCATCTTTGTCCAATGGAATGACTAATATACATGCAACATGTTCTTGTGCCCCATACAGATACTGACATTTCTCTCATATTTTGTCAGCTATATTCCTTAATGTGACTGGAATGTAGACACAACTGTATGTCATTGTTTTCTACAACCATCAAGGTAACTTCATCACTTCTCCGGTATAGGAGTTCTGGCTGACAGAGGAGCAAAATCTCATTTGTATAAAACAGTCAACAGAAAAGCATAAATAAATTAGGGCTGCAACTAACGATTATTTTAATAATCGATTAGTTGGCCGATTATTTTTTCGATTAATCGATTAATCGGATAAAAAAATCAATATGCAAATTTTTCGTTTATTTAAAATAATTTTAAGAACTAGATGTTAAAAACAACTTGCATTGTGCCCCCACCCCTTTGCACTGTGCCCCCACTCTGCCCTGCATCCCCACCCCCACTCTGCCCTGCACCCAGTCTCACACCCTGCCCTGCCCTGCACCCAGTCTCACAGCCTGCCCTGCACCCAGTCTCACAGCCTGCCCTGCACCCAGTCTCTAACTCTGCCCTGCACCCAGCCCTGCCCCCACATTCTGCCCTGCCCCCACACTCACACTCTGCCCTGCACCCACTCTGCCCTGCACCCACACTCATACCCTGCCCTGCATCCCCACCCCCACTCTGCCCTGCACCCAGTCTCCCACTCTGCTCTGCACCCACACTCACACCCTGCATCCCCACCCCCACTCTGCCCTGCACCCAGTCTCCTGCCCTGCACCCCCCACCCCCACTCTGCCCTGCACCCCCACCCCCACTCTGCCCTGCACCCCCACCCCCACTCTGCCCTGCACCCACACTCACGAACCGCTCTGTGCGAATGGAGCCACTCGCACAGAGCGAACCGCTCTGTGCGAATGGAGCCACTCGCACAGAGCGAACCGCTCTGTGCGAATGGAGCCACTCGCACAGAGCGAACCGCTCTGTGCGAGTGGAGCCACTCGCACAGAGCGAACCGCTCTGTGCGAGTGGCTCCATTCGCACAGAGCGATTCGCTCTGTGCGATCCGTGTACATAGACATGAAGAATACTTACCTCCGGAACGCGTCACATCCGTCACGTAGCTAAAAGAAGGCGGAGACTGCAGAGCGTGTAGCAGAAGCGGGGAACGCTCGCGGAGGTAAGTAAAAGGAGCCGAGTGCTCCAACAACGAATTGATCACTCGATTAATCGATAACGGAAATCGTTATCGATGATTTCCGTTATCGATTATTATCGATTTTATCGATTCGTTGTTTCAGCTCTAAAATAAATGAAATGAATTGTGTTTTCCCCCAACATTCAATGAAATAAAGTTGTTGTTTATTTCCCATGTGTTAGGGAATGCACTCATTTGTGAGATCTTGATGTATTGTCTGACAACTCAGGCTGAACTGTTCATTTTGGTGTCAGATTAAGTGAGCAGTTGAGCTTTCGTTGATGCCCAGCGCAGGGAGATTTGCAAAATCTCCAGTTTTCTGTGACAGCCCAGGCTATTTCTTGATTGTTTTTCAATTAAATAGTGTCCCCCGTTACAAAATCCCACAACATAATAGGGTAGATATAATGGCAATGTCAAGCACACACTTAGGGTCCTTCTGTTTTTTGGGTTTCTTTTGTCTAAACATAAGCTTCTATATCGTGTCAGCCTATTGTTTAAGATGCAAAATATACAGGACATCAATATTCGAATGATAAGAAATTGGGATCTTTCTGCCTGTTCTGAGTTTAGCACATTTTTTGTAGTATTACTGTGGGAGTTTTTTCTTTAAAGGAGAATTCTCACTATCCTGTACAATATTTTTTTTTAATAAAGCATTAAGTATGTAAGTGAAACTCCCGTAATTTTACTTTAGTGTTTCAGGCAGGTACTCGCCCACCCATGATTGATTCTTTTATGCTTGTGATGCTTATCCTTGCAACCTGAAAACCTCATGAAGATTGGAACACTGCGTCGATTACATCACACACATTGTAGTGTGTGATGTAACTGCATAAATACAGGTGGCGCATGGCGTCATATATCCGATGCACAAACCACCTAATGCATCTTTGTTGAGCTCTTATTCTTACATTTGCTATTACCTAAACCATATTAAAAACACAGAGATGTCTCATCTCATCTTCTTGTATTCCTTTACCAACATTAGGCAGTAAATACTCAAAATATTAAAACTGTGACTGGCACTGACTTGTTTTTTGAATAGCCACTGCATCAATATATTTCTGTCTATCCCACCACGTCCCTGCACCCTCACAGACACTTATACCACTGCTCCAATTTTTTGGACATATGCTTAAAGGAGTGTCTGCTTTCGGCTTTTCGTATTGCAATACAGGGTCATTGGCTGAGAGCTTTTACTGCAGTTTATGCCAAGGATAACAAATCCCCACCTCTAAAAGTTAAGTATACTCAAAATGTACCAGAACTGCATTTTGCGATTGTAATAATGTTTGAAAATTCATGTCTCTGAGTTTTTACTGAATCCTTGTGTTAGTAGATGGGAAAACCTCAATATATAACATAATATTTTACAATTATTGCTACTTCTCCTCTAATAATGTATCTGACAGCTCCTTCTCCACCTCCTTTGAAGAAAGGGCTTTGAGTAATCTGACATGAGCAAATGGAACGTGCGTACCAGATAATGGGGAGAAATGGCAGAAGTTAAAAAAAATCATGAATGCTGAAATGAGGCTTTCAGGGCAATAACAGATAAAATTGATTTGTACACATTTTAATAAAAATCAATACAATTAGTAAAAAGCTGGACGATGGAGATGGGAATTAATTGCCGACAGGCTCGGAAGACAAGAGAGAGAGAGATTGAGGGAATCCTGATGTTTCCTAAACTATAAAAATATTACTTTATAATAAGCCTTTCCTTTTTGTTTTACGGTAATTAATTAAATTGTCGTCTCCTTATTTGCTGCGATCATGCTTGAGCAAACTGAAAGCATTTGCAAAGCTGAACATTTGGGCAGCTCTCTGTGTGTTTTCTTCCAAGTTATATTGGGTAATGGAATCGAAATTGGTTTGCTTAATATTTTATGTATGGCAGTTTAAATAAATGTTTAGTATACACAATTGGATCTGCTCCATCAGTTTTTTCAATTTTAAAGTAGATTCACATTTATTCTATAAGAAATCTTCTTATGGAATTTGACCGAGTGGTATTTTAATTCTTATGACTAAATGCCTTTTTTAGAGTTACCTACATGTACAATAGCTTAAAGAGAAGAAAACAATAAAATAAGAAAAAAAGTAGTACTGGGGACAGGATTGTATTACCATTTAAATAACGAAGAAATCATTTTCCATGCCAGATAGTATTTAACAGGTGCAAATAAGTTATTGGGTAATTATATTGCCACTTTATTTCAAGTAGATACTTTTGAATTTAAGGTAAGATGTTAAGCATTCCTTGAATGGTTTATCTCATGAGTCAAGACTTAACGTTAAAGGCCTCAGTTTATTCCTTTATGTTTTACAGCAGGCGTTTCCAAACTACATGTCAGTGGAGTCACTTGTCTATTCACTCGGCTGTGAACTCGGCTGTCAGCGAGACTAAAGTTAAAGTTGGCTTGACTTTCAGCTCCCAGCGAGTTGCTGTGAAAAGCAACTCATATTCGCAGACATTCAAGTTGCGCATAGCTGGCAGCCAAGTTGGAAAAGGGCTTCAAATCTCTAAATCAGCTCTGCTCCTCATGATTCAGAACCTAGTAGGGTTTATCCACCCAGCCTTGCATGACTCGACTGCTCATTTGCACAACTCATCGACTCAACTGACAAACAGCAATAAACTCAACCTGTAGTGAAACGCAGTTGAATTTAACAATGCTCGACTAAACCTTTTGTC
The DNA here is from genome assembly GCF_027358695.1 of Spea bombifrons. Classification (NCBI taxonomy): domain Eukaryota; kingdom Metazoa; phylum Chordata; class Amphibia; order Anura; family Pelobatidae; genus Spea; species Spea bombifrons. The sequence continues at coordinate 30,723,000 of NC_071094.1, forward strand.
TCGAAAAAGTTGCTTTCAAGGACTGGAGAGTTGTTTTTCAAATTCAGTCAATCAAGTTACCTTTTTAACTTTACTGACAACTGGAACCTTAGTGAAACATGCCTGGCCATCTGTTTCAATGTTCCAGTCTAATGTTGTTTCATAAATATACAATAAGACTTTAACATTTGTCTGCCCTTTCAACTCCATACATATGCAAGGTGGGCATTAATCACACTTGTTTGCCATACTAACAACATGACATTTCTGAATTTATTCGCCATTACTAAATGCCATGGTTGGGCCAACAATCCATGCTTATCTTGGATGAGATTGTGGAATGACTTATCCATGGATAGGGTGAGAAGCGATGGAAACCCAAAAGGAAAACCGAAGCCCACATGGTTTAGGAGGACACTCAAAGGTAGAACACATGTATTATTTATTATTATGTATTGGTGAGAAACTGTGGTGCATTTTGCCAAATTATGATTACTTTTGTTCCTGTTGCTTAACCAGAATTAACCAGTCACATGCTAATATTGTTCTATGTTCACAAGCTGTCACAATTAAAGTCAGAGGGATGCATTCACACTTACAATTTTTCCGGAGGATTCAGTGCTAAGCAAACCTGTCTGCTGTTATAAATTAGTTTAAGTGCATAGCTCTGCTACCCATTAACCAAGCTGACCCCCCCACCCCATTTCTTTCTTGTAATTGAACACCTCTCAGTTACAGACCTCAGGCTGTCTACCAGAATATTATTAGCCAGGTGAAAAAAGAAGGCATTCCTTCCTGATATGCTGTGAATTCTCTTTCACGACACAAAGAAAAAAAAGAGTCTATAGGGCTTTCAATAGCGCAGTCTGAACACAAAAAAACCATTGTTGCTCTAGTATCTAAACAGATTTTAAGTCTGAAAGTGCCTGCAATCAGCACTTAAGTTGATCCAAAGTACAAAAAAGGCAGGACGCATTCATGCATTACCCACAATGGACCATGATCGTGATTCTTTGCATTTTGAGCATGAGAGTATATCATGTTGGATCCAGGAGTTACTCTCTGTTTAGGATTTTATGCTCTCTCTTTGGATGGATGCATTATAGTCATGAAAGGTCTGGTAATCTTGAAAGTTCTGGTACCACGTGTTCTTTTGTCAGGCACTCAAAGTATTGGAGGGCAAGATGTCTTCTATATGTTATAATGGAGAATCAATGGTTACAGCAGGTAAGAATATGTAAATACATTGCTCGCTAATAAGCCACAGATAAGAAACCTATACCAACTAGGATGAGAAACAATATATGAAACAAAATATCATAACAGAACGATGTAATGGCTAGATTCCAAAACACTACTATGTAACCATTGCACTATAGTTAAATACATAATTATGTCCTATTAAAGCAAAGGGCAGTAATGTCCCTTTTTCCTTCCAAGAAGCAGTAAAGTAGTATATGCTGGTTTTCAAGTCGAGTTTCACTTGCAGACTTTAAACTTGCCAACTCCTGTATGTGCCAATGGCACATTATCCTGCCAAACAGACTAACAGGTCATGAAGGTAAAAGGCACAGAGTAAAGTGCAGAGAAACCTAGAGGAAGCGTAGATGGGACAAACTATTTTTTTTATATGACTTCCTTTAAACCGCAACAAAGCTGTCCCTTTTACTGGTCTTGCAAAACCAGACTGTCATGTTATAAATACGATAAAATGGTTCTTTTACTTTCTTGTATTTTTTATAACTATTCTTGGCCTGGTAAGCATCATGCTAAATGACCCTGTGAAAACCAATAGTGGCTTTGGAAATACCTTTGTCCAAGGGAAGCAAGAACATCCCATCATTATAGTAATGACAGAAGTACTTCACATCTATCAGCTTGTTTGTCCTCTGACTGTTAGATTGGCTCCCCATTCCCAAGGCACATAGATTTATTCTTTTAGTTTAACACTACAGAGTAATCAAATCACTCCATAACAGCTGACAGGCTGTAAGAAGAGCTCTGGGGCTATCACAAGGCATTTCATCTTCAATCTTCTTTGTGTAGTAGCATTGCAGGCTCCGTTTGCCTCTCACATCTTCTCTCTGCCTGCTGACTCTATCAAGTACCCGTTTTGTAGTATCATCCGACGCTACTTTATAATACAGGCTTCCTCCCACAGCCTCAATGTAACCACTAATGGAACTACCACTGTTTTCAAAGCTCTACTGACCTTCTGGCCTCCTTCCTATATAAATACTATATACATACATACATACATACAGTACTGTGCCAAAGTTCTAGGCAGGTGCGAAAAAACTGTAAAGTGAGAAAGCGTTTAATGTTAATAGTTTATTTTTATCACTTAACAAAACGCAAAGTGAGTGAACAGAAGGAAATACATCAATATATATCAAGTGTATGAATGTTATTCTTGCAGTGGATGACCCTCATCCCTGCAGACGCATTGTTTTATATATACTGTCCCAAAAAAAATTAAAAGCATGTAAATTTCCAATCCAAAAATAGACAACATGCAATTAGCCAGAACGTGTTCTGTTCAGATATTCTCAGCACTGCATGCATTTGATTTTATAGCCAAAAAAAATTGATTTTGCTGACTTAACTTTTCATGAGAAGAAACAACCCACAAGGGATCTGTATTAACGTTTAAAAAAATGCAGATTAATCAACATTTACATGACAAATCAAATTTCCCATTTGTGCATGTCTCGTATAGCATGGCACGGAAAAGATGCTTACTTAAAAGCTCACACTATTAAGCCCACTTGATAAGGGTTTGCCACCATATCTACTATTTTACTTGCAGATTGATAAAGAATTATAAACCTATAAAAGAAATATATGGCAGTAATGCATTTCCTTCCAGAAGATGCAAGAATCCGACTCCTGGCCCTGCTGATCAATATACTGTTTTATTCACAGAGATATCAGAGAGGTGACAGAGTGAAGTTGGTGGGTGTAACATGTCTCTTTTACTTTTACTCTTTTTATTGGAAAAATGAGCTCTCCGACACCATACTTCATCTCCTGTTCCATTTGGCTATTCAACTATGAGCTTATCAAGTTTTTGAGATCCAACAAACCGTAACTTAATCTAAATACTGGGCCATTATCTTCAAAAAGCACACACATTTATTCCCCAAATTGCTTTGTTGACGTTGGCTATCATTGCCCACACGAAGGGTGTAGTATGAACATTACTTGTATCTGTATTAACAGAGACACCCACAAAGGTAAAAATATATAGCATTTCCATGCTAACAGCTGACATTTAGAAGCAACAAGGGACTGTTCCAGCACAATGTAAAAGAAAACTAGATACCTCACTCTGAGGAGATTTTACTGTCATTGAGATATACTGAGTTAATAAAGAATGAAAATCAAAAAGCACAAGCTATAGGTCATTTTAATAATTAAAACAATTTTAGTTCTGCTAATAGGTGTGATGGTGATGTTCCTCTTGAAATCACTCTTCCTTTGCTGCCAGTTTGTACCTTGTCGATGACATCCTCAGGATAGATCGATAGATAGATAAAGCATGCAAGACATGTTATCTATCGATTTCCCTTAAAGGGACACTGCAGTCATTATATATATATATGCCCTCCCCCAGCAATGTTCCATGTAGACAATGTGTTTGAACACATCACCGTACACATAATGTAATTACTACCAGTCAGCTCCAGACCTGGCTCAGAGAATACTGTGTGGGGTGATATATAAAGAACCCTCTGCACGTTCAAAAAGCATTCCCATTAATTTGAACGGGAGCACTTCCCTGCGACTGATTGGTTGCTTCAAACTGCCAATCACTAACAGGAATTGTCAGACCATGGAGGAGGAGGGTAACTGCAGCTCTGCAGCTTCTACCTCAGGTTAGTGGAGGGGGGGTTGTGGGTCAGTCAGGGACAGTGAACGGTCCATTTATGTGACCAATAGGAAACAGGTGTCTTCTGTCAATGGTCTAATGGGAACACGATTAAACCCAGACCCACTTTAAGAAAGCATAGGTTATGGGGATGATAACTAGTTTCCTTCAGCAGGTCAACAACTGTCAAATATCTCAACAATATAAGATTATCTCCTCCTTTTTGAAGTGTTCCAAGTAGAATATATCTTCAACATAAAACCACTGAGATCACAGGAATTTGCAGGTGGCCGGTAAACATACAGAAGGATATTAGTCAGCACAATGATTTAATCACAAAGCATCTTGTACTTTAAAGGGTGATACACCAAAGACCTAACGTGTTTTTTTTTTTTGGAGAACACGTGTAGCAGTGTATACGTACTAATTAGAGGTTAAGGTAATCAATCCCCGGCTGACAGGCCAGCTGCGTCCCCTTAAGAATACATAACGGTAACCGTGGCAGATAGAATGCCATGTACAGAAAAGGGCACCTAATCCAGAACACAGGAGCTCTACAGAAATCAAAGTACAGATAATGGTTTTGTATACTTCACATGGCCATATTATACCACAATCCCCAAAATGTCCACATTGGGTCGGTTTGCAGTGTCTTATCATGGAAACTTAGCTGAGCTGTGAAATCAATACTTGTGTTGGGAATGTCTAGTCTATCAATATGAAAAATACACAGACTCATTTGAGAAAGGGGCATTGTCAAGTTGAGTTTAACTAACGTCTCCTTTGAGGAACCCCATTACTTTGCACAGAAAAACACTACAACAGCCTAGATACCATTCCGAAAAAATATGAAGTGCGTGACACCGCAATATAATGGGTAAACTAGACATGGAAGGCATTGTGAAGTCCACTGAGGTTTACACATTTTAAAAAGACTCTATATCTATAGAGCATAGAAGCAGAGTTCATGTTTTGTTTACACATTGATCATACCAGATGGAAGTTTTTAATAAAAGATTAGCATTCTATTTTAACTTATATTTTTTTGTCTCTTGAGCAGACAAGACGAGGTATACCAACGTGCGCCTTTTTACATCTTATCTGATAACAATGGCCTCTCCACTCTTCATAATTCTAGCTGCTTACTGGCAGGAAAAGAGATCCCACAGAAATCAATCATAAATTGTCTCTTGCAAACAAACTTTCCAATATGAAAAAAGACTGAACAGACAGAAAAAGATGGAATAGCTGGATTGGGAAGAAAAAAAACCCACATCAGTGTGCAGCCCAGTGTAGATTAAAGTCTGGTAAAAGCCAGGCACCCAGGCTGGCCTGTAATCTGATATTAATGACCAGCCAGACTCGGAAAATCCTGGAAAATTTATATTGGTAAACGTATCTACAGTAAAACAGCGATTATATAAACACCTTTACTCAAAGATCTTCCGCACCAATCGATCAGGTTGCTGTAGCTCAATATTTGAAAAAAAAATTCTAAACACTAAAAAAAAGTACAAGTAAGAGATATCCAATAGTTAAAGACAATGTCTTTTCCGGGATGACTAGGAGAGTGACAGGCTAATTACTACTATAACACAGTGCTGTCCAATTTATTTGATTTATTTATATCTGACAGGGGTAATTAACATACCTACAGTGTCACTTATACACTCAGGTTTGATAGCTTTTATTCTTGTACCATAATCCAGTGCTTGTCACTAGCTCAAGGCTTCTGTATCTACACTACCATGAAAATCATTAACTAAACCTGGAATATGTATACAGCCAGCTACACGGTTAAAAAGTTAGAACCAGCATCAAAAGTCTCAAAAGTAAAGACATTTGGGTTGCAGGACAATAAACATATGTGACCAAGAATACAGAATATTGGTACTTGGTCCTTGTCACACCTCCTGCAACTCCAAAATGTAGTCCCTTGGAATAATCTTTAGATAATAATTAACTATAACGCGGAAATAGTTTTAGCATGATTTGTGTAGAGCAGGAAACCATAAAGTCTTTCTGTAAGCCATAAAATTTTTCTGCCAATCTCACAGGACAAAAAAAATGGACTAACAAGAATGTACGGCTAAAGGCAATTCTGCTACAAAGCAACCAGCACGGAGCAGTTTGTGAGCAGTGGATGGCAACCAAATATCACATGACCACCTACAATGGCTACCTCCAGGTCTGCGGATCAAGCAGGTCTACTTTAAAACAAAAAAGCTACAAAGCATATGTTTAAATATATAAAATCCATATAAAGACTTTATTTTAAGTTATTCTTACACGTATAATAAAACCAAAAAAATTATCACATTACGAAAGTGACAGTGGCTTTAATAAGAATTGAGCTTAACTTGAGAAGCTTGTTAGTTTTAGACATATTGTTTGTAACTTCCCAGTCAACAATAAATATTAAAATCACTACATCCCTTTCAGCGAAATGGAATTCTTGCCCAATTCCTTAGAGGTTACAAAGTAAAATATTACCACATAAATATGTAAAATACAAAGCAAGATATTTTTTTTTGGCTTTTGTCTGCTACTTCTTACTGGTTGATTGTTCAGTGCAGTATCTATCTGTATTCAAAAGGACTGCCTCTTTTACACCTATCAGACCATTGAACCGTGCCTGCGCACCTCACCGCATAGGTTATCATCACAGATCTCTATTACAGAGGGAGCAGCTGCAGGAAATAATGATTGACGCTATTCAATCACTTTGTCATTGTGCCACTACTGTCATGGGGTGGGCCAGAATATGGGGCTCTCTGAACAAAAGAGCAAAAAAAAAAAGCTACTGAAAGAGACGAAATTATAACTGTACAAAATCTGTCCTGATCTAAAGTAGATTGTAAGCTTTAAAGGAAGATAGGTGTTCAAATACATTAAAATCTATACATGTAGATTGATATGTTGCATGACTTTAGATCCTCAAGAAGCATGGGTACCCACTGAAAAATCTTTCTAGGAAGGAGGCTAAGCCACAATTTAAGATTTTTCATTCATTCACCCATTCAAACGTTTCCATTCATCTACATTCACTCAAATTCCTCGTTTACTGCAGTTCTCACCACATTCATTCATCTTATTATTTTAGCGCTCCTCTTTCCTTATGTTTGCCCCAGTTCCTTCACCTTAACTTTAAATGGCTCTTGTACCAGTGAAGTCATAATTAAAGGGACAGCCTTCACATAATCGCATAACCCCAATAAATCATGGCAAATCTAGGAAAAATTTCATTATCTAGTGTACAAATCACATCCTTCTGATATAACATTCTTGTTTAAAGGCTCTGTTCCACTTAGACAAAACATTAGTTGAAATGATTGTCATGTTGAACAAATAATCCTTAACAGATCTATGATTTTCTTTCTGCTAAAGGTTTAACTACCTAAAAACAAAACAACAATGTTTTCAAACCTTTTTTAGTTTCTATGACAACAACTTATTGTTGCCTGCTTTTGTCACGTGACAGTTAAACAACCGCTGAGAAATTAAATAATTGTTTGGGAATGGGAGGGAAAAATCAGTAGGTAGAACAGTAACTTTAAATTAATATCCAGGCCTTGGCAACCATCATGTCTCTACTTTTTAATGATAATAAATATATAATTACAATATAAATTTCTAAAAATACATTTAAAAATATTAGTAATAAATTGCTGCGTTTTATTTTGTATACCATGTTACACCAACATCTGAAACAACCCTTTTGTAAGATAGATAAAAGATCATTGAGAAAAACTTACACTTGGCTGGTGCTACCTAGGTTACCCATCAATGGCATTAAACCTGTATATTATTAGGAGAGGTGTATGATGGGAATTGGTTTATTGTGCTGATCCATAGTAACCAGACCCTGTTCGTCCATCATTTATCTCCCGAGCCAGTGACATATGGGTCTGTCTATTCACACGCTCAGCATTCTGTCTGCTCCAACAAACACCCTGCCTTTTCTGCTTGGATAAGGAGATTTTTTAGTTACATCCATTATGTGTGTTTCAACATTTATGGCAGCAAGATAATTGCCCTAGAGCTCACGGGAATAAAAGCCCTGCTTTATAACATTACCCCCTTAAAAAATAAATAGAAATATACATATGTGTGTTCATACAATCATTATTATTATTACGAAATGCCCCTAAACACAGCCTTCAGATTTGGTTCTAAACACTAGAGATCAAATAAAAAGCTTGGCAAAAATAACTCCCCGAGAGCCTTAAATGATAACAAATAAAGTGAAAGTGATATTATGTACAAATCATCTAGACTAAAATTACAGATCCTTTATAGAAACAGGGCCTCTCACTTTCTTGGACGGAAATGCACTGTAATTATCTAGATGCTGTACATTTATTGATTTATTACAATATTAAAAAACTGATAAAGTCCCCTATGACATTAGACAAAACCATACAGTATTACAGTACAAATATTAAACAAGATGAGTTAAAAAGGAAATTAAAGACACCAGGTGACTAAAATAACAAGTACAGGGTAAGGGTACTTTTCAAAGGGACAGTTTATTGTCCCTGACACCCTCACTATATATATATCTATATATATATATATATATATATATATATATATATATATATATATATATATATATATATAGATATATATATATATACACATACATTTTAAAGTACTTTTTCTACCTAGGATAATTGTCACTGCAGAACATTATTTAACTACTTAGGAATGCAGATCTGGAACTTACAAAATGTCAGCAACTCAAAGAAGTTTTCAAAAGAGAAGAGACGCACCCCTCCGTATGCCCCAACTCCAGCGTCTAAATAGCCTAATGGAGGAATTATTACATTGGTCTCGAATTAGCAGCATCAGTATTATAAAATAATGGGGTTTTTCTTCTCTGTATCATATTCTCCAAAAAAAAGAGGTTCTAAATTACGCGGCTAGTTAACAGTGGTGAGACCTCCGTGACGTTAATAACGACCTCGCTGTGCTTTTTGAGATTGGAGAGGTTCAGTGATGAAGATTTCATTTGATCCAACTCAGAAATGCAAGTCAGCCTTGACAAAAGCTATTTTTATGGCAAGATAGAGAAAACAGCTTTCAATGTTTTTCAATAGATGGCAAATCGCTTTACTTGTTTTAAGAGCTTACAGTCTAAAAGCACTTTGACTTCTTATCTCACTTTCAGTGGCAATAAGGCAATGCTGGACTGCATTGTAACACAAGGGTTAATAGGCAAGTGAGCGTCCAAGGTCTGCCGCAAGTTCTTGAGTAGAATAAGGAGAGTTCAGACGAAGGGGTTCTTCGGCAGGTAACTTGCCAGTACTGGTAGTTCTCTGGATACTTCTGAGTAGTTCTCAAGGGACCAGCATGTACTGTCTGTGGGGGAGGGGTGGTGCACGTACCTATTCAAGCACAACTAACCCTCACTAGAATATATGTGATATGCCTAAATATAATACTAAACTCTTAAATAAACTCTTAAGACAATAAATATTTTTTTATCTACTCTAAAGTGCCACATCTCTTCCAGTATAGCTCTCGAAAGCTTTATTTTAATTCAATACCTGCATTATGACAACAGCGCATACCCTCAAGGACAGGGGTGCAACACCCTCAGGCTAAACCCGGCATCAGCTTGTTTAGAGACAGCCTAGGAGTTGGTGAAACCATGAGTAGACACTCTCTTGGAAAGTCATGCTCCCTGATATACTGCTGCGTCCGCTGATCAAAGATCTCTCTTGTAACTGATCCAGTTAGAGTAGCCCTACCCAGCGCCATCCTTCCTTCTGAGGCAGAGCGCTGGACTATGATGTCATATCCTGGAGCTCTGCAGAGGACGGTGGTGGCGGCTGTAGTGCTGCAGTGAAAGTGCCCAGTCTAATAACATCTCTACAACAGCACATACTATTTCAACCTGCACAGTGTGTATTTGGAAGGGAACCACACAAAAATGTCCGGGGACCACTCAGGGACCATATGCATTAAAGAACAAGTGTGGTTAAATGCGGGGTGTTGCACACACATCATCAGTACACAGATATTATGTTCAAAAGGTGGAGGTTCATTATACAACATCCAGGTTGCTGGTATAAAGGACAATGTCATGTTACTTTTACCAGTAGGTGGTTAATGCCTAAAGCTGTGACCCTGACAGGGTTAAAATAAACAATGTTAATGTGGAGAATTATATATATATCGGCTTACACACACAGAAAAGGACTGAGCGCCTGTAAACTACCTTGTGTGAAATAAACCACAACTATTTACTACCCTGACTCGCTGGGAAAAAAACTCCAAGATGCTAGCCATGAATTCTATGATATGTTGTTTGTTTTCCAACCTCTCGGCAACAGGCTGTTTCCTGGTCGAGCTCAAAACTCTGTGACGTTCCGGCTTCAACCCACACAACACATCTTTGTCACCCTTGACGTCAGCAGTAGGAAAAACGTTAGAACGCCTCAACTTTGCTTGGAATATCCTGGTCTTTCCTTAACCATTCCTGTGCCAAACTGGCAAACTACACAATGTGTTAAGAAGGAATAAGCAAAATGTGCCATTGCTAGGTGACTAATTCTACGGTGCTTGGCCGACCAAGTGGTTGGCTATGCCTCCTGGGATTTGTAGCTCAAAATAGCTGGAATATAGGAAAGGGCTTACCTTACCATAAACACACTGTATAGGACTTGATGCTATAGTGCCGTAAGATTATTGGGTTTGATGACATGAAGAAGTGGTAGCGCTAAAGTGAAACAAAATCCTTTCTGGAGAGTTGAGTGACAAATTGCAAATTAATGGGAGGTAACGTTAGAGAAAAGTAAGTAATTGTGGAAAGACGAACTATTGAGGGTACACTTGATGTCATGTCCAGACTGGGCACGGCGTGGTTGCCCTGGCGCTAAACGGCTGGCGGCCACCAATGAGCCAAGTGCAGCTGATGGCTGGACATACTAATCCCCATACAAATGTCACGGAGACGATACTTTTCTCAAAATACAATGTTTTTGGCAAGTGCATATTTGTTTTGTGTAAGTGTTTCACTATCTTATCCTAATCTAGCACACACACAGATAAGATCCATATCAATTGCCTTTATGGTGAATCATAAACTGCCTCCATCTTTATGTTTTAGAAAGGACCATCTGAAAGTCCATGAGTAAAAGTTTCTTGGGGCACTCAGCTTAGTGTGCTTTCTGAGTAGGGGGTGGAAACTAACTATCACTGACTTGCTCCGATGACAGCCGTCAGGTCCGAAGATGAACGCTGAAAGTTACAAAAATACAAAAAAATAACACTGCTCAACCAAAAATACTTATGTTCCCCAGGGACACCGTTTTCTCACACTTGGCTAAAATAGGTAGAATACTTCAAGATAATATTACAAGTGAAATGAAATAATAAATGTTGTTAACTAATAATACATTCTTGTATACTCTCTGTAAGTCTTCCCCAACACCTTCCATATCACGCAGGTTACATAACCGACAGCAAACCTTCCAAAAAACACAACTAATTAAATACTGCTTGGAAAACGAGCTGCTCGTTTGAGAAGATGACTCCTTGATGAAACAAAAAGCTGATTAGCCGTTCTCGCTGGCAGAAAGCAGCTGGGCAGTCCGGCAAGTTCAAGGCCATTCTGATTTCCCTCTTATGAAGACACCATATGTTAAATCTCTCACATCAGCAGCTTTGGTTTTTCGATAATCTCACTCTGCAGAAGTACAGAAGGCGAGATTGTGAATTCAACATAAAGAAAGAGAAGGAGAGACCAGGGGACAGGGCCGCTTGCAGTTTTATACACGCTAGTTAACCTTGTAAGTGTCAACCACTTATGCTTAAATACATGTTCCCAAGGGCTGTATAAGAGACTAAACTGGTTGTGGTTCCTTTAAATAATCCCTAAATCTTTCTCCAGATTTCTCTGGGTTCTTGTGCTCCGACTGGGTTCCGGTATTACAGACATTAATGTGATTAAATAATAATATGGTATCATTACATTTTACAATGTTGTATTCTCAGCTGCCACCGGCCTTCCTAAAAGAATAAAACAGCAATTTCTTTTGTTGGCCAGACCCTTTCGGTTTTCAAGCATCGCCTTGCTGATAAACTTTATGTTTCAGAAATCTCTCACGGAACATGACGGTATCCACTAAGCAATTTCCAGAACTATCATCTGAGATACATGTAACAACAGAGAATGTTTTGTAACAAATGCGACAGAATATAGTTGTTATAAACATGTTTTAAATGCACGCTCCAATATAAAAAAGTTTGGATTTCTGGTCAAAGGGTTTCTTTTAAAACAAACTTTTACTAAACATCACCGGAGAGGCTGCGGAGGTGACTCCCTGTATTTTCAATAGGAGTCTTAAGTAACAGCCATGGAGATTTGCCATGAAAAGGACACACAAAAGCAACATGACCACAGCAACAGGAAACCGGTAGGGAAATAAGCCTATTTATGGCAAGAACCTATCCTATGCGGTTACTGATGTGTCATCGGATCAGGCTTAACCCCTTCCTGACTGTAGCATAGCGAATCCACCCCCTGTCCAAAAATTGGTTACAATCATTTCAAGTTACATGTATGAAAGATAAGAACTGATTGGCTTTAAAAGAACAGCCGGCGATATTTTTTATCATGGGAAAGTACATCTTGATTTCTTGCGTCATTTACATGAGAAACGGTATATTTTGCCTTGCTCATGGCCCTTCCTGCCTGTTGGCACTCATAGGGTGCCAGCTGTACCAGGCTTCCGAGGGAATACATTTAGAGCATGGGAAAGTAAGCTCTGTCCTTGTACCAACATGCGCAGCTGTGCATCAGGCCCGTTCTCCTGACCATGCTCATTTGGAGCCAGAGAAGCCAGGAGTTAAGAAAGAACCAACTTGCTGTATGTCCTACAGAAAAGGAACTTATGAATTAAAACCTTAAATGTAATGGTTTGAGTACCAGTGGAAAAAGTCGCATTAGAAATGTGTTGCTCACACATTTACTACTCCAACCCCTGCTGCACAAAAAGGGTTAATTTATCCTTTAGGGGTTCAGGATCCTGTCCATGGAGTTGTTTTATCTTCTTGTGGCTTAGTATCATGGCACCAATTTATTCTATGAATCCGCTGGATTTCCTGGAACACCTGCATCTAATACATCTCTATGCCCGAAACATACGTCTCCATGCCAGAAACATGCGTCTCCACGCCAGAAACATATGTCTCCATGCCAGAAACATACGTCTCCACGCCAGAAACATACGTCTTCCACGCCAGAAACATGCGTCTCCACGCCAGAAACATACATCTCTTGCACTTCTCTATACCCGAAACATGCGTCTCCATGCCAGAAACATACGTCTCCATGCCAGAAACATACGTCTCCACGCCAGAAACATACGTCTTCCACGCCAGAAACATGCGTCTCCACGCCAGAAACATATGTCTCCATGCCAGAAACATACGTCTCCACGCCAGAAACATACGTCTTCCACGCCAGAAACATACGTCTCCACGCCAGAAACATACATCTCTTGCACTTCTCTATACCCGAAACATGCGTCTCCATGCCAGAAACATACGTCTCCACGCCAGAAACATACGTCTCCACGCCAGAAACATACGTCTTCCACGCCAGAAACATGCGTCTCCACGCCAGAAACATACATCTCTTGCACTTCTCTATACCCGAAACATGCGTCTCCACGCCAGAAACATACGTCTCCACGCCAGAAACATACGTCTTCCACGCCAGAAACATGCGTCTCCACGCCAGAAACATACATCTCTTGCACTTCTCTATACCCGAAACATGCGTCTCCATGCCAGAAACATACGTCTCCATGCCAGAAACATACGCCTCCACGCCAGAAACATGCGTCTCCACGCCAGAAACATACATCTCTTGCACTTCTCTATACCCGAAACATGCGTCTCCATGCCAGAAACATACGTCTCTTGCACTTCTTCTTTAGTTGAGTTACTTAGTATCTGAGCAGAAGGAGGGAGAGATGGGAATTCACACCCTGGATGTCTGTCCCCACAACTGCCCCCATCCTCTGCAAACTGAACAATTTCCCATGCAAATCCATCTCTGGTGCCTTGACTGATGCAGACAAGGGGAGGAGGGCAGAATTATGGGAAGGAATCTCAAAAGACTTCTCCAGTGTCATGGAAACAAAGAAGATCACAGCTTACATTTTAAAACTGAATATATACAAACATTAAAGTTCATCTGGGAGGGGACGGGTGACAATAATTTGTCATTATCACAGAATCAAACTCAGGGCACAAGTATTACACTCTGCATTTAGAAAGGGTTAACAGGGCCACTATATGCTCCAAAGTAATATGCTAATCACATGTCAGTTTCACATCTGAGGGACATTAAATATTCCGACCTTAGAATGTCCCACTGTTTTGAAATATCAGTATTATTTCATGATTTTAATTTCAAGGCCTCAAACATTTAATATGACGGAGCTTTAGACAAACTTGTAGTGAGACAAAATAGCTGTCATCCCAAAAACATTGGTCAGGGGTACGACAAAGTTACTTATTACCAACGAGGCTGGGAGCCATACAAAAACATGAAGTAAGTAAGTCAGGGCAACCATTTAAACGATCCCTGGGATAGACTATAGTTCATTCGCTTCCATTTCTAAGTATTTGATGTGTGGAAGTGGTGGAAATCCTGGAAATACGGTAAATAACACCAGAGCTGTATTTGCCTTTCTCCTGACCTAGGGCAGCTCCCCCAACCACCCCCTCCACGGTCAGCGTCTTCCCTGCATTGAAAGACGCGCCACTACTTTAAGACATAGAGCGCCGTGTCTTAATCCCTGCGCACGGCGTCTTAAAGGCCCCTAATGCCCTCTAATGTAGTCTATGTAGTCCTGATGCTGCCCCCTGGACCTGCCGCCCTGGGCCTAGTCTGCCTAAGCCAGGATACGTCAATGCATAACACACAGTCAGGCAATATTATAGGTTATACTTCTAGTATACAAATCCACACTATACGGTCATTAGTAACCCCGAATGTGACTACTAACAAAACTCAAATTGAAGCAAAAGTGATTTTGTGACCAAACGTTCTATGATGAGGCAATCATGCCAAGAAAGTAGGGAATTTGAAGGCATATAATCACACCAGAAGTAATTGTCTACACCATATAGTATGACATCGAAAACACAACAAAACTGCTAATTATATATAATAGATAGATGGAGTTTCAACCAATGTTAGAAATTGTGACGATTTAAAGAAATAAATAAAAAGGAATAAGGATCTTGCTCAGGTGTGGTTAACGTCTAAATATTTAATTTTAAAAAAGACACAGTAACATTCTACACTACAGAAATAAAGAAGGAAAACAAATAAAGAATGTTTTCAGAAGAGTACTATGTGAAACGGCATTCCTCGGTTTTGTTTGCTTCGACAAAGAAAAGGGATATACGTGGGAGCTATACAATAGGAATAGAATTCCTGCTTATTTGTAGATGTTGCATTTTTAATGTCTATAGCCAGTGGAACTGCAGCTTTATTCATGCTAGCTGCAAGAATGATTACGCGAACTAGTCTTTTATTAGCCAACTTCTATTTGGGCTTTTCAATAATCGCTTATTAAAATACACTGAATAACTGTGATACAGTGTCAGGAGGTTATCTGAAAAGGAAAAAAAAAAGGCCCTGATCTATTTTTTCCATGACCGCCAGCCTATTTTCCATGGCAGTGCAAATAAGTATTGGCTCTGCTTTCCAGATACAGACAAGAGGGATTAGCCTCAGGATGCCACAATAACAAAAGCCAAGTCTGTGATCCAGGGCCTGGCACCGCTGGGACAAGAGGGTGGGAGGAGAAAGCGGGTACTATGTCATACACAAAAAACTTTTTTGGTCCTTCCCAAGGAACTAAAGAGGTCATTGTACTAACACTGAAATCATTTATCTTGCTGGCACACGATGTGTTAATGACAATTCAAACATTGTTATAAACTGTTACTTCCAGTAGCATACAAGTAGAAAATGTCACATCCATCTAGCGCACAAAGAGTTAAACACATTATAAATGTGTTGGCAAAATTGAAATCAGGCTTATAAGGACCCTTATGAACCCTTTCAGTGCCAGAGACACGTGCAAAACCTTGCATGTGTATTTCATTTATAAAATACCCACACATTCCACAGTGGGCTATATCAATTCAAAGAGACTAGGGGCAATCCATAACATTAGTCTGTGTCACACAAAGGGTTAAAACACTGTGATACCAGTTTGCCTTTTTATAAACGGTTTTATTTGGGGGGGTTCCAAAATCAGGTTTGCAAGTCTTTGTAAATAGTGCAAAAGCTGTGGTGCTGAATAGTGCAAAAGCTGTGGTTCTATAGATTGGAAAGTAGCTTTTGAATTGTAAGCTCTTCAGGACAGCCGTGTTCTCCCATACCATCCAATGTAGAGTGTTGCATGTATAAGCCCTCTTAGTCCATAGAGTCTTGTATCACAGTATTATGTTGATTAGAAAAGACTGACCTCCCCAGCTGGCAGGCAAAGGGTTAAGCAAACTGAAATCCTTTTCAATACTGTAACTTAAACTTCCGCCATGCAAAAGGTATAATATACGCATACAGGCTTACGTAAACTACAACTAGCTGTGGCTCCTTAAGGATTACTGTCTTTAACCCTTAAATTTACACACTACCTTTTCAGTAGCCTTATTCTCCATGTTCAATGGGGAGTAAAGAGTGAATGCTAGGTACCCAAATGCATAGGTATCAATCTGATCTAGCTTTCAGTCTTTCTGGTGTGTCATGTGGTCTAAAGGTTTTAGTTTGTAATAATAATCAAAACAATAAATATTGAATTAGAAAATATTTAAGTTTATTGTGGAGTGCTGCAGATAATGTGTTGCGAACAGATAACCCTCTTCAGTTACAGGTGCCTGAAACTGGGGGGTTCATAAACCGTTTAGCCAACATCAGGAGACTTCAAAGGGTTAAGACAAGAATAACATTATCAACCCCCTGATGTGTCTGAAATATTTTACCCCGTTTTTTTTCAGGGGGGGCGCACAGAATAATTAACACATGCAGTGCTGGAAAGATGGATTTATTTACACAATGATTTCCAAATTAATGTCATAGAGCTCTACATAGAGATCCAGCCTCACCCCCTGCTGGACAGGGCTCCAGTGATCTGCTACACACCATGCTCAGCATTGTCATTATCTACACACCATAAGACTGCCGGGCAGGTGTCATTTTACAATAGCAGGATTAAACAAGTCTACAAACCGGTGATCACAAAAAAAGCAATCCAAGTCGGATTAAAAATAGCTTTTTTATAACACATTACCTTCTAATAAAGCAGCAGAGGCTTCAGATGTGTTACTGATGCACATACAATGATACAAATGTCATAGACAACAATAATAATTATACCATTTCTGAATATACATGGTTATGCTGGAAGGATTAACCCTTGACATGTAATAAGAGCTCTTTGGGTGTACTGACTGCAAATGACACACATATGGATAAAGCCATCTGACTTTGCAGATGAAGTAGTCATTAACACTGAGTGTCTCTAATACCCCCCATAAAACACCAGACAGTGCAATTAAGTAACTACTACCCTCACTTATTGCTCTGTAGAGGGACCCCTAAACCACCATCACATAAGGTATTTCTTTAGAGATCCTCACTACCATTATACAGTGCAGCATGCTGTAAGGTGACAAGGAAAAGACATGGAGGCTTGTGTAACCCATTCACTGCCAGGGTGAAAACCCCTCTGGCTGCCAACAGGGTTAAAGCAGCATGTGTGCTATCCTCCTCTCAAAAGACCCAGATCATTAGGATATAAAGCAGACCTTTCCTGTACAGCTCTGTTTACACAGGGATATTAGAGCTTTCAACCCAGAGTTTATTGGCAGCTTTTAATCCTATTAGTCCCTGTGCGGTCAGCATTAATCTAGGATAAATCAGACAGCACCCTACTAGCCCTGGACCTGCAGCAAGAGGATACAGAGCACTCTAAATAGACACACAACTGTCTGACACTCCAGATCAGCTGTCCTTGATCTCTAACATTACCATCACACACTATATATATACTATATATATATATATATAATATATATATATGATACCTAGATCTCATGGATTACATTCTGCATACCACTTTAATTCAGTCTAAGAACTCGTTCTATGAAATAACTCACGAATTACAGTCACTACATTGTGATCAATACACACTTTGCTGTTTTTGCAACACAACAAAGACTCCCTTTAAACACTATTGTCACCCTCTCACTTTGAAACCATTTAAACACCGAGGACTTCGCTATAACCGAAGCAGGAAAAAAAAAAGCCTTTCTCTCCCCAGTTTTATCCAAGTAAAGACAATGATCATACGGTAAAGCTTGGCTCTGGCTGACATCAAAGCCATTCGAACCCTCGCACTACGAGCAGTGACACCCTCCCTGGGACCAGAGGGCGATGCAAGGCAGGTGGGGTGGGATGAGGGGGGTAAGTGTAAAACATGCCACTTTGTTAATGTGATTGTAAAACATGCCACTGGGGTACTTACTGGTATGTATGGCTCCATGCGTGGTGCTTGTATGCGCTGGGATACCAGCAGCATTTTGGACTGGAGCTCCACCAGATATTACATCCACTTTAGTGTATTCATAAAAGCCCACAATACAAAGTCAGACAAACAGATCGTGCAGGATCTAGGAGTATTCCTCCCTTTTACACTCCAGACACAGTCACCCCAATGAAGCAGTTGGCTAATGATTCACCCAGTGCCTGTCTCAGACTGCTCGCTTACATTTCCATCAGCCCACAGTTTCTCACTTAAAGGAGGAGTCTGTGGGCTTTAAATTACTGATAGGACACTTACAACTATGTGTCACCAAGGGAGGAGGAGACATTAAGCACTCACTCAGTCTTAAAGGGGAATCAAGTATTCACTTAGCACAAGACATTCCTGACAATTAGCCACCCAGTGTGCCATGGAGGCTCCTTTTGATCGTCGGCTTCTGCTGCCTTGGTGTGATAGGAGTTGTAGTTCAGGCCTGTACCCTGGAGGAGGAGGAGAACATACCCCTGCAGTTACAGCAATTGTTATTAGAGAAGCAAGCATTAAATGATGTAAATACAAATTAGCATAATAATGATTATTATGAGTGTTTTTTGTTGTCTATTAATGTTATGACGCATCTGTAACTGGTAGTCATTATTCTAGACAGTAATAGAAAATATTTTTACAGCGCTGGTAAATATTTAAAAAGAAAGACCCGAAGAAAAAAAAATATATTTTTTCACTATTTTATTTTATTTATATTTTTTTCCCCACTGCGTTATACAGTATTTCAAATGACCATAATGGGATGCAGGGAAAAGGCATGGCTCATATGGTAACACTGTGGCTTAAATTGTTTGCACTATATAAATAAAATATAATAATGCTAATAAATAATATCATGCTGTGATATACACAATATTGTACCTTTTAGGGCTACATACGGCTGCCAAATAGTCTGAGGTCCTATAAAAAAAGGACATCAGAGAAGAATAGGGGGACATATACTGGTAATTTAGGCAGAGTTCTGATGCTGGCCCTGACACAGGCAGCCACTGCCAATATCCATAAAGTAACATTCTAATGTAAATATTTGGAACAATTACAGATGTGCAAACAAACAACATAACCCATACGTAGTTTAATAAATTAATTTAATTATGCTATAAGATACACTAGTTCTCCTTTAAGCACCAAAACCATACAATATATTATGAATTAAGAAGACAGCTCCTGAGAGCTTTGAAAGCACATGGCATATTCTTTAATGGATGCCCCCAATACTGGGTTGTCATTCTTCCGGTTACCAACTCGTACATTGGAGTTTACACACCAAAAAGTGTGTCAAGTGTTTCCATTGTTCATTTCATAATGCTGCACATTAAAATCTCATAGCTGTGTGTTAAGAAGTCACGGGATTAACCGGCATAAGCTAATCACATTGATCCTACATCTTGGGGCACTGAACATTAGCATTGACAAGTTTGTCAATAACATAAATCAACACTTGTGTAATTTGTCTATGAAGAAGACAGAATAATACAGCCCTGTAATATATAGATAAATGATCATGTAATGCATCATTAATGTTGACTTATGCAATTAACAGGACTAACAAACCATAACTACTCAACACTTGGATCTCCTAATACTAATGTAAATTGGAATTATGGCCTACGTAGGTATTCAAGGTGGCAATACTTGGAATGTTAGGTTGCTTAGGTCTCAAGTGTCCCTTTTTGAGGGGGTACAGTCCCTCTTTTCTAGGAGCACAGAATATTTGCTGGGTGGGAGCGTATAGTGCCCTACAGACATACACATCTAATGTGTATAGAAGGAACATAAAATGGGTATAGACATTACATTGTGCATCTAAAATGTTCTAAAAGCTTTACTCCTTTGCATAAATAGGTATAGACGGGTCACAAAGTCACCTAAAAAAGTCTCCATAAAGACCTACCCCTTAGCTATACCCCGAAAAAAGTGTCCCTTATATGTCTGGAGATATTAAATTGCATAATGCATGAATACTAAATGTTTTGGGTGGCCCAGTGTGTGCTGATTTTAAGCAGGAAAACATCATGTTAACAATTCAGTTTCATTTACAACCAACATTGTTGCAGTGGAGGTTTCTTTCCTGTAACCGAGCAAGTGGTGTGCTTTCCCCAGGCTGCAAAAGGTGTGAAGCTCGCTCTACTCAGCAGTAAATGACAGTCCGTTCGCATGACCTGCTACCTTTTTATGAAAAAAAAACCTCTTGGTCCAACCGTAAAAACTAGGGTTAGGGTGAGGAATGATTGTCATCTATTTTTATACACATGCATCATCCGGTAACTCAGTTTGAGTGGAGGACACAAGTTCTCAAAGAGCAAATCCCCGTAACTTTCCTTAACAGGCACAAAGAGAGAGCAGAAGGGGTCATAGGACTGAGTCTTGGGGTACCCCGACTGAGAGGGGAGTTGCATTAGAAGCATCATTCCATTTTTAGTGGGACAGTCCCTCTTTGGGACCCAATTCCCTATTCTGTTAGCTCAGAATGTTTGATAAGTATGACTTATCACCTCAACATCACAACGTAATGTGTGTAGAAACAGCAGGAAATATGTTTAGAAATTATACTGTAAATAAAATACATTATTATTAGAAATAGACACAAATTCACAAAAACAAAATTAGTAAATCCTTGCCTTTGGCCACATTTCTAACCACATCCCCTAAAACAAAAAAGTTATGCTGAAGTTAATTGTGCTCTCTATAACCAAGAGCCACCTAGCAATAGCGTTGTATTTTAATCGTTGGACTATCCCCTATGATTTACCATTCTGAATTTTTAGCTCAATAGCTTAGAATTGACTTTTTGCTCTGAAGAATTCTGCACGTTCATATGGATATTTTGCCTGTTCCTTATTTGCTCTTTCAAGACATTTGGGACTTATTTCCCTTCCAGTAACACAGGGATGAATTTAGGATTTAGAAATTATTCAAACGTTAGATGAAGTTTAAGGGGTAAACCATGGATTTATATTAAAAGTATTTTACTAATTAAACTGTGGCATCTTTTTTTTTTTTATTAAAACCACAGGAAAGGAAAATGCTTGCTTTCAATATTTTCTTTTTACAAGTTATGAACTCAGAACAGGAAAGAACATAAAATGTTGGGGTTTTTTTGTAGTCAGTGTCTACACATACTCAATTAGCAAAGACATCTGATCATCAGAGAGCAGCGTGTGCTGATTCCACATGTAAACCAATGTGGGCCTGATAACATCAAAGAAAAACTTCTAATTGATGTTAGCGTAGGTCATTGCCACAGAGGAAGCTCATTATTTTATATGTGATATGCCCAGTATTGTGCTGACTATAGTTGCTGATATAGTGTTAATATATATATATATATATATATATATATATATATATATATATATACCGGTATGTATGTATATATATATATATATATATATATATATACATACATACCGGTATATATATATTGAGGTCTATTTGAGGTCTGATTAGAAGACGACCCCGATTATAAGACGAGGGGTATTTTTCAGAGCATTTGCTCTGAAAAAAACCTCGTCTTATAATCGAGCAAATACGATATGTTTATATATTTGTTGCCAACTTTATTAGGGTAAGAAGCGCAGACAGTTTTTGTTTCTTGCATACATTGTACAGCCAATACACTGTTTCTTGCAGCATGCTTACACCTGTTTGGTAGGCCTCGTATTACACATTTGTATTATTTGAGCCTGTGACTAGCTTAACGCACCGACATTTCTTCTTTTCCCTGTTTGCAAATATATTACTGACTTACATCAATGCCCCGGTTTAGTGTTTTGAGATCCTAAAATATTAGAATATTGATGACTTATTACGTCTTTGGGTAGAAAAGAATATTACCCTCTGTATGTCTGCAAACAGTGGGTGATCCAAATGACAAACTTATTTTTCCTGTTAATCAGCAATCAGTAATGTTAAGTAGTAAGAAACTTTGTAGACAGAACTGTTGCAACTTTCAGGGACCGTTAATTTCGTTCAGTTTACAAACGTTCCGTTGATAAGAGGCCATGAGCCACATCTATCTTTCAGCACTTTCTGCTGAAGATGTGATATACGCAGTGGTGTCACAGTCAAAACACTATCATGGCAGGAAAAAGATAAGAAAGTTAGACTGCAGAAAAACTGAATTATCATCAGAAGGATAAAGTTAGAAGGCATTTACTTTTTTACGTTTTTTTTTCATTTGTCACTAAAGGTTGTTTTGTCATACGTCATCAAAATTTTGTCATCAAACACAACTCCTTTAATGTGCCAACTGTCACACTGGAAGAAAGGACTTTGGTACGTTTCTAGTGAGTAGAAATTACCTTTCAATGCTGTCATAGTGATAGCAAACCCATGGCTTAATTGATCTGGTTTTTAAACCAGGTTCAACATGTATAGAAAAAAAAATACGAAATACAAAGGCTTCTCTAATATATGCACACGTGGCATTACCAAAATATTAAGTAGCTACATATGGCCTCCTTTGGGCTAAGGGCCCCTTCAGAGAGATGGAGGGGGTGGAATTTATATCACTGTAAAAGATCAGCTTATGTTGCTTGTTTCTTGTGTAATTATCCTTTTCATCACTTGTATGTAATATCCCCCCTTAAATCTTTCAAGCCTCTACAAGCTTCAGTATACACTGGTCAGCCATAACATTATGACCACCTGCCTAATATTGTGTAGGTCCCACTTTTGCTGCCAAAACAGCCCTGACCCACCGAGGCATGAACTCCACTAGACCTCTGAAGTTGTTCTGTGGTATTTTGCACCAAGACATTAGCAGTAGGTCCTTAATGCCCTGAAAGTTGTGAGGTGCGGCCTCCATGGATGCATCCTTGTGCCATGTGATGTAAATGAAAATGTGGTTCATCAGACCAGGCCACCTTCTTCCATTGCTCCAGTTCTTATGCTCAAGTGCCCTTTGTAGGCACTTTCGGCAGTGTGCCCCACGCATCAATGAGCCTTGGCTGTTCATGACCCCATTGCCGGTTCACCGCTTTTCCTACCGTGGACCCCTTTTGATAGGTACTGACCACTGCAGACCGGGAATACCCCACAAGAGCTGCAGTTCTGGAGATGCTCTGACCCAGTCGTTTGGCATCACAATTTGGCTCTTGTCAGAGTAACTCAGATCCTTACGCTTGTCCATTTTTCATGTGTCTAACATCAACTTTGAGGACGAAATGTTCACTTGCTGTCTAATATATCCCTCCCATTGACCGGTGCCAAGATAACAAGATTATCAGTGTAATTCACTTCACCTGTAAGCGGTCATGTTATAGCTGATCGGTGTATGTTCTGTTCTAAAGAGGAGGGGAAGAATAATGGGCATGCACTCCTATTATTACCTTTTTACACCTGGGCAAGATACTGCACAGCTGTTTTTCCTTTTCTCTTGCTTTATCTATCATTCCAGATGGAAAGATATTGTGTGCAATACTTACCATTGGTTGATAAACTACACGTACTATTACTGGATACACCACTATATCCCCCCCCCTGTATTGGAAGTGTGGTTTGTTGATATCAGCATCTGGAGAATGCTGTTCTAAGGCAGCATCTGGGGAAGTACTACTATCATTATTATATATATATTCACTAGTATTAAGTTATTCACTGGAAGTCACGTTTATATTGTTTTTAGCACCTTATGGTTTGAACTGGTACCCTTGACACTTCATTTTTATTATAGCTGTCTGTCCTAGTCAGTGTCTACATATGGGTGAGTGGACATGTCATTAGGTGAGCATCATACCTCCATTTGTACCTGTGTGCATTCCTATCTAGGGCCACCTTAATGCCAGAACCAGAATACATGCACACGCAGGGATTTTAAACCAAAGACAGAAAAATAAAATATCACCAGTGGATCTTGACTGCTGTCAAATTCTACATTTCTGTAGATGAGTAAAGGAAAATATGAAACGTCTTGTAGCTAAGTTCCCATATACAGCAAAAGTGAACTAATGTCATTGATATTTGTATTGGCTTCATCTGTGTTGATTGATGATTCAAAACAATTAGACATGCTAGTCCTTTTTTAATACTTTTTGAAAGTTGCCAAGGGAACAATCACAAACACTGTAAATGGAGACTTTGGATCTATTTTAATGATCTCATTTTGTCTTCAGTAATGTCAGATGTTTTCTTCTTCCTTACTTTAATAAGTGTCCAACATTTTCATGTAAGGGCTGTGTGAAATTCAATAACGTAGGCTTTTGCTACGTTATGGGCGCAGTTTAATTTTAATGGTGTTTAAGTCATATAAGAAGCTAATATATATATATTGTATTGATAAAATGTACTTTTGTCTTGTACTCTTTACTCCAGGTTTTCTCCAGGTTTGCCTGCACTACGGAACTCTGCCCAGTTCCCTCCTACTAAAGCTTCTCTAGGACTAGCCCTTCCCTTACAGGAAACCCCTGCTCCGGAGGATTGAGACGTCCGGGTTGCTTGGCCTGGGAGTATGGTTATAAAAATGTTGCCCCGCATGCCACTGGATACCGCTGCTAAAATAATAATCATCATAATAATTAAAATAGAGTTCTCCTCTTGAGTTGAGTCTTTTGGGTTCAAGTGGCCGTGGGACAAACTCCAAGGGAGCACACATAGGATAGCCAGAAACAAGTCGTTGTCAGGAAGCCGAAGCTCAGGGTAATCGTATAACAGCGCCGAAGCCAGAGAACAGAGTAGTCAAGTTCAAGTTTGGTGAGACACAGAATCAATACTATAGGAACGCAAAGGGACAAGACAATAGGAGAAATTCGGATTTGGCTCAGAAATTCAAAGTTAGTTAGAGGTTGCTGGAGCAGCGGGTGGAGTGGCTGCAGTATCCCCCTCGGGCTTCGAGGGACAGCGGTCGGTGGATGGCCCTGATAGCTGGAGGACGGGATCCCATGGCACTGGGAAGCCTACCCGGTGGTAGACCGGCATGTAGGTGACACATTTAAATGAAAATACAATGACTACAAAACAAAACAGACAGAAGCTAAAGACAGTTTGTCTAATATTAAGTGAGGAGAAATGCTGTATACATAATAGATTCACATTTATTAATTTCAGTATGTCTGGACATACCAGATTTCTATGAACCAAATCTTGTCCAACTGTTTAGAGCAGGAAAAATGAAACAAGCTCGATATATCTCTTGGCTCTTAATTTGATAAACTAATCTTCCACCACTGCTGTACAAGCATTATAATCTTTTAAATAATTCAATTGTTCATTTGTTATGCCTGATATTAATCAAGTGTGCCGTGTTTTACTACCAGACTTCTTTCTGCAAGGCAATTTTGTGGGGCACACTGGTACTGTTAGCGAATTTTGTGATACCAAAAGCAGATGGTACTCAGGGCGTTCCACAGAAGGGTGAATATTCAATGTCTGTTATAAATTAAGAGGTTTTAATACTAAAGGAACAGACGACTGTAATTATGTTCATGGTGTCAAAATTACAGAAAACATAATTTGATGATCGATATCCCAGCAATGATTTCTCAATCCAATTGATAATATAAACTCTGTATTGTAAAATCTTTAAAGGTTCACATGACATGGTGGAACATGGCTCTTTCAGAAGGCCCATTGTACTAGATAAATGGCCCATGTATCATGTGATTATGGAGTTTCCATGGTGAGGATACCCAGTTCCAGTGAATAGAGAGGAATGTGTCGACCCACGTTACATTATTACTAGTTGCCTTCAAAGTTCTCATTGTATTCTATCTGTATCTTCAAGCATCTCAAGGGTGTTCAGATTTAAGATGTGAGAAAAGAGGCCAGTTAGCAATTTTTGGATCCAACCTTTTCTTATTGTCTTTTCTAAAAATAGTAGAGGTTATTGTGTTTGTTCGAATGTAAATAGGACATACAAGTAAAAACAATGGTAGCTGCTACTGTCTATTCAAGAACTCACGATTGCAGTTCACAATATCCATGTGTATATCTTTATATCTATATACTATGTGGCCTGGATTTGTAGTGGCCGTGAAGAGGAAGATGGGAATGAGCCATGCCAAAGCTGTCTCATATTTGATCGTTTCACTTGTTGTAGGCTCACTTCATGCCACACAACTGCTAATTCATCCACCTCGAGACTCACAATGTCATGTAAGGGTCATACATTTTGTTATTCCATCTCCTTGAATAAATGCTTAATCATATATACCCTATTCTCATGGTTGTCCTCCATATAAGACAGCTTCATTATTACATTTTTAATGTTTACTCTATAAAGTAAATTATAGGGATCAGAAAGAGGTCTTACCTTAGCATAGTGAATCGGACATCTCAATGAAGAATTGTTCTTTTGATGCAAAGACATTGGATTTCCATGTACAGGTAAATTAACATGCTTGAGGTTGACTAATATCACCTATGGTGCTAACAGAGCATGCAGTTACATAGGTTGTCTTAGACTTTGCAATTTGACTATACCCTCAACATTTCTGGAGGGTCAGGGTGCAGGTGTTTAGGGGCATCACTACTAGGTCCATGTTAGCCAGCATATCCACAGCAAGTTGATCAATCACTATGTCCTTCATAAAGGTACTGTTTCATCTGCCCTGCTCTATTTAACATTTCTGTTACTCAACACTTACTTTAGAAACACCTAATACTGATTAATTTTTATTTTTTTTCCCCAAAATGGTTGAACAAAATTTTCCTGAAAATAATAATTTGAATTGCGTAAAATTTTATATCATTCAGAATTTATGCCAGGGACTCTTAAATGCCATGTGATGCAAAAGCAGGCACTAAGAGGTTGTTGCTGCAGAAACTGAGAAGGCGCCTTAAAAATTTGTGTGTTTTTAAGGGTTTAAATAATCACAGGAAAGGATAAAACAACAGACTGGTTAAACGTATTTGCTTTGTGTGCTAGGCAGTACAATTAATGTTTTGTCTAAGTGGAACGGCGCTTTATGTTATGACCAGAATACATATTTCATACACCAAACACCATGACACTGCAGAAGAAAGCTAGGATAGCAGAGTTCAGCTTTAAAAATAGTTATCATAGGACACTTGGGAGCTATTCGACGAGTCAAGCTAAAACCCAAGTACCGTATAGACATATAATGAGCGAGAAAAAGAGCATGAGTTTTCTTGCATAAACCCTAAATTATTATATTTATTGATTTATTTGCACCATCGTATTCCGCAGCACTCAATAATTATTATACAATAATTAATAGGGTTTAATACGTATTAGCTGTATGAGATAAAATTGACTTTGCATTATGTCGTTTAAACCAGCCACCGCCATTCTTCAGGCAAAAGAGAGTTTGCAGAAATGAGTTTTGAAGAATGTCTCAATGGGATGTGGTGGGGGAGGGGCGGTTGTTTGCTTATCTAAGAAGGAGCCAAGTGCAGGAGGTACGGTGAGATAATGAAGAGGGAGCTAAGGGTACAACAGACAGTATTGCCACATCTGGCATTATTCTATTCCACATCTACCCGACCAGTATTAGGCCAAGGGCTAGTAACAGGGGCTTCCTCTACAATTTGTTTTTTTTAACCCCTTAAGGACAATGGGCGGTCCCTAAACCCATTGAAAGCAATAGATTTTGGGCCCGTACATGTAAGGGCTTTGTCATTAAGCGGTTAATTTTGTACCAACACAGATAAGAAATTTGAAGTTTTGTATGAAATGCAAACAGTAACTAATTTTGATTTTAGGTCTGAGGGAAGTGAGTCAGTAAAGCTCATTATTGGTGACCTTGTGAAATACATTTGCTCCCTCTGTTCTCAGCAGCGAGGTAACATGATGACTATGCACAGTAAAATAATTATGTAATTCTGGATGAAGGAGTTGATATAAATGAGCTTTGTCTGGCATACCTGTGCCTCTCCTATGAACTGAAAATATTCTATCTATATCGAGATTGTATTCATGAGGATTGGGAAGTCCATTGTAATGATATTTCAGCAAAATGTTGGGTTCTATGCTTTTAAGCTCAAGATTTGCTAAGCTCACTCCTAGACTGCAGCTCTTCATGACTCTTAACTTGCAATTTAACACGGATGTTCAAATCCTGTTGAGTTAAGTCCAAAACAGAAGTTATGGCCAGTGACAGACATACAACAAGGGTCATGCTGGGGGGATACAATGGAAAGGTTTTTCAGCTTCATGTACCTAATTTCCAAGACCAACAAGTTATCTGATGTTTTTCTACTTATAGTTAAGTTATTATAGTCTATGTGACCATTCATTGTAACTGTACCTTTGTGTCATTATCTATTATTGGGCATGGCCACATAAAGTGCCAGTGACACTTGTTGCCTATCTACCTTCTTTTTACAGGTTTAATACAAAGGACACTAAATAAATGCAGCACCCTGACTGCGGAGGAGACGTGTCGAAAAAAACGTTTGCAAATAAAGTCTTAAATAAGTGTCTTCATTTATTGGCACCGAGGGAATAAGCAGATATGTGAACCATACTGCAATACACTACATAATGTGTAATTAGCATAATTCTGCACTGTACTAATGGATGCCATTTTCTTTTCACAGTGTTTAACTTACTAGGTCGTTTCAGTGTTCGCTGGAGGAAATGTATGAAATTGGCATTGTATTGATTTTCATTTCTTTAGAATCACGAAACAGAGACGATGGAGTTTGGAAAAGGCATTTTAAGTGTATACTTAATTAAAGGGCTTTCCAACAACATGCACTGATTTGTTCATCTGAAATAAAGAGCCCAACATCTCCCCTTTTACTACAATAATGCCTATCAACCCCTTGTGTTCCACAAAAGGTAGGGGACTTGTTTCCTTGAAATGCATTGTTCATGGCCCCCAAAGGGTTTGCTTTAACAGAGCCAAATTCATGTGAATAAGATCCACAGACTTTCCAAATACTGTAAATGTAACTGTTGTTTCAAATGTAGCTTTATGACTTATATGAGGTGCTTTTTTTTGTTAATTGTTATATACCCATTGAAGAATGTAGTGACTGGGCTAGTGAAAACAGAACAGTATATAAATATGGGTATATGTGTGAGTTCACTACCAGGTTCCACTAAAGTAAAAAAGAAGGTTCACAGCAGAAGAGCTTGGGTGTTATGGAGATCCCAATTTATTAGAACAAATTAGACTTCCTTAATATTTTATTTTTAAGATGATGGGCTGAACCCAATTTCAGTATCTCAAATGACAGAGAGACATGTGCTAAAATCCTGCTCTTTTTGTACTCTTCTGATACATGACATTAAATGAAAACAATGAAACACAAAGTAGTTAAACATGCTATGTTGTCAATGTCATACTTCTGTATGCATTTGCTTGTTGACATAATCCTTGTTTCCATATACTCCACCAGTATGGAGCCCTAAACAGCCACCTATATCCCTATACGGTAGGGCTGTCCTTTCATGTTGGTTTAATACATACTAATGCATTGCGTAGGGACAGCTCAGTCCTATATAATGAACATTGAAGTTGGTGAGATGGTATGTTTCATCACATTTGCAAATGTCAAGATTATTATATGAACCAGATTAACTCTCTTTTGTGTGTGTATGTATCCGTGTCTCTAACCTAATCTCTGTATGAACACATACATGTACCTTTTGATTGATTTGTCATTGCACATAAAAAGAACCAAATGGGTAACCCCATCTTCCTAGTTGTACCTCATGCAAACAACCCTACTTTATCAAGTCTGGGAAAGATAAAGACTATAGTTATAATTTACTGAAATAATCTAAACATAGAAGCTCAATAAATGTCAGCAGATAATGACCACTTGGTTCACCCAGTCTGCCCATTTCCTAATCTGCTCTAAAGCCTTTTAACCTTCTTAAATCTGTGACATTTATTCATTGTCAGGACCTCTGTGTCTATACTGAGAAAAGCTTTACCATTCTAAAATCAGAATTGACTTTATAGAGAAAGCACACTTAATGCATTCTCTGACCTAAACCACAGTGGGAATGATACCCAACAACCAATTGTACATATTGACAGAAGATTTATGAAGGAATGCATAAATTAGGAAAGAGGAAAAAATTACATGGAGTAACAAATTCATTATTCCTCGGTACAGTAGTTAATTTACATATAGTACAGCGAGGTGATGTGACAAAGGGGAGCCCGGCTTTTGATCTATGTATTTGTTTTGTAAATCTGTTTGCAAAGCAAGAAGATCATTTAGTACTCATGCATTTGGCCATTTTCTTGATTGGGAAATCTAGTTCTATTCTCTACTGGAGGGCCGTTGGAGAGGGTTTTTTGAACACTTGAAAAGCCTCCTTGTTAATCTTCAACTGTCTCATGAGATGCAATCATAATATTATCTGGTGCTGAAAGCCATGACTGACATAGCCCCCACAGTTCTAACATAATATAAAAATCCAACCCCCCTGGTAAGCAATAAACCTCTTACCTCACCCAATAAATAACATGGACACAACGATAGGTAACAACATGTGAGCCAATGGCTTGTGCCTTGGGCACATATATGTACCCCACTTCACTAGCACCTCAGATAGCCCATCAGGCCAATCCAATTGCCCCAATCTTCTTCACTGAACTAGGCTAGTGAGACAAACAACCATTGATATGACAACACTGGAAAGAGAAGAGAAGAATGAAGAAGAAAAAAACCCACAGAAAACAAACCCACTTGATATTAATATTAACACAACCAACAATGGAACCAGTGGGTTGGGAGGGAGGTTCGTTGCAGCCCATGCCTTTTTCATTACTTTAATAGCCTATTTACTCAAACTTTAGAGCTGGAAGGAACAGAGCTTTACCTCTGTGCACTATTCTCGCTTCCCTCCCGAGCCATCTACCGTACCCCAGGTATCTTTACTTGATTTTTTAAGAGATCCCACACTCCTTCTTCTACTGCTAGTGATTGTTTCTAACTATGCAGTTCCTTACTGTACAGTGCTACTGAATACGATGGCCCTATATAAATCAATAAATCATATTACAAATATCTTATGTCAGCAAGATGGCAGCTCCGACTAATTTTACAGACAAATAGAAAAATATTAAATATTAATTTTTTGTTTCTACTTAAGATAAAATAAATACTCAAACATGATTGATATGATGTATGTAGATGTAAAAATTAGCACAGGGGATAATCTGGAATGTGATGTTTCCCCTTTAATTTCAATTAGAATACATCAAGTTTGGGAACAAAATAATAATAATTATAATAATAATAACACTTATTCCCTCATCATTCTATTTTTTTGTCAATGGAAATACGGACATGTGTGAGCTGCTTTGCCTGAGGTTTGGTTTCCTTGGATAACCGAATGTCAAATTTATGCTAAAAATGTGCATTCAGTAACAAAACAGAGATAATGAACATGTATGGAAATGGATTACTAAAGCCGAGCCCATCTGGGAATTAGATAGGATGCTGCCAGTTCTCTACACAATAGGCAGTAAGAAAATCCTGCCTGGTCACAATTTTGATTTATCGAGATACTGATACATTTGCTAATTAGTGTTTTTTTTTTCTTTCTCCTAGGTTATTGAAAAGGATCTGTCACTAAAAATGATGCTGAGGCTGTGTCACACCACTGATGTGTGACTAAATTCAATTGTGCTTTTTTGTTGTGTTTTATTGAAACATTGTACAATCCATGTATCTTATTTCCAAGAAACAAATGATGGTCTATTGATATACTATGGCTATTTACATATATAAATCTGGTTAATTAAATGAGCAGTTTAAACCCCATTTTCTTTTTTAAATATTTTTTAAATGAATGTTGCGTAGACTCCATTGGCTTTTACTATATGCAAATTAATGCAGGCATTCTTTCCTTTTCTCGAGTTAGAATTCCTTCCCCAGCAGCTTCAAACCAGGAAGTGTAAGCAGGAAGCAGACTTAAGTTTACTTCCTGCACACGCTCAGTAGCACTCCTATTGGAGTAGATGGGAGTTAAGATGCTCTTTTTCACCACATCTCTGCCTGTCATTATTTAAATTGTTTCCGATCCTTTCTTTGTGTTTCTCTTTCTCTGGTTTTTATTACACTGCGTATGTCTCTCACACTAACGATACGATTCTAAGGGGCAACTACAAGAAAGGTGTAAGGTCCTTTGTAACAAATGTTTATATTAAGTGTTATGTGCCAATACTGATGTACTCAACAGAGTTCATGACATCATTTGGACCCACGTAACAGGCATTTCCTACAACTCACTTCTTTCCGCTACCATGATGCCATCAAAATGCAGTTTCTGGAATTTCCTCTTTAAGTATAATACATATAAATAGTTAAGTGGATGGGTGTTTAAATAGCATTAAATGTGATATTGGCTTTAGATGGTGTGGCGCTATCACACTAAATGCATTAACTAATTGACTTTACAGTCAAATCTACATTAGTAGATGTATGCAGTTTCGCGGCTGTTGCATATGAAAATAATTCTCTAAATACGTAAATAATATAATATATCACTGTAATAATATGAAGTTATTCTACTGACAAATGTAACATTTATACAAATGTCATACTGGATAAATGTAATCATGAATTATGTGTGCAATAAAGTGTACATTATTTCATATAGATGTATATATATTATATGTATATAGATCATATAGTATTTTACCTGAAGGTAATATCTGTGGCAAAACTAGACTATCAATTTGTTTCCTATTCTTTCAAATTATATAAGAACCATCTTGAAGCATTAGCTTTCACCGAAAGTGAAAATTTACCTATAGAGGTAAAATATCATAATATATAGATCCTGAGAACAAGAAGTAAAGATGGCGGCCCCTATGGTACATAAGTAAACTGAGCTTCTTGTACTGGTTATTTATTTGAAGAACTTACTCAACTGAATGCCTAGGATAGCGTTAATAGTTTAAATAGGCTGAGCTTAAGCTCCAAAATGGGCAGTGAGTGAATTTCCAATCTGCTGACCTTCTGCAACAGGTATTCACACATGACATTCATGCCACCGTATCCTCAGTTATCATTACTTAATGTGCAAATGTTTACATTTTATTAAATGTTTCAAAATCACATTTTCAGTATACATTTTTGAATGTTCGGTTCCCTAGGCATGTGCGTTTCAGTCATTAAAGTACCTCTTTGACATGGTAGCTCTTGAAAACTGCATCCTACTGCTGTTGCCCTGGGCAGCCTTGGGCCAATCTATGGCACTTCAATATTGAGTCTGGAAATAATTTAACTGGCTGAGATCTGCTTATGCTTAAAGTACCACCAACACTGCTTTACTACTAAATAAGAACACACCTGTACTTAGTGTTACTGCTCTGTGTTACTTGGGTCCGGGCTGAGCAAAAAAAACATAATAAAAATTCTAGTACAATTAGCTGCAGCTTCATGAAGTAGGAATGATAAAAGAAAAATAAAAACATTCAATTGAGGATAATATATTTAAATTCCATTGCTGAACGGTAAATGTAACATATACATATTATGAAACACTGTTATCTACTGCCTGCTGAAAGAGTTCTCCTTCTTGGAATAATGTACGGAAGCATTATATTGGTTGCAAATTATTTAAGAAATTTGAATTGTTCAACATCAAGGAATGCATTATTTTTAAGGCTTGGAGCCCATCAAGATAATCATCAGAAATCTGCATACATTAGATTTGTTTTCTTATTTAAAAGGCTGATCTGACTCCTATCTTGTTCTTTATGTCAGTGCGAATTTGCTAATGGAAGTGAATTACCCCATGAATGTTTCTGGAACAGCTGAGCTAATCCTCTCGGCATTCTCTTAGGACTGGTCAGGGGAGGTAACACATGGCCAGCATTTTTCCATTTCTTAAACACTATTCGCACACACACACACACACATACTGCTCATATTATCGTACTAAAACATTTCCAAATTCCAGGAAGCTGTGGAAGTTTGTATAGTGACCCTCAAATGAGGGAAAGACATGCAGACTGTGATTAGTTGTTCTCCATTTATTTTTCTCTGTTGGACAGGAAATGCAAAGTAGTTGTATAATATAAGACTTTGCCAGGGACTCAAAGGGTTTAAACAAAAATATAAAAACAAGAAAAGTGAATAAATAACTGCACACAAGAATATATCTCCAGATGGCATCGACCATTGAAATTCAAATTTCATTATACTAAATATGCATTCAATGAATCTCTAATTTCTTTCCTGTTTTTTTTCTTAATAATTATTTTCCACAAAATCTAGTTCAAGGGTGTCTGACTTGATACCAAAGGCCAGATGAGCCCCAACATTTGTGAACAGTCATTATGTTACATCATTGCCGTAGCAGGGTCTCGGTTCTCCCTATGAAAATGTTGGCTGGCACTCATTCTTGTGAACTCAGTGTTTGATTTGGGGGCTTTGGATGAAGCTCTGCTTCTTCAGGTCTGTGGGTGACTTTCCTCGTTCTCCTGGACAGGGGGAGCAGTCTTATTAACCTCTTCTCCACCCATTTCTCCTCTCATTTACAACCTATTTAATGCTGCCTGGGACTAGCCCCATCACATGGCTCGCCACATTCTCATACATGGATATCCATATGCCTCCTTGTAAAGCCATTCCATCAGAAGAGGGAGAGCTTCCAGGAGCCTACGAAGGTATGCTAGTAGTGTTCTCACTGCAAGTAGTTTCACCAAACCAAGGAGAATGCAAATACTTTGTGTTACTTCTGATAGCACCATGTTTATAAGAGATGCTCCTTATTAATGAAAAGTTTAATACCAGGAGCGTGTGTTTGGAGACATCAGGTACTATGGATACATCTTTCACTAATCAGTGGAATTTGTGTATTGTGTTAGCGTTGTCTAAAACAACAAAAAATCCCTTACATTACTTACCTCTTGTGCTCAGACTGTGCATCTGACTTCCTCTGATATGCATGTCTGCTAGATGGAAACATGCTATTTAACAATATTAGTTTTACAACTGCTGGAATATTATAAACATAGTGAACGGGATACTTTCCATATCCCATTTAGTTAATCCTGAAATCTTTGCCTATAAATTACTGTATGTCTTTATGGGAGACAACACTTCATTACTTAAAATCTAAATACACCCCAAAATAAAGCAGTTCTGTTATACACTTAGTATAATTGACTCTCAATTATAAAACTAATCAGCTAATTATTTATTGATTTCCAACCATTATAATAGTTTTTTTTATGAAATAAATGAATACATATATACACACTGATCAGCCATAACATTATGGCCACTGACAGGTGAAGTGAATAACACTGATAGTCTTGTTATCATGGCACCTGTCAGTAGGTGGGATATATTAGGGAGCAAGGGAACATTTCGTCCTCAAAATTGATGTGTAAGAAGCAGGAAAAATGGGCAAGCGTAAGGATCTGAGCAACTTCGAGAGCCAAATTGTGATGAGAATGCAGCTCTTGTGGGGTGTTCCAGGTTTGCAGTGGTCAGTATCTATCAAAGCGACTGTAGCTTAAATTGCTGAAAAAGCTAATGCTGGTTCTGATACAAAGGTGTCAGAACACACAGTGCATCACAGTTTGTTGTGTATGGGGCTGCATAGCTGACCATTCAGGGCACTCATGCTGACAAAGTGCCTACAAGGGGCATGTGAGCATAAGAACTGGACCACGGAGCAATGGCAGAAGGTGGTCTGGTCTGATGAATCACGTTTTCTTTTACATCACGTGGATGGCCGGGTGCGTCACTTACCTGGAGAACACATGGCACCTGAATCCATCCATGGAGGCCGCACCTCGCAATTTACAGGACATGAATGATTTGCTGCTGACATCTTGGTGCAGATACCACAGATACGGGTCAGGGCTGTTTTGGCCGCCAAAGTGGGACCTACACAATTTTAGGCAGGTGGTCATAATGTTATGGCTGATCGGTGTATATGCCACATACTTACTGTCACTCATGAAATACATTTCTGGTTGCAGTGTACATACAGAACCCATGGTGGTATTTTCGATTGACTGCAACATTTTGCAAAAAATGTAAACCATTAGAATACTGAATGACTACTGTTTTACTTGCAAGCATTAGCTCACTTGATTAGATATATAACAAGATTATAATTACTGATTTGTAAATGTATTTTGAGACTGATTGTACAAAAAATATTTATTAGCACAGTGTTATAAAAATCATACAAATTCACACTTGGAATTGTCTATTTCCATATGAGAAGCATGCGAATCCAATAACAGATAATCATAAAAGGGCCAGCACAGCATTCAAATTAAACAATAATATTTCTAAAGCAGTCTTATAGGGGCACAGAAAGTTAACCCTTAGAGTCCTGGGGGTCTCGATTTAGGCAACAACCACATAAACAGTTTACACCTTGGGGAATAGACATATTTTTATTCAGGAGAAGTTAAGCTTATGCAGAAACACCTAGGCAACCCAACATTTTTTTCTCATTATTATAACCTCATATGTTACAAAAAAAACAAAAAACACACAGCAAAAAGTGGTGTAAATTTTTCGGAAATAGTCCCCACCCATCTTAGTGAGTTTATCATCTTTATGTAGTGGTACATATGAGTAGATTGCAGAAAGAGCCAATACAGGTGGTAGGCACATTAAAAGGTGTCGACTTATGCTAAAAGACACAAAATATAGGTAGCTATGTTTGCACACCTGGTTGAGGGTGATGAGAGTCCAAACAAGGACATTGGTCTTTTTTTTGTTTGTTTAATTTTTTATACAGTTGGTCTTTTTTGAGTGTTTGTTTTATTTTTATATGTTTTATTGGGGTTTAGCTTGGTGGGGTGTCACAGTACCAGTATCTTTGCGTGGTCAATGCTGGCAGCCTCAGATTCTGTATTAGACATTCAAACGGTAAGGGTGTATCAGCTCTTGCTCAGGGTGCCGTTACATTGGCTCTCTCAGCACAGAGCCATTGATGCTTGCTCCTGGTAGCCCAGGCTATCTCTAGACAACTGGATCTCCTGGGCAGTAGCAGGAACATCTCCTTGTCACTAAAAAAAATCCTGGATGTACTA
Organism: Spea bombifrons; assembly: GCF_027358695.1. Classification (NCBI taxonomy): domain Eukaryota; kingdom Metazoa; phylum Chordata; class Amphibia; order Anura; family Pelobatidae; genus Spea; species Spea bombifrons. The sequence goes on from NC_071094.1 coordinate 30,760,421, forward strand.
ATACATTAGGAGAGTCGTCTTGACCCAATAAGATGGATGCAACAATCATGGAAAAGGGAAGTTTCATTTTCATTTAAAGAAAAAAATACAAATGGCAAAAATGGATCATATTAATATCTTTGATGAACAAAATCAAAAATCAGGCTTTCAATTTAGCCTTCCTAGGTCAAGGAACTTATGAAATATAATAAAGTAATAATTTAGTTCCAAAGATGCAATAAGCAGACAATGCGTTATCTAAAAGCTGCATAAATTAAAGAAAAACAAGAAAGCAAATGGGTGAGCAACAGGGATGGCTGCCCACAGGACAACAGCCAGCAAGTCTGAAAAAGTTTATTACATCTAAAAAATGGAGTGTGGAACTGTTTGAAAGCCCTGGCCAGAGAGGATTTTTTTTCATGCCATCTGCTGTACTGTGAAATCTGCTTGCCAGCACGCGGGATAAGTCCTCCCGCAAAGTTGGAAGAATAGCATTGTCCAATATGTCTTGGTATGCTGAAGGTGAGATACCAAGACGTTTTGGACAATGGCCCACACAGAGCCACGGCCTCAACCCCATTAAACACCTTTGGGAGGAACTGGAATGGTGATTGAGATCTAGGCTTTCTCATCCAACATAAGTGCCTGACCTCACAAATGCTCTACTGGATGAATGGGAAACAATTCCTACAGAAACTCTCCAAAAGCCTTTCCAAAAGAGGGGAAGCTGTTACAACTGCAAATGGGGAGCCACCTACTTTCCCATCTCTTTAATATTGTCTTTCCAATGTGTTTTAACCTTATGTATTGCACAAAACCCATGCCCTTGGGGTTGTTAGTATGGCTTTCTGAGAGGTGTTTGGACAATGAATGTTGTGTTATGCCTTTTTGTTCATTTCTACCATGCTCCTCAAGCCATTTCTGTAATTTGAGGTTCTCCCAATATATTGGTAACCGCACAAACACTCTAACAGAAATACCTATAATATTAGTTGAGGAACATGTTAGAAAGTGTTTACATTTTGTAACTGTACTTCTGTGGTTTAGAGAATATACAGACTACACAGTTTTGACATCCATCGAATTTTACACGGTTATGTAAATGTTTTTTCATCTGTAGCAGCACAAGAGTAAGTGATAGAGACATTTCTCAATGAAATGTATGAACATAGTGCTTGGCAAGTTCTAAAGGGATTGGTAACACTGTTCAGGTTCACAATGGTCTTGTTGCTACTTTAAATATGTTTTTCTTTTTTTGGAAAAGCAGTTTTATCCAAATTTGTTTCATAAAGATATTTGTGCATTACTTATTTTAATCTGTAAACACCATTGCATTGGTTCGTTAAACCTAGGTTCGTAAAGCAGATAATTGTGTAGTTGTATGTGTTCAAGGTCTGGACTGGGCATCTGGCACATTGGGCAAATGCTGGCCGACTTTACAACATCAGGCAGCCGCTAGACTTAAAGCGACAGGGCAGCCTCGTCATTTCCAGTCCGCCCCTGATCTGTTCTTTTCATTATTTTTAGCACACTTTTTTTTTACTACAATAATATTATAAAAAGGTTTCTGGTCAGTGATTGAAAGAGGGATGTGGTCATTCAATACTATGCCAGCTTTGTTATATAATCAGATCATTAAAATAAATAAGTGTATTTGCGAAAGGTCTATTACGTGCAAGTTCATGTTCAGTTAGATTAGTAGATTTTTAATTAAACTAATGACTAATTAGAATAATTACAAACATGTGCATATAAGTGTCTTCATGCACAATTTCCCCACATTCCATTGACTCACCTACACTAGTAAGGGGATACAGAGAACTTATTGGCAGCATTCTAGGTTAGTACATGCCGGTAGTAGAGTCCCCTACCATTTTCCAGAGCAGGCATCAGGGATGTATTGTTGTGCAGTGCCCCATGGCCATCCCTAGGAGCTTTATTAAACCTCTTCCTTACCCTGTGTGCATTCTATGCTGAGCACTAGGGCATATCCTGGGGCTCCACATCCCAGGGCTCGTGATGAAGAGATACTAAAACGGTCTTTATCACCTAAGCATAGACCTCCATAGTGCACCCCAATCTGCCCATTGAGTGGTAACCCAACATGGAGCTCATTAGGGCCCTTCTTGACCAGTTGGCCTAGGCCAGTATACAGCAATGGCAGAGATGGTTGTAAAATATTCAACCTGCCTTCAGGGGTTTTAGATCCATCACAGAACAGATGTGATTATATTATGCAAGTTCAAAAGTGACCACTCATCGTAGTCAGGTTGTTACAAGCTGTATCTAAGCAGGAAGCAAAGAGGTTAAGAATGTTGGTGTGTGTGTATAAAATAGATGCCTGTAAGCACCTGTTTCTTGATAATTAGAAATCACCCAAATTAGACTGCCATGCCAAAGGTTCTGGAGTGGATTAATCTCTCGGTTGGTGTTTGAAGTAGATTACACAACCATGACGTCTAAAAATGTCAGTAAAATGACTGTTTTCCTGCATTTTTCTGGACTTCTTTCGAGAGATTGTTATTTGTTAATTTACTCTCATGAAAAAATTCCATATAGTATGTTTGTTACAGAACACGTCCTCCTAACTCTAAAGCTTCTATGGATGAGCTTATACAGTGTCATATTTTTGCCATTCACAGTGTATAGAGGGAGAAGTTAATTATGTACGGGAATGGAAATCACCAAAAGATAAAGTGTCTTCGATTAGACCAATTTTTTTTCTATGCAACTTTTGGATAAGTTGATGGCATAATTTCACAATGAGGACAATCAAAGTTGATTGATCACTGTACGTTACTATTCTACCACATCTGAGCTCGTTGGCAGATGGAGGCAAAACCAGCATTACTAATTCATCTCTAGTTCTGAACCCTTCTGTCTTCTCCACACTATGTAATCAAAGGCTACCGGAAGCAAACGTATTCAACATGGGGAGCAATTATTTAAAAGAGAAGAATAATCAATTATAATGAGGAAATCAAGATTCATGACATACAAATATTCAGTATATTGATTTGTTAAATGCAAGATTTGTGAATGTGAATTTTTTTTTTTTTAAATTGTTCGCTTTACACATATCTCTTTTACGTGTTACCCTCTGAATGTAAGCAGCATGAAAGAGTAGGCAGCAAAAGGCTTTTTGGTAGTCATTTCAGTAAATGCCTTGTAGGCATCAACGACTTCTAAAAGCACTGTCATGGCAACCAGTGTTCAGGTAAGGACACTTTGACTATCCCTGGAGTGGTGACACCCAAAGGATTAATTAGACTTCACACCTTTATGTGCTTTAGAAATCACTCTCATTGTCAATAGACAGTCATTAATATGAATATATCCTTCTTATAGCTAGAAACGTGACTCCTTGCTGAGCCAGCATTGCCTTCTAACAACAAGGGGAGTTCAAGCCAATTCTGAGGAGTTCTCAGATATTAGGTATGGTTTGGGGATGGTTCCTAGTGCCACTAGCGTTCACCTACTCTGCGGTAGATTCCAGACATATTAGGAACTTCTGTGCTGGCACTGTAGTAAGCATAATTCTGTGTGTCAGGAGACTTAGAAGAACTCTTATGATCTAACTATGCATTATACTGGACTTGCCAAGCACCTTCTGCTGCAAGGCTCAGTTGGGTCAGAGAGTGATAAAAAATAAACTGACCACGAACTCTCCTGCAAACTCCCTTTAGTGATCAAAATCCCTTAGGAACGAGGCTAGCTCTGACTGGAGACTCCAGGTCAAACCTTGAAAGTTCCCCAGTAAGCATATAAAAATGTCATGTAGTAGTATTCTGCTAATACCCTTCAGGTTCAAAAACCTAAGGTGGCCTTCACACCAAAAACACCTTGAGTTCTGCAGCAAGTGCCTGTCTTTTACACCCTTTTTAATCATCTGTAAATGAAAGAAAAAAATACTTGGCCTTAAATATATACTGTTTTGCAAAATTAAAAAAAAAATTGCAGTTCTGAGGTTAAACTGTAGCACCATGACACGGTTTGTTTAATAGTCACTTCATTTAATGTGCAGCTTTGTAAAATCATTAACTATGAAGATATAACCTCTCTTGCCTCCAGCCACAATCAGTCAGTGTACGCAAATGACTACAGAGAACTCAGGGCAACTTGATCAGCCGTGATTGAGACTTACATATTCATTCTCATCACATGGCATGACAAATATGCCAGACGGACAAAAGCGCAACATCTGTAGATATGAGGAGAGTTCCAGACTTTTAAGCGGAAAGACTAAGAGGGGTCGCACTTCAAAGACCAGCGACCAAGAATCAGCATTCTGTTTAGCAACAAGGTATGATAATAGTCACCTACGTTTAAGAGGAGTCTGTGTTTTGCGCTTCCTTCCTTTGACTAATAGGGGTAGTAAGTAATCTGCTGATATTGTAGTGGTGCCCCTGTTTAGATAAAAAGCCCCTTATAGTTTGTTTTGTGACATTTATTTGATTAAGGCAGAATTTCACATGAAAAATTCCAGGAATATGTCTGGGGTGTAGTGAAATTCAGACAGTCGACCTTCTATGCTATCTTCATTTGTTGATTGAAAAAAAGAAGCTCTCAACCAATTCTTCCTATATCATGGTATTAAAAAAAAAAAGGACGAAGCTTTATGAGGATTCGAAACATTCGTAATTTTCAAATCCTTCGTTAACAGGTTTCCTTAACAGGTTTATATTTAATACTATCATCTGGTTTTCTTTTCATTTGGAACAAATTGCATATTTAAGCATTATGTACTTGGGGAAATAATTTTTTTTTTCTTCTTCCTAAAACGACTAGCGTAATTACAGGGGTTCTTGTAATCCGGTTACTTTTGTGTTGAGTTTAAGTTGGGTCTCCGAGGCAAGGGCATTTTTAACATTAAATTCATGCTTCTTAATGCTTTTGTTGTGTCCACTCACTTTCCGAACACCAGGGTTCTGCCAACTTTCCCTACTTCATACCAAGCTCTCAATGACTGACCCATCATGTTCCCAAGCATGGCTAGTGCGTTTTAAATATAGAAATAAAATAATAATAACATCAGTTCATCTGGCCAGACAGCATGATACATAGTAAACATACTAATGTCAACTAAATTCCCAAGCGCAATCTAGAAATATATATATATATTTGGCTAAAAATGCTTAGAAATATATATTAAGTAATTATAAAGAAAAATGAAACATTATTTTTTTTTCTCTTGTGAATTAAAATGTTTATTGAAATCACAATGTAAACCCGGAAGGCCTGATGTCTAACGTAGATGAGTGGGAAAAGAAAAAAAAAAATCTAATATAAATTGGTATAGAAATATAAGAAAATGCGTGTTGCTTCAAACAAGAGATTCATTTCTCACGCTTACTACAAAAATGAGTTGTTGGGAAATAAGTGTTGCCAACGCGGCTCTGTGTTTTTGCAGAATGCTAGGTAGAGAAGTAGTCTTTTGAGCATTCTGTAGCTGTTACTATGTGATGACTGGCTAGGAGCCTGTACATTTCATGAGTACACATTAGGGAGTTGGGCAAGACTGCAGAAATAAATTTTATTAACACACAGTCTCTGCAGTACTAGACAGAATAATCTGCTTTAGCTGGCACCGTCCCCTTTGAAGCAGGTCAAGTCAATTAGCTGTCTAAAACATGGCATGTTTTATAATAGAATAGGCTTAATTAAAGATTCCGTCCAATATACATTTAAACCATCAATCTGACACCTAAATGCATGTATTATTTTTAAGTAATAGTAATATCAGTGATTACCTATTATAAGGGGTTATTTGCAGTTGTTGTCTATACATAATTCATAATCATATACATATATCAGGGATAGGCAAAGTGTCCGTACGAGGACACCAGTGTCCATGGCAAGGTTTGCGAAGGCCTATAGAACATCACAGACCCTGGTTAATGTCCACCATGAGCAATGTTGCTGCCTACCCCTGATGTATAGTACAAATATATCTAAATGACCTTTATGAGGAACTTGTGCAACTAAACCATATACTGAAGTCAACAAAATCCCTAAGTATAATAGAAACATATAATCTGACGGCAGATAAGAACTATTGAGCCCATCTAGTCTGCCCAGTTTCACGATCAACCTTTTGGTCTTGTCTTAGATTAAAGATAGCGTTATGCCTATGCATTGTAAATGCCCTCAGTGAGTAAGCCTCTACCCACTTCTGCTGTTTTAAATTGTTTAAAGTCAGTCACTTATCACTAATGGTGTGCTTAGTGAACATGGCGACTCTATAAAACTATTTATCAAACCATGGCCTATAAAACAAATAAAAGGTCTACTTATGACTTCAAACCTAAGATCTTGTAGATGGACAAATGCATTATACTGTCTTTTCTTCCTCTTCTGCCGTAAAGATCAAAATTTAAAGTAAACCCATGTTATTGTATGTTGCTTAGCATGTGCATGTTTAGTATTCCTTTCCTTTTTACATAACTCTTTAAATATGTCATTAATAATGATCCACATTGTGGTTGTGTCTTATATACGATTACTAACGCAATTTCACTATATCCACATTCTCCTGCCAGCCACGGATCCATTTATCCATTTGTCTATCTTTGTTTTCCACCTGACCTTGTTTGATTATTTGTTCATGATCAGAACATATGGAAGCATTGTCCTGAATTGACTTGAAGCTTCCTGTCATCTCCTGTGTGCTATCTACTGTTTAATGAGCAAAATGCATCATACAGTAATCCATGCTAGAGAAACTGTGCACGGTAGCTATAAACCTGAAGGGCTGTTACCTCGCATGACATGTTGTAAGATTACCGTACCACCGAACGTTCATAAGACTGCAATACAATTATAACTCCCTTATTTTTTATGGTAGTCTTTTCAGGCATGCATGAGGATTGTGACCAATGTCCAAAAATATGGAGTGCAATAAGATAGGTGCTCACATATGGACTACAAGAAGGTTAGATTATTTGTCAATTCTGGTCAAGGGAATGTTCTAGAAGATGCCAGTTGGTTTGGTTTCCATTATACACACCACATAGCTATAAATTGAAATTGTTCATATAAGACTCCTATGAAGGCCACACCACATACTTTGCATGAAAGCTGGGTGCTTGGGTGTACACACTAATCAACAATCTACCGTACAGCCGTATATTATATCTCCCACACTGATTTATTGATATGCCTAGAATTCCTCTGTAAAATGTGCCACTAGACTTGCTTTCATTTCCAGGTTCTCATATTTCAGCGATTGCTGTGTCACAAATATATCTGGGAAAGGTGGAGAGAACTTGGCCAGGCTTATCTAAAGTGGAGACATGAAAGGTGGGACCATGCTAACTCACACTCAATTAGTTTTAGAAACCCATTACATTCCTACACACTTAGAACAAGCTAAGGATTGGCATTACGTTTTAAACCAATGCATATTCAATCACAGTCTTTGGAAACTGTCCTAAGCATATTCATAGTGACTTTCATGCTAGGTCCTCCGCCCAGGCCAATGTAATCAGCTTGTCTGACTTGAGTGTAAGGTAAAGTTGACTACACTTACTAATACAGCAGTAACTGTTAAAGGAAAAGCTATTACTAATGAGGACCATTATGGGAAGAACGTTTAAGTCTGTTGGTTCCCATTTGTAAGAAAATTGCCATGAGTTTGGACTGCGCATATAGGTTGGATTATTCCACAATGTAGACACTTGAGAGGATACTGAGTGTATGGTAAGATATTTTCCCAAGTCTGTTGGATTTTTATTTATTTTTTCCAGAAAACATGTTTATTGTAGACAAGAATGAATACAACACCATGGTAAGTAGGATGGATTTAAAAATGTTGTAACTAGGCGTGTCATTAAAAATATTACATGGTCGACTGCCCAAATCTCTCCCCTGATATAGTTCTTTAATCATATATCTTTTTTGCTCATTCATATTTTTTTTTTTTCCAGGAACCCTTAATTGTCATGTGCCACAAAAAGCAGACACTGATAGGTTGCTGCCATAGAAACTGAAATTTATGGAATAAATGACAGATCTGATAAGATTTATTTCCTAGCAAGGTAAAGTTATTTAATGTTTTATCTAGGTGGAACAGAAACGTTGTGCATTTATCATTCTTGGTTTAGCGTCTTTCAGGTTTTGTATTATTCATAAATTATACTCCGCATTCCGTGCTCCTGTCCTTGCAAATTAAAACAGTTCCCAGTGTCTGAAACCAGTCTGATTACACTATTCCGTGCTGTCTTATGTAACCATTGAGATTAGAGAAACACTAGACACGTCTGTTTTTATATAACGGAGTACATAAAGTTGTGTGCTTTTATACTGGGAGTTCCAGTCTAGACATAGCGGCACTAGAACAATGGAAAGAAAGTGTTTTTTTCCCTGTGTTTTCACCTTAACCCTCACTAGATAGTAAGCCTAGCTGAATGTGATTCAGAGCACCTGACTTTTAGAATACATAATTACCCTTCTATCTTCTAAGTGTTTGAATCACTCCAGACTGATAATTATTGGTCTCACCCTTTAGTCATTCTAAACACTTTCAATCACACAGTGGCAAAAACAAATCGAACAGTTTTTATATGATAAAAGATGTTTTTTTAGAGGTTTAGGCAAAACATACAAAAAACAGTGCTCTTTTTTTACGGTTGTAAAAGATAGCGATTTAATAAATGAGCAATGTTATATGCATACATACAAATGTATTCAAACAGTTGAATTCAACTAAAGAACACAAGTCGTCCCTCCTCTCAAACAGCAAAAAAGTACTTACTGTCATATTCTGAATTAGTAAACTATGAATTTCACATTTTTGTGGTGAAATTCAGCAAATAAGTGCACTTCTGGTTACATAAATGAAAAGCCAGGATGAGTGTTTGATATATATTAAATATATTGGCAGACAGGCAATCTGAAACCAAAATGACTGAAAAACTTACAATGTGACATTCTGTTTTTTTGGGTTTCAAATTCCACTTTTCCTCTAATTTTTTAGGATCTCAGAATGTTTATAAGGTATGTATCCCTTTTTCTGTGCGACAGTCGAACTTTCTGGGGACAGTCCCAATGTCCTGCTTCTGTGGCCCATGGTGACTGTTGGCCATATGGGAAGATCCTCTGATCTCCTTTGAGTGGCCAAGGGACCTCCATTACAGCTCCCATATGGCCACCTCACAAAGCTCTGAAGCTGAGCACAGCAGGGTGACCTTTCAGGTGGTCCTGCTCCTTCTGAGATATGCCCCCACTCATCTCCACCTTGGGCTATGCGCTCAACAAAGGTGTGTCAGGATGGACACCTGAAATGTCGGGGGGGGGGGAGCTGAGTGTTTTTACCGCTTCTACAGCCATAAAGGTATCAGTAATGTTTTCTAAATGACATTTTCTAAATGACATACTACCTGCTTAGTTACACCAACTGCTCCTGCTGGTAATGGATTTCTATGAAAAGTCTTAAAGCCCTGCCTCCCAGTCACACCTGCTCTAATAATTTGAATGGTACTCATTTTGGAAATAAAAAAAAGGTTATGTGTTTATGTCATTTTAAACCAAAACTCTCTACTAATGTCGGCCAGATAGTTCAGCTGCTATTGGGACAAATCATGTATTTTGCGTGGAGAATTTTGCTGATCAGATCTGTTTGGGTGATTCCCCTCAGTAATTTCAAATTCTCAACAATTTAGTAGAAAAGGAGTTAATTAAGTCTGAAAACATTAAGCCCTGTAGTTCTAAGCATCCACAGAGAGTATTAAAACCACTCACCGTTTATTATGCCACCAACAGCAAAGAGAATGAGATCCGAAATGCAGCTTTGTTCTCTTTGATGCCCTGCACCATATAGTAAACTTCAGATGGATACCGTATGATCTCTTATTATCTCTTATTAAAGGGACAATATAATGTCCCTGACAGTCTTACCAAAAAAATAGGTATTTTTATAAGGCAATCTGGGAAAAATTCTAAATAAAATAGCTTAGGGAGAAGCTGCAGCTACACAGCTTCTTGCCACTGATTGGTTTCTTAAAAGTCTTGTTAGACCTCCTGTGAAGTAGATCTGAAAGTAGCAGGGGGGGGCTACAAATTCTGCAGAATTCTACCTCTGCTCTTGGAGGAGTGGTGTGAAGAGGGGTGGGGCTACTGCCCGATTACATTAGAACTCTATGGGGGTGGGAGGAGAAAAGGGCGGGAATTGGGCGTGCACAGCGACTAAGAAATTTGGGAAAGCGTCGCATTCCCAGGTATGGATACCATGTTTGTTTGCTGTTTAAACCATAGATAATTATTTTCCGTTGAAAATACTAGCCGACTAAAGTCAAATGGTTAAAACATTTTTCATTTGTTAGCAAAATAAGAGCCACTCCATATACCAGCAATGTACGTTTCTATGTTTGTTTTTATATAGTGCAAAACAATAATTCACTCTCTAGTATGTTAAGTCAATGATCCTTAGCAGAATTGTCATTTTATTCTTTCCTCTGAAGGTTTAATCGCATATAAAATAACGCAGAAACTTTTAAGAAGCCTCTTTAGTTTCTATGACAACAGCAAGAATGGATAGTACTGTGTTAGCGAGTAGAGTAAACACGAGTCAAGGTATGGAAATTGCCGAAAACATGATACTTTTTAATGGCAAATTGGGAGGATAGTGTTTGATATAAGAACACGGAGACCTTCCCTGTGCATAGTTTTACTATAATGATAAAGGGCATTGACTCTTGTCTATGGCAACTGCCTATCAGTATCGCTTTTCATGAATTGTATTGGTGGACATTTGGTTAAACAGAAACAGATTATGATGATGAATATTAAGGAAAAAAGACAAATCTGCACAAATGGTTGTGATTGTTCCTAAGCTGTAGGCTGCTGGTTCCATTTGTTTATTTGAATTCAGGCATTTCCCCTGAATTCTTTGCATTGCCGCAAGCGATGACATAACATTTTTAATGTAAGAAAAGTAAATATCTCTGGATCGTGGATGACTTCTCTGCAGGTGTCAGTTGCAGGAAAATTTAGGGTTCAAATTAGGGTTAATTCATATTAATGGCCAGGTTTCATTGAATGTGCTCTTGCAATGTACTCATGCTCATGATGTGAGTGTGGTTTTGGACATGTATTATGTGTATCCAATTGCTGCTCCACATCTGAGCCTAAAACATAAAGTACCAAATTTGCCAATCCGACTGCTAAAACTTTCTAAAATTAAGATATTATTATCTACAGAAAATACACAGATATCACCACCATTGCCTGTAATATATTGCTCCAGCACAATCCGAAGTAGACCTGGCCAATGGTTTGGATGGGGAACATTTAATCAAGGTTCACTAGGACCATGACACATGGGGCTATATCATTCTAGGGCATTGCTCATCAGTGAGAACATCAGAGAAAATTAGATTTGCCTACATTTCCTTCTAATACACCGATTTGGCATTGCACATTCTCTAGAATAGGAATCCTTTGACGCTTAGCAAGAACTGCTAGAGATTGAGTATTGTCTTTTGTCCACCAGTACATAACGATTTCTTCATACTTAATGCAATCCTTATCGAGAAAGTATCTTGAGAAAAAGCTATGGCCTCTGGTCAAATTACAGAGCCCAAATTCATTTCTATTGTGTGTGTGTGTTTTTTTCCCCCCGACATGTAAGTGGGGAGCTGAACCCATGTATACTCAATCACTTATAAATAAATAATAATAAAAAAAGATATATATAAATATAATTAAGAGTTTAGTGAATAGGCACCATAGGTGAAACTAAAAAGCTTATATTCAATTGGGAGAAAAGCGCTGTATAAATACTTGTTGTTGTTGTTGTTCCATGTATTTAAGTTAATATAAAAATACTAATCATGTAGCAATGCAAACGTTTTCATATTTTTTTGGTTTCATTGAAATGTAAACTCTTACAGCAGCGCCCGGATTTCAAATTGGGTCGTCCACAGAAGAAACTATTTTAAACATTTTAAATTATTAACCAGTGTTAAAAATGGATGGATTAGGATTTGGATGAATGAATCCATTTAATGCATCTTCAGACAGGAAACATTATATCCAAGTGAATACAAAAATTTCAGTTGGGTTCTTTCAAATGCAGCCTCTGGCTGTTTACACCCTTAGCAGGCAGCAAGACCAGCAATTTATTGCTCTTCAGTACTGGGGCGCCCAGCTGGCAGGAAAGGGTTAAGTGACGGCTCCACTCTGACCCTCAACCTCTAACGGTGCCTTCAAATTGGTTTGCTAAAATGCCCCGGGCCACATGATTACTTGTGACAGGTCTCTTCGGAGGCGACCTCTGGAGACCTCTTTCGTACCAAAGAAAAGAATTGCTATAAGGATAAAATAACGCTACTTACTTATTTTAGATGTAAAGCATTTATTGACATTCGCATAACATATTTATTGTGCCTAGTTTGACACTACATTCTAAGCTGTGGCCACCTGATAAAAATATATAAGGTATATTTAAGGCCTTAAAACTTTACCTTGAACATTATTAGGTGGCTAATGCACAAACTCTGCCATTACTTATTTAACTTTTGGATTCCAGCAGCAGTGGGCTAATCTCCCGAGAAGGTAGGACATTCATGTTGGTATGATCCATGGCCATGCCTTGGGATGTCTAAGCACTACAAGAGTTTCATCGACTACAGAGGGAGTTCCCAAATTTGCCAGTACAGCCTTTCTACAATGTGTGAATTCTGGTCAATTCCAGGGAAAAAGTTACTTTTGTAGTGAAGGGGTCATGTTAATAGGGCAAAGCAATGTGATTTAACCCTTAAAATGGAAGAGAAACTGGTCTGGTGTGTTGGAATGTGCTGAACACCTCATTCCTTCAAAGGGGTTAACCCTGTTTCCTGTACAGTCACTTGGAGTAGGGATGCAATACAGCCTAATTGCCATTAAACAATGTTCCATTCTTTCATTGAAAAAAGAATTAAGCGGAGGAAACTTATAGAGCTTTTCATGATTTTACATCCCACAAGTCCCCAAAGTACAAAAAGATTAAGCCAAAGCAAGTATTTTAGTGCTAATTTTAACTTTCCAATTTAGCTGTAAATTGGGAAATCACTAGAGAAAATAAATACAGAAAAAAGGCAAACATTTTAAGGTCAAGCTCACATCCAATGAGCCTGCAGCTTAAAATGATTATACTGCTAATTGGTGCTCGTGCCCATCGTTACAGCTCAGTTGTATTGTATGATTTATAATACCCAGGATCACAGGATAAAAATATGAGAACCCTAATATTACAGAATTAAATAAAACTGAACACAGTAAAAGCAGTAGAGCCTCAGATTAAAGTGGTGTATGTAACGACAAAGTTCTAAGTAACGATTGCTGAGACTCTTTGGTATCATAATTGTTGCAGAAGAAACACAACTGTTTAAATGTGAATTGATTCTGAATTTTGCATGCATGTGACACCCTAGTAAGGAGATTTAGTGTGGAAGCCCTTCTTCTGTGATGCACATTTTGTTTAGCATATATTCACTATATGTTTGTTATACATAGGCTGGCTCCAATGGAGCTCTTTAGTATCCCAAACCAGCCTATTGAAAAATAAAGCAGATGAGGCATACCAAAACACCAAATGGGCAATCTACCCTAAGTAAACTAGCCTGGGACTTGCTGTCCCCAAGACCCACAGTCCTATAAAATAAATACCACTGCCAGTAGTATTACTTGATTAAGATAGTATTGCTTTAAAAGCAATATTTCACATTAAGTTATGTTTACAGAATCTACTCCACAAAGCCAGGCAGATGAAAGAAGATAGCTAATTGCTTCCAACCCTAATTTATCAAAAATAACAGAAGCTGTTTCCGACACTCTTGGCACCACCTCAAACAGCACCTCCCAGGTTTCAGTGTTTATCTCACCCCCCTCTCCACTTCTTACATCCACACGCATCAGAGCTACTGCCCCAAAAGACAGTACTTGTAAGCAGAGGCTCTCCCGTGCATATGATTTTCCACCCAACAGGGGTCATGTACCCCACTCTATACAACACATGAACGAACCTCCACCAATCCAGTGCCACCGTTCAGCTATATGGTGAGGCCAAACCAAAAGTAGCTGCTTCAGCATTGTCTGGTAGCGTAACATTGTTTTATGTGGTGGGTCCACATTAAACCCAAATACAGTACTTGCTGAAAACCAGAGCAAACAAATACCGTATTGGCTCGAATATAGGCCGCACTTTTTCCCCCCACTTTAAGTCTTTAAAGTGGGGGTGCGGCCTATATGCAGTCCCGGGCGCTGGGCAGGCAGCGGGGTTAGGATACAGATCCCCCGCAGCGGTGCAGGGGACCTGCATCCTACTCCCCGATACGCTCAGACAGCCTCCCCTGCCAGCACTTCCCACGGGGGGGTGCCGGCATGGGAGGTTGTCTAAGTCCCCCCCCCCCGGACTTACCGGAGCAGACTCCCTACGCAATACGTGTATACAACTTCCGGTGCTGGCACATCCAGTGCTGGCACCGGAAGTTGTATTGCGTAGATGTCCCCCGCCGGCCCCGCAAGACACCCGGGAGTCGTTTCTTACAAAGCTTACCTATTCTCTCGAATTACACATGACACATTGAAATGTTATATATCACTGCACAATTTTATTTTAATGCACAGTTCAAACTGTTCGTAAGGTGGCAATGTTTTTTTTTTTGGTTAAAGCGTTAAGAAATAAAAACGAAACATTTTTCATTGTATAACACCCCCCCACATGAATATTTATATTTCCACATCAATATTAGCGTTAATCACCAGCTCTGCATAGAGTTGTGGCTTCAGAAAATATATAATGTTTGTTGGGGTTATTGGTGTTTAAGTGTAGTTTTTCTCCCCAATGGTGAGGTATGGTGGTAGGGTTTCTTTGTTGTCAGGTATATGGCTGAGCTTAAGCCCTTCTGTAAGGAAGAATCGTCCAATATTCCTCCTGAACGTCGTGCGGATCTGATCCGCAGCTACCCGAAGAGCTTGCTTGAGGTTATTGCTGCCATATGAGGTTCAACCCGTCATTAAATCCAAGGGTTCACTTACTTTTTCTATCACTACTATGAATGTTTAATGGGTGTATTCAATAAAGATTGTTTGTGTGTTATTGGCTTAAGCACATTGTGTGTGTCTGTACGGTGACTTGGATGTAGATCATATCATTTATGAAGAATTAATGCAGAAAACCAGGTAATTGCAACGGGTTCACTTACGCTTTCTTGCCCCTGTATATCTATGATATGTTCACTATATATATATATATATATATATATATATATATAGATATATATATATATATCTATATATATATATATATATATATATACATATTGATCTGTTTAAATATATATATAAAAAAAATCTGTACATTGCATTCTGAACCATTTCATTAGTTTTCCATATGATTTAAATTTCACCCATTTGAATTCTGATTTTGATTTATATTCGAAAACCGATTCAAGTTTATACAACTGGCGGAGAAAAAATGAAAATGTTCAGCGTGTGAGAAACTCCAGTACTGTACTTCCCTATTAAAGAGAAACAATGTAACCTTTTTGACAAATCCTATAATCCTTGTTTTTAGCAAAGAAATAAATATTCTTGCTCATACAGTTTTTCTGAAACGCTCACTTAATATCATTTTTTTTTTTATTCTGGCAGAAGAAAAAAAAAGATGTGTTTTATGTTTTTCTGAGAACAAACACTCCATTCTGTTATTCTAGCTATTTTGACATAAAACATGAAGTAAAAGGAAGTTTAAAATCACGGGGCTTCATGCTCCAACATTCACATGGGATGTTTTCCAGACCCAAGCTCTTCTCTCTAACTTTACTTCAAGACGTTTACACAATCTGTGAAAAACAGGAAGCCACGCCTTCATTTCCAAGAGGAAAAGGTCAGCGTTGGATATTTGGAAATATTGAAATGAATCCCAAGCAGCCTCTTCTGTGTCCAGCCCTTCACGTCATTAATCTAATGCACGAAGATAGCACATCAAGTGTAGAGAATTGATGACACCATGAAAGTACGGCATGAAAATCACTGAGTGGGATAACCAGGCTGTTGATTATTAATGCTTGTAAATATAACTTGCTAAAGACAACTGATTTCTTCACAAGCAAAGAGTAAAGAGGAAATACTGTACTTTTTTGCATCTCTAGTTTGGGGAAATGTTTCACATGTGTGCAAAAGTGGAAATGTCCACACTAGGCCAGCCTTAGTCAACATTTAGGAGCTGACAAGATCTGATGAAGCCATGGCAGCACGGCTGTAGGCATGGCTATAAATACCCCAACCACCTTGTGAAAAGAAGAGGGTGGTAGTCATGCTTCTTGGGTTTATCCGGTCCTTGTAGCTCATAGAGAGAGGACTTTAGAAGATCTTAGTTGTTTGCTTTTAGAGCTACTAAGTCCGTTTTTTCTTATTTACCAACCTTTTGCATGGGCTCGCTGTTGCTGAACCTCTGCTGCCTGCCCTAATCAGTAGATGTGGCCTCTTGCCTGCCCCTTTTGTACCTTGATTTTAATTCAGGTTCCATTGCTAGAGTTGTAATCTTGTCCTGGACTCCAGACCAGCCATGGGAAAATCCTTACCACATATATAAATTTAAAGCCAGTAATAACATTAATTCTGTGTGTAGTAGTTCACATTCTGGTTTCTGGAATCTCCTTCAAACACCAGGATCCTGTATTTTCAGTCTGGTACCAACACGTGTCTCAAGCATTGTGGTGTTTACAAGGTGTCTACTAAACCACTGTGTGTGCAGTTGTTTCTGTGCAGTTGTTTCTGCAAGGCTAGCCTACCACTTTATTATCCTACCACCAGGTCCTCATCTAGTATGTTCATATATGACTAGTATGACTATGTGGTATGGTTATTATGTGTCTAATATAGAATACATTATATCAAAATGTTAATATGTTTATCTGAAAGAACAAGACAACTCATGCAAGTCATGCAAACAAATTTAATCTGTTGTTTTGTAATGTTATCACTCTTAGGTAAAGGTCGGTGAGTAGACCTTGCACAGGAAAGACCGCAAAATGGAACCAGCCTTGCAAGCCAGCAACATAAATATTAAGATGGACATACATGAGAACCCAAAGACCAAAGTGTAGGAGATGTTTTAGCTCAACAATAGTTGAGCGGATACTCCTTACATCACTGCTGAAAATAGAGATAATCTGGTTATAATACAAAAAATGATCAAATTACTTAGGAATTGTTGGAGGTCCATCTCGCTTATAGGTCCAACTTTTATCAGGGAGTGGGGCTAATTGCAAGATGTGCGTTGCAAAGACAGGACCAAAAAAGTGGTATTGTAATAGTCTCCTGGCATTCATAAAAATGCTTCTATGCGTGATACTTGATATTGGATATTGATGACTTTACATGCTTTGCTTCTTGGCTGCTGGATAGAAGATTAAATCAATTTATAAGTAAGTAAAGCCTGGCTTACATCCATGCCTGCCAACCTTACACTAGAATTCATTAATGCATTGCATTATAGTCAGCTGACTTACTGTTCCTTGTAACGGTGAAAAATTGCCTGTCACATGTCTCAACAGTATAATATACACAGAGTGCAGTGTTTAACCCAGGATACGGCATATATCCTACGGTTTTTTTACAGCAAATGTGTTCTATGCAGTTTAGTAAAAGAGGCTACGTTTTAGACTACACTGCAAAAGACCACATCTTTATCTGGCACTTAAGAAATCTTTTGTGAATATAAAACCTAACAGCCCCATAACCAGTCTAATTGAAAACTAAAGCGACTGTAATAAAATATTACTAGGATGGTAAAATGGTAATAATACCTCGCTTTTATATAGTAAGGGTCTTGAGCACAGTAGCCCAGCCATGAAGTCTCCGGCTGTAAGACTTCTATAAAGAGAATTATTAGTGCTTGGGGCAACTAAAAGAGTGCTCCAAAGTGCTACTCCAAGTCTAAAGAGTTTTATTTCACATTAGCTAATACACTCAGTGCTGACAAAGGAAAGCGTAACACAGGTATCTATACAAGAGGTATATATTACTGGAAAGAACTGGAAATCTATAATGTGAGTTATACGATTATGTCATTTAAACATATACACACCTACACTCACAATTAATCAACAAAAGAACATGCACAGTATAACACTTTCTTCTCTCCACTTTAAACACAATCACACTGGGCAACACGGTCCTCGTTCATTTCTTCCGATGCACGTCTAGAACACCTTACCTTTAGATGTGATTTACCTTAGAAGTAATGGAAATAGCAGAAGGCTTCAGAACTGCTTTTTGTCCAAAGCACACAAGCTTGTGTACAATATCAAAGCACGGGCGACATTAATTAATTAAAGGAGAACAGTTACCAAACCTAAAGATAGACGCATGAAATAATTATGAAGGTTTAGTAGTATTTTCTGGCCAAAGTATGTAAGCTTACCTGCAATGAGAAGGCCATGCATTCGAGATGAGACAAAATCAGTATTACTAAGCATGCATAACACGATAGGAAGCATACATTAGGTTTTATGTATAAAAAAAAGTGTTTTTCATAAAGTTTGTAAAGTGGTTTTATCACCATAGTAATGGTGCAGTTCCTTAGGGCATCGTCTCTCAATATGTCTGCAAATTAATAAACTATTTAGAATAAGTACAAAAGGACTGCATTCAAAGATATACTGCTAACCATCATACCATGGAAACATCCATATCTTCTGTATGAATCTTGCTTATATAGAATATGTTTCCATTTGCAAAGAAGGACAAAAATAAAATGTCATTTTTCCTGTTATTTGTGCAAATGGCCCAAAACTCCAGTCTATAACAGCATTAAGCCAAGTTCTTCATGAATGCTTCCAGGGAACACAGTCTCATGGATCGAAGACAGTCCCAGATTGCTTGTGCGTAGAATAAATCCTATGTAATCACTCAAGGAGTAGATATCCTGATGCCAATTATTATTTGAAGCTGCTGTTCCACTTAGACATAGCACTAATTACACTCCTTAGTGTGTAAGCAAATAATCCTTAGCACCTCTGTCACTTTATTGTTCCCTCTTATGGTTTAAACGCATGCAGAGACAGGGTCTGTTTCTGTGATAAATTCCTGATGGTTTTTGGTTTTGGGTCATGGACCAAAATTACGAATGAGCCAAAGTGTCCATCGATTAAAGAATTATCTCTAGGAAAGGACTGGACACACAACAGTCCTCGCAATGATGTTTTTAATGCTACATTTATTGATAAATTCATCATGGTAGGTGAAACAGCACCTTTAGGCTTCACTGGACAAAGAGTTACATATACAGAGTCAAACTCACAAAAATACTTTTTAATGATTGATACTGCCATTTACATGATATCACCGTATATAAAATACTATCTGCACAGGTGGGTGTACAACAGACCTCCATCTTTTGATTTTGGCAGCTTTTTAGGGGGCTCAAGGGATCCCCGTGATGGGCACTCAAGATAAGGATCCACAGCATCTAGCCCTTTTACCCCACGTTAGAGACCTCCCTGTTTTCTAGGATATTTTTGAATGGAAATTAATGTTTGTTGGTTAAAAAAATTATTTCATGAATTATATATAATCTGTGAAATACTCGTCTATCACAAAAGTACTTATTTGTTTTGTATGGCACATTCTTATTTCTTTCTGGAGTGATGAGTGTCCCCAGATCTGCTTTTTTCTTTTCTGTGTGTCGCTAATTAAATTATTGTGCGTGGCTAGGTTCGTGGAATGCTGGGAATGGCAGCATCCTTCACTCAATAGGACTTTGACCGATTCACTCTACATTCGGCCTACAGAGTCAAAGCTCAAAGTAAGCCAGGATCATATTAGACTATATATATATATAAGACTATCTGGGAAAAATTTAAAGTAAAATAGAAATATCCACTGATAGTCCACTAATCCACTAATAGTCCTAATACTCATAGATACAGTGTAATAATCTTAACTGTTTCAATATGAGAATCTGTATTGTTTTTTTCACCTACATAAACTAGAAAGGAGTAAGCAGTGATCTAGTTGTAAGTATACCAGTATACAACAACAAATGTGTGTTTATTGGTTGAAGAAAAGTTATGAGAATACATTGATACACTTCATAAATACTGTAACTGTAAAGGAAGAATGAATGGCCGGGATTCATTCATACACTCATTTCTACAAATGGTTTATCATTGCTGTGCGATTAGGAAATTATGTTTTATCAAGTTGTGAATTACCTCCTGGACAAAATCTGAAAAGCATTTTAGGAGACGTCTCACGCATTGTGATATCAGGACGGAGGCTGTCAGTTTCTGCTTGCTTTGGTCTTGGGGGATTTTCCATGGAAGGTGGTTTATTTGTGAGGTTTCTACGGTAGGTCACTCTGGAGTCATTTTTGGCTTTTTGCTCAACTCTACCCCCTATTGTCACTTACATATGAATGACAGTATATTTACTCAAGTTGGCTTGGATAACATCTATAATGTAGAACCTGAACTTGAATTCAGCTTTACATAGATTGAAAACATAACTTATCTGGATCCCTTGCTAGTATGTCCCCCTGCCCGGATCAACATGAGCCCCCTCCTGAGTTAGTAATGAGTCCATTTGAGGTGGTTCTGTAAAAACCTCAATCCACTTACTGTACTAACCTCTGCCATGTCTGCTTATAGGCTATTCCACTTATGTGTAACCCTCTCAGCGAAGTAAAAATCTGGGCACAGTTTATACTGAATTAGTTATTCAAAAGTCTTTGTGTGGTAGATAGGTCCACAAAATAATGCGGGCTCAGTTTATATTTGATACAAGGCAGATTTGGTGAATTGAAGCATTTATGAAGCTGTGAAACACACCATGAACAGATGTTGCAAGTAGGCAGCTTGGTTCTATTATGCTAAGACACAACACATCTTTATCTTAAGAGCAGTTACATCCTTAGTAGCTCCTGCGGGACATGACTTGACACAAGATGTTTACTCTGGATTTTTTCTTCATCGTTAACCGTCATTTTTATTCTGAGTGGCAAAAAAGATCAAGAGTATAGTGTGGCCATTACTGAACAGTAGACTTAAACAATTTTACACGTCAAACAATTAAATTATGGATTCCATATTAATTATGTCATTTTGCATTTATATTGTCTATTAAACCCACGGTTATCTATTAAAAACTGCATGTAAAAAAAAATAATATTAATATGGCTGTTAAGTAGGGACGGCTATAAATGTTTCAGAAACAACCTGTTTTAATAGCAGGTGCTAAATGAAAAAGCAAATAATTTTATCATGATTTCTGCCACGTGATAGGGCCATGCAGCCTGATATGCAAATTAATTATTTTATAACGACGCAGTTAATTTGCATGCCAGGTCCCATTCTGTTAAAAATCTCAAAAAAATATAAAAAATTAATTTGATATTAGCAATACTTTTTAAATATATATATGTGTTACGTTATATACATATATATATATATATATATATATATATGTATATATAAGTGTGTGTGTGTGTGTATATATATATATATATATATATATATATATATAATATAAAATGTATTTTGAGAAGATGTTACATTAGTTTAGAAAGGAGCATGGTTTTTTCATTTATTGTTGTTGTGAAATAATAATGAAGACTTTGTTGTAGGAAAGGAAAGCTATTTCCACCTGTGGATGAAGTCCCATTCCATAGATGAATGATATGGGTCTCTGCCTTCAATGCATTTGGTGCAATGCATGCCAAGCCAAGCACTTCACATCTAATCAGAAGCTTCCTGTTGATTGTGGATTTCACGTCTTCGGTGGCGCTTTTGTGTACGAGCGCTGTAGAGCTCCTAGTAGTTTACAAATCATGTGAGTTGCTATGAATAATTCATCAATGCCAAGAACACGAGATACTGGCATGGCTATGTTTTGTTAAATGTCATTACTTATTTGGGATTCAATCTTGGAGAAAAAAGTGGTTCCAAAGAAAGTCTTCTGGAATATGCTCTATGAGCTTTTTGTTATGATGTCTAATGATATACATGTCACTTATCTGTCTTAGACTAACATAGAAGGGCAAGAGGGATGTTGTTGCTTGCAGGACTTGGCTCTTTTGTTGTAAATAAGCAAATAATCACAAGCCCACAAGGTTCTCCACTTACATAAATGTTCAAAGCTGTGGCCAAAAAACAAATGTTTTTGGCATATCATCAAAATAAGGCGAATACTCTTCAGATTGTAAACACGTGTTGCATATCTTGCTTTTAAATAATATTATTAGGTACTATAGGGACCCCGCTCTCTTATGGAAATAAATTACCTGCTGTATTTAGGAATAATATACTAATAAGAAAATCATTTAACCTTTTAGGAAACATTTAACTTTGCAACCGTAAGTCATTTTGAGACAGCAAATGGTTTAATGCATTTCAAAGAAGATATTTTAATCACTTTATGACTAATTTCCTTGAAACCACCTACAGTTTCAATCACGCAGATACTGTGAGAGGTTTTTTTTTTATTATTATTACTCAGATTGTATGCTGCTGTTTTCTTTAAAGGCAATGTTAAGGGGATTCTTTTGAATTAGAAACTTTTTTAGACAAATCTTCTAACTAAAGAATAATTATTTTGATATAATCTATAAATCTTGTAATTTAATTTACCGTTTCATTTATCTATGGACATTGTAACATTATATTTCTAATAAGTGGTAATTTCTTTAACAATGCTATTTTTTTACCGTTATTAACCCCCATTAACCCTTTATTACTCTTATACTACAACATTGACAAACTCTAAAAAAAATAGAAAATATCTATTGAGAACACTTTGAGTAACATGAACATTGTACCTGATACATATAATCAATTGAACCAGGAACATTATTGAAGATTTAAATAAAAACATGTTTAGGCATAGCAGCTCATCTATTTGTTAACTGTATGTGATTCAACGGATAATTTAGAAGTAACCAGGTGGATTAATGGTTTTAGTTAGTGCTACAGGTTTACATTTTGTAGGGGTCGTTGAGTGATAAATTGGTTAGGCATAAGTTAGGAGTGCAGTTAACAGTACTAATTTTACTCTTCAGGATGACCCTCAATATCTTCTATTATAGTTTCGTCTAAACACATCACATGAGAAAAAGGTCCATTTTACCTATTTAAATAATTCTACTAGATAAGAAAATATATTCCTATATATTAAATGCCATTCTGCTATGAGTTGTCTCCCATGCCTCGTGTTATGAACGTTCCAGAGTAAAACCCTTCCGTGCCAGCTGGTATCCACTTGACACACTGATAGGTAATGTAACTGAGTGGGCATACCCTGTGTTGGCGCTGTGAGCTGTCAGCATCTCACCCATATAACTTAATAAAGAAACAATTCGATGAAGGCGAGGATACTGAAAGTGACTATTTTATTGTAGAAAGCCATGGTAACAAAGGGGTGACACCAGGGACAGGGTACCAATTATACATTTCTTACACGTTTCCATCTACACAGAGCTCTTAATCATAGGCCTTTCCAGAGTAGGCTACTCGGAGCTCTCCCTCTCTAGATTTGTTGAAGGGCAGTGTTAGTCCCTATGAGCCCTTAATGGGAGGGAACTGGGCAGGGAACATGGGTGGGGAGTGGTAGTGAGTAGACTCGCTCTCCTGTAGAAAGAAGAAACTGACCCAAAAAGCAGGTGAACCAGAGACTCTTGTATCACTAGAAGTAAGCGTTGCAACATAATACAGTCCGGTATACATTACATGCCTTTATTTCTCCCTGTCCAGGAAATATGTGGTTCTTATGGGTCAATCTGTCCTGTAGTAAAGAATTTAGAGGAAGGTGAACATAGCCCTTTTGAAATGTTTATGTTGGATTTGTCTCTAACATTCTGTTCTCTGCACAAAGCTAAAATGCTTCAAGAAAGGTCATGTTTTCATTCCTTAACCTGCAAGCAAAAACTATGAAACATTCCAGTGCAAATGTTAGTGGGCAATCTGACAGCGGCTTTACATAAATGTGTTTGATATATTGCTCCTTGCTTTAGAATTCATTTAAACATGTATTTACATACAAATATCAATTCTGACACACAAATAATAAAACATACAGGAAGGTAATGATCTTGTTAGAGAAATGTGGTAAGCATGTTCGTTAATGTTATTTGCTATTTAATATTATTTGTTTGTAATATAACAACAAACTGCACAATTCTGGGCCATTAGGTCTATTCGTGAAGGTTTGAGTGGTCAATTTATCTACAGAAGTTGCTACCAAATTAACCTGAGTGCTGTTAAGTTGAACACTGCAAGTGTTATAAAGAGAAGCCATTGAGTTGCTGTTGAGCTACACTCAACTACTGGCAAGCTAGTGGAGTTTTTCAATCAGGTTGGTAATTTGAGGTAGAGGTCACATGAAGCCACATGAGTCTGTCAGTCAGTCCGGTTATCATTATGTGTCTAATTTTTTAAATCAAGTTGACAATACAGTTGACCAAGGTTGGTTGGTTAGAGTCTGGATCAACTTGCCTCCTAATGAGTCTAGTTGAGTCGGAGGCCATTTTTTTTCAACTCAACTTCCAACTATACTCAATTCAATTATCTGTAGACGAGCTGCTGTAAATTGGAGGTTTGTGAACTGTGATCAAATTGACAGTAGGGGTCAGTTTAGTGAATAGCTGCTCAATTTCAACCATCTCACTCAAGCTGGCCTGAACTTGATTGGACTCTCAAATTAATGGTTTGTGAATAGACCAACATATTAAAGTGTATAGCCATGTGACATATCTAATAGCACATATGTTTTACTATATATTTTATAATATCACAAATAATTCTTAAAATATATAATCTGATGCACTTTGGGGGTGTATAAAGTGTCTCTGCAGTTCCCACAAAATACATTTGAAATGACCAGAGCTAAAAGAGAAAAATGTTACCTAGGATTTCAGTAATATAGCTCTAATTCTGACTATTTGGGAGATTATTTTGTTTCTATATATTAGCACACCTTTGGCTGCACCGGTGATGAATTTACCTTTGGTGTTGCCCTAGGTCTGACAAAGAACAGCACCCCCAGTTGCCCCCTGGACACCCCACTGTGCCCTCTGTCTAGGCTAGGCGCCAGGATAGGAACGGGCTGGATGGGAAGATCAGAGATCTTCCTTGTAATTAACCGATGGACTAAGCAGTGTACTTGGAGCCTAATCACCCAACAGAAGTATCCACCCGCGGGTTTGGTCCAGGCCAGCTATCATTTTCTTTGTGGGAGACTGGACTAACTTTCATAGCTCTTTTGCAGGTGACAACCATACAAACACTCCACTAGGGAAAGCTACAGTATATATTTTTTAATTTAGAACGAGTTAAGCTATTGCTAGGTACCGAGGCGAAGGCAAACCATGCGTCGGATCACATGAGATAAACATAAAAATACAAAAAAACCCTAACTTTTTCCTTCATTACTTTACTTCATTCCAAAACAAACAGTAAAATGAATGAAAACTAAATAACGTTCAACAAAGCTCCTGCCATCACTTATCATACATGTAGTGGTACATACACAGCCAATGTAGGTGAGGGTGGATGAAGTTGTAGTCCACAAAAGGTCATCGGTATGTTTTTATTACTCTTTGATATTGACTTATTTTTTATCGAGGGGGCTACAATGGTGGTGGAGGTTATGTGTGAAGTCAGAAGCGTAGGGGCAGAATCAGGCTTTTTTGCCACCATGCCTGCCTCACAATTCTCCTTACTATCTGAAACCATGGTGGGCAGCAACCATATTAGAGTGTCCCCGCATGTTTGCCTACATACTGTATATGGCTGGCACTGAAAGTAATAATCTTGACACCAACTGTACACATAACAAAAAATAGTTGTCTTCACAATTGGTCAGTACTGCTAACATTTTATAATTTTTCTCTGGACTGTTTAACTATTATCCAAAATGTTTTACTGTAATGTGTGAGTCCTCCGCTGTATCCGCTTGCTTATTTTGTGTAGGCAGTATGAACTTCCCTCTTTGGAAACAATGTGTTAGTCGGATGTTATGATTCCTACATCTGGATGAGAGGACACAGAAAGCCCAGGAGCATTTACTGCATGAAATATAAAAATAGAAAGTTCCACTTTCAAAAAAAGTATGACAAACAATGTGGTTAAAACATAATTGCAATCAACCTGAATGAGGATAAATGAGAAGGTCTTTTTTCTGAAGGACCTTAATATGAGTCAGTATGAAAACAGTTGTAGGGTTCTTCCCACTCTATTCGCTGCCATTAATCAATGTTACAGCAGTATGATTTTTCCAACATCGTCCAGTTCGCTTATGGAGAGGAAAACTAGCACAAGGAAAACTTTAAAGGATGCAGCCAATCAAACGCACAACGCTTTATAATAATGTATAACTCCATTACGCAGGGTCAGCTTAACCTTTTTTAACCAAAACTTAGCAGATGGTTTAGTAACTACTCCAATTTAATGATTGTGGGCAGAATATCATCTTGTGGGATACTCTATGTGATTGACAAATTGGATCTAAGATGCCAACTATCTCATGTGTAGTGACTCTTTTCAACTTTCTCTTAATAGTAATTACCTAAATTACATTTATTTTTTGTACACAAGATTCAGATTAGCAGTACTTTTCTTCATATTCCAGGGTGGACCCACATTGTGTGATCTCTTAACTGAGACTTCTGCACAGAAGCATTGCTTTTGAGGTCAAAAGAGAGAACTTTACTGATTAGAGCAGCAACTACTCAGTAGTAGCTCTTGAAGTAAAACAAAACCTGATCTCTGTCTAGAAGCATTCATTGCATCCCCTATAAACTTTAATGGGCCATGTTCAAGCAATGGGAAATGCAATGCATCCTCCAAACGCTGCAGTGACCCTAATGCTGGTACTAATGCATGAATTCTTCTGTTTAGGGCCTACTAAAGCAGACACAGCACACCTAGGCATCCCTATAATGGAGGTGACTCAGCTAGGTTACATAACACAACCGTACTATGCATTAGTAGAATGGCAACCAAGAGTGTGGTGTTAAGCGTGTGTGGGGGTGAGTTAGCATATGTTTGTGAATGGATGTTAGGGTATGGTGTAAGTATATGATGTCAGAGTAATTTTTAAGGAGGTGTGTGGTTTCAACTCTTTGCTATACATACATCCCTAATAAATTTCTACTGTATGCGCTATGCAGAACAGCCCTTAGCCCTTCTGGGAGGAACCTGCCAACTTTGGCCTTTACTAAAGAATAGTGAAGTGAGTGAAGCTTTGTTGCAAACTATCCTGTCAACTATCTCTTTAGCCAAAAACTGTGTATCTAAGCAACTTAACATATGAAGTTTCCAAAGCAGTGTAATTCAATTATAAAAAGAATACAGATGCGTTGATTTCACAATTACATGTTCTTCAGAATTTAGTTTGTTGGTTATTTTTTTTTCCAGAATCGCTGCATTGTTTCTCAGAAAGGGAGCTATCAGGAATATAATACGATTAAGGAGCTAAGCTGTACCCGTTAGCAATGCATTGACATACATGATGGGTTAGAAGCCTGCTGCATTAAATAACATCACGTCATGTTCATATTATATTTTAATCAGCCGGATAGGGTTCTGGAGAGTTAAGTGCTTGAGTCTTGAGCTTGAGCAATTGGTTTCTTTACATATTAGTATTAGTTTTACAGTTTTCCTGTGTATCTGATACTACTTGGTGGTGTTATGTAGAAGCTATAACCTTGTATCAGCTTCCATTTCTTTAGATTAGTGTCTAGTAACCCCTGCTAATTGACAGAAACTAATATATATATATTCCTAGGGATGCCGTCAAGATAAGATAGTTACCAGCAATCTACCCCCATGAGCCTCATGAGCTTCAACACACTGAGGTCAGCATTTTGCTGTGAAGGGCCATGGCAGACACCAGATCCCCTAATCTTCATCATCTGGGGTCTCACTCCCAGAAGGGATATATAACCCCTTCCTTCTGTCCTCGGCTCTAAAGGGGAGGACCACTTGAGTTGACTGAGAGAGGAGGCCACCTACATGGGCGCAACCATCCCTCACAAAAAGCCACAAGGGATCTGGTTTCACCATGGTCATTTTCGGTGGAAGTGTGATGTGGCTTAGGGAAATTATTCACTGAGGAGAAAACACTTTTTCTTTTCATACATCCTATGGAATGGCCCTGCTGCTTGCTAGAGCAATAACAGCACCAGCATCGCCATATGTCCATAACATAAATCTCCTTGCATTTAAAATCATATCAGAACTGTATATTTTCTATCAGTTAGGCTTGCGCATCCCTTTGCCCTCTACATGTAAAATATAACATCTCTAAATTGGGCTTCAAAAGACTGATCTCAGTATACAAGAAATTCTGTTTACCGCATAATGGTGCCGAGACCTTAGTGTTATTGGAACACAGAGTAACAGCGATACGTTGGCTTTAGTTTCCCCTGAGTTGCTGATTTATTTTTGCTGAGATACAGCAAGAGGTTGAAGATAGAGGCAATATTTACTCATCAGGGAATACAAAGCACAACATTTTCTTTTTAACTTCAGAGTGATAAAGTACATTGAGAGATGGCAGGTTTTCCAGTGTGTTTCTCTTTCCTGATTCAAATCTCCACATGCAGTTTATTGTTGCGTTCAGTCTCTTTGCTGACATGGAGGACTTTTGTCACACATCCCTCGGCTTGATGAGGCTTTATAAACATTTGGAGTGTATTGAAAAGTGGCACTTGGAAACCTCTTACTAAATAAAATACAAGCGATTTCAGCACATGTGCATGGATCTTGAAGCAGTTTGGCTACGATTTAATTTGAGTGGCAGGACTCAGGATTTTATCACATAAATTGCAAACCAAATAGTAAAAGTGCCTTAAACTGAATAATTTTCATTAAAAGCCCCCTGCAATCTTGGTAAATATAGATGTAGTTGTACATACACATGCCGGCACAGTATATAAAAATCACAGTACACAATATCTCGCATGGTAGCCACTAGGCACATATTGAGGGGAAGCCAACACTTTTTACATGATTCTTTAACAGAAGCCTTGCTTAAACACAGATGATCAGCAACTTTCCCTAAAGTACAGAAACTTTTTGTCACACTCGCAGAGAGGGGAGCCAAGTGTACCCTTACGGACATGGTACATAGTTGGCAGTCGAGCCCTACGTCATAGGTAGCTGGCACTTAAAACGGTTAAAGAAGCAGTAGACACAAAACTATAGTTGCTGTATTAACAAGCTCTCAGTTTAGAAATGTGCTAGTTTCCTCAGGCCACAGTGTAATTTTTTACACCGTTCTCCTTTGATGACTGCCTAACCTATTCCTAACTTATTGAAGCAGAGTAATTCTCCTTCCCTCTGTCTGCTACAAATGTATTTGTCCTTACTTGACAAAAGTTACACTGTTACAGGAGAGCAATCAGTAAGAGTACATTCAGATTGGTGTAAATTTACAGAATTTTGGATAATTTGGTGATTCATACCTAGCCATAAAAATAAGGCCAGATCCCTCACGTAGTGGACGAGAATAAAGCAAAAAGCTCTGAATTTTCATCCAAAATTCGTGGGCCCTTTCACTCACACTCTCACTCACTGTCATACACTCTTCAACTCTCTCTCTCACGCTCTCTGTTTTCCTACCATGTCTAACGGCCACTTCTGATTCCACTTACGCTTCGGCATCTTGTTGTTCTTTTGTCTTCTTTCATCTTTTATCTTCGCCCGCATCTCCGCAGACATAACCTGGCATGGAGTTGTACCTAAATGATGGTGATTCCGGTGACATCCTCTCCACCAATCCTCCAATCAGGGAAGAGGACAGTCACAGAAAGCACCGCCACTTTGGAGGAAGTTCACCTTACGGCACAATAGCGGTGCTTCTGGTGACATCCTCTCCCCGATCCTCCAATTCAGGGATGGAACCGAAAGCGCTGCCATTTTGGCAGAAGTTCACTTTAGGGCAAAATGGCAGTGGTTCTGTTAACGTCATTTCCCTGATCCTCCAATCAGGGGAGAGGACGTCACCAAAAGCACCACAATTTGGGGGGACGTTTACCTTAGGGCAACATGGTGGCACATTCAGTAACGTTCTCTCCACAATCCTCCAGTTGGGGAAGAGGGCGTCAGCGAAAGTGCTGCTATCTTGGCGGAAGTTCACCAAAGGGCAAAATGATGACGCTTCTGGTGACGTCCTTTCCCCCGATCCTCCAATCAGGGGGATGTCACCGAAAGTTTGCCAAATTTAGTAAATTAAGTATACAGTATAGGGTTCATTATAGCTTTAGTTAGGAATCCTTTAAAAGCGTTATGCATCCAACTCACTGCATGAAGTATACATGTGTGCATTTGTTTATTTTACTCAGCTACACAAATGATTATATAATGATGATCAGGGACAGGCAAAGTGCAAGGACACCACGGCAAGGTTAGTGAAGTCCATAGAACATCATTAAATGGTCCACCACAGACCCGATTAAATGTCCGCCATGAGCAATGTTGGTGCCTACCAATGATGATCATAATGATGGTGATGATAAAAATAAAATTGTTTCTGCCTTCAGAAGCCTATATAAGTTATTATACATTCTCCACTAAATTTGACTATATAATAAATATTTGAAAATACATTCTTGTTTGTAACTAACATAAATAAAATTTGAGCTTGTTTGCACCATATCTCTGTATATTTTCTTCGTACACAGAAATGTTGACAGTTTTGATATACGAATTCCTTTCCCTGCATCAGGCGCATGACATATAGGACTGATTGTCAGTGGCTGTAATTGTCTGTCATGTCACTGCTGTGCTTTGATGCAGTGGGGATGTGATTGGCCAATGCAGGTACATTCTGCTCGTTTATAGGATCATCAATCTTAGCTCGTCAACATGGCATTCAATAGAAATGGACGGGCCTGAATCAATGCGATCGTATAATGTGAATCTATTAAGAAAGAATACTACCATGTTAAATATGTACTAATGTCTCTCTCTCTGTGCATGTACACAACTGTTCAAAAGTTTGGGGTCACTGAGCTGTTTTCATGGAAAACAAGGACATTTCTAGCTGTAACATAATTTCCAAAGGGTCTTCTAATAATCAATTAGCCTTCTAAACTTAAACCTGGATTAGGGAACACAACATGACATTGGAACACAGGAGTGATGGGAGTGATAAAGTGCCTTTGTATACCTATGAAGAAATTCCATTTAAAAAAACGCTGTTTCCAGCTACAATTGTCATTAACCAAGTCTGCAATGTATTTCTGATCCATCCATTTCATGTTACTCTAATGGATAATTTGCTTTTCGAAAACAATACATTTCTAAATGACCTCCAAACATTTGAACGGTAGTGTGTGTGTCTATTTTATTTAGTAATATATAATAGGTGAGATGGACTGTGATAGATAATAGATAAGTCAGCTAGATAGTGATTGATAGGCCCAAGTATATTTAAGTTTGAATTTAATTTTAAATGTTGTATTTTGTTATTTTACCCAAAAATAGTTTTTTTTAAAAAAAATCTACGGGTCGTCTGGAAGAATTGAATGAAATGTATGTGCCTTGCCCTTCGTTCTGATCTTGCAGTTCTTGTCTGGCAGAATGATGTACCACTTCCAGCTGTTATCGCATCTTAGCGGAGCTCTCCGAGGTGTTACTTGTCTGTGGTCATGGTGTCATGTTTGTATCTGAAAGTGTTCACAAATTCATTGAAATCTCCGTTCATCTCCTGGCGCACACTGAAAGAGTTAGCTCACACTGGTGATCTATATACACAGTCTAAGTAATTTCTTTCAAAGTATTGCAAATGGTCCTCCGTGGCCGCTGTCAGAATTTTATGAATTTTCTAATTAATATGTAATCCAGCGATTATTAACATTAGGGAATGTGCTGTGTTTCAGGATGAAAGCTGGGGTGTTTAAAGGCACTTGCTGCTTAATCAATGCGGACATTTTAGAGGAACATGATACCTAGATTAGTTTTTGCCATAATGCTTGTTATTTGTATGTTATCTCACTAAAGTCTAGTTATGATTGACTTATCAGTGTAATATTATCATGGCATTAAAGTTTGAGCACACGGGGTCCACCTTGCCGTTAGGATGTAAGAAGTACCAAAGTAACTCGGGACACCTTAGCCCTCTTAGAGAAATATGTGGCTCAAAGAAGACTTTGTGTTGTATACATCAAGTCCACTGTTTTCAGCATCCACTTTTTAACGTGTTTTTGCTTATTATATGCAGTCAGCTTTATCTTGGTAATTGTTGCTTGATATTATACTCCTTGCTTGTTCCTGCCCCTGTTTATCTCCTTCGGCTGGATCTAGCCTCTGCATCTGTTATAAACCTGTCTGGTAAGGGTTGGTGTTCTGTTTCCTACTACCGTGTTCTCGGTAATGTCCACTCATCAGGGTTCATCCTTGGAGCCAAGGAGTTGCTTCTATGAGATGCAAGTCTTCCCTCGCCTATTGAGATCTTCATCTCACGACACCTTCACTCACTATTACACAACTTCATTCTTTCTGCTCCTTACTAGAAGAACATGCTTCTGAATTGCTTCAATTTTGTTTTGTTAACTATGACCCTATTTGTTTTATTCTTTCCTAACAGCTTATATAACGGCATAATGTATTGACCTAATGACTCAAGCCGTACAGATTTGCATGTGGGGTCTTTTCCTTCATCAGTATCGTTGCTCTCCTAAATTGTAAAGGAGAATATTCCAGAAGTCTTTATGCAGAAAGATCTCAACCTGCATTACGATAAATCAAATTCATTATGGGGTGAGCATGACATATCTGTTAACAACAAAACATCATATTCTATGTAAAGGTTAGAATTTCCATCTGCATGCCTGTGTTAAATATTAACCTTTAGTTTTGCAGCTTGTAGCCGATACTCTTGGTCTATTACCATCACATTTTAACAGGGTAGGTTTTGACATGACTTGATATGTGGCAGTGATCAAAGAAGAGAACTATGTCATATGTTTTCTCAGCTCACAGTTAATTCAGTCTTTCATTGCCTATAAATCATTATATGAAACCAATATGGCCTGTGTATAAATTGGTAGCAGTAGCTTGTAGTGGGAAGATTAATGTATTCTGGATTGAAATAGCTTCATTTACAAAGGAATAGCTTTAGGATGCTTATGGGAATATACAGCGGGCTATAATCTAACATTGGAGAGTGAGGTACGGGGAGGCTAATAATTCACATAAGCACCCATCACGGTAAAAAACGGGCCACCGACGCTATCGGCTTCTACGTGAAGAGTCAGCTTTATCAGGAATCTAACTTCTACATAGATTGTAATGTTTAGCTAGCAGCGTTATCCATGCCATCTGTTTTCTTGTGTTCAAACGTAACAATATTTTTAGCACTTTGTACAGAATGTGCCAGTGCTTCCAAAATAAAGGATAATAACTGTGGTGTTTCAGTGCTATTTCCTGTTAACCCACATATTCCACGGCATGCTTTCTTTGAGTGAAACTTGTTGAATCTTTTATGATTCACTAGTATATCAAGACCCAAAGGAGGCACCGTTAATAGACGTCTGTCCATGCTGATGTCGGGGCAAAACTAGGAACCAATGGTCCCCAGACTGAAAGGCCTTGCTGGCTCCCCTATTTATATGAACATGTAAGGAGGCAAAGGAGGGCTGACATCTTGCAGGTTAGGGGGTAAGTCAAACCAGAAGGCCCATGTAGATGTCCAGAACACTTTTCACTCACAAGGGGCTTTCATTAAAATGGGACAGTGTAGAAAGCACAGAAAAGGAGCACAGAAAGGATTCAGTCTCGGCCTTACTGTTGCCAATAATCATACCTCCCAGCTCTCCCTCTCCTGCTCCTTATAGGAGGGGGCGGCTGAGGTAAAATGATAGGGCTGGTCACACACAGGGAAATCCATATTTATCAAGGAAAACTTTTCTCCTGGAATGTAACAATCACCATAGAAACCAGTGCAATGTTTCTGCCGTCTTTTCCAGTAGATTCCCTTAAAATTGTCCCAGTTTTGTCGTCATAATTATGAGCTATATTGTGATTTTTTTTTTGTACTTATTATCCACTTCAAAATCATCTAATATTTCTTTAACGGCTTCATGTCTTGCCTTTCCTTATTAAAATTTCCACGTGTCCATCCGTTGTAAAGAGGTCTAGATGTAACAGCTGTTCCTCTACCTTACCTCTAAAGCAATTTACACCTGCCGTTGTGCTGAAAGATGTAATGTAGATAAAATATGCTTTGTAAATGCAAATGATTACAATGCTTTGTGCGAGCACGGTGGGTTGCATGACCTGGGTTTGGAGCTATTTTTGGAGACGTGAGGGTATGGCTACCAATTGATTTTAAAACTTTGTATAATGTGAGTAAGGACCTTTTCCTCTAATGTAGAGCTGCTAATGATTGAGATGAAAGCGCAAATAGCCTGCCATTGCTAACAGAATAAAATATTGTCACAGTCACTTTTCAAAAAGGAGCCTCAGGCTTTAAACTCCGCTAGAACTACAATGAACGGAACATTGAAAATGTTTTGCTTTATTACTTATAAGGCTTGTGTTGATATAATTAAGGACTGTAACCAGTCTGGAAATTGTTATTTTAGGCTATAATTGCATGTATTCTCACTGTTATTGTTTCTACCTCTGAGAAATCTATTTTCTTCCCATAAGTAACACTAGGCATTTGCCTTGAGTTTCAGTTTTTTAGGGGGGCTTTAGGAGATATTAACAGCCAGATTAAGATTACACCAGCCCCTAGGACTTTATGGCACCCCGTTGGTTGGACATCTTTAATTAAGTCAAATAAGGTGCATGCAATGATCACACAGGGTTTAATTGCTTGCATTGGCCGATGAGCAGGAAAACAACCTACAGCCAGTATACCTTGTGCCCTAGGCAGTCGCCTAGGCTGAGTACATTACTGTTTAGAAACTAGGCTCAAAATCCTCATGGTTGTATTCAACCGTAGAACATATTTTAACTTTACCTGTCTACCTTGATAGAACCTTGTTTTCATTCCTATATAGTCAATCACGAATGTAATATTCTTCAGAATAGTGACTTACTTACTGCTGTCTATGCTCCGGACTACCGTGCATTACACATAATTATAGAAGTGACAATTCAATGTTTTAATTATGTGTAGGGCCAGCCTGGCCTTTCTCCTCTTTGTATCTCACTGGGGTTGGCCCATCATGATCCTGTGTTATATTAATAAGCTTTAACACATTTACTACTGATAACCGGGTAAATAAACCTTTATATTCGCTGCTTCTAGGGATTATCACACCTAATGTTACTTTGCGAATTAAAACCTACAAAGCGGCGACGGTTATGCAATATATTTCTCATTTCCGTCATATTGTTTGATCTCTTAGTACAGAGCCCAGGGTGAGACCCCCTTGAGTGAGACAGTTCAGTATCACATTACAAAAGCGTACATCACAGCTTAGAGAGATGAAAATCTAGTATATTCAAAATAAAAGCATTTGGCACTAAACACCAATTATGTCATAAAAAGAAAACACAGCTTCGATGCATAGGGACTATCAGCTTTCTTATCATAGCAATATATGTCATTTTTACCGATTCAATTCACTTTATGAGACATTTAGGCATCCTACCGGTTACGAAAGGCTTGCAACTCTTTGCATAACAAGACTTTCGTCTTGATTAAGAATGAGCTGATCGCTGACTATTGTTTATCTGAGTCATTGGATGAAGTAATGTGAATGCTCACTTTGATTGTATTTTGTTATGGAACTATATCACAGCTGATTTAAGTTAAACAAATTGCAGACACTCCTGCTCTCATGAATAGCTTCCAATAAAATAACTCCTAGCCTTGGGATTTGGTAGAATATTAAATGCGGTGGTCATATCCAAGTTTTGTATTATTATTCAATAATAATTATTTAATAATAATTATTATTTAATAATAATAATACTAATACTAATAATAATAATAATGTAATAAGGAATGCCTTATGCTGATATGAGACCTGCAGATGTCGTAGTTCACTTGGAGGCCAGGATTACCTGATGATAAAGGGCGCAACTCTCTTTTTACTATATACATAAGAACGCAAGAGAGTTGGAGGATTAAACATGCTTAGCAATCAGCATAGCCCTTGACAATCATATACCACTTAACACATGGCATGCACATTTTTATACATATTAACCTTTCAGGTAATAGCCTTACCTGCTGGCCTCAATAGCCAGTTAATGGTTAAACATTTAAAACTAATATGTTCTCCTTAACGTATGCAGAATATGTGGAAATAATTAGCACTTACCCTTTTCTTCCCATAGTTTAGCCATAAGAAGCTCAAGCCCTTCTATATTCACTGTGTCTGATTAGTCACTTCAAAAGACCGGCTTATTAAAAAAATCTCAGCATCAAATTTGCCAGACTGCCAAGTTTTGAAGAAATTATACAGGGCTGCTGCGACTCTTGCATTATGCATGAAAAATTTGGAAGAAAAAAAAAACAATTGGAGCATTGCAAGGCTAATTAGCTCCCTTTCCTTTTTTTTTCTTTTAATTTTCAAATATGGAGAATTATTTTCTAAATGATCCCCCGTACGAGAATTCTAAAGACGTTACACTATAATTTTTTTTAACTTTTTCCGCCCTTAAATCTTTGGTGAAAAATACATATGTATGCATTATAAGTTATTATTAATTTTTAAGGTCAATATGTCATCATACAATCGTCGTAGTAATGGGTTACTTTCGTTCAGAACTACTCACTGTGAAGTTGAGTGGTCAGCCGCAATAAGGATCACATTTTCAACTCACATACAACTTGTGGGTTAATGAATCCTCACTGCTTGCTTTTTATAACCCTACCATCCGGAGTCAAGTGAATGCAAATTGAGTGTTCATCTCTGTGAGTGCGAATGTGAGTTGTCAATAAACATGGCTCTTTTACATACTTGGAGGTCCCATGGATGGCAGAGAAAAAGACTGAGTAGGGTGATGGATTAGGTACATCACCAACCATGGAAAGTGTTTGTGGCATGGCGTGGATCAATCCTGTCACATATGTCAGCAAGAGTCAAGAAATGAATTCAGTGGAAAATGGTAGCCACTTAGATGCCTACAGGCTCCTGACCTGAGGATTCAGTGAAGAACTAAATACTCTTCTGCTGATTAAAGCCCTTCTATTAAATGATTTGTGACAAGGCAGGCCATATGGGGCATCGCTCCAGGGCCTAAGTGTGCCAGACAGGCCCACAGCAGCTGACCCATGCTTAATTAAAAGGAGGCAATGAGGATTTACATAGAGGAGTAGAATACGTAGATGGTGGCGATAGTGGGGTTGAGAACTCCAAGTTGGGCAGATAAATTGTGAGGACTACATGGGAAAGCTTGCTCCGGGCTTCATTAACCCAAAAAGAGCCCATGTCTCTTTTTTTGCACCTTCTTCCAGAAACTATTGGGTAGATGTGATGTACAGGTTTGACAAATTATTTTAGCATAGTTAACAAGAAGAAGGTATACCATCAGGAATTAAGTAGCCCTGCCCTGTTGGGTGAGCGCGGCTCCTCTGCTTCTCTGGGTCAAGACCCGAATCCTCCGGGTCCATCCTCCGGGTCCAGTTTTCCTGACGTCAGCGTGCAGTCCGGGCCGCGTCCCGCAAGGGAAGGCTCCAGGTAGCCGGAGCCCAGAAGTTCCCAGGCATGTATATGATTCTCTGGGGTTCTTTTGGGATGCAAAATCTACCTAACAGAGAAATGCATTGCCCCTGCTGTCCCTCCACTACAGTGCCATCTAAAGATAACTATTGTGAGGGATTTACTAGTATTTCAATCATTTCTTTCCATTTTTACCAGACTCTGTAGTTGAAAAGGTGCCTTTACATATTCATATAACAGATTCAACTACCTCAAATAAAAAATAACCAATTCTCACAATTTATAAAAATATGGAGGGGCAAGGAGAAGACTTTCGACAACTTTGGATGTGTTATTGGGGTGTATTGCCGTTATTTTATTATTGCCTGTGTTGTGCTTTGTGCAGCAATATGTACACTGTTAGCTGGGAGTTAAATACGGATGTATCCTTATTGCCAGGATTCCTTGGTGCATTCTGCAATCACTCTATTAGCCATGCTACGCCAGCAGACTGTATTTAACATCACTTAAAGGAAATCAAGAATCCATCAGTGGCGGCTCCTGTCATTGACAGTCTTGCTTTCTTAGCTATGATGTATTAGAAACAAACAAAACAATTCCCATACAGACAGTAGCATGCAGAATGTAATCTGTCTATGCTTGCAGCATGCTGAAAATAATCTCAAGTGTCGATTTTAGACTGTTTTACCAAATGCACAGCGCAGTGGGTATATCGCTGAATACAAATTTGCCGCTCCAGTTGTATCAAGGGTCAATGTGTTTGTTTGTTTTTGTTTGTTTGTTTTTTGGTAGCTGTTGTGTAAGGTCGAATGGGTTTGTATTTCTACTTACGATAACACAATAGTAAGAGGTGTTGGAACCATCCGAGACATGCATACTAAGTTAACGCATAAACGTGGCACAATGTAATATATAAACACATATCCAACGACGGTACTTTTACCTAGTACTCCTTGTACTAGCCCGTAAGAAAGGCTGAACTGGCCCTGCACAATGCATAGATGAGATGACTATTCAGAACTTACTCTTGCCGGAGGAGCTCACTAGCGTTACAATGGCGCCTAGAAGCCTCTTCTCTAACTATGTACTCTGCTTTGGACTATGACTAGAAACATGCCACTGAACATGTATGAAATTGATATTATTTGTGTGATTAAAACTTCATCTTTGCATTGACATAAGTCAACCGGGCAACAAGAAACCTTGGAGAGACCTACCCCGGTGGGGTATTATGATCATAGACATCAGTAAGTGTAACTTATTAATGTACTCGTGTAACCATTAGAGATAAGAGTACAGTCCAACATATGACGGGTAAGGATGAAGGGATTATGACATCTATTTAAATATTTAATGTTAATTAAATTTCAATAGATTAAATACGGATTATTTGCTGAAAACATTAGTTAATATAAGGAATTCTTCACTGAAAATATAAATACCGATATTTTTTTAGAAAAAAAGAGCTGCACTAATTGCACAGCGTCAATATTCTATTACATCGTAATTTCCAGATATGTTTTCAGATAACGATTGACAATTTGACATCTTTAGAAATTGATTCCTAAATGAAAGCAGGAGAATTTCCCCTCCGTGATGAGACAAGAATTGACTGTGCAGAATTCCAGTCCTGTCTGCCGGTGAAAGAGCTTACCGTATGAGTGCTCATGGATTTTATATCTTGTTTTATGAGTACGGTAGCATCAAACCTAAGCTTGTTATTCCAGTTTCGCTGTGTTTGAATCAGACTTTTAGCCTGGAAGAATTATTACCAGGAGAGTTCCCACTATAAGCTGAAACAGATGAAAATCAGATAGACACATATCGTTGTCAATTTGATATATTCCCTAAGCCTAGCTAAAACACTAGCTTAAACTTTGCGTTCCACTTTGAAAAAAAAGCATTGTTATAGAAATATATGTTAAACAAGTTCGCCTCACCAGATCTATCGCTCTATTGTTTCCTTCGAGGCTATAGACACATAGAAACAACGCCAATACTTCTCAGAACACCGCGGCAACAGCCTATCAGTGCCTGCTTTTTGTGTCACATCGCAATTTAGGGATTCCTGGCAAAAAATAATAAATAATTCAAAACTTTATAGGACGAAAATGTTAATAATATGAAAGGTTCCTGGTGCAGCATTTAGTCAAACAGGTTAGATTCCGCAAAGTTAATAGCACACCTTTATTTATTTATTTTTAGAAGTTAAAATATACTTTTTATGGGTTTTATGGCATTTAGAAACCAAAGATAGGGAAGAAGAACCAGAATGGGGACGTTACGTTGCAGATAGTCCTATAATGGATATAATCTCTGGTGGACTAGAACGAAGGAGCAGTGGGATTTGTTTTCCAAATGTCAGAATTCTCTTATCCATGTTCCCACGCGTGTCTCCTTAGTCTCAACATTCCCTTGTGAAAATATGGCCAGTACTACTTATGGCAAACCGTAAGAGAACATATATGTTTTCATTAGGATATACATATATTACATACAAATACACAGGCACTTTTATCACACTTTTATCACACATAATCTAAGCACATTGTGGATAATGTTACACTGCATTAAGTTGTAACTTTTCTTTAACTCTTCAAAATTGATTTTAATTTGATATATTCTGCACAATTCTAGCCTCTCCAGCTTTCAACAAGAAGAAGATGTGAATAGGGGCACATGGAGCATGGAAAGGGAAGGAAATACGAAAGCACATCGTTTTTCATTTTGTGACACTAAATATTTAAAAGCTTTTGCGGAAACCAAGTGGCCCCTTGCCATACTGAGATAAAGTGATAAATTCATTTTTTTTTTAATCCTTAAACTTCCATGTAGATCACAGAGTGTGATGATTACTTCACAGTGTACCAGTGTATAATAATAATAATAGGGAACAGAATTGGTAAAGCATGTATAGCTTTCCTACACAATGTGCTACAACATAAAAAACTGAAAGCCAATTAATGATGTCTAGAATAACTAATTTATATATTGAATTGTGAGTCAAATTAAATAAAAAAGCATATTTTTTAATAACGCATATATTTTCTCCTTGAATAAATTAATAATGTATTGATAATATTAATTATTACTTTTGTCTTATTAATTATTATTAATCATTAAT
Source organism: Spea bombifrons (assembly GCF_027358695.1). Classification (NCBI taxonomy): domain Eukaryota; kingdom Metazoa; phylum Chordata; class Amphibia; order Anura; family Pelobatidae; genus Spea; species Spea bombifrons. The sequence goes on from NC_071094.1 coordinate 30,801,130, forward strand.
CCAAATTATTATTATTAATTTTTTAGTTTATTTTTAAAATTAATTAAAAAAATATTATTCATGAAATATTTTTGTTTTAGCTCTTAACTTTAATGGACTGACACATGAAATATATAATATATTTGTCGTGTAAATCTGCAGTTTCACCACTTCACATAGGTATTTAAACTTTGAATGGGCTTGTTCCATGAAAGACAAATAACCTACTGCATTGATTGACCGTGGCATGAAGGGCAAGATGAACCCAGTTGGGATGGCCCTTTGGTGTATAATTAATTTAATACAGTGAGACGAAACTTTTTTATCTCATGAAAACACAGTGTTTATTGACTAAACCCCAATGTGTTAAAATTATATTTACTTTATCTTTTAGAAACAACAAAAAAACACTTTAATCTTTACAAGCTGCTCATGTATTACAGTTGAGGTGAGAAAGAGGAAAATAAATGTCTTTAATATCTAAGCGCTCAACTGTGAACTAAAAAAGCCAGTGATATCAGATCTTGATATGGCCAGATAGATCTATTATCAAAAACCCAACAGCAAAAATACACAAGGAACGTTCTATTCCTGCACAACTTAACAAAAAAAAAAAGCTAATACATCCTGAGACGATTTTACATGGGAAAATTCTTCCCAGCCGCCCGCAAACATTTCTTTTTTCTCTTCCCATTTACTGAAGGGGTCAGTGTGTATCCAGACTTCTTAGTAATGATCATAAATTATGTGCTTAATGTGGGAGAAAGTAATGTTTTTGAATCTGATAATAAATTGGGTAATGTCCCATTATCGTCTATGAAAAACATAACCTTTTAAGTGCTAAAGGGGCCAGCTCTTCTCACAGTGGAATCAGTGAATTAAGGGGTATTCAGTCTCGCAAACATATACTGAAATCTTTTATGCGTTCTTTTTAATTATATGCATGCGACTGTGCTTTTTATTATTGAAGCTCAAAGCTAACTAATGGCATTTTATTTCAAAATGAATCTTTTTGTGCTGTGCTTTGCATAATGAATGTTTTGGGATTTATATTGTTAGAAATACATCAAAGTAGGACACTATTTCTAAAAAAAAAAAAATTAAGTGTGTGTTGGATCCAGGAAATCTCTTGGTTAAGTCTAATTTATTTGGACTAGCAGATACAGAAATCTATGTAAGCTTGCGAGCCGGGCCCTCTTTACCTAATGAACCAGTTTGTCTTAGTCTGTCAATTCTAGTTTTGTCCTGGCCCTCGCCACCCCCAATCCCTCAACTTCCGACGCTCATTGTGCAGCAGAAAAACCAATAGGTCATGGCATCCAGCAGCACACTGGTCTGGAGATCATCCTGGTTTTTAGTGAGAGGGTGGTAACTAGAACAGCCACCCAGCAGTGGTAGAGGTTAATACAGTAAGGGAAAATAAAAATGCATAGGATAGGCATATGGCTGTTCTGAAGGCAGGACCATGGACTGATTGAGGTTGGCGTTGGTAAGGCAGGAGAAAAATGAGCCAAATGATTCTTATCTTTCATCAAATTTCTATGATTCTTCACCTCTTGGCTCCCTTCTTCAGAGGCTCAATAAGCGCCATTACCTTTTAGGTTCAAAGTGTGTACAGTTTTTTCTCCTATGTGGCCAAAGCCCACAATATAGGATTGAAGCTTCAACTTCCCTTTGGTGAAGAAAAGCCACTAGAGACCATCTAATGTGCCCATCTTCCCTATCACAAAGGCAATCCTTTTATTAGCCCAAGCTTCTGATAATCTTTAATGACTATTGCCTGCATGTAGTTCTTGCTCACTGGTGAGAAAAGATATCTGTATCCTGGTCAGAGAGTCAGCCATAAGAAAACATGATATTAAAGATACCAGTAACAAGACAATCTCTGCCGTAGACCTCGTGAAGGCCCAGGTAGCACCTCAGGTTCTGAGCTGGACCAAATATTTCCTCCTTGCACTGGTAATACTTTTGGTGTTAGCCATTTGCTCCTTCTCAGGGCTAACTATCAGCAATATCTCTATATTATTCTTGTGAACTTCATTACATTTATTTTGGACCAAAATGAAAAAACCCTGTTCGCTGTACAGAGAATAATCGAGCAACTTTTATCCAAATAGGGGCATGTTCAAAAAGTCTACTCCAATCCAAAACCTGTAAAATCCCCAGTGAATTGAGGATTCTGGTTGGGAGTTTAAAATAACAACTCCAGAGTATAATTATATATAAAATTATACATACCATATGACCAAAAGTATGTGGACACCCCCCCAATTACTTAGTTTAGATGTGTTTCAGCCGCATCCATTGCTTATCAGGTGAATAAAATCAAGCACATAGACAGCCAAAATTGTCAACAATTGTCAACAATTTACGTCAACAATTTACGTTGTTCTTTTTACAGTAAATTAATTCATAGAACATGACAAAAACAAAACTGACAGACTAAGATCAACCAATAAATTGGAAAAAGAGGACCAAGCTCACCAGCTTACAATCTTTTATTATAGTTATAAAAGAAAAACACAAACTATTATATAGTGAACTGTCCTTGCATACATGGTTAGGCATACATTAGTTCGGCTGGTGTTAATATGTTTCTTGATGCTCAAATAACTCAGCCACCTGTTTACTGCCCTAGCAATTCAATACATGTGGGACTCACCTATCTGACTGTAAATGCTTTCTGCTTCCGAAAACGTCGTATCATTTTGATCTGAACCCAACCGTGTTGATTTTCTTCCGTTTAATATGCTAAGTATAAGCCAGATAGTCTTAATGATCAACAACTATACGCTGTCAGAAAAAAAACAAAAAAAAACTGTTGCAGACTCAATAATTTAGTCGCAACAATGAACCACTCCGTCCCTGGAAGCAATTAGTAGATCATAAAAACAATTATATGGATTTGTAAACATATATAGTAAAAAAAATTTCAATATGAGATACGTTTGGCACTATATTTATTCTGAAACTTGTTACAGCAAAAAGGTATAGAAACAAGTTAACATTTTCTTTTTTTTAGGCTACAAAAATGAATTTCAACTGTAAATATATCCAAGCTTGCAACATTTACTGGTTGAAAAAAAGAGTGATTTTAATGCACTTCCTATTGCTCCTTGGCAGAGCCCATCTAGAACATTGTGTTAATGATTAATATGAAGTCGCTGGAATTCCACGGTTGCTGGGAGTCTTGTGCCCAAGTATGAACTGCATTGCTAAATCAGCAAAGGCAGTTGTCAAGGAAACCTCCGTGTAATCTATTTAACCGGCTCCCAAAACACCAATCAAGGTCAGATAACGCACTCAAGCGCCATATGAATACACTCATATGGCATAAAGCTTTGTATCAAGACAGCAGGGAGGAAAAACCTCATTAGGAATTGTCGGGGGGGCTAAATTCAGTTCTAAAAAGTGTTAATTGGGATAGCAGTTACACGTTAGTATACATTAACGCAACCCGAACACAAGATTTAAAATGCAGTGTCCTTTGCTTAGGAGGGAGTTTGTGTATGCTTAAGATTTTTTCTTATTACATCACATAAACTGTGATACATAACAGTTTTGGGCATTTCTAAAAAAGATTTATTTAGCTATGTTTAGTTGGCTAACAACTTTGTTTCATGGTGCCCTTATTGAAATTTGTTCATCCGTTTTTAGATTAAAATCATAAATATTGCTTTTGCTAGATTCAAGAATTTGAAATATTATTTTGGTATAAATAGCAAAGTAATTTTTGTGGTACGACCTGCAAAGTCTCATCATCCCCTGCTCAGTGATGTTTGTAAATTAGTACAGTGACTCTATGCTATATCGTATAACACACGGTGTTCTTATCGATAGATTTCTCAGTGATACAGGAACATTAGTGATATGTTTTAGTAACGTCTAAATGTTGTATAGAATGTTGATAGTAATAGGGCTTTAGGATACTTCCAAAGATGAATAGCTGTTCTGGGTTACTTTGTGCCCCTCTACTGCATGCTGTTATGTGGCTGCAGGGTAAGAATGACTTTTTCAAAGACAAAAGCATGTAGTCCAACATAGGTTTCCCAAGATTTAATTTTCCCAAGAGCCAGGGGGAGATAACCATGCCTGTGATCTCTGAATTTAAAGCCCTGCTTCCCTGGGTGTCCAGGTCAGTTTCTCCTTTGTCTTGGCATTGGAATGGTGTTTGGTCGTATCCACTCCTCACCTACTATCTGCCTGACCCATATTCACCCCATGCCTACCCCTCACCACCATGTGCAGCGAGTCTCTTAACAAAGTCACTCCCCATAAGAGAGAGAGCTCCTGGGAGCCTACTCTGGGAAGTCCGCAGGTGAGGACGGAACAGGCAGGGTTATTTTTGTAAATCAAATAGTTCTGTTCAGTGATATCACGTCACCTAATCCATGCATAGGAGCAGGGATCAAACTTTTTTTAGCAGCTTGCCAGACATTTTATCTCACAATATACCAACTGGCAGCCTGCTGGAACTTTATTTTCTTCCCCAATGGTGTTTAGTAACATAGTAACAAACAAGCAGCCATATTAGGCTGCCTGCTCCAATAATAGATCACTGCCTAACTTTATATATATCTATATCTATATCTATATCTATATATATATATATATATATATATATATATACTTACAGAAGCTACCAATTGGACTATGACTGATCAGCAGCATCCCCCTCCTCCTCATTTATTAGTAAATGTACAACTTCCTTCTTTAATGGCGCACCTCATGAGTGTTACATGTGCAAGATTTCTGTAAGAAGCGTAAACAAAGGCCTTGATAGTTTCTCTCTTCTTGTTTTGTTTGTATATGTTTTGTGAGACCAGATCAGTCATTACAAGTTGTACATTTATAGTAAAAATAATGTAAGGAATTTACTCAAGATTTAATTAAATGGGATTCCAATGACGACATGAGACTGAATGCATCTTCACTCTCTGTGCATATAACCATTGTGCTTAATGTACAGATTATATACGATTCAATTTTTTTCTGGCAGATTGCATAAAATCACAAATTTATTTTAGTTACATTTCTACCGTTCAGCTGAAAAAAATTTAGCAGATTAGAATGATAAAACATAAACAGTTTAGTACTTTTGTTGGGTAGTAAATTCCAAAAGACTAGAATGTTGCAGCTTTGTAAACGATGCCGGATGTGTTCTAAACAGTACATGAATGAAATACAATGATCTCCTTACTACTTTATATCGACTAGCAGGGCTAATCACACCCCATGGGGAATGAGCAGCTGTTATTGCACCAAGCATGCATGCGAGCTGCCACCAGGCTTTCTCCTATGCAGGTAAGCAGACCTAGGCAAAATAATGAAACATACTTCTGTTGGAGTAAAAAGTAGGCTTTGCCACCTGTTTTTGCAGTAACTCCCATGGAAGCATGAAAGTGACAGAAACTAACAGAAACCTTTCTGTCATGATGCTTGAAATTCATTATTTTTGTATCTATTCAAGTATATGGAGCCCATTCAAGACAATGGAGGTTGCAATTCACCTCCCATTCACTTGGGGCATTAGTGCGCAGAGATGCGGGTCTTATTACCCCTGCACCAATATGCATGCGGTGGGGGTAATCAGGGGCAGCCATTAACCCCTTTGGTTTATGGAGGATCCTGTGTACCCTGCTTTCCTTTATTTTTAACCATAAACTGGTTTACCAGACACCCCCTCCTTATATGAATATGCAGAAGGGGTATATGACAAGTGTAATATATGTTAAGGTAGTTACACAAAGGACAGAATGGACAGGCCACTTTTATTCTCACAGTATTTCCAGAGTCTTGGTCCTGCAGTAAATCTCACCGAGCAATGAACCACTTTCTTTGTCTCCATGTGACATGAAGAGCTTATCCTTTTACAGCCTTTTTATGATGTACAAAATGTTACTGTTCAGAGTCCTTCTGCTAAAATAACCCTCCTCCCCTTTTTTGTTCAAAGAAGCTGGCAGAACTATTTTCACTCTGAGAACATCTCACGAAGTGTGACTAATCATCCCTCCCGAGGCTCTTATACCACTTACGGTAGCTTCTTTTTACTATATTTTTAAACACGCGACACCTACAGGGATCTTAACGCCACCCGAAATAGGATAAACACCGAAAAAAGCAACACAATCAATTTGAATTATTAGTAGGGCATGTTTGTAGCGAGATAAGTACAATCATGACATTGAAACGCTTGTGTGTGATCCCAAGATTTACCATTAAAATGATTCACAGTGAGACACAACAGGAAGAAGTCGTGATTATAGCATTGTGATCACACATATCCTGCCATTTGTTCGTTTTCAGTATTTGTCTAGTTGTACTGAATACCTTGTTTCCCACTGTGTGTATTGTTATTTACATGATACGCTACATTCATGCAAAGCTGTGCACTTCGAGAGAACCGTGTGAGATGTTCACTTGTCATACACACACTTTGCTTCAATGGTCCAACACAAAAGATCTTGGCCATGATGTCACTGTTCAGGATATTTTACTAGCAAATCTGGCCTGCTATATGATGTGTGGTACACTCAACCAGGTCAACAAAGCGTAAGAAGTCACACTCTGACTCAGCTGGCTGTATTCACTAAGCCGAGAGTTTGTTGGAGAGTGGAATAGACCCCCAAAAGACTCTTGATATTGCCATCACTAAACCAAATTATAGCACATTAAGTATAATGGAACTATTCAGATTTTAGCTGTATAACTATGACTAGAAAACTTGGGCTGTGCTTAAACCATGAAAATAATTTTATATTCACATCGGGTCAGGAGGAACAGAGATCTCAGCTGCCTTCATCAGACTACCACGGAGTAGTCCCCATCTAAAGTGATAAAAGTAGAGGCGGCTCAGAGAAGAGGGAAGTGTGCTGGCTAGGGGGGTAAGGAGGCATTTTAGAGTGGGAATATTGGAGGGATTTACTGTCATGTTTGCATCTAGGGCACCACTTCACAGCTCAAGATTGTAAGCTTGCAGGCAGGGCTCTCTCCACCTAATGTATCGGTTTGTCTTAGTCTGTCAATTCTTGTCTTGTCATACACCTTGAATATATGTAGTGTATTAAGCGCTGCGGAAACTGTTGGCACTATATAAATAAAACATAATAATAATAATGACAATACCCACATCATCGGCCACTGTCATGTAAAACCAAGTGCCACAAGAGTATCACATCTCTGGAAGCTAACATTACAGCACTCCACATATGTTATGTGGGTTATACATTCTATACTGTTGGCAGTAAACTTGCTAGTTTTTCAGCATATTAATGATCGGGCAATTTATGATTAAGCCAGAAAAAAGATAATGAAAATAATAATAATAATAATAATAAGCACAAGAATATAGATCATATCATACATATCTGTGCATAGTTTCAGCTCAGAATACCAAATGTTGAAATAGCTGTGGAAATAATGTTGGAAATAGAAAGTTATTCACTCGATTGTTTGGCTATTTTGGTCTACATTTTTTTAGTACGCATGGGGGCTTGTGGGTCTTTATGTTTGACTCCCCAAGACATGAGATATATTTCTCTACTTTGCTTTCTTTGCGGTATTTTTAGGTTTTATTATTATGCAATACATAATTTCACACTAATTGTTGACCAAATACTGGTATATCTTCTGAAGTAATTACATTTGTAAATGTTAGGAGAAGACACATTGTACCTTAAACTGCTTAATGCAGTTCATTTTTCATCTTAAATCAAATGTTGGGCACGTTTTAAACAAACCAGATACTTAAGAATGATGCTTAGGAGACTCTGATGCCAAAAATATCTGTAACTGTTTTTGAGCTCCGATTTATTTTTTTCATTACTGTATGCAGATGTTCGCGAGAAACAATTATTTCTTAACAGATAATGCCTTAATTGGAATGTGTCTAGAAATATTTAAGATTGTCTGGCAACTGCATGCAGGAACAAATTGCCACATGCAATAAGTCCCTTATTGTTTTATCTGGGATTAGTAGATATGGAATAATGATCTAATTGACAAGCAAATAAGCTGCTTCATCAGGACCAAGCAGCGAGCAGGACCAAGCTAGCTCAGTATAGAAGGATAGGCAGATTGTATGATGTATAAAGATAGGTTGTAGATAAATTTATATGGAGATCAGTAATGCATTATCTTAGCACCTTCAGGGTGATATTAGAAAACATGCATCATACATGACTATAGAGTCCAAAGTATCAGGGAAGGCTAGGACACCTCAATGTGTATAGTTTGGTGAAGAGAAGAGAAGAGAGGGCTATAACAGGAACATGTACATAAATAAAGATATTTTTCAAAGTGCAGGAGCAAAGCTTACATGAAAGGAGGAGAAATGTTAGAATAGGAGAGCATAGTCCAAAACCTTAAGGTTAGAGGATTAGATGTAATAAAAGGAACAGCCTCCCAGTAGAACTGGAAGTGGCTAATATAATGAGTGAATTTGAATGTGCATAGGTTAGGCTTATGGCTAGTCTGAATCTAGCATAAGACCAAGACTAAGTACGTTCTTATCTGTCATCAGATTCTATGTTTCCTTTCTATGTAGAGACAAATAATATGCAGTAGATGGCCTAATATACCAGATTCCCCATCGTACTAGTTTTGCAGCTTCTCCTACATTTCAAAAACCTAGAAAATGACACTAGGTATAGCCTAGATTAACATGGGTACATGAATGATAGGCTAGCCCCAGATATACTTAAGTGGGCTGTGGGTAGGATGGGAATTAGGTGGGTTGTGGATAGGAGGGGAATTAGGTGGGTTGTGGATAGGAGGGGAATTAGGTGGGTTGTGGATAGGAGGGGAATTAGGTGGGTTGTGGATAGGAGGGGAATTAGGTGGGTTGTGGATATGGCCAAATGCCACCAACTTACCAGAAGGAAGTGGAGACTCTGGGTCAAACCCTGAGAGTTCTCACATATGATAATAAGTGACAAGTAACAGATTGACAGACAAATCAGAATGTTTGAAAAACATAATTACCAGACTGAAAGAGAATAAAGGAGATATCAATAAAGTATACTGATATAAACACGCAAAATAACGCATTCATTTAAACGTGATTTATTGTCTATATAACTTTATGCAGTCTGTGAAGGTTCATCTAAAAATCAGTCTTTATCCTTCATGTCCCATCACTTCATTGTTGAACACAATATATTTTGATATATCTGTATCATTTTTACTGCCAGGTTCAATCTTATTATCAAGGTCTGATTTTTGTTTGGTTCTGCTACACTTTGAGTCAGAAACATAGTTGTCTTTCCATATGGCCAAAAACATGTCTCCCTTGGCTGTGCTGCAAATCCAATTTTTCCAGTCAATGTCAGCATAATTAAAATCCTGCATAATTAAAATGTTGCCTGACAGCAGCTTTGTCAGAGAACATATTCAGATGGCCTTCTTGAAACTCAGTAGTATTACCAGGTGATTTATAACATATAGTATCAGGATAAATCCAGTCATTGCTTCTTCATATGCGTCTTCCATACACCTGGTCTCAGGTAGGATGAATATTTAAAAACTGTTGTATTGCTTTTGCCTAATTAGCAATATACAAAAATAAAAAGGGGGGGATTGTTCATTATATTTACCTTGGGTATCAGTATCTACATGAAATACAAACAAGCATTATTAACAGTGAATGAAACATTCAGAGGCCAAGTGAATGTTTGCTCAGGGGAGTCTAGAATCTAATTTTCCTCTGCCCAAGGCACAAGTAGCTAATACAATTTTCCAAGTTTATATTAGGTCATCAATGAAACGTTGATCTTCCCTGTAGATGGGAAAAGGAACATGTGAAGTTAACTGCTATTCAGACTGAATGTTAAAGCATGCTAGTTTAGTATTATGCTACATCCTAACCAGATTCAGCTTCCTTAGTATGGAGTATATGTTCCCTTCAGAAACGTAAGTATGTATGCGATCACATCTTCAATTTCTATATACTTGCGGATAATTTTAGCATAAAAATGCACCCAATCATATTATCTGTGCATACTATTGCCGCATCTGTGTGTGTGTGTGTGTGGGGGGGTGGTGGTGCCGGGTGGGGTCATTTAACGTTGTATGACAAGCTGAGGCTTTTAAGGGTAAGTGAACAATGTGCGTGTATGTTAAAGTTTGTGTATATAAGTATGTTGGAGTATGTGTTTCTTGGTGTGTGAGTGTCTGGGTGTGTAAGTGTGTGTCAGTGTGAGTGTCTGTATGCATGTGTGTCATTGAGAGTGTCTGGGTATATGGGCATATGTGAGTGTCTGTGTGCATGTGTGTGTCTAGTTCAGTGTGTTTTTGGGTCGGCTTATCCTTGCGTGTATACAATATGTCAAACGAGTCCTGCATTTTACTATGAAGATTGATACAAATAGTTCTACATTACTATAGACTAGCATGCAAGAGCTGTCCAACTAGTGGACCATGGGATACAAGAGTGTTACAAGATTGTTTGTATGTATCTGTGCCTGACCAAAAAACCCATAAACTCTCATAAGGATATATTGTGGTCCTATGAGGTACCATAAAAGGTCCATGAAGTTTAAGCATAGTATCTGCATTCAAGCTAGCCACTTGGAGTGGTGAACCAGAAAGACAAAAGGATATCCTGTTTGAACACGTAGTTCAAGTCCACCCCTGCCCTGTTTGATTTACACACATTCATGGAATTTAGGAAAAATACTGACATCTGCATAAAGCTATCCTCAAGAATTAAAAAGGCTATTGAAAGGAGTCTGACTAAAAGGGCCATTGAGTTTCTTTCTGCTATTACTATCTATGCTTGTAGACTGTAAATTCATTTGCAAGACTTCCCATGGTACAATGAGTACCAGGCATAGACTCAAACTGAGAGAGATATTCTCATCTGACTAGGCCAAAACCAGGGATAAGCCCCTGTTGGATGGTCAGACCCCTCATCCCATTTACACAGCTTCCATTACTTGCTCTTCCTGTGTGTTGCGCAACCTTAATAGGAGGCGCATCTGGGTATGACATCATACCTTGGTCCTTAACAGTAAAGATAGAGATGTAGAGGGGCTGGCTTTTCGATCACCACATTGGGTCAGGCCCAGGGCACCTCCAAAGATAAATTTGTAGCTGGTGGATCTTTTTCAAAATAATTGCATTAAGCATGTTATGTAGCATGATTACGGTTTGGGCTTTTTGTACAAGGCTATTTAAATGTGCATAATGCATCTCAGTAGAGCCCCTTTGAGTGTTATCGCTATTTGTCACTATGAAGATAAAAGTATATCTTTGCTTAGGTCATACAAGGATATGAAGCAGCTCTGGTCATGGCCGCAGGAAGAATCTTCTTGTTGGAGGGATAAGATGCTTTATGATTTTGATAAAGTATTTTTCTAGAAGAAACATAGAGTATTATCAATCAACAGCACTTTTCATTGACATGTTCTGTTGAGTCCCAATATTACTACAGCAAATCATAATCTCAGCAAAGTAAACAGGCTCTGGGGAGAAAAAGCTATAAATCGAGGATGCCTATATCAAACAAACTCTATCAGGAAGGTCTCTGAAACATTAAAGGCGAGAAAGGAATTCAGATTAGACATTTATAAGTGGGAGAGAGATGAACAGCTATCTTCTGAATTGGATGACATATTGGTGTCATGTGGCAATTATTCAAATTACTTGGTTAATTCTGTCATTACTGGACCTAATGTAAAATGTGAGTGAATACCAGTGCACCAAGTCTAGTTTACCCCAGCTCACCATATTACCAGCAAAATAACATTACGGGAGCCTCTGATAATATCAGAAATCCTGAATCATCTTGAATTATGTCTTTTATATACCCTTTTCAGGCGGAAATAATTTAGCAATAATAAAATAAAATAATGAAACGTCTTATTGCCACAGCCCCTTAAGGTGCAAACATACCAAAACAGACCTTCATCGCTTGCGGAGTTTATGAAATATATGCATTTAATTTAACTATATGTGTTAATACTATAAATATTTTTATTTGGTAGTTAACTGCTGGAGTGCACATAGACACTCATGATTTGTGAATAGATCTCTGAGATTAATGATAGTAACTGTGAGAACCAATCCTGGCAACTCGCAGATATCACCTTAGGGCTCTTAAAGAACTGCAGAGTACAATTGTTTATATTAGAGCACCTCCACTCCATGTATGCAGATAAAAAAGAAACTCCAAACTCTAAATTTGTTGGGAAAGAAACATAAAAATGATAAAACACCTACCAATATAGGCTATATATTCCCTTTACTGACAAAGCCAGCTAACCGGTTTCCTGCTCAGATGAATGTGTAAGTGTGTGAGGGACTATGTGTTTGAATGAGTGTGTATGAATGTGCGTTAGTGAGTATATGTGGGTATGTTTGCATGAGTGTAAGTTTGTGTAAATGTGAGTCTGAGTGTAAATATGCGTGCGATGCATATGAGTTACAAGGGGGAAGGGCCACTTTATGTGCCCCCCAGGGGCCAGCCTTCCCCTGCACACCTGTGTTTAAAAAGACACTAACAGGCACCCCCTAACAGCTGCCTGGAATGTCCTTGCTAAGAACAGGCCCCCGGGGAATGGAGAGATAATTAATTTTACCAATAAACCAAATTACAAAGCTTTATTTAGTATATAGATCTGAAAAATGTAGATCCACATTAACCAAGTTACAGTATTTTTCTATAGTGAAGAGGTTAAATGACTCGGCCACTAGATATGCAAATATCCAGCTAGAATTGTCTGTCTTGTTCTTTCAAACAAGAAACTCACCTTTAAATAAATAACAGAAGATGAAAAAAAAGGCAATTCATCCTTGCAAAATCCAGCAGGAGATCTCCTGGCTTGAAAATTATTCAATGTAAAATATTTGAAGGAGAAAAGTGGCCTTAAATAGGTACAGAGAAATCTACACTCATAAAATATTAAGGCATCATTCAAACAACCAACCTTTAAAGTAAAGGGCTTTTGACATGGAAGATTTCTAATTCCTAATGCGCATTATTTTGTGAATGTAATTACTTTTCATTATAGAACCTTTAGATATTGTTAAATATATGTTATCAATTGTATATTTAATTAGGTTAAAGTTTAAATTATAATACAATTCATGTTTTTAACATTCTGGCTTAATATAACTGATAAAGCTGTCTGATTGACATCTTACTAAGGGAATTAAAATATCTACGTGTAATACACTTAAGCTTATGATTGATCAGTTAACATTTGATATTTATGTAGTACTAGCAAATGTGCCTGTCATTGAAATGGCGTGGCCAAAAATCAAACTCTCTGTGTGAGCCGCCATGTTGCTGTGGCCCTACTACTGCGTGTTATATCGCCACACTGGGAGCCCTGTCTGAGCAAAGGGGAGCTGGATAGTGGGTCAGAGCAGAGGGAAGCTGGCAGGTGAGACCAGAGAGAGTGAGAAGGGCTGAGTTAGAGCAGAGGGGCAAGGAAAGGGCGGGCCAGATGAGGGAGGAAGTGAGTTAGAGTAGATGTGGCAGGAAGGGCCTGGGAGGATCAGAGGGGAGGTGGAGGAGGCGGACAGGGGGGCAGGAGGAAAGGGTCAGAGCAGAGAGGTGCTGGAGGGAATAGGTTAAAGCAGCAAGGGGCATAATGGATCAGAGAGGAGCTGGAGGGGTGGGAGGGGCAGAGGGTACTGGTGGGTAGGAATGGGACAAGGTGGGCACAGAGAAAGCATACCTTTGTGGGAATTGAAATCCTTGGTGGAATGCAGCATGTATGTTCTGATGGGCCCTTACTGTAATCCCCACCCCAGCATGGCCTTTATCAGATCTATTATATACAGTAGATAGCTCACTGATCTAGGTAGTTATTTGGAGAATCCTGCTATAACCTCCGAGTAAATGTTTAGGTGCAGAGCACAGAATGTGCAAGTTATTTTTATTGTCTATCAAAATCTAATATATTGAATTTAATTTAGTTGGTGCAAAGAGCATGGAATGTCTCTTCCCACATGGTAGGTCTTCTCTGATGTGCATTTACCTGGTGTGCCAGATGGCCATTCCGGACCTCAAACATACTGAATAACAGTCATCCAAAACAGAACACAAAACTCATTAGCCACACATCAGCTGACAGGGGCAGAGAACGGCAACAATCAGAGGCGGACATAAGAGTCTTAGCCTTAATGAGATAGGTTTGTTTGATATCATACCTTCAGCTCGACATAAATATTCTATTATAATATATAGAGAACACAGTTAGAGAACCAAAGTCCTAACGCTTAGAGGCTACATTGTAACATCACGGGTTAAACTGTCATTGCTAGAAAAAAATACACACCCTTTTAGCCATTTTCCTAGAGATATCAGTTTGATAAATTGCTCTTATTAAATTCCAATGTATTTAATTAATGGTGGTGTCACATGGATTTTTCATCTAGCATATTGATGGCATGCAGTTCACTGCAATCAGAAATTTTGCTGCTTAATATTTAGAAAATGTCACCTCAAGGCTGCCTTTTTTCCTGCAAGTAACATATGTTTTCATACCGTGTTGCTGAGAGATCTTTTCCCGTGCAACTTGAGTACGCTGTGTTCATTAAAGTAATATGATAATTCTCTAGAGAAAACCGATAAAAATACACAGTGAAAATCAACAAAAATTCCTTAGAGACAAGGCATTCTCTCAAGATGTTGTCTTGTTTCTCAAAAGTATAAATGTAACCGATAACAGAATATGGCTGTCACATACCTCAGTGTACTTTCTCTACTACTGGGGAATCAGATATCAAATTAAGGGTGAAAAACAATTTTTAAGAACATTTTATTATTTGAGTTCTGTTTGAGTTATGTCTAATGACATAATTATTTTCTGGTTGAAGTGAAAATAATAATAAATAAATTCCACCTTTCTGGTCTGTTGGATATTTTAACTCCTGCATCATACTTGCGTTGACATTCTTCTTGTGCTGAAGTTCTGGTGTGTGTATTGTCCCCAAGAACCCTGATCCTAAAAAAGTTCTGATCTTTAGTCATGTTACTGACATGCATACGTTTTACAATCAATAAGACACGGAATGACATGTCTAATGGGCACCAATGGCTTTTGATGAGCCCCTCTGGTCCAGACTCCCTTCCTCTGATTGTGTGCTTTGTGCTACCAGCCATAGCCTTCTTCAGTAGGTTACCATAGATGACTTTGGGGCTGCTATTTCTTATGCTAAAAAGGTAGTGGAAAAGAGGTAGTTAAGCCATTCTTAACCATTTGGACAACTTAGAAGAGTAAATTGGGGACAGAGTCTACTAAACTTTCAGTGTAATACTGAATCCTGAACATTCAATGAGACCAAACAAAATTGGAAGTTTTAAAGTGAGAAGAATTGGCAGGCTTTAGATGGGGTGTGACTTAAACCACAATTATTTAGGGCTGCATGTGGCCAACCAGCCAGCTATTTGCCAACAATGGGGGCGGCATTGACTTTGTGACAGTAATAGTCTGAATGTTTTTGCTATTCCTAGTCCCTTTGCATGAAGACGTTGTGGAGCAAAGTTACGTGAATCCAATGTGCACACCAACTTACTAGTTGTTAACATCAAGCTAAACATTTTTTACATAATAGATTATACATTGTGAATCATGGACGCTTTTGATTGATAGGGAACCAGGGGAAACTGTTTTATTTAGACTGTTATTTACATTCAAGCAGATAGGGCTCCCATTGATCTGTTGGGAGCAGATCATGTAGGATCTATGCCGTTGTGACGCCGTTTCATCAAAATATTATGTCAGTTAAAAGTGTGCTATACAATTAAATTCATTAAATTATTTTAAAATGATTAAATTATTCTTGTTAGAGATGAGAAGCTCTGAATCACTTCTTAAAGCAAGAGCTAAAGAAAGGTATTGTTCATGCAGTAGATCAATTTACAGAATTAACATGTCATTACTGCAGGAAAAGAATAATACACATGGACAAAGAAAGTGTTAATGTAGCAATTATTTGATAGCTTGTCTTGTTCTTCCGATACAACATTTTCTCTCAATCTCATCACAATGTAAAGAACCAAGCTATATTTAATACAATACCATTTATAGTTACAGGTTCCATGTGGCTCAGAAAAACAACCCAGTAGGGATGGGAAGTGCCCTAATGAATTATGCAAAGTAAATCTACTTACAATAAAAAGCCTTGCCTTTCATAAGGCATTCTGTGCTGAGGTTCATTCTGTTCTGCGGACAGCAAGGTTTTGTGTTTAAACATTTACCTCATTATTTCTTAGTATGCTGATTCGCAGAATGCCTACGGGTTCTTTAGAATAACTGGGTGCCTGGCTAGACAAAAATAGAGTTAACATGGAAAATGTACTCCTTGTCTGTGAATTGCTCTCATCTATCGATATTTGCATGGAGAGAGAGCTTCGCAAGCTGCTTTGGTGATTAGTGAGGAAGAGGTTGTGTGTGTATGTATACGTTCATGGTGATAGAGCAGTGTGTGTCACTGTATGGTGTTAGCATGTGTGTGTGAGTGTATGATGTTATTATGTATGATAAAGTGTGTGTTACTGTATGGCAACAGAGTGTGCATGTGTTAGGGTATGGTGTTAGTGCCTGTAAGCATATTATGTTACCATATCTGGACATTACTGTATGATGTTAGATTGCATGTGTTTGGTATTAGCAAGAGTGTGCATGTCAGCATATGATGTCAGAATGCATGTTTATGTTAGTGTATGATGTTGGCATGTCAGTAAGTGTTTCAGTTGGAGTAAGAAAATACTACGCCTAAGCACCACTAAGCCTAGGCTCATCACTAGAGGCAGATGCCTCAAGTACTGAAAGGTGAGGGTGCACTTGAGCTGGCCAGCAGCAATGCACTGTTTCTACAGGTGCTTCTCTCACTTCTGAAAGCTCATATGACATCGGTGTGGGGTATGACCTCTGACCTTCCCCCCAGTCACCAAGAGTCCTAGTTATGGCACTGTTACCAAACCAGATATTATACTGTACTGGCATGTCAGACCCAACAAAGATCTAGATTGCTGACATATACCCTATTTCTGGTTTCTCAGGATTTCCTTAATGGCTTTGCAACATTACTGTTCATTTTTTTTCAAATAAATTTCTGCTTAATTAGGAGGAAAATCTTGCTATATAATATAATGTGTAATCTGCTTCAGTACAGACACCATTCCATTGCTTTGTGTCCATTACACCAATTCTGGGACCTGACACTCATAACTATGGAAAATGTTAAGTCATTATTAGCATACAAAAGAGGTTTTTCAACAGGGAGGGGTAAGTGATTGAAATGAAGTAGATTCTGAACAGAGCTGGTATAATGCAGAGGAGCCTCAAAAGCAGGGAATTTGAGGTCAATGAAATGTGAGGTCAATGAATAAATGCCAGACAGCACTTACAGAGGTCTTACAAGGTCGCTTTACTAATTTATCTCTCTTTTGACTCATTCCTTTTTTGTTATTATTTTTCCTCTTTTTTTGATACACAGAATGAAGAATGTAGCGCACACACTCTACACTAGTTCAGACAATATTTATAGTGTCCAAATGGTGGGTTATATCACACTGAATTTATTAAACAGCATAGTAATATGATAAATGATATAAAAGATAACTTAGTGTTAAACAGGAATACAAAGCCTTGCTGACTCAACATCCGTGTTATTATTTGACTTCCTCATTCTCATTTTCTTTTAAATCTTTTTTGAATGAACGTGAATGAGATGTAAAGTGCATTTATTAAACATCACCTTGACTAGACGTGATCTTCCAGTATCGACTGTTGCTCAGTGAAGTATAACTGCAATCTTCAACATTAGAGACAGTCACGGGAAAGGATGTACTCTAAATTTTAGACTTCTTACTTCACCTTTTTTTTATTTTTTTTTTTTTTACAATTTTTTATCCTATTATCTCGAGTTGGTACACTTTCATCTGAATGTGTGCATTGAACACAGTAACACAAAGCTTTTTGAATACATCTATTTTTAAAGCATGATAAAAAATGGTAAATTTAGTAACAGGCTCTTATGTTTATTCCGGTTTATCTGCATATCTTCACTTTAAATTCAAGTCTTCTGAGGCTTTTGGTAATACTCACCATGGCCTTCCCTATATGGAGTATTTCACATAATTTCAATTTCAATAATGGATAAATTCACATTGGGAAGAAGAAGAGAGGAGGGAAAAGATAGACACTATTATGAGGCTTTCACCAAACACCTTGCTCTTTTTCTAAAGTTCATTTTATTCTTGATTGATAAAAGCCAGGGTATAAATACAAGTACTTCGCCCCTGCCTGGAGAAATCCTCTGTTGTCCATGCTGTGAACCTTCTATTAAAAGACAAGAGACAGCGGTAGCAGTGTTTGCTTCATTTCACACTGCCACAAAATAGACTTGTCATGCCACAATTGAAAGGAGTCTGATGGAAGAAAGAGGTGTCAAAAACTTGTCATAAAAAGCTTGTAGTCCGTGACAAGTGAGAACAACGGGCCTGTGTTTTTGGTTAAATCCAAGAGCCGTTGGCAAGAGCATATAAATAATTACAGAAGGCAGACTTAAAGTAATTAGCAATTGAGCATTTTAACCACAATTCTATTAAATCCGTTTTCTTTTCTGCACACAAGAAAGTAGAATTTAGTCATTAGCAACGTATTGTGAAATTGCTTAAATAGGACAAGTGATATACTTTGTAATATATAGATATAAACCGCTCTTTCTGCATTCCATTAAGGGCATAAACTCACCAGCCATTGTGGGCACTGGATAGGCTGTGGATGATGAGAATGGTGATAGTTCGGAGGTCTCCTATTCCATACATTATTAGAAACTGCTACAGTTGGTGCAGTTACTGCTTGCCCTATGCTCTCACTCAGGAGTTGAGCTTATACTAGCGTTTCCAGGGGCTTGCTTTTGTTTCTTACCAGTGTCCTTATTTTTGCCAACAATGCTGTAGTGCTGGTGTATTTGACCACATACATCTTGTGCCTCTCTAGCGTCCTCTTGTGGGCAGCATAACCCCATAGATTCAACTCATGGGCACAAGCCGTGGCTTCTTTGAAACACTGCATGCATTGCCATTGGGTATAGCTGTGAATGAAAAGAAACAATATGTGAATTGTTAAATATGTATTTATGTTTAAATGTCTTTCAAAAGAAAGTGAGGAAGACTTTGTGTTGCTACTCCTTACGGGTTGCTGTTGAAGGCATCTGGATGTGGCTTAGCAGAAATCCTCCAAACCACACTGAGTTGTGTTCATGTCCATGCTCCTCTCACCTTCTGCTCATACTCAGTTAGGATCAAGGTCTTAAGATATCTCTGACCTCCATCTTCAAAAAGACGTCTAAACAGGAAGGAGTATATGTTAAATATAAATGGGTAAAGAAAAATATATAACAGACCATTATGTTGGCACTCTGCTAGGCCTCCTCAAATCTCCAATGCGAATAGATAACAAAAACAGACAATAGGCACCTTTTACAGAAAATTCAAAATTTACTCAGAAAGTTTTTGTTACCTATATTCATTCATTTACTTTATTACAAACTTTATAAAATCCGGCGCTTTGTAATGTAAGCAATGTTCTGGCAGCAATTGAGCAAATAGGGTCTTTCTTCTATTGCACGTGCGCTGCAGCAGTGCGATAGAAGAAAGAACTATGAACAGGCTGCCTGTTCATAGCTCTTTCTTGCATAGGCAGGCAGGCTACATCAGGGGACAGAAGGCTTCATATTAAATGTATGTGTATTATAATACACTTATTATTTCTATTTAATTTAGATTAAAATGGATTTTTGATGAATTTTGCCAAAAATGTTTTCCTTTTGCGCTTGGGGGTTGACGTGCGCATGTGCTCCTACGGAGGAGCCTCCCCTGATGTGGACCTATACATTCACTCTCATGGATTTGATGTCTCTGGCAGCCCATCCCTTTAATTTGCTATTGTCACACTGACATTAATGAAGGGCTGGTCAGCTGATAAAGAGGTCATGGCCAGAACAGATTTCCTGTCTGCCGCCCTTTGTCTAGCTGTAGCTGCATTTCAAAAATCTATAATACTAGAAGAGAAGAACGATATTGCCCTCAAAGAGGATTTAAGAAAAAAACAGAAAACAACGCATATTAGAGCACTGAAATGTAGCAAAGTTCATTGACCCTAATCAGTCTATAGTCAGCTAAATCAATAGAGAAACATCTGGTACTGAATCCAAGCCAAAGCCTATATCCTTATTCTAAATTAATACAATGGCGTTCTCTATCTATCTACCTACCTATCTATCTATCTATCTATCTATCTATCTATCTCTAAATGCCTGGTTACTCTACAGTTCAAATTTATCCAATGTTATATCATAGACACAAAGGTGACATAGTTATTGGGTAATATTTATGTTCAGATATATGTCTGCTATCCCTCTATAGTATCACATTTGTAGGAAAAAAAATGTCCCTCTTTGTTACACGCTAAGAGAAGAAGCTTCCTTAACCCTTTGATTACTACAGTTGTGATTGACCCATTGTCTTGCAATGTACTTACAACGCTTTGGTACTCATAGGGTTTATGGAAACAATTTAGAGAGTAGAAGAAGAAAAATCTCTCCCAAGGCTTATCTTTAGTGCCAGAGGCAAATTTCTAACTATCATTATCATTACAGCTCCAAATCCTTAATAACAAGGCCACCCTGCCACACAATATAGATAAAGAAGAAAGTAAATTAATTTCATCATTCCTAGTTTTTCAGCCTTGTAGGAATTTGATTACTAACAAATTATTACCCACCTGTCAGACGCAAAACAAATGGGAATTGGTATTATCTTGGAGAACAAGCATGACCACCTAGTTTGATCTCATGCTTTCTTGAGATTAAAACGGGAAGATTAAAGTAATTATCTGATTACGATAAAATGCTTAATGTATAATGGACACAATGTCATTGTACTAGGTGATATCTATGCCACAAAGATCTATGTAGAGACTGCAGCTGTTCATCAAGGCAAGGACCAAATAAGGTTATTCCCACCCAACTATTAATCTGTTAACTATAACTTCATAATTCTGCATGGAGGTGAAATTGTAAATAAACGTGTTATTATTATCCTTTTTAATGATTCTTTGTCATTTTTAGTTGATATAGTCCCTTGAAAGCTACTTTAGCATAGCCATGTATGGATATTTTTATTGGCAGACAATGTAAGTTTTTTTAGTATTATTTTATCTACTAAACACTAACATATATACTTAATAGTTTATATATATATATATAATATAATTCATATAATTCATATAATTCAGTAGTCAGGCATATTTATTGGGGTACAACTTGTATGAGTAAAAATGGTAGTAGGGAATGGTACATGGAATTGATCAGTAACATCACAAAATGTTCTTTTCTGCATGTCTCAATGGGGCAAAAGCACCTAGCAGGCAATAAAATGTAGCTTATACCCTCTTATAAGAAAATGTCCCAAATTAATTAATTATTTATCAAAAGCTTGACATGAAAACTGAGTTCTCCGTTCAGGCGTTTCTGCTAGGGTAGACTACCATTTCCACTCTTGTTCATTGGCGGAGAATGCATTACTCTAGTTAGAGTCCACAACAGCTAGAGCGCTAGAAGTTAACTGTCACAGTTCTAACTGCTTTGATGTATTGGGTCATGAGATTCCAGGTAGAGGAATGTTTCACTTGTGGTGAGTGCTGAAACACTTCTTATAAAGAGTGAGTGGCAATGTATAAACTGCCATCTCATGGTGTGTGACGGAAAGTCACAGCAGCTGAAGTGTGATGATATATTTGCATTGAGTGTGATACATTGTTAATGGCATAAAAAGGATGGGTAGGTAAGATATGTGGTAAGATTGACAGCAGTTTATCTAGCCTATCACATTATTACGTTTCTTGCAGGTCTGAAAAAATGTTTTGACTTCATTAAGATGAGCAGCAGACAAAGTAAATGGTATATATTCTAGAGAAGATAAAAAAAACATACATGGAATATCTGAAGATTTGTCCTGGTGGCTGGAGTCTTGAGCCACCTTTTAGTGGGCCAACACAAAAAAGACCTAAAAGCCCCCAATAGGTTTCTCCTTCAGATGGAATCATGAAGGCTCAACTACAAAAATATATGGTGTTACTTGTCACAAATTAGTGATTTGGGATACCTTTTAATGGATCACAGTAAGATGTAGGGTTTGATAAGCTTTGAGGTGCTCAGGGGTCCCTCAAATGTTTATGTAACTCTACAACGTGCTTTATGTAGGTTTGTACACGGAAGGGTTTCACAAACCTCTTTGGGCTGCTGTTTGTGAGTTATTGGATCTGTTGAGTAGCATATTGTTTCCTACAGATGGGTATGAAGCCACTCTGCCCCATTCAGAGAAGACCACTATCCCGTTCCACCTGTCTTCTATCCAATCTTCACGCCAACCCAGCCTGTATGTATTAGAGCTCTGCTATGACATAAAAATATAACATTTGGCTGCACCCCTTGTTCCATCGTCTCTACCCTTTTGGGGCATGATGAAGTAGGATTGTGGGTCATTTAGTCTCTGAGATTTCTGAGGTCTGATATTGATATTTAGTGGAAATGAAAGGCAGACTTGATGTTGCTGAAGGCATCTGGATGAGGCATAGAGGCAATGTCTCCATCCCTATCTGAATCAATTTTATGTACATGTTTCACTCATCTTCTATATGAATCCTTAAGCTTTTTTTAAATTATGTTAGTAGTCGTCATTTGAAATCAGAAACACCAACATATAATTTCATGCAGGGGTGCTTAGAATGTTTTGCCATCTCTAACCCAATCCATTTTCATACAGTAAGCCACCCTTATTGCACATACGAAGTCTTGTGTCTGTGTTTTGCCTTCATTTTTAACCAAACCAGGATATAAATCCGAAATGCTCAAACAACTATGACAACCGTGATCTAAAAAGCCTGTTTTATCGTTGCTATTCAGTATAGAACTATTGATTAATCACAGTTCTCTTAATGGACATTTGTAGGGTGTGAACAGTGTTTACTCAATTAAGTTGTCACATTTATTCCCTTGTCAGTAATGAAAAGATTTATAATTATTACTAGCAAAACCTTTTTGTTTTTATGTGAAATGGCAATGAAAGACCACTGCAGAGCAAATATAGATCGGCCATTACCACTTCAAAGTTCACTTATACGAAACAAACATTTAGAAAACAGTATACTTACACATAAAAATACTCAGCACTCAGATGTCAGAGAGAGAAGGAGAGGGAGTTGTACTAGATCACAGTATGAGTGGACACTCATGTATAACCCAGATTGTCCCGTAGGTTGATGGGTGTGCTCTAAAACCCAGGGACTGGACATGAATGTCGCATCTCAAGGACCCACGGAATATATTCTCCTCTAAATAAAATCTGAATTAATTATACAGCAGACATGGGCTTGTATGACACTACATTATATGTAAGTTATTCTTTTCTTTTTCAATTTTAGATTGCTATTTGTGTCCCAGGGGAGTAACTAGAAACCACAGGGCCCCCTAAGTTCATCAAGCAACATGTCCCACCGTGCCACCTTTTCCCTAAACAGCTTTTGAGTGCCACTTTTGCCCCAAACAGCTGGGCAGTGCCCCCAACACTGACAAGCTAGGGTCAAGTGACGTAATGGGGTCATGTGACTTAACTGTTATGCCTTATAATATTACATGAATATGAAACATTGCAATACTTATCTGCATATTGAATGTCACATCATAAATTAAATTGTGGGATCTATTGGTGTCATTGAATAAGTGACAGAATAATTTTTAATGTATATTTCTGTCATTCATGATTTTCTTCTGACATATATATGACATACATATTGCTTGCATCATGACATTTCTGGTTCATAATAACTTTTGTTCTTCTAATCAATTTTGATGTATTTTTGAATGCATACTCCTGGGAAAATTGTAACCACGTGCTTTAGCTCCTTTGAAATTGTTAATTTCACTTACCTTTAATGTTAGTATGAGTACTCACCTACCCAGTGCTTCTGTCTTCCCCTTGAGACCGGGGAGCCTCAGAACGTCTTTGCTTAAATACATTGGCTGGAATTGGCGTCCCATACAGAAGGCACATAGTGCAGAAAATTAGGCCCCAAGGGAATGTTTGTTGTCAAAGTCCTCTGCCCTATCTAAGGCCTACAGTACCTACTAAGCTCACAGTGCTAGGTACCCCACTGAATTCACAACTATACCATAAAAAAGCAGAAATTCCCCATTAATGTGCCTTTCATCTGTACAAATGAGCTTTGCGATAGTGGAAATGCCACTAGCATTCATTTGAAGAGAATGCTTCTCTCTTTGGAGTCATTTGTTTGAAATATTATATATAATATGTTTAATGCTGTGGAAGATAAACAAATAATATTGAAAGAAATGTAGAAAATTATAATATGAAAGATATTTTACTCAGAGAACAAATGGTTAATCTTAACAACAAACCGATCCCTTAAAGCTATACACTTAGCAAACGGTCCCTCAGTCAAAACCTCACTGTTCTACTTAAGTTATTTGCACATTGTGTGATGTGTATGAGTTATTGCTAAGGGGAACATACTACTTGTTATGCATTAAAGAATGCGGCTCCAGTTAAAATGTGTGTGTGCCGAGTCTTTATTATGAATAGATTCCCGCGGTGATTTGCAGAAATCAGGCATGAATGTGTCCTCTTTATTAATAGTTTTTATTCAGTAGAATGCGACTGTTTTCTTAATTGTCATATTCTTATTCATAGCGTACTATGGAACACAGAGACAGCTGAACAAAAGAAGAAGAGGAAAGATTGGTGATACATAAAGAAACTGGAATTGTGGTACAGCGGAGTGATAGACATCTAAGGAAATGACACAAAAAAACAGTTAGAATGTTTGTCACAACAGACGTTTTTAACGTGTGAAAAACTGTGTATTTGAATACCTTTTTTTGCATAATTGCCTTTTACTCTTCATCACATTGTGTTAAGAAGTATTATGCATTGTGTCGCATATAACAAAGTTAACATAGTGTGACATTCGTCTCCCGTGATACTTGACCTACATGCTGGCCAGGTCCACAGAATAAGTCACCTACAGCCCAATTGACCGCCACAGGTTGTCAGTCTTTGGCTAGGTGTAATAAGCCTTGGTAAATGCCAACAACCATTACAGACAAATTGTTCCATGCTATAGAGGTAAGACATTTTGTTAGTGTGTATCCTGGCTATCTTGTAAGGTATTAGGTGTTTATGTAATATGTAGCCTGCCATGTGCAATCAGATGGAATATTATTTGGGCATAATTCCTGTGTCCTGATTACCTTCCAAGAGCAAAGGCGCAGTATGAAACGTAGATGCGTTTATGAAGGTTTTCTCTGGTGGACTGCTAATGACGTATAGGAGGGTGTCCATGATGAATTAGGTTTGAACAAGGAGGACAAACACAAGTGGTTCATGTTTCTCTTCATGCTCCATCGGTTTGCCAATGAAGACAGTGTTTCAAAAGGAGACTAGAAAAGATTTAAGGATCAGTCTAGTTAAAGCAGTAGCAGATTGGCAGAGGCTTCATCTTCAGAGCAATAACAACTCTATTTGTCCGAAAGGGTTTAGAACAGCAAAGAAAGATCAGGACAAATCATTAGCAGGTATAGAACATACATTTCCACATCATCTCTCCTGTATAAACCCAAGCATTCAAACACTCGTGTACTAATAGCTCTCCAGCATGATACCGACTTAAAACCTTAATGACTAGTATACTAAATAAAGAATTTCGAATAAAAGCTTAAGATGATTTCTGTATTTAATATGCAGGCAAATGTCTAAAACACATGGAAGGCATGGTGTACCCTATGAAAACTCAACACTCATTTCATTAGTAATTAGTGCCTATAGCGTGAAACACGTTGATATACCCTATCTCCTACTGTGTTGCACATTTGTTGATGAAATACTAACTGTATTCAAACACATGGAGAGAATGGTTTGTTAAACACTGTCCATCATGTGTGGGCTGTTCTCTGGGCATTATGCTACTTATGTCAGCTTCAATACCTGCATATTTTGGAACTCCCGTGTTTGACCCAGAGTCTCCATGTGAAGCTCTGTTTCCCCGGGCCTACTGGTCGCTCCCTTCCTTCTCCAGGGCAGGAAGCAATGTTTAGCCATGTCAACACCCCGCCCAGTCCCAACCAATTTAAAGGTAGGTGGGGCTAGCCCCTCTCATCCCCAGCTGCCCCCTATAAGTAACCACACCCCTCATGCAGCTAGCCCCACCTTCTTGTATCGCTTGTCCTGCTCTCTTATAAAGTCTGAAGAGGAAAGCAGTAGGAAGCCAGGCCTGTAAGGTTTCTTGTTGTGAATACCTGTGCTGGTATCTGCTTTATTAAACATTTCTTGTGTACTTATATTTATTTTTTATCAAATTACCATACAAAATGTGTTGGTATCACTAACGCTGTGGATCTGCAATCTGAGCAGGGTTTCTCTTAGTAACATTGTAGCTGCCTTGTCAACACATTCTCTCCATTTGAGGCTGGGTTAAGTCGTGAACTCAGTGACAGCCTGGCAAACATGCTGGTTCATGGAAAGTAGAGTAGCTAAAGTTTGTCTTAGTCTGTCAATTCTAGTCTTGTCATACCCCTTGAATATATGTTTTGTATTATGCGCTGCATAAATTGGTTGCGCTATATAAATAAAAGATAATAAATAATAATAAAGACCAATACATATGTTTTATCATAGATATTAAGTTTTGTTATAGGACAAAATAGGCATTACTGTTTGCTTAATGTTATACCCTCACTTGTGATTATTTTGGCATGTCCCATTTGAGTCTTCCAGAAAGTGCCAGCATACAGTATTGTACAGATAGTATAGCCATACTATGGACTAACCAAAAATACTCACTTTACAAAATACTCATGGGCTCAAGTGCAGCAAAAGCTTTCCAGCACTAACTTAACCTTGGCCAGTTTTAGTTGTTACCGCCTATTCCTACTCCTAATTATTGAACCCTGCCTTGCCGTTAATGTCACAGGTTGTCGTAGAACTCCAATAGAGGACTGAGAGAGTACTAGAAAGCAAGTCCTAGAAAAGCAAGATGGGTTGCTTAACGTATACTCCCTAAACCATATACATGATGTATATTACATCATTCACTTAATAATGATTTCCATCAAACTATACTTAAAGGTATGCAGCATTCACGTTAAAAGGTTCCACTGTTCTACATTATCAGGGATCTGTTTGCCCCGAGGACATCCGTGTCTCTTAAACATTTGCGTTCTCCCTTTGATCTGCAGTTTTATCACCATAAAAGTACCACTGAACATCTATTTTTGCTTGAGGCGTTATCCCTGCTGTTCCTTCTATTGTGAACATTTTGTCCCAGCCAGCCTAAGAAGAAGTTAAACACAAGTTCAAGAATCATCTTTCACTAAAGCAATTTATAATCTACAGTATCATCTAGCCATGAAGTAATGAGGAACCTGAAATTCAAAATGCCAATGTTGGCTGGATTGTCATGCCCTTAGTATCTTTTAGTTACTTAACCATTTCACGTCACACGATGCACTATTACTATCATAATTCATACTGCTGAGCAGTGTTCCCTCTAAGCTGTGCGCTTGTGCGCGCGCACATAGCTTTTTTAGAGAGCGCACACGTGCAAAAAGTGTGCGCACAACAGTTTTCCCAATAAAAAAAATTAATAAATAAAAAAATATATTGTTTTTTTAATACTTTATGCAGTGTGGATATTGCGCGCACAAAATTTTGGCTCTGGGAAAATTTTTGCACAAGAGAAATTTTCTGCGCACGCCACCTAAGAAAAATTAGATGGAACATTGCTGCTGAGGACACGGAATATAATATTACGTCCATTGATAGATCTCTGTTTGTTTAAGGAATACCATCAGCATGACAGACTTGATAAAACTCACCTCCTTGTTAATTATTTCTAACTCAAATTTAATTAACAAGAAAAATTAACAATTTCACCAGTCTTTTCTCTGCATGGGCAGAAAAAACACAAAACATCATTTTCATTTGGCAACATCCCCCAAATTTAGCAATATCATAAGTCTCTCATGTTTATGGGACCTTACAGGGTCTAAATGGCAACATGCACATGTATGTCTCTAATATAGATATATATTTTTTGGGTGGGGTGGGATTAAAATACTTCTTTAAATGAAACTTGGCCCAGTAAATGGAACAATAAAAAAAGTTTAAAAACATATCCACTGAGATTATGCAATGTGTTTGTGAAAAAAAGAAAAACAAAAAGCTACAATGTTTGGCACTGCTTGGCAGTAAAATGTGTAAAAAATATGCTTTGAAGGGCAGTTTTTGTGTTTGTGACTTCTATCAATGCTCCACACCCAACATATCACATTTTTTAATTTTGGCTTGGAACTAGAATATGTTTTATGCACCAGAAGCAAAGTACTAGTTGACATTAAATCATTATTAATAATCATTATATTCTCTAGATTGTAGAAGCAGGACCCTCTTTGCCTAATGTATTGAGTCTTAGCCTGTCAATTCTAGCTTTGTCAGACCCTTTGAATGTTTGTACTGTTAGAAGTACTGAATAAAGTGTTGGTATTATATATAAAAAAAGATAATAATAATAATAATAATAAATAATCATAATACTTACCTTTTCTCTGAAACCCCATAATGGTCTCTGCATTCAAGATTGTAAGGGGTCATACACAAATATATTTTTGTGGATTAAATAAAAAATATGGTTTCCATAACTTTTGAAAATGTTGCTACAGTAGTTATCCTGTGCCTTTTCCTAACATCATTGAATTAGTAGAAAAAAAGAAAAACAAATGGCGTGCCTGTGGGGATTTATATCCACAACCTGACTGGCCAATGGATCTAGCTATCTGGTTTTTTTTGTAACATTATGATTATATTTTTCCTTACATAGAAAAAAAAGCAGAAGGGGATACTTGATAAATAACTTTAATATAAATGTAGCAATGTTTTTATTTTATTTTTACAGAAAATATATTAAAAACGCCCTTTAATATACAAATGTGAATAAAGTGCAACTTGTTTATTGATTTGTAAAGACTCCTTACAGGTTCTGTTATTTCAAGTGTCCTGTGGTTTTGTAGGATCCAGCCGCAGGACACAGGCTGCACCATGATGCAACACTTGGAAAAGGCACTGTCTAGAACATGAATAAGGTCAACACAGCAGTAGCATTCATGGATTTCTAGTCTGTCCCCGGAATGACTGCTATTTTAATGTCTGGTTTACCTAAAAGGTTCATTCTGTCATATTTATTGGATTTTTTTCACTTATGTTTCCAGTATTTGTGGCTTTTCATGATTCTACTATTTGCTAAACCATATCTTAGCAACACAAACCACCTGGGAAAATTAAATATAGGTTCATGTATATAGGTGCAGTCACTGGAAAAACTAATTGAAGTCTCACGTCAGTCTTACAGAAGTAAGGGCCACTCACAACACGCCTTTCAATCCTTGAAATTATCAATGTAATATATGTAGGTGGGGTAAAGCAGCAGTGGCATAAAGTTTGCTACCTGTTCTCCTGTTAAAGGGTCCCAGGATTTTACAAGAATTTTAAAAGGATCTTCTCTAACTATCCTGTGCTACCCAAAATATTATTTTTTAATAGGACATGGTAGCAAAAATGTGTTTCTCATGAGACATACAAAAATTAAGTTGTCAAATGCAAACCTCTGTTACTCATGCTCATTACTCAAGTTAGGATGTGGTAGGACATGAGTTGAACCAGTGTCAGATGGTTAACGTCCAAAGCAGGCCTTTGTGGTACAAAGTCCTTTCAGGTGGTCTAAGACTTAGCCTTCTAACAACTGCACTAGGTAGACCTTCACAATTCATTTGGCTCCATCCATTTTCAAGGATGGTCCAAGCATTTAGTTCATGTTCTTCCGGAGTCCTCTCTACAAAGTATATGCAACGGCCTAGAATGCTTCAAAGTCTAAGAAAAGGAGGCTCCAAAATGTTAACATTTATTTAAGCAAAGCTGTTCAGGAGATACGATGGTTTGACGCTGTAAAACCAAATGAAAGCATGCATGACATATTTATGGAAAATGTCTCATTTTAGAAATAATAATTTTGAAAACATGTTTTGTGGGTGCAGTTCCTCTTCTGTTTTTTTTTTTGGTGTGAAAGTTGCAAGTTGCGACTAGCTTGTGATGCAGAACTACAGTTGTCTCTAGCATAGAGATTTACATTTCATGGCTGTGAGTGCTAATTAATGACACATCATACAATAAGACAATTATTGTGCGCACACAGCTGTGTTTTGTATCACCCGCTTAATACAATCATCGAAAACCTTAAGGCAAGTAATGTAATAAACTCATCCATATTCCACTGGCGGGATTTATGCTCCCTTGTGATTTCTACATCTCCAGCAGTGCTATAAAATAAAATGAATTAAGTAAGTGTAGAATATAAAATGTAAAATTAAACTGGTATAAAATTGTAAGTACACAAACAACCCATTTATATACTTCTCCTCACAGGAGTATATTTAACGAGACATAAAGAGGAAACAAAGAATAGTTAAGGAGCCCAATTCATCTTTCTGTTTTAGTTTAAAAGGATTAAGAAAGGTTCAATTTATTTAAGTCGGAGTGCCTGACCTTCTCTGGAGCTGAATATGATTTTAGAGAGAAGAAATGCTAATGTGTCAGTTCTAAAGTGTTTCCTTATTATCAACAGCACTCCTTGATTATGTAAATTGGTAATAAATGATTGGCACTCACAAATGTGCCTAGTAGCAGCTTATAGATAATTAGAAAGACACGAAGACACATATTCAAGAAAACCCATTGTGATGAATGCAATATAATGATTCCCTATTAATAGTTAATGATGCATGTCAAGAATGACTTTTCTTCCTATATTTTTAAAATGGATATGTATTTTTTTTTACTGTTTTTGAATGGCCAAATCTTCTTTTTTTATTCCCAAGTCAATCTGTCTTGAGCTTCAGCCAGTGAGTAATTGAAGTAAGTTATGCTAAATACCAAGAAGAAGCCAATCAAAAAACAAAAGTTTGTCAAGGTCCTCTTACCTTCTCGGTCTACCAGAATATTATCACACACAAGGGCCAAACGGAGAACTAGCTGGAGAACTCAAAATAAAAAATAATTGAAGATTATATGTTAACACTACATCGGTGACATGTTTACATTGTGTTTGACTATATGGGTTGATTGATTAAGCAGGGGGGTTATAAAAGTTAATTTCAGTGCTTTAGCTTTACATTTTGGGCCAGCCCTTGTAAGTGCCAGTGTGTAAGTGTAAGATGCTTTACATCCTGCATTAAATTGAATGGGCAACATTCAAGTCTCCCTATCCCATTCGTGCCCTTGGGGCATATTCAAGTCAAAGGAGAAAGCAATACATCCTCCAAAACACTTGGGGGACACTTGTACACAGGAGTATACAAATAGAGCCCTGCAACCAACTTCCATATTACAATCTCCTTCCATCTGTGCAGAATGGATTCCCTTTTCTTCCAAAAAAAAGAGTGCTTGAATGGGTCCCACCCCTACGCTAACTGCAGAGTTCTAGAGAACCCTGTGTGGTGGGGTTTTTTTTGTAAATTGCACTCAACCTCACTTGAGTTAACTATTGATCACTCTACTTCTTAATGAATAGATCCATATCTATCTTGTCTGCTTTGTATTTCAAAGCAAGGAAGCCTTTTATAATGCAACATGTTAACTGTGTGTGTCTGTGTTCTATCTGTTCCTGATCCAGCCTTGTGGCTTGTGGTTTATATAGACCCATGGTATGATGTGAAGTACGTGCTTACAAAGGTTGGAACTCATGAGTACTAATTATGGCATGCACTGCTAAAATATAAGCAGGGAATCTGCACATTTGGAAATGTAACCAAGTTCTTTAAAATAATTTAAAAGAAGCTCATGCATGCTTAATAGCTTTCACACACTGAAAATGTTGGTAGGTATTTATCAATACAGGGTATATTTGTAAGATATTATTTTTCATCCTTTCATTCTTTTCATTCTTTATCCCTTCTAGTTTCAGGTGGGTTGGTGACCCCTATATACCCAGCTAGAGATCAAGCAGTTAAGTCTTTGTGCATTCCATTGACCCATCCTCTTAAATGAAGATATGGTGAGATTGTTGACTTGTCTCTTTAGATTCTTTGCACTTGAGTGATTGAGTGATGTTTTTTAGCTATGCAATACATTTTGACAAGCTTGTTGCTGACATGACCATATACTGTATTTCCTACAAGATCAAAGCTCGGTGGGAAAGGGAATATCTGTATAATACTGCTTTCACATAGATAGAAGCTGATAAGTAGCAGATTATTTCCTATGTTTTTAAAATAAATAATATCCATGTAGATATCTTTATACCTGACTACATTATACTTTCATTTACATTTCCAGAAAAAGCCCAAGTATATTGACTAAAAGAAGTGGGGAGAATAGCTAGATTTTTCTATAGATAAATATTTATAAAATGTACAGATCTGTCACAGAATGAAAAACTTTAATTAAAATTATGCTCGGATTATATGTTGATTATTGTACATTCCAATGTGTTCAGAAACAATGCAAAAAATTGTTTTAGGATATACACTTAAGCCAAGCATTTAATGCCAAGAGTGCTCTGCTGAAACCTCCAACAAATAGAGTTTATTGGTTCAGGACCCCCAGTTGGATTCCTGAATCATAAAGTCAATCAGTTCTTGTGTTACTTGGGTTCCCTTACCACATCAACGCTACACAGTACAACTCTGCAGCAGGGGACACTACCGTTCCTTAGTACCTGGCAGTGGTTTTAGGCGGGAGACATGCAGTTCCTTTTGTGAATGCATGAGCCAGGAAAGAGCTTTTTAAGTAGCCATGTCCTTTTAACCCCCTACATTACCTGTCTTACTTCTCATTGCCTATTTAGAACTATGACAACCTGAGGATGGCGCTCAGTTGTTCGATGAGTATTGTCTGGTGAACTTGATCATGGTTCCTGTTGCACTAGCCTTTTGTGCCTTTCTTGTGCTGCTTGGCTTGTACAACATTGGCTTGCCTGGTCATTCTTGCTTCTGTTAGATGTTGCTGGAATATTGATTTTGGTGTTGACCCAACCAGCTCCTAATGTTGCTTATTGGACACACTGACTTTGATCTCTGTTTTAGCTTCTGTCTTGGTTGTTTGGTAATTCTCTTCTTGGACTGCTTGCTCTGGTGTGTGACCCAACATGCTTCCAACGCGTACTACCACTTGTTTTCTGTTGATTACTTTCCTGGCTAATGACTCCCAACTTGCTCTACTTTGTCTGTTTTTGGTGTCTCCCAGTCTGTGTCTAATACAAATTCTGCCTTTGCTAGCAACGGTTGGGTTTATTCTACTAGTCCCATTCCTTCATAGGTAAAGGTATAGTGGTGTTTATTTCATCATAGAGATTAGCAAACTTTTCACCTAAAATGTTCTCATATGTTCTTTGTTTTCATTTTTTAAATATACATCATTGAAATGCTATCCTAAGCAGAGTTTTCACAATCCTCCAATCATAAATAAAGGATTTATGGATGAACCCTATCACAAAATTGCTCTCATAGGTGGAATTAGCCTATTCCTTGTTATATACCAGGGCAATAGTAAATCCCTACAGCAAGATTTAATACAAAATATAATTTAACCAACTCTCTTCTATGTGCTTCTGTCCACTATACCAGTTCAACTACATACCAAGACTAAATTTGGGACTTCATTATTATGTTTGACCTCTGCATTACATATAATCTCATGCTAATTTCCTTTTTAATCATTATTTGTTGGAAACAGCTCCCAGGCATAAAGTTAGACCCTGCTGTGTTTCATATCATGTCTTGCAACTCATTTACCAGTTTTGTTTCATACTAGATCTAATTAATCAGTGTGGCTGAAATATAATTTCTCTTAATTATATGTGCTTGGATATCAAGCACAGAAAAACATCTCATTCATTGTAGTTTTAAAAAATTGATATTTTTTTCCCAAGACCTTTCTAAAAATAAAGGAGATTTATGGGGATATTGAAATGTATTCATAATAGCTTTAATACTGACAGCGTAAATGGAATGCGTTATTAGGTTCCATTTGAATGAATTAAATTTCTGATGTCTAAATGAATTCAAAATATTCATTGCAAAAGAATAAAAAATGTTGATTTGGCCTTGGATTTAGGTGGTAATATTATAAATGAGTAGAAATCTGCATTTAATTTCAAATTTTCCCTCTAACAAGGTTGACGGAGAAAGGTGCATTCCACTGAATTCAAAAGTTCAATTACACAGGGTTCAATTCAAAGCTTTTTAGTTGGCAAAACATTAAGGGAAGCAGTAACTTAATGCTGCCTATTTGCTAATCTCAGAGTGCTTGCAAGTGACTAAAAATTCAAGTTTGCAGAGTCCATACCTGAAGTTACAATCCTCCCTGCGAGGATGCAAGGAGTGATGACCTGGGTGCCAGATATGACCACAAAGAATTCTGTCAACAGATATAATAAATGATTAATGACTTTTTTAAAAAATACTTAATATATTAAATTTTTCATGTTTGTACATTGTCGTTTAGTTATTGAGTGATAAGTGCAAGAACAAAAATGTGTACAAAAAGAGAATGACTCTAATAACAGATGATAATAACAGACAGTACTTAAATAGCTTCTTGCCCAAAGGTCAGTAACATATGTACATTGGGCCCTGACCCAAGGAACTACCCTCAGCTGCCCCCTTTTCAGCCACTGTCCTTATTACCAAACACCAGAATATGATGTCATATCAAGGTACTCCATCTATAAAAGACACCTGGGAACAGCATGCTATGGAGGCTGTGCATAGTAGGCCTGGAATTCGCCGCCGTCCACAAAGAACCAGCAATCCCAGGTGTATGTTTCTGCTGTTGTGGGCCTCATCAGTGAGGTTTTGTTGTTAGCCCTCCTGAGCGGGAATTCAACGTACTAATTGTTGTGTTTCCTCAGATGAGCTAGTCTAGTAGTTTCTGTGCACACAGTTTTAGGCAGGTGGGAAAAATGCTTTAAAGTAAGAATGCCTTTAACAATAGACATGTTATTGGTTTTTATATACTATATATGACATATTTTTATTATTTAACCAAAAATTTTAAGCGAGTGAATAGAATACATTTTTAAATCAACTCAAAGTTGCTTTCCCAAAGTGAAGTTGGCATATAGTTACAGTTATGCCAAACAGGTGCTAATGATCACCTATTTAATATGTAGGTTGAAACACAATCATGAACTAAAACAGAAACAGCTGTGTATGAGGAATAAAACTGCATGAGGAACAACCAAACTCACTTACATGGTGAGGCTGCTGAAGACAGTTTAATGTCAAAAGTCAAACATCATGGCAAGACTGAGCACAGGAACAAGCCACAAGGTAGTTATACCGCATCAGCAGAAAAACTGTGTGCAAGTGTACCTAGAAGAATTGATACTGTTTTAAAAGCTAAGGTGGCTCTTCTCAGGTTCATTTACTTTGCATTTTGTTAAATGAAAAAAATTAACTGTGAACAGACCTATTTTTCAAAGCAGTCTTACTTTACAGCATTTCTTCCCACGTGCCAAAAACTTTCACACAGTACTGTATGTTCAAAAATCATCACGTGATTGTTAAAGCATTACCTTTTGTGAATGTTTGTATGTATAATAACCATAAATATTTCCATCTGTATTAACTTGACAATGTTTTACAAAAGCTTTTTTTTTATGTATTGCAGTCCCATAAAAGCTTAATATAATTATACAACATTGTGACAATCTCGAGAACAACAATTGAAAGGAGATTAAGATTCTAAAAATATGGCAGCCCAAAGCAAAATCATCTCATTTATTTGCTTTATTTCAGAAGCTTTGAGAACATTGGATGCATTCCAGCACTAACTAGAGACAGAACTTTGAGAGCTTGAAATCTAATGTTGTGCACATTTTGTCCACTGTTACTTAGGTTGCAGGGGCATGAACTCTGTTTGCTAAGTACATGCGGTTGGCTTTGGCTTAGGCATTATTCCTCCCCTACTTTATGAGGTCATAAAGAGAAAGGGTTAAGTAGTTGTGGGTGGTGAAGGTCAGGAAAAAAAACTTGGGAAGGCAATATTTTACAGGTTATGTAAGATTAGGGAAATGTAGTCTCCCTACCCCCAGCCACATAGTATTTGGGACTAAACGTCAAATTTGCAGCAGCAAATGTGCAACAGTTGGACAAAAGTCCAACTTGCAAACTCACTAAAGCCAAATCACATTAGTACAAAAAATAGCACAAAATAACTATCCACTCACATATACATGCCCGCCGCAAAGTTCAGTAAATGTGAGTTAATGTGAGGTGAGAAAAGTAGGCGACTCTAAGATTCATAAAGTACTTTGAGCACTTCAATATGTAGTCTTTAAAAACTGAGAGAGAAGCTGCATCTGCTCTCCTCCTCCTTGGCCCGATGATTCTTATCACTGATTGGATGCTTGAAGCAGCCAATCAATGGCAGGAAAGCTCCCCCATGGAAATCAATGGAAGCACATTTCTCTCATATGTAGGGGAACAGCTGGAACGGACGTGTGGAAAGAATATCGAGGGAAGGAGACGTGTTTACCGAATACATCTTCTGTACAGGAAATAGCAATTTTTAGTCTGCTGCCATCAGGCGACGATGGGCCACTTATATCCCTAACAATAGTATATTGTTAACATTACAATGTTGATGTAAAATATTGACATTACTTTACTGTTAAACCCTAATCTGTAAGGGACACCCAAAATACAATAAAATATATTAATCTAGTTATTGCTAATTAATACAGATAACTTAAAGGTTGGATTGTTCTAATTGTACAACTATTCCTCTTTTCCAACCTTACAGTATTTTTTTACTGATATTGCATTTATATAATCTTGATAATTCTAAATGTATGCATTTCTTGAAACATATTTTCCTAAATCAGCATTACTGTTTTATAATGTAATGTGCATTATTAAACTGGGCATGGAAATCTCCGGGGATGTCCCTGAATATTCTTCCTGGTGCTGTATTGTGACAGTCCTTTCCCCCCCTTTTCTATCGTGCCTTGTGAGTGACAGTCTTGTGTCTCACAGTCAGGTCATATAATCGTCACTTTTGCTGAAACTGCCTGGAGCGATGGACGGATGGACCTCAATGATTGAGCTCTAAGAGTGAGCACAGTTGTATATATCATAGTTGTACCTGACATCGCTTTGAAATTATCTCTCTTCTATTTTATCATGTTTAAGAGTTCTTCTGTCTGTGACGTTTTGTAGGTGTTTCTCTGAGCTATTTTTGTTTTTCTCGCATGTTATTTTCCACACAGATTTGCTTAGTAATGAAAAATATAATTTTACTACAAAAAAAGTATTAAATAAACATTGATGACACTGGATCCAAAAATATTACTTATGTATGCAAGATCAAATCCTGTGCCTGTTGTGTCATAAACAAATTCTGGTACCAAATTAATACCTCCCAACATTTAAAATAGGCAAAAAAAGAAAGTTATTTTCTTAGAGCACCCCAAACAAGCACATCGTCATCCTTCAACCCCACTATCCGTATTTCCCTCACATTAATAGAGTGCTACTGTTCCTCTTTTTTAGTGCCTTTTCTACCTCTTGTAATTCCCGGTTTCCCTTTTGATCTGGGGTTTCTTCCTTAGATGTGTTACAGTTTACTTTTCTTTATCTTTATTTTCTGACCCCCCTTTACTTGTTCCCCCTTGCTTTTCCATCTTCTCCAAGGCTTCTCTCCTGTCCCCCCCCCCCACATATTAGTCTTTTGGCATCTTTTCACTAAGAAGTCCGGTGCTCATAATATGCATCAATTTGCAAGGGAGCTTTATCACTTTGTGGTACACCGATGCAAATAAGTGGCAAACAATAAAACCTGACATCTGGACACATTCCTTTTTTTATGTAAAACAAATAATTTAAAAATATGCTGTACATTTTGCATGTTGCCTATCTTTCTACAAATCCTTTCCACCACAACCTAGGTACACTACTGGCTTCAAACCTGGAGTGTTCTCAGGTAAGACTTACTCCCTGTGTCTCTTTCGAAGAAAACTGTGGCCAACTACATTGTGATGTCTCTAAAAAAATCAATATATCTCAACCTTGAGCTTAGGTGACTATTGTACAGCGCTGTGGAATATGATGGTGCTTTATATTCAATTAATACTAAATACCAGGTGACAACTCCAGTTAGTATTTGTTGGTCAAATCCAGGGAGTTCCTCGGTATGGTTAGTATAATCTTCTGTTTCCCCAACTAGCCCAATGATGAACACCAACAGGCCTATTGCTCCTCATGTCTGAGGATACCCGGTCACACTGGGCCCTACACCGTTTAACAGATTACCCCGCTTTAAAATGATTATATAGGTATATTAAAGCCACATTTCTTTGCAATAACATAGCAGTAAGAAATATTAAGATTTTTTTATTGCAGACATACAGAGCCAAGCTGCTGCAAGTTTTCATTTCTTCCAAGGTCCATTTGAATGATGGCTTGATTTGTGCTGTTGACTCATTTCCAGATTCTAATTCCCTCCCTTTATCTCGACACAATAAAGAGACTAAAAGCAATTGTCCCTTAATTGAGGCAAGGAAATGATCAGAACTGCTTGGCTGAGCTGATAATGCTCTGTTCTGAGGCTGATGTGTCTCGCTGCTGATATTACTTCTGGAATGTATTTACTGAAATGGCTGGGATGTATTCTGACAGTAGCATACATTCACACATCACTGTGGTGTCTACACAACCCTGCTCAAAACATAACATAATATACAAAGATAAAGACTATCAGGGACTTTTCCCAAATCCTGTATTTTTACAGTTCAGTACACTGAATACACTCAAAGTACGTGACGGTGTTTACAGATTAGAATAAGCCATATGGAAATAGTAGAAACAAACAGCATGTGCAAACATCATGAGAGCAGCCATCTTAACTTTTCTCAACGTGTGAATGATTGTTCTTCCGGCTATGAAATGATTGCCCCCAGTTGTAACTGCTGGTTGTTGTTGATTGGTTCATTCAGCCTTTTTTAAAGATTGGTGTGGAGAAGGGAGAGAACTCAAGCAGATGAAGTTCCTCTTATGCCTTAACTTCTTTGCGGGGGGAAAAACAAAGCTTTGAAATGCCAAAGTATAACAAAAGGTAAAAGTACCATCATGTATGTTCCAATAACTGGGATTCCGCCAGCCTCCTCTTGTTCTGCAGAGTGTTTCCATGTGAAACACCTATTTTAATCTGTAAATACAACTGCATGGGTTGGTTTAGTGCACTGAACTGTAAAATATGGAATTAGGGTGTCCTAGGCAGTTGCTTAATTTCTTAAATAGTGGGCCCTGATCCCAGAGTTTTAGGTGAAGTTTTGGAACTGTATAAGTAGTTCAACAGCTTACAATAGCAAACCTGTTAGGGGGGAACATGGGGTTGCATGCCCCCCTCCCTGCCCATTGCCAGTTACTCTTACATCCCCACTAGCCCCACCCATAACATCACTGACCCTGCCCACTGATGATGCCAGCCCGCCAACAAACCATGTTAGCCCTGCCCACTGATGATGTCGGCTTCGCTCAGCGACTTAACCAGCGTACCCGAAGAGCGAGGGTTATGGGGACTTGGAGCCTGGAAGTTCCTAGGTATGGCTATGGGATGCAGGAAATGAATTAGGCAGGAGGACAAAAGGAACATTCGAGATCCAATATGGGAAAGCAATGGAATAAAAATAAAAATGTGTAATTCATTCTCAGTGGCCCATTAGGTTTATCAATAAATCTGCTATTTAAGAGCAATCCTTTTTAATTAACATTAATTTACATCAAAGGGGAGTGTCGCTGTCACAGCTTTTACCATAACTAAATTCACGAACTGAAAATACCTGTAATTGTTTTGGAGATGCTTTGTTTAAAGGTTCACCCCTGGAAGCTGAGATCTGTGACCCAGAGCAGCAGGACCAGCATTATCTACTCAGTTTCCTGTCCTGGAGGAATGGAACAATCATTCAAAAGCCAGTTTGTTCTTTTCTGCAGTCACTACCTGTGTACCAGGTACTCCCTCCTTCCTCTTTGGTGCAGAGGATTTGGGAGAAGTGACAGATTCACTTTAAATCATGATACCAATGGTAAAAAGTATGGTTCTACCATAACTGATATTGACACACATAAAAAAATTACCAAAATGTGACATTTCTTTTTATTGCTGAAGGTAGAGTTCAACCATACCTGGAATTGATATATTTTTTTTCATTTTTATGCATCGGTACACACAGTATTGGGTGTCAGATTTATTACCGTTCATGGCAAAATTGAATGGGGATTTTGGTATTTGAGGGCTGCATTAGAGCCAAGAGAGATTTCTGTAGGTATGTGGATTGCCAAATAAATGTAGTTTAGGCATCTGTCAGCTGTGCAATTTTCCCTGAATGCTGATGTAGTGTCAGTTTTGAAATCTGCATAGCTGTGCTGTGTACCGTGCCAGAATTCCTCATGAATGGCCCTCATTGTCCCTCCCTGCTCACAGGAGGCTTAATAACTCAATACGTTTGTATTGCATTCAGTCTTAGATACGCTAATGAGATGACTTATGCTTCTCAAAGCATGCTATATTCTTCATCAACACTCATTAGGTATATTAACCATCCTGCACCCACTAAGATGGGAGCTGTGATTACGTTGCGTTTGACCGTTATAATATGTTGCAAGTTTTGTGTCACTCTCACAGGCGTGACACACTTAATATGCAAAAATGAATGCAATGCTAAAGATTAGAGCAGCTGCCGTGAGCTCACATTTCACATCCATATACAGAAGTCAAGAGAACATGTTGAACTTTGCTATTTCCTGTCACACAAGTACTGTATTTCTCATGAAAAATCATGATATCCTTTATTGGGTTTACTTTCCACGGTTCTCAGTGTTTTGTTGATAAGGGAACAGGGGTTCTAATAAACAATAAAGAGGACAGAACCATCTTTGTAATTTAATAATCTGCCCTTTGGGTAAACTGTAGGGGACTCAGTGTTCTTTATATAAAATGGGTGAATTGATGTATGCACATCATGCATGTGGGGCCAATACAAGGGTCTCTAGCTTGATAGGGAAACTATGTCTCTGCCAGCCCATCTCTTGCATTTTGTCTCTAACATGGAAGAAGACCTAGTGGCAACATCTCCTACCAGATCAGCACCCACCACAGCTTTATAGGTCGCCTATGTGCTGTGGCTGGTTCTAAAGACCCTGTTGTTTCTCAGTCTACAGACTTGAGATGATGCTACTGTTATAGTAACAAGGTTACTAGTGTGGTTGCTATCACAGTGTATGAACAGCTAGAAAAAAAAGATTCCGGGCAAGGTAGAGTGTGATAATGGTGTGATAGGACGAGTGTGTGTATGTGTAAGTGTATGTGAGAGTGCATGTGTAAATGTGTGTTAGTGTATAAATATATGTCTGCTAGTACATATGTTAGTTACTGTGGGGGAGCTCAAGGTGCCGGGGAGCCATTTATTTTGCCTGCCTCTGCGGCCAGAAGGTACTAGCTCTCCCTTAAAACCACCTTTTGCAGGGGATCAGAAACCTTTTTTAGGGATCTGTTCTGATCCGAACCATGCTATTGTGATCACCATCTAATAGCGGAACTCAAAAATTATCCCACAAGGGAAAAGTTTATTGGGCCACTGATGTGCTAAATGTGATCATATGGTTTTGGTGGATTCAAGAACTGTCTGTTTAAGAAATAAAAATGTTTCTTTGTGTGTTCGTAAAGGTTATGTAGAGAATCCAGCAT
The DNA here is from genome assembly GCF_027358695.1 of Spea bombifrons. NCBI lineage: Eukaryota > Metazoa > Chordata > Amphibia > Anura > Pelobatidae > Spea > Spea bombifrons. The sequence goes on from NC_071094.1 coordinate 30,842,939, forward strand.
TTTGTTTGGTCTTCTGAAAACATCCTTTACATACTATTAGAGTTTATTCCAAATCGATGCAAGTGATACTGTTCCAAAAGAACACACAGCAGTAATGCTAATAAAATTATCTGCTGCACAGATTTTTCAAAGGGTTTTTTTCTCTATAAACCTTTGATTAAAATTCCTTACAATAGCTATTGTGTTTTGCACCAAGAACAGAGTAAGAAGTTTCCATGAGCTGATTTACAATAAATGTTGCTGCTACAGTTCGCTTTAATCCTGTTAACAGATAAGCTCCCACTTTATAATTTAGTTCGATAGAGGAGCAGAGAATGTTTTTGATACGTCTTCTGTATCCCTCAATTCAATGTGTTTTTATAGAGAACCAACATCTTTGACTTTTCATGCGGTGTGCTTGGCAGCAACATAATACTTTTTTTTTATCAGCAGTGGTGTTGGAAATGGTATCATGCTAGCCTTGTATTGGATGCCTCTGTTGTAGGCTTTTGTGATGTCTGGGAACCGGCCATAGATGAGCCTATAAGGTCGCTGAGTCTGACATTCTATCTTCTTCCCCCATGCTATTTAGATCAGATTAAGTTGTAATTGGCACATCCTTTGTTATAATCACCATTCTCCAATATTATTAAAAAAAAATAATAATAATAAAAAAAAAATATATATATATATATAATGTTGAATTGGTTTCAAGCAAGTGGTTATAACCATCATCTCTGCTGCAGTTTTATAGCAAGCGTAATGGCTACATTTAGGCTATGATATTATATGATACCAATTAAAGGCTCTGTTCAATTAGCATCCCTTATAACATTTTCTTAGCTGTCTTTTCAACTGTGGAGACTGTATATTTTCTCTATCAAGGACAGTTTTAGTCATTGGCTGGCGCACTGTTTTTCAGTACAGCTGTGCATACACAGCTAGTTAACTCGCCCACCTTAGAAGTCACACCCTGAACATCTCATTCAATCCATCAAGACAGCTGCGTAACATAATAATGTCGGTCAGCTGAAATAAAGTATCCTGTGGAACAAAAAAGAGGATATTTTGTAAAGGATTGTTGTATTCAGTGTATTTGGTATTGCAGCTTCTTGGTATTCAAAGTTAGTGTCAAATAAATAGTTTTTTGGCCTGGAGGTTAGTTTAGCAAAAAACACAAATAAAATGAGAATGGAATTATGAAAAAGAAATTGAAGTGACCATTGTGCAACTTGTCCTGTATACACTCTCCGTGGAAAAGCATCATAATGCTCTTTTTTTAAGTGACTTTGGAACTACACTTTAGCAAAATTTATATTTTTGCAAGTGGGTGCTTAGTGATTCTACAGTTTTAAAATGTGTCCACTCTGTGCTTTGGCATCTCATAAGTGTTATTCAACATTACTAAGCACACAGATAAATAATTCAACAGACCACAAATCCAAAAAATGATCACTAACTGAGGGTAATACCATGTTTAAACCACCACATATCCAATGTTAGCTGCCACCGCAGAAGCTCATTACCACCAATATGGTATAGCCATTAGAGTTAGTCCTTTTGCCTTTGATCTCTGTGACCTTTGCTGAATATTTGCTACTACTTATATCAACCAACATTGTCAAGTTTTAAACAAATAACATAGTAACATTTATGTTTCAAATTTGAAGCATTTGTCCTTTTGAAAGGTGTGTCCAGGGGGCTGTTAAGTATCAAATACATCCTATGCCAACTTTTTTTTATCTGAGTAGTATTACTTTTGACAGTCAGTATGTATTTATGGTATTAAACTATGCTGTGTTCCCAGCAATAATTTATGATTGATGTGCTACAGAAAGATTACCGTTGATTTACATTTAGTACAATGTGTTAAAAATTATTTATCTTTGTGAATATATTAATAAGGAATATTCACTGTTGCTTGTTAGATTTTTCCACTGAAGCTTTTTTCTTTCACTTTTTTCATTTTAAAGCGGGTTTGGGTAAGAATCCATCCCTTTAGTGTAAGAGTAGCACTGGGGCTTCTTCGCCACTTATGCCCCAGTCCATGTGTTGTCACTGAAAGGGATACATTGTCACTGATATCTTTTTTTTCTCTCTGTGTATGTGCATGGTGTTGATTTCAATGCTAGTTTAAGATATGACTTGCATGTTCTAGGAAACGCGATGAATGGTCAGACGTGTATGTATTAAAACACTTGCTTAGTAGATGATGTTTTCTACATTTTTTTCTTTTTAGTTGGGGCAGTCTAGAATTTGTGATCGCTCTTTGGGGATAACAGGGAATTCAACTGGAAATCATGCATTTTCAACAACTGTTAACACCAACTGAGATTTAGATGAGCCATAAAATCAAGCCCCATAATAGTATTCGTTCATCTGCTTCTAAAACCCAAATGCTGGGGGTTTCTATTAAGTGTGTGCACAACCTAAAGCCATCATAGAATTATACATCTAACCAAGACACAAAACTCACACGACATTGTTAAGTGATGTCGTGTGAGAATAAATGATGCACATAGTTCCATAATCCTCCCACAGATACTTTATTAACCATGTACCATCTTAATGCTTTGTAAGTCCACTCTCTGCTTGCTCCTCTGCCATGTGAATGGGTTAACTTGAATTTCAAGTGGTTTCAATTTGTTTTAATGTTAAGGGTCTTACGGAGATGATCGTGTGATTATAAACTTCAATGAATTATTTTCAAGTAATTTGAAGTTTAATTAAGCCAAGCATATTTCGGCAGTCTTTTCAGAGGCCAGTCTGAAACAGAGCTGTTAAGAGCCCAGGGGACAGAGTCGAGCACTCTTTGTAGACTTTTAGCCTCAGTAAATACGCTTTTGATTTCTTTATCAGTAATAGAAGAAGACCTGAAATCACCAGAGTACAAGGGAACATTAGAAAGCCTGTCTTTCTGTGGAGTCCAGTCGTTCTGCTACACAGGGGTATTTCTGTTCTCTATAAACCATTCTAACCCACTGATTTAAATCTTGCTTATTGATTTGCAGTTGTTTGCATGTGGAAGCAAGAATTGTTTGCAGATGCATCTCTACAAAAAGCCCCACGTCTGTCAGATGACATTAAACATCATTGAGTCAGTTTCCATGAACAATGACTCGGGCGCCTATTTTATCTTCTAACAAACGAGATATTAAACTGGGCCTGTCACTTAAAAACAATGCACCAAAAAATCAATACAACATACAGATAGTCTAAAAGCGGATATAAAACAAACCCATTTAATAATTCTTAAGCTATTTTAATAAAACATCCCACTTGACTTCCATAATACTGTCCTTAGCAGCGCCCACATCCCGTAATACCTCACAAAATGGCCTCTTCTTCTGATTGGACTCACTGTGACTCAAGTAATACGTATGCTTTCTCCCTACGCCACTGGTATTATATGAATGTAAAGTGTCACATAAAGAAGAAGCATGTCTTATTGGAAATTTGAATGGTTCATCTCTCTGATTTAACTAATTTTGTGCATTTTGTGGGACCTACCACAACATGATTGCCTTGAGCATACCCGGGAACTTCCAGCCTCCGACTACCCAGAGGCTTAGTGAGGGGGATAGACGCATACATGGGGGCGTGGGTAGCCCTAAACACATTAAATTTGTATGGGGGTTGGAGGGGAATAGGTTCCGGAGTGTGCGTTAATGCCATTCCATCGACCTGGAGATTTACCGCAGTCACCCAGAGAAGCAGCGAGTTACCTGGCGAAACCCGGAAAGTTCCCAGTCATGAGAGAAGGGTTGAGTTGGCTCTATATAAGATCCAGATAAATATATAGAATTATCTATGTATACAAAAAGGAATGAGCCTAATATGAATAAGAATGGACAGCATCTTAATAGCATGCCTAATGATGTGTCTCTGCTTGGGAGCAAGTTTTGGCTCACTTGTGTCACCACAGCAAAAAAAGTCAATCAGCAAAATAAACAAAACACAAGGCACGCTTCCCCAACACAGAGAGAACATGCTACTCCCGTCATTTTCTGTCTCCGTCGGACCCGCTGACCGAGTGTGATTGGTATCCCACTAGGTACAGCAACCACTCCCATACAAGATGTAACCTCCACTTTATATTGCAGGAGAATCCCGAGAGCAGGGCCGGCCCGACAATGGAGCCAAGTAGGGCAACTTCTCCAGGGAGGGAGAGTAAGGGTACATAATAGGGACGGAGGGACAGGAAGGTTAGATAATGGAGGGTGGCAGGGACGGAGGGAGATAATGGGGGGGCGGCATTTTAAACTTTGCCCCAGGCGGCATTTTGTCTTGGGCCGGCCCTGCCTGAGAGGGTAATAAAAGCACTCATAAAAGTATAAAACTAGCTCAACACTCTTAACTAACCTTGCCTACAAAGGCAGTCTGGAACTGAAAGTTCTTGTAAGAGGGTCTAGTGGCATCAGCGGCCCTCACTGCCACGATCCATGTAGCGAAAGCTGGCTACAAGATGGGTAGCCGCTCCAGTTCTCAGAGTAAAGGTGCTGCTCTGGGGAAAAGGGGTCTCCCAAAGAACTGTACCATCAGTCACGACACGACTGGGCATAGGTTATATAACAATTTTACCAGGGTGGGGAAAATGACGAACACAGCAAAGGAGTAACACATAACATACTAACAAGGGATTATGTAGACAACATCAGCACCAGACTAATCTCCTCACACATTCATCAATGGCAAATACAGAGATAAAGGGATTAGGGAAATAACACTGAAATGTCGACTACCCAATTCACAAACACAAAATGTTATCATTTAACCCCTGCAAGTTAATTTGCAGTCCCAATAATTTTCCTAAAATGGGAACCAAGCATCCATTCTATATTATAATATATATCTATATCTATATAATATATATATCTATATATAGATTTATTGTTACACTGGGGGAGGACCAAGAAATCCACAAAGTGAGAAAAGTTGTACAAAAAGGTACAAGAACATTTTGACAAAAGGACAAAAAGTGTCGGTAAGTCGGTATGTATTGGGCAAGTCTCATACCTTTTTGTACCAGGTACACTTTTATATGCATGAGCAAGGAGGTCCATGTCTGTCACCTATATTATATATAAGTGAAAATGAGAAAAGTTGATTGATAATTCTGTGTTTATAACTCACAGCTTCACTGACTAAGCAGGTATCTGTAGAAGGACTTCTGCAATCAGAGACCAATCATTAACTTGTATATTTTGATATATCCTTGTGTGTTCTATGGTGGCACAAAAGGACTGACATAGAAAACATAAATGACCTTTGAGATAAATAGATCTGGAAATACAAAGTGATTAAACAGTATGTCATGAACCATTTTTCATGAGTTGTAGTGCATTTAGTTTGCACGTGACTTGTCCGCTGCCTGAAGAAGAAGCTATTGTAGTTATTTGGTTTACATAAAATAAGCTGTTTAACTACAATTCTCTTTATACACCTTATGGGAGCAGGCAAATTAAAATAGTAGACATACCTGCAGGACACCTCTGGTTCTACTGTTATGATTTATGTACACACTGCACAGATAGGTCAAGATCCTTCCTGACTGTTCTGCATGACTTATTCACAACTACAGGACATGCTTGATTAAGGTTATCGCTGCCAAAGAGGATCAACCAGTTATTAAATCCACGGCTTCACATACGTTTACCACCGTGCACTGTGAACGTTACATGAAAACCTATAATTGTTTGTGTTTTTTAGATGAAGCCCATTGTGTTTTTCTATAGTTGTGACTAGAGTTAAAGACCAATAATACAAATCATGCCATTTGGGGAGAAACATGTTAGGTGGACACTGGTGTTTTTTGTGTTTTGATTAACTGCAGTTAAAGCAACACCTCTGGATTTTCCTGTTTCTTGCCTTAGCTGAAGATCAGATCAAATTTAATGGCCAATATATGCAGAAATCAATATAATTCCAACAGGTTCACATACTTTTTCTTCACACAATGGTGCATTTACCTTGAGTACCTGGATCAGGTGTAAGGCAGCACCCCAGCTGATCAGTGCATACAGTGAGCTACTTGGCTTTGGCTAAGTAGGTCTAGGCCTAGGACAGCAGGTCGGAGGGGCAGCAGCCCCTGGACAGCTTCACTTGGAGCCTACTGCCCTACTAGGTGATTTCTTCCCCGGTACTCAACTCTCTGTTTGGCGATTTAGGAGATCAGAGATCTCTTTGAAACTGTGTCATTTATACTCCACAGTATGATTCTGCATAACATAATGCAGGTGTCGTATCCGGCGTTCACCGCATGGAAGAGATGTAGAGGACACAGTAGGACTGGGTGTCAGTTTTGGGTGCTGCCCTGGGTCAGGCCTAGGGATGTGACCTCCAGGGCTTGTACATGTACAACAATGGAAGAAGGATTGTCTTGATTATGCTGAATCATTTTTAAAGAGGAACACTTGTCAAAGAACAGTGATCCTACGATGACAGGCTTCCAGCCACGCAGACAATGGCACATGCCCAACTTTGCTAGTTGAAGATCTTCAGGTTTTATCTATGACACTACCACTGATGGTGGTTGACACAAAATTTTCCATAGCGTGTCACCTGTGATATTGTATCTCTTAATAATATTTTGTAACAATAAAAGAACTTAATGCAGCTTTAACATTGTGACATTATCGCTCAATGCTTCGCATTGTCATTAGTTCCATTCTGTTGTATCCTCTCCCCTTCTCAGGAAAGCCAGCTAATTCTGTGATGACACAAGGACTGTCATGAAGTTAAAAAACACTGAAAAGGTCACAGCAGCTCCATGAATGCAATACTTCACATCATTAAGCATCAGGCATTTCTCTTCCTTGTGGCAGCTAATTTATAATGAATATGTAATGACAGAACATTACCGCACAGTATCCTTGTGACCCCAGTCTGTAAGGAAAAATAAGTACAATAAATATTCACTTAATGCTTTCCTATCTGCTGTAATTGTCTTTGTTTGCTTTTAAGTTAGGTGTTAAACTATGATCACGGGGCTCATTTTTAATAGTCCACATTGGGAGTTGTTAGACCATAAAGGGAGCCTCAACACACAATAATTTGTCCCTAATCTAGGGTGGCCCTTGTCTGCTGTAATTAGAACTCCCCATACTGGTCATCTGGCACATCGGACACATGCCTGGTAGGCCGCTGGTTGACAGCACCCCATGCTCATCCAATCTGCTGCTTCTGGACATGCCCAGCCACACACTACATGAGCATAAAAATAAAACATGCGTCCTGCCATATCCAGTTGTTGGCCGCGCATACGTCATTAGGTGGCCACCGGCCTTAAAGTGCCAGCGCCACCTCGCTATCCATTTCCAGGCCTCATGTAACCTGCTAGGTAGGAACAAATAGTTTGGAAGTGGGCCTTGCAGGGCATTCAGGAATACAAATTGAAATAACAGACCGTATATCAAATTAGTTTATATGATGCAGCATTAGTGGAACTCTATACAAACAAATTATGTGTCGCTTAATACCATACATCTCTGTACCAGTAGGAAAGGTTCATATATATATGATATGTTATACATGTCAGTACCACCAACATTTTGAGCATGACAGTAGGCCAGCTTGGCCAGACAGTGCCAAAGTATCAGGGCTGTCCTCACAAAATAAAACACTTGAAGGGTGTGCATACCACTTGACTGATGCCATCTCATGTTGATCAGAAGGTTGTTTTATTTAGATTATTAAGGCATCGGAGGCACTTTTTCATAATATGCATTTACTATTGCATATTATCATGAATTGTTGCTCCTTAAATCTTGACAGTTTTGCACCTGGGTGCCATTCACTAACACTGCTGTATTATCGGATCATAGATCTTATAATTTGCTTAAAGTAAACATAGATTATCATTCTGTACAGCGTGATGACTAATACCATATTTAGCTGACTTTGTACGCATCATTTCCTTCTTCCATCTTTTACTCATGAAAAGGTCAGCTAAGTAGCAAATATAATTATCCCAGATGTAGAACACAAGAGAAGCCGTATGGGAAGGAGGACTGCACATTTTAAACATTTGCTTTCAACAGGTATAATTCAGCGGCAAATCATTATTATTCCACGGTAGGAAAACAGGAGAGCAGGTGAGCTGTTGGCAAACAACTGATTTAGACTGAAACGAAACTGGTGTACATGGCTACCCAGCTCCGGATAAACTACAAGTCCCATGATCCTCGCATAAAAAATAAAATAAAAATGCAGCAACATTGCCGAGGAGGGGGGAATTTTCCAGTTATACACTTTCCTTATTGTGACAGAGTATCAGTCATAACTAACAGCTTTTTTTGGCATAACATGTAACTCGCATGTTTTCCTATCACACAGAGTTTAGCATCCCTAGGTGCTTAAAGTCTAACTTTTATTCTAAATGTTTCAATTTGTCTACATTCTGCATCGTCAACTTTAATTCATAATCAGACGCCTTAAAATGTCTGCCAGTTTACAATACTACTATTAAAACGAGAATACGTGAGATGTTCCTAAACAACAGATTTAGATTGAATATTGGAAAAGCCTCAACTCTTGTTTTTAGGAGAATTAGTCTCATTACGTTTCATCTTAAATATGATTAAGTGGTTGACTACTGTAAATATTGTATAAGATTTTCTCTTTAACAAAACAGAGAAGATCCATATAGTAAGCGGATATCAAGGAGCTATAGAAGTCAGTAAATTAGAACAAGTTCAGTGGATCAATGGGAAATTCATAACAAACCACCAAGAAACAGGAAAAGCCAGAGAAAATTGCCTGTCAGCATGAAGGAGAATTAGTGTCCCACTAAAGTGAAACAGAGGAGAGAGATGAGGATGAAATGAATCCTGTAGGTTTCTCAGGTGCCGCTCAATCTCTGAGTCTAATCCATTTGGTAATCCCTGTTTCACACAGTGACAGGGTATCATCAAGTACAAAGCAAGCATGTGTTCCAGAAACTCTCACCGTCCATCATATGTTTACGCATAGTGACTGGACATTCCTAGGTAGTCGTAAAACAATACCTTCTAATCTCTTTACAGTGCAACGTGGGGTTTTGTGCTCTTATGAATGATAATGAGTATGGTAAAAGCTTACCTCTAAATGAGAAAGCAGGTTAAGTACATTTATTTATATTCTCCTACGTAGCTCTTTAAATCCCAAAGATTTGACATTGTCTATAAACGCTATTGCCACAAACAGAACTGGAATTACGTTTGAATAAATTCCTTTCCTTGTGGAATTTGTATCTGGGTGATTTTATATGGAATCTCTTGATAGAAGGTGTTTTTATTTAAAGATCGTGTGGGTCCATAGTGAGTGCTGAAGAACTTGTCCATGGAACTGGCCAAACATGAGCTGTCTGGGGCTGACTGAAGTAGGGGGCAACATAGTCGTACTAAAGAAGCTGGGGGGGGGGATAGAGTGTGACTAAGGATCAAGTTGGCCTGAGAATACTCCAGGCATAAAACATTTCTTTTGGGGTATTCACTAAAATGTCTGAAGGGAGGATTCATCTCTTCTTGCAGGGTAAATCTGATTGGGCCCCTCAATAATCTTGTTCAGTCTTCACTCAAATCAGTGTGGCCTAAACGTCTCATCAATTTACGGGCGCTAGGGGATGCTTGAGACCTTTTTATAGTTTTCATAGATTTGCAGAGAGCCCATACCAATTTAGCTGCTACTTAACTTTTACCACTTTGCCATAAAATTGTTCTTTTAACTTTTATTTTTCTGAATCATTAGTTTGTGACATCAGTGTAGCTGTGATAAGAAAAAAAATAACTCTCAGTGGGACGTTTGTTAGGGGTTTTGTCTCTGAAATAAGCTTTTCTGTAATGTAATAGACCCAGCAATTATTCCTACATGCAACAATTACAGATTACTAAAGCATTAAAAAAATCTATAAAAACCAACCACTTATTTTACAAGAAACAAAACCTTGCTCTAATTACACTGATCACATTTGTAAGTAATCTTTATTGCAACAATCTATTTCACATATTTTCTATATTTAATACGCGAGTAGAATATTCAAGCAAGCATCTATTCTTATGGCATATTATAGTATTTAATTGAACGCTGTTTATTAACCTTGAGCTACACAGAAGGCCTTTATTAAAACATATAGGCATAATCTTTTTGGAGAAATCTGAAAGTGACACGCTTAAATTGAATTATCACCTACTTTCTAATTGCAATTTGGCCGCCATATATAACGCGAAGAAGCCAAACCACAGCGATATGTTCTCATAATAAAATGACATCAATCTGAATGATTTAGTGACAACACAAAACGGACTTGTAGGAGTGAATTACGGTAGTTTCATATGGAATTGTACCCCTTTTGGTTAATACTATCTTCTTTAGTTTAGTGGTGGGGCTATGACTAACCAGCTTTGGTGGCTGTTTAAAGTTCTCTGAGGAGAGGCAAGATGGACTATAACATGATGAGCCAGTTCCATGATTCTAATGGTTAAATATTACCATTCACAAAGTTCAATCGCATCTACAGATCCTTTTTGAATGAAATTTAAGACGTATTAAACCACTTCCTTGAGTTGAGAAGCTTGAGGGTATCTTGCTTCATTTTGGATATCACATGCCTCCTATGAATTGTTCTCTTGAGATAACTCTCCATTGAAAACATTGGGACTGAAATGACAACTTGCTCAATATGCTCTCTGAAGTTTAACATAGGGTTAGCTTGAAGTTCAATGAATGCCTTCCTGTGTGTTGCCCTCTTTCCGCTGCTGCGTTAACCATTTTGCCCTTAGCATCAACTACGATCATTTCGTGTGAAGGTTAAAGGGGTGGTCTAAGAAATCATTGTAAGGCATATATTCATTTAATATACAAAATGAAATATTATTTTCATATATTTAAGAGAATGTAATCATGCTTTTAATTTGAGACCTTTACAAATTAACCCCAATGCTTTCTTCAGAGCTATGTTGCAGAGGTCATTGTTCACTACTGGATGCTAATCCCCCTCCCCACTCTACGGTAATATTACGGTAATAGCGCCATTTGTTCTACTACCTGATTCTTCTTGACAAGCCAATTGGCGCATCAGTATTTTATCTCCTGTTTTTATGTGTTACAGCTTCCAATTGCAAGATGAAAGTCCTTACCAGATTCTCGACATCGGGATAGACAGAATCATGTTAAGTGACACAATAGCTTTCAGTCATTACCTACATGTCTCTACAATTAAGGGTCAAGTCACCCTAACCAAAATTACCATTTATCACAACAGAAAGAACAATAACAAACGTTTTTGTATGTAATGAATACGTTTTACAATCATCCCATTTAACCGCAGAACACTGATCTCTTTGAAGTGTTTGCATACAACTTGTAGTAATGTTTTGTATGGAAATATATAATTTTCTACATGGGTATGTTCTTGAACGCTCTTATGAAGGTATTTCTTTTTTTCTTCTACAAAGTTGTTTAGTAATATCCAAGTAGGCCAGAGTACATCTGAGATGCGATAATTCTACAGGAAAAACAACAATTATCACATTGGAAAATTCAGTACAATTTAGTCATACCCAACTTGGCAGAAAAACCTGGTGAGGTTCCATGTCACAATGAATCCTGATGCGATCAACAACACGATGCACAGAAAACTGTTTGGAGTGGCTGAGTTTCAAAATAACGGTTTTCCCAGTGCTTCCAAGCTTAGCGCTCGCTGAATGAGTCATAAGACATGTTTGAGAACATTCTGACTAGACTCTCCACCCAACTTATACCGAAAGTTAAATGCATTTACTATGTCAGTGGTACAATACTACCAAATTTTATATTAATTTGATACTACAAAAATCTAAGGCTACAAACTGCAGTAGAACTAAGCAGCAGGAAGGCCGTACTGGGGCATTTCTGTGGTCCATGCCCCAAATCCTGAGGGGAAGGTTCAGATTTGTTGGCTAGAGTCTCTGCTCCCTCACATAAGACCACCAGAAAATGACTAGCAGGTAGTGTTGACTTCTGGGCCAGTGGCACTTGTGGCAATTGTTTGTTAATTAGGCAAAAAACCTATTATTAATGTCTATGGAAATGTACTGTTGCATATGAGCAATAACCAATTCATTGTAGGATTATTGGTCCTAAAAAAGTCAAAGCCATTGAACTTATATTGACATAAGCTTATGAAAACAATTACAATGGATGACTTTGCATAGCCATTGACAATACATTAGTAAATGCAGCATGCATACCCAGCATATCATTTTGATGTTGATACATTGGACTTTATGGCGCAACCAAATTTAGGATTCATTAGTATCATAGAGAAAGTATTCAGAATTCCCTCCAATTATTAACTTTCAATGCAATGCTTAATACAATATATACTGATATACACACAACCAATACACAATTTTTGCCTTTTTTTAGGGATTTGTCATGAAACTTCTTGCGGCTGAGGGAAATTTCAGGTTACTTTTAAAGTTGTGTGGTTCACTGGTGCCCTCAGATGATACACTAATCAGCATGCTCTGTGAGGCACAGGTTTGACATGTAGGACACTGGGGTACTTTGTGATACCGGAGTCTCTTCAGCCTGCGACTGGTGATTATTTTAATACTGAAAGATTGAGGTTATATTTTACCGTTGTTAGTCTCAAGCCACAGTTTGATCAGTAGATGACAGTTTTGTCATGTTGTATTGTTAGGTAAAAGCACTTCCAAGGAACATGTAATTTTTCAAGATCACTGATCAATTTAAACTGTTTCTACAGTGGTGCATATTGAATAAAATGTCTAGGTTTTAAAAAGCAGTTTTATCAAATTTTTTTTGGCATCAACAGAAGATCAAAAAAGAAATGTGTTTGTACCATTGGTGGGGAATATTGAAGAAAAACTTCATTGCATCCTTACAATTACTGGATATTAATTCTGCTTGTCTAGAGCTTTGTTAGGGATTAACAACTTTATTCACCGAAACAATAGGATTCTGAACATTTAACCAAATCCATCTTTCAAAGTATCAACTGAAGACGACCTGTCATCTAAAACTGTTTTCCTAATTTCAGTTTTAAACTTTGAGACAGTTCAATGGTGATGGCACAAAGTCTGGATACCTTCCTTGTCCCGCATTCAAATTCATTCTACTTAATTGTTCTCTCAAAGCTGTCAGAACTTATCACCTTAAACCAAAGGGGAGGAATAACTGGATAGGCAGGACCACTGAAAAACATGTGACAAATAGTCAAGTTACCCAGGACAGTGGAGATGCAGCTGCTGTCCATTCTTTGTTGAGTTTTTCCTCAAACCTTTTTGTAAGCAATTTCATCCTTCTGGGATCTCTTGGTGTCCAGATCCAGGCGTAGACCTCACTGTTGCCTAAACAGAGACCATCTTCATCCTACTGATGAGGCCCGCGAAGGGCTGAAATGTATGTCTGGTGTTGTTTGTTCCATTGAGCAGAGGGGATTTTTCTTGCATTTTGGATCTGGACTGCCCTTGTGGCTGGATCAGACTAATATGTCAGTTGAGATTTTTTCCTCTACAATGGTACAAGAAAGCTATAATTTGAGATGTTTCTGAGCTGGGATGCCCTGCAGGACAGGCTATCGAGCGGCTGTCCGTCATTGAAAAGTTGATCTCAAACCTTTTTTTTCGATAGCATGTAGTCCAACTACGTTTTCTCAAAGAAACTAATTCCTTAATTATCTAAATATGTTGAAATCATGTTGGATAGATGACCTCATCCAAGAGACTTCTAGATAAAGCTGTGTTATTACAAACATACATGATGGTGACTGATCTATAAGATCTATATGATTAGCTTTCCAAAGAAGAAGGCACCATGTTACAACTTATTGTCTTTGAAAACAGCTGGGTGTTCTAAATGTTATGCTCAGACGTACAAAGAATGCAGTGACATTTTAATAAATGTAGCTCTGGATACGTCAAAGAATTTTTAATTTACCAGGTGCTGAACTACTCTTTGCTCAGAAAGCAAAGGATAAATTCCCCAAACTTTAAATAAATCTGGTACTTTAAATAATCTGTGTATTTTATAACAATAAGTATTTTTTTTTTGGGGGGGGTTATGTAATGAGTCTGATGGAAAAAGCTTTGAATTTTATACAAAATAGACACATGTAAGGTCATGCACATTGCTGGGAGCATTGTAAAGGACAATGCAAAAGGATTATGGTGTAGCGATGTAGCACATCTCTGTGAATAGGAAGTATTTAAATGTGTGTTTTCCTTTGATTTATGTATTCTAACGCAGCTTTGGCAAGATGTAAAAATATAATTGCAGTGATATATTACAGTCGAGCTCTTTCAGAAGGAAGTCGCTTTTTTGTTTTAGGAAAATAAGCTTACAGATCTTTATGTATTTCATAAACTAGGTTACAGCAAAAAATGACATTTACTAGAAGAGTCGGTTATAGATAATACAACGAGGCAGTAAAAAAAATGTCTTTTGGGCAAAGTACCTCTTTGTTTGGTATTAAACACTAATATATTTGTGTTATCATTATACTGAACGTTCCTATTTCGTTTATTTGAAAACTCAAAAGCCTAATTGGAATAACATTTTATCGATTATAAATATGACTGATTTGAATTTAAAAGAAAATAAAATAGAATAATTAAGGCACATTTATATGATTATAAATCATATATGTGGGATACAGCCAGCCTCACTTATATGTTTCATTACTGTGTTCTGATTTGCTAGAATGAAAACTGGGATGGAAGGTCCTTGGTGAAGACCCATTGCCTTTCAAATAAATAATAAGTGGCACTGCTTGTTTATTACCATTGGCCATTCATTGATTGACCTAAAAAACAAATATCTCTGGAGATAAGATGATAACAACTGGTCTACAAACTGTGCCTAGCCAAATGACGCTGTAACGTTCCAAGGAAGCATTTGGCCCCCTGATGTCCAAAGAAGTTGGGCACCATTGTCTAGCACTCGCTACTACTACTAGTCTGCAAATTGTATCTGACTCAGACCTCACTGTATTAGCCTCTACCACTTCTGCTGAGAAGATGTTTTACTTATCCACCACCCACTCAGTAACATAAACTCCCGTGCATAAAATCTAATACCGTGTCTTCTAGTTTAATTTTACAACTTCTTATTCTAACATTTCTCCTCATTTGAAATAAACTTCCCTACTGTACTTATGCACCCTTTACATATTTTAATGTTTCTATTATATCCTCACTCCGAGTTGGCTAAAATGTAAGTTTATAGTAGCAAATTATTCCTGGTGGGATGGGGGTTTGGGCTACCTAGACTTCAATGGAGCCTGTTCAAGTCAAGGGAGGATACCATACAGGTTCCCAACATTGTGCGAGAAGGATTACATGTATTCATTCATACATTCATTCATTCCTTTTTGGTGGGATTTTCTTTCTCCCTCAAGGTATTAACCAAACCTAACTTATTAATGATGCATATCTGGGAACTTGTGGGGTCTGGCTACCCAGGGCCTACCCTTGTGGGACGCGGCCAGAATCACCCACTGATGCGGTCCCTTGACAAAGGCTTATAGCTGAAACCTTAAGGGATCTCACAGGGTGTCAGCCTCCACTGTCTGTATCTGTCATTTCCTGGGATGTAATCTGTATTTGTACTATTTATTCTGTGGCATTTTGTATCTAGTAAATTTATATTTACTTTCATTAGTTGGTTCTTTTGTATATTTCATTGAATGCTAGCCTTGTGTGATACATTTTGCACATTGCTTTATTATTATTATTATTTTCTTATAATTTACCAAATACGGTAATACGAAACATGAACTCCTAAGGCATGCAAGGTAACAAAAAGTCTAAGTGTGACTGTCAGTGTACTAGGCTGGTCAACCTCAGAAGCAGGTATATGCAGCAGAGTGGTCAAAAGTGGGCCAGGAGATCGGATGGCTGGCGAGCACAATTGGAATACAAACATCTAGGTCAGGAGCAAGCCAAGTCAGATGATCAAATGGTAGACTGGCCAAATTAGAATCTAGAAGTCAGGAGTGGTATTAGACGACAGGATCTGAAGCAATACAGAGCATGCCTAACAACCCACTAAGTGCATCTGGAGAGGTTTTACACCTGAACCGAACATTCTTCACCCATGGGAGACCTCCATCTACCAATCGCCTCAAACTGCTACATTGGTGACATCTGCTGTGCCAACCAGGCCATTTGTCGCATGAATACTACCTTCCTATCCTTTCCCTCTCATGGGCTGGGTGTGCAAGATGTGCCCGTAACAAACATGTGTTAGGATCTTGCCTCATCGCGTCCTTACTGGTGACTGTAGAGGAAACCAATGATATAAGATGTACTGACCAGATAATTCATAAGAAAAAGTACTCATGGGTCATCTATTAGCAGTTCATGTGTGTTTTCTGCTGCTTAAGTGCTTATTTAAAAATAACTTTTTAATCTACCAGTTTTTACAGAATGCCATGTTTGCATTTCATGCTTTAAAGTTGTTATGTTGTGGCCACATTGGCCAGAGAATAGTCCTGGGTTGAAAATTGTTTAATTAATTTGATGAACTAAACTATCCAGTTATTCCAGCAGGAAAAAAGATGAAACCATGATCTCAGTCACTGATGGCCTCGGACTCTCTTCTTGTTTCTAAGTCTGTGGGTTTATCTAATTAAAAATTTAGGATTTTTGTAATTAACACCAGTCAAATTTACATTGTATAGAATGCTAAGTATGTACCATATAAGAAACAGTTTGTAGTCCCGGAAGAGTGAAGTTTGAGAAGCCCCACATAACAATAGCAATAAAAGAAATAACTCTAGAAATCAGACTCCATGTGACTGGTGTGAGACAGTTATTATGAGTTTAAAAATTATATTTTAAACAATATTTTTTGTAATATTACCCAGCAAAAAGCATTATATGAAGACTTCCATTTAATTTACATTAACGCAGAACATTTTGTGTTAAGACTATTTGAGATTTTTATATTTCATATTATTTTAATAACATGTTTTACATGTATGAGTAATTATCTTCTGTACATGGTGTTTATGCTTTTGTTCTATTTCCGTAATCTCAGTTTCTATGTATTTCCAGAAAATGGTAATTTAGAATCTGCATAACTATGCATATTAATGAACATTGAGCTAGAAAGACATACAAAGCACAAAGACGGGCAAGATATATAAATGTCTGTGTGTGTGTATATATATATATATGTGTGTGTGTGTGTATGTATGTATGTATATATATATATATTATATGCACTGTGAGCGTCAGCTATATTTTTTCCATAATTAATCCATTCACACACCTGTTGATATGCTGTTTAAAGCAGTCAGTTAGTAGACCCTCTGCTTCATAGATACCCCACAACTACACCATAGCTGGCAAATGCATATGGGTTAGGGATTCGACAGAATGCCGGAATGCCTCCATGTATTTAAACGTACAGGGGACACTCAACTATTGTATGCATTGACGTGCATATGATGGCAGTTGTATCCATTGAAGTTGGCCATTAGAACGAATAAACCAAAGAACAGAGATAGTTATACAAAGCAATTAACCAAGAGTCAGATTACCACACTTCCTCAGGGCAGGAATAAGGTGGCTAATAAGAAGACCACCACAACCCACTGGAAGACTGGACCTATCATCTCCATATTACTCTTAGGGCAATGGCGTAGGCAGCCGGCTAGTCCTTTATCATATGTAGCATTCCAAGTATTAAAGAACCACTCGCATCTCACCCTCTCTAATCTGTCCCAACCTGCCATTTAGATGAAGCATGAACAAACTGTATTCTTCTGGTTAACACCTGTGTCTCTAAGTGAATAAGGGTGTTATTGTAAAACAAACAAAAAAAACGTAACTGTAGTTTATTACCTTGGAGAATAATCTCAATTTTGCCATTGAAAATAATGTAGTATTTAAAGTACAATTTTCATTAAACCTAAAGATACTTTCCATGATTCATCAAAAAAGAATGCCATATAACCATACAGCGTTCACAATTACATTGAATCATAATTCCGAAAGCAGTGCTCCAAGATACACATATCTCTTTGAAAATTAATTTACAGAAGTGCTGCTAATTAGCTATGATGACGCAAGCAGACAACTGAAATGACTCATTTATAAGCAAGACTGCAGATGCCGTTCTTTTAATAAACCCTTATAGAAATGTGTTGTCATCATGACATTTTTTTTCTATTTTTGGGTCTTATCTTGAAATACATCTTTCGTGATCTCAGAATTGGATCAATTCACTAAAGTGTGTAGTGGTCAGTAGAGTTAAGGGATAGATGTGAATCCATTGAGCTGCGGTGAGTTGAACATACAGTACATTAAATCCCTTTAGGGTATGGACCCTATCCTGTGCGCCCCTCCATTCTGGCTCTTTGGGATTGAGGGGGTTAAATAAAAAATGTAAAAAAAAAAAAAATCCTTTGGCTGATGGCACTAGATTAAAAAATGTCAGATGGCTGCACAGGAGCAGACCTGCACTCAGTAGACTTGAATGTTCTAATTCACATTTTAAAGTCATAGGCGAATCATAGACTCACATTAAGGGAAGTGACAGCAAATATAAAGCTACGCTTAAAGAGGAATACTGCATTATTACATGAACCAAAACATAGCTGGAGGAGAAAATTTCCACGTTAGCAAAAAAGGGTGATAGAAACATTTAAACACTTAAAGGGTTTGAACAAAGTACAGCAGGGGAGAACAAGAGGTCTTAATCTAAAACTAGAAGGTCAGAGTCTTAGATGTAATGTAAGAATGTTTTACTTTACTGAGTGGGTAGTAGATAGATGGAACAGTCACTCATAAAGCTACCCTGACTATTAGGTGAGACCGATGACTGATTAAGGTTTCTGTCTTCACATCAGAAAAACTAGAAAAGCCGAATGGTTCTTATGTGCGGTAAAATTCTATGGTTCTGTGAATTTGCTAATTGCCTGCTTTTTCAACTTGTATACAAGCGTGTACACGTTCATCGACTGCATGCAAGTATATACAAGTTTTGTTTTTTATTCTTTTCAAGTACTATTGCAAGTTGGCTTTAGTGAATTTTCAAGCTGGGCTTTTGTCCAACTTGAGCGAGTTTTCTGCTCCTGAAAGAAAAAGAAATCTACATTATTCTACCAAATATCCCTTTCCTTAAATCATAGATTTATTTTACCAGTATTTTTCCAGAAATCAACTTTTCTAAAGAAAAAAAAATAGATTTAGATCAGTGCTCAATATTGTTTTCTTTTTCTTCTTTTTTTGCGGACTGTCTCAAGGACATGTGGCAACCGGCTACAGGATTTTCCCTAAGGTTTGGCAATATTTGATGCAACATGATCTGTACGCCCACAGGGGGAAAGATAATATGACATACACAGACCTTATTAGAGATCTCATCCTAAAAAACAGGGCAGATGCTGGCAGCTGATAGAAGGAGGGAGAGCCAAACATAGCAGTCTCTTCCGGGCTCACAAAGCTCAGCTGAGACTATCCATAGCAGGAACAGCTCACAAGAGACTTGTTCTTGTGTCATACAACATACTAACTAGACAATCAAACATACATTAAATGTGTCCTTATAACAATCACACCTTGGACATTTTTTGAACAAAATGCGAGCAAAAATTATTTTAGACCGGAAGAGTTTCCGCTTATTTAATTATCGAAAGTGTGGCATAGTTGATATAACCTTCATTCGGTGGTCTTGCTTATGTGTTACGTTTGCTAGTATGAATACATGTGTCAAAATATCCTAAATCTGCTTGGGAAAAGCAACAAAACCATAATGCCATATCAATAAAATATAATAATATAAATAATAATGCAGAGCAAAAACAGGCAAAATCAATTTTTGAGAAGATACTAGGAACTCATTCAGAATGAGTGGGATATGAATAAAGAAAAAGGGGTTAATTTGAAAGGAGAAAAGAAGTCTGAAACAGGAAGGGAGTTTCAGAAGTGCTTTCCATATTGTGATTAAAAACAGTGGCATGGAGTTCTTGGCAATGAATTTCATCTATTTTCCCTTTATCCTATGTTTGCGCATTTACCAGCAGATGATTGGAAGAAGAAGCAACTGATTCATCACCTATGGCTAAATAAGTGTAGGAAATCTCTCTTACATCTGTTAGAACGCATGAAAATCTTAGTGTATATACTTATATTTCATGAAAAGCACATTATTAGTAGAAGAGCTACTAACTCTTTTTTTTTCTATATGCCATTCCAGGTCATAACACCTTAAAACAATGCCCATATACATCTCCTCATCTTCTGACTCCTGATTATAAATGGTCTTAAAAATGCAGACAGTCGGTAATCTTGGCCAGCAGACAGCTGTTGGCATCTTAACAATATTCTTTTAACTTATTTGTAATTTATTCACCTTTCCAAAGGAAAGGCATTTGCTATTAGAAAATACAATAAAACATATTTTAGAATTTGAGGCTATACTCTATGTTCCAGAGAAAGACATTTATAGGTTGACATTTAATTCCAGCACTACATGTTTTTATTTTCGTACAACATTAAGAAAAGAAAGCAAAGTGGGATTTTAGCACCCGGAGAAGGACATTGTAAAAGTAATTTTGAACCAAAAGATTTTTACATTTTTTTTATTTATTGTGAAAATCCTGTAAAACATGCTATAAAGAGGGCTAAGATTTTTTTTTTTAAATGTTTTACTTATAGTTTCTATAAAAAACAATCAAACAACTGAATTTTATTTAGCTATGAATATGTTGAAACAATTGTACTCTGCATGCCAAAATTAAAATTTGTAATCCAGAATAGGATCTTACTTTTCTTGTATCACATGGTGCAGTGATATCGGTTCCCAGCATAAAATTGGCTTCAGGTAGAATACATTTTTATTCATACTGTAACCTGTAATGGGTAATATTAGTAATTGAGATCAAAATAGTGTATAAATATTAGACTTGCGCACGAATGGCAGTGGTAAAACATACATGAAGACACGCAACACGAAGAATCTTCATGTTCATCTTCGTTAATAATTTCTAACTAATCTCTCTGGTCCCTTTCTCCCCATATAAGTCACTACCTCTAGCCTGCCTTGTCTACAGAGCATCACAGGGGTTAACGGGGGTGGGAATCCGTAGGATCGCACAAGGAGTTAAAGGTCTATAAGAGCGACTCTATTGGTTGCTGGCACAGGCCTGCTCTGGTATCAACCAATGAAGAGCAGCTGCCCTTCATTGGTTGATGCTTGAGGAGGCCCCATCATACCAGAAGATCCAAAGTTCTGCATGATGCAGACTTACAAAAAATATCCACACATCAAATCAATGTCAACTAGAATTTATTCTAAAAAAAAAAGTTTAAATAATAATATAGCAATTTAGTTAAGAAGGTTGAAATTTTGTATTACTTCCACTTTAGGTATCACTAGAAAACAGTGGTAGGAATATTGGAATCTTTATTTGTGACCAACAACAACATTTGTGGGGCCAGTAACATGTTCACCGTTTGCATTATTCCCTTCTTCCTCCATGTATTCCCATCTCCATTTTGATTCCAACAAATTTCACGATGTTGTAGCAAGCAATGACAAATAGTGTTGCTCTCATGGCTTGTGCGTTCCTTTTGTATCTCTGCTCAATACCATCTCATTCCACCTGTACCTTATTTGCACTTGTCCTCTAACGCAGCTACCCTGTGGTGTGATAGTGTAAGGATTTGCTGAGATTGCATGCTACCTATGTCACCCAATTATCATCTATAATCCATTACTGAATAACACACCTAAGGGGGTTCTTTGAGTGCCAATGGATAGATCAAATGGTACCTATATCAGCTTTTAATGGTAACCATAAGCAAAACATTTACAAGTCAATGACTCGCACCTCTCAAGAAACCACCTTTATTTTACTTTCCACAGAAAATATTGTCATGAATGTTTGCTAGACAATTAGGGCTTAGTTGGGGAGCACTTTGAGCTCATTATAATAATAACCTAACATTGGGAAACCGGCTTCTTTCCAGTATGTGTGAATGTGTGGGTTTTTAATGGAAATATTATATATTCACCATTCTTATTTCTCCAAGGTGATTTGGGGAATGCTATAGATGGAGTTGAGTTTTTCCAAGAAAATGTATGGTTTCCAACTGGAAGATTTCTACAAACACTGCTACCAGGAATTGCATTATGTTTAAAAATTGAATGCGTGATGTTTGAATTTCTGAAACATACACCATACCATGCAAAACAAATCTTCTGCCCGCGTGCATCACACTGTGTACGTAGAATGATGCCTTGACGTATTTACCTCTTTAAAAAGTTGTAAACCGTGACTATTAAAATACATAGATAATATCATAGTAATGACGTTACTGTGCTATAGATCCTTAAAATAATAGTTGAAAGCTTTGACAAGGAAACCAAATTGGATTCTTCCAAACCTAGCCTTCAATCTGATACACTAACATATATTAATAGAAAGGTTTGAGCTGGGGGACTGGCAGCCTCATCCATCAGCAAAAGGTTGATTGTTCATTTATGTGGTTAGAACCAAAGCACACGTATGTGAAAAACCTCTGTTGTTTGCTTTATGTTTTGATTGAATTTGTACAAATATCCTTAAAGGAACACTTTAGTATCCCCTGCACCTCTACTATGGAAGAATGCATAAGGTTCTCTGCGAGTACTTTAATATGCATTCTTTTCAAAATAAATAATAATAAAAAAAACACTTACATGACAAAAAAGTTATAGTCATACTGCAAGATCTTTTTTATTTCTCCATGATCCAAAATTTCTTGCCACTGATTGGTTGATAAGCAGCCAATCAGTGGCAGGAAAGTGGTCCCATTGGAATCAATGGGAGGAGCTTACACAAGGGGTGTAAACAGACGGTTTTCGACAGAGCCAGGAGATCATCACATACAGGGAGAGCCATTTATCTGAATACATCTTCACTAAAGCGCATATGATGGCTGGAGTGTTCTTTTAAGAAAATGTTTTGGTCTGTACTTCACACGCCACTTTAGCAGATAAGAAAAACTGTTTAAGTAGTATATGGACTGTATTTTGGTGTAAGCTGAACCCATATCTACAGTAAATTAATAATAATTGTATTATAGTTTGGTAACGGATGGTCTAAAATATGTAGATATATTGAATTTAGTGCAAAATAAGACTAGCATCTGCATAAAATGGTCCTAAATATCATGTGCAAAGACAACGATGGGTACACACATTGAGTGGTGCTGAATAAGGAATTTTACACATGCCTTTTATGCATTATTTAAAATTAAAATAGATTTTATAGATATAACAGCAAACTAGATTACATATTAGGGAGCATTTAATCAGTGGCACCCCAATTGTGTTGTATTGTTCGTTACAACAGTATTTGAAAGTCCAGATTTACTAAAAAAGACTAAAAAAGTGGAAAACATTTGAAACAACATATAGAATTTGATTTGTTAAATAAAGCAATCACACACTTGCAATATCATGCACACTAGAACCAAAACCCGGGTTCTCCAACAGGTAACTATCACACCCCACATCATGGTGCATGAATCTGTTCTGGCACAACTAACCCTCAAAATGAAATATAATTAAATAACACTTACAATGTGTACATTTTTTTAGAGTAGATGTTAGACTCATTCATTATTCATGAGAAGGATTTCATTCAATTAAAGGTTAAGCTAATAAACACATAAAAAAATAAATTGTATATATATTGAATGCACACACTTTGCCTCCTTGACACATGTTTGCGCTTGGTCCAAGATCTTACATTTTCTCATAAATTATATTTAAGTTGATGAGAAAATTATATTTGTATTGCCAGTACCATAGCCTGTAATAAAATCATTTGTTGCTTATTGCAGCTGCAGTTTTGTGAAACCCTCAGTAAACAGAAGTCTACAGCAGAAAAGTCCTTGAACTAGAACAATGTGAGTTCATATGAACCAAAGACATCGTGCTCCGTACTTAGGGTCTTGCTATTGAAAACTTGGTCAATACGCCGTATTAACGTAGATGGCAACTCTTTCCAGTCCAAGATTCTCAGGGTGACTGGCCAGGTTTCTGATCGGATGATCCCATTCTCCCCAGTTTCTGTTTTTTTTTTACTAATATGTAAGTGGTGGACTCCCTACTTTAAAACAGGTAGCTTCTACATGTTAGAATCTTCCATAGGTAAGTCAGTTATGGTAATTGATAAAGGAAAATCCTCCGATAAAGAGTTTGTTTGGTTTTTCCAGCTCCCCATGGCCAGCTCTTTAACAATACTCTTAAGTATGAGCATTTGATTTATTAAATGCACAAACCTTGCTTACCTTTGTATACAAAGGGGGTAAATCATACTTTGCGTCTGGATTCCTATTTAACACCAGGCTCCGATGATACATAAACACCTATAACCAATTACTAATCTGGTCAAATGTTCTTGCATATCTTTGGTCATTTTTTCCCCAAAAAACTAATCATATTACTGTTTTTTTCACTAGGCACATTAAATGCTATATAATTGACTGCATTGCTTCCCTGACACTTAAAGTGTTTGCTTCAGTGAAATATTCTTGCTTCAAACCAGCAAGAGATGTGCTTGTTGAAGATGTATTCAAATTCGCAGGCAGGAATTCATTACTTAAATAATATTAGCTCCCGTACAATTCATAATAAAACACGCTATGCGAACAAGAAGCCTAACAATTCAATTAGAAATCCATGTAGCAAGTGTAAGTGCAGGTTGTTACTATCTGGTTAAAACGTAATTGGGTTGTACACTAAGACTTTACATGTGTAATGTATTCCAGCCTGTGTTTTTTTGACTTGTGAAATCAATATGAGGCAGACATTTCCCAAGGTGAAAATATAGATTTAGCCGGAAAACACAGAAGGCTAGACAATTCCTTAGTCACATGTTTAACGCTTTAGTAACTTCAGCGGGCCAGCATTGTGACTCCAATGTTCCGACATTTCACAGCCAAGAGATTCTTTTTATTATCTTTCAGGCTTGTGCGGCAGTAAAAACGATAAGATATTTGATAAACCATCGGGACGTATTGTAAGAAAGTAATACAGTAGAATGACACTCCTCTGGAGCTGTTGGATAACATAACACTCGCTTGGCTCGTATTGATTTTCCACATAAGTGCTTGCATAGAACACAACACGCTGCTTGGATTATTCGACACAGTTCTGGAAACACAAAGGACTCTGGGTGGCAGAAAGGTTCCCCAGCTGCATAAACATCCCTGCCCTTAGCGGCGATACGATACAAGGATAAAACAGCTGTATTAACCTTGGCAGAAAATGATTTCAGATACAATGCGAAACCGACGCACTCTTTAAAAGCCCCTCTGACAGACGCAAATATTTCTCCCTCTACATTTGGCAAATAATGGCTGAGACTTTATTACTATTTTCTTTTTTTTCGGATATTACACAGTTTAACAGTCACAGAAATGATCAGTTCGTTTTTTTTTTTTAATCCTCCTACTGCTTAGTAATAAAATTGTAAACCATAAAAATGTTGCCTTATACAATAAGGACAGGTCTATGGGGATTTTTGAATGTTCAGCGTATTGCAAATCGCTGGAGCGGAAACAATTATTTCTGCTTTATTTAGGCCTCGGCTAACCTAGTGATGAGAGAGAGAGGTCCTTTTAACTCTTTAGGCAAGAGAGAAACGTGCAATATTTCCCTGTGCAGTTGGCTCCGGGTCCTTATGGGAATAGGGAGGGGGTTAATGAATCAGAACTCCATTAAAATGTCTATTCTCTCAGCATTCAGTTCCATCGAACTTGCATCGGTAATGTTGAGGATAAATGAGCCAGCTTCTCTTGTTCAGTTAGACTGACAGAAGCTACGCTAGAAGGTTTAAAATTGATTTTAAAAGTACATTGCAAAATAACAGGGAGGCAGTTATAAATGTACTTAGTATCATGATCGCCCATGGAATTATTTTCGGGGGCAATGCTGAAAATTCGGCCATTTCTGGAGTTTCGTCTCTGTTAGTTAATTTCAATGGGCAATCATAGTAACATAGAACATAGTAATTTAGGTTGAAAAAAAAAGTCTTTCAAGTTCAACCCTGCCTATCCTTCCTGGTTTTGACCCAAGAAGAAGGCAAAAAAACTTGGGGGGGATACCTTCTTGACTCCAAAAGGCAATTGGATCTCTCCTTCAATCAAGAAGCTCTAAAATGTTGACTCCTTAAAAAGTAAAAATACATATCGACCGAGCAAATGGCGGGAAAATGGCACAACTCTTTATATCCAAAAAAAAAGGCCAGGGACCCCCCTGCAAATATAAAGATGATGTTTAGTAAAAGGGTCATCCTTTGTTACAAAATGCTAAAAAATAGAAAAAATTTTATTTAACCTCACAGACATTTCTTGTGTTATGGCGTTTTTTTTGTGGCAGTTAGATTTATTAAGAAAAAAAAATCTGCCCTGTATCTTTAAAGTTATAGGCATTTTGTTCCATGACATAAAATGATGAATCTAAGCTTCTGAAAGGACGAATGTGTGCACCCTTGTCCTTGTCACTGTCCAATAGCACATATGCTGATACTGCTCTGCAGTAATAAAACTCTAGTAATAAACGGATGGAGTGTTTGGTAAAAGATATATAAATCATATGTCATGGGCAGTTCATTGCACGTAATTTCAAAATGGCTTTTCTATCACCTATAAGTACAGTGTCCAATTCATGCTGGAGCGGCTTATTAAATTCAGTGAGTTTTTGGGAATTAACTCTTTGTAACGTGACAAGTTTTCTTTTTCATTTGTTATCGGCCAGGGAGCTATGCCATGAGTCTGGGAAATATAGCCTATCAATGCCACATGGGAAATTCCTGACAAATGCCATAATGTAATGTCTGAGTCAGATAGACAAGATGTGAAACAAATGGTGAAAGTGTCATTTATGAATGAAAGATCATTCAGGATAGCGTTGTTCAAATTAGCTGCTTCGATTCATTTTTTTAACCCCTTAATGACAAAGCCCGTACATGTACAGGCTCAAAATGCATTGTTTTCAATGGGTTTAGGGACCGCCCATTGTCCTTAAGGGGTTAACATCATGTTTAATGGATTCATGTGCGTTATATACGTTATTCTAAGTATGCGGAAAAATACACGCTCACACATCAAATGGATGTAAAAACATCCCAGCGGGATACCAGCATACTCAGGACTTCTGCCCTAAGGTCTACTATCCCTGTTTATAGGTAGGGCTAGCCACAACGGTCAGTGGGCAAATAAAATGGGGTGGAAGGGTGAAGAGATACCTGGTATGCAGAGAAGTGGGGGCTCTGTGTACATTTCTGCATAAGACTCTTTAAAAACAAGTCCTTTCGACTAATACAATTCATAAAAATATTTAAAATTCAATCCTGTTTACTAAAATACATGTTTTTGTTTTTTTTATAAATGTTCATAGCAGCTCTTACACTCTGTGTCTCTCATTAATGCAAATATGGTAGACTACTGATTTAATGTAATCCTGATAACATGTTTCATTAAAGGAAATTGTTTGTTGGTAACATTGAAGCACAATCAGTCGTGAGAAACATACTGCACCTTTCTAAAAAACAATATGCATTAGGTTAAACCGATCTCCATAATACGCTATTGATTTCACTATGTTTATTACCGTGGACATGTACAAATATTGATAGGATGCACTGGAAGCTAACAGTGGCCAACAATAACGAAATGGAAATGACAGAATTGACCAACTTCTTAAAGTATTTTAGGTTTGAACATTGGTTGCACTTTTGATGTTCGTGTCAAGCTGAGCTGAGTTACATAGAAAGTGGAAAATGTTGTACAATGCCACTAAGAACGCGGCACATTATTTTAATAAGTGTAATAGTAGCAAGGTTCAATTATCATGCTTATACTGATGCACGGAGTTAAGATGGATTCTTCCATATGGTCTATGTTATCAGTGATGCATTTACTTTCACCACTGCCTGCCACTCCCCTACTGCGTCACTGTCATTACTACCGGGCCGCTGGATATGATGTCATATCCTGGTGCTCTACTTTAAAACAAAGCTATGGAGAGTTCTGCTAACTCGGCACAGCTGCCCATAACACTAATGGGTCACTTTAGGGACATCGGTGAACTGGCCCATTTAGTGGTGCGTCAGGGTATTATGTGGCGGAGGGGCTGTTGCCGGTCAGGCTTCATGTTCTGCATGCTGTCGCGAAGAAGGCATCCGATTCTCTGTATGTCTGTGCCTTCATTTGTTTTCCTTCCTCTTGTAGTTAACATACCCTACCCTGTAGTGTTTGTTTTTTTAAGTTGCTACAGGTAAGTGCCTTGGTTCTGTTTCCCCTGTTTTAATATTCAGTTTTTTTTTTATAGTTTTGGTGTGTGTTAGGACTTGCCTGATGTGAAGTACCACGAAGAAGTGGCAAGCACATAATCTTATGGCCATATGATTAACTAAACATGTTTTGGATTAGTGTTAGGCTGTAGAGCTAGCCCGTATGTTTCTTTACTATCTTTCTTTTGGTTTCATGCTTGCATGTATCCCTGTCATTCACTTTGGTTTGCCATGCCTGCTGGCTATCTTTATCTGTCTTGGCACCGGGGATGCTGATACCGTTATATGTAGCGTCACTTAAGGAAATCCAAAAGAGCCAATGAATCATTCAGACAGGTGTCGGACTGTGCAAAAACACTTGAAGGGGCAGATCTCTTCTGAACAAGTTCTTTCTGTAATTGGACCGAAACAGCTGTGTAAAGTAAAACAAAGAACAACAAGTAAAATGCCTGCTTGCTAACATGCACAATTTACAGGCAGCAGACCATCTTTTAGAGCAACATTTAATCTGCCAGGCTGCCAGAGCAATGCACTGTGATGAAGTACATGCCTCTAAGACATCTTTCGTCTACAAACCTGTTTCTTTTTGCTTTGATTCCCCACAGACACACAATTCTGACTGCCTGTCAAGTTTATCAAACAGACCATGAGCCTCACATGTCAGCACTGGATTGTCAGTTCTGATACTTCTTTCTTTTCACGTTAGAGAAAGCTGAAACCTGATGGAGTTATTGTGTCTGATACCCACTTCCATCTCACATGTGATATTTGCAGAAGGTGATCATTTTTTTTCTCAATGACTCTAACTTCCTACCAGACAAGCAATTAGTCTGTCATATAGGAAAAAGACCCTCCATTATACCTCCCAGCATTTCACGGTGTTCAATCCCAGACAACTCCGCTTGGTTAGGTATTGTTATAGGTGAGGTAGTCTGTGGGTAGAGGCAGCAAACGTGAGGAATCACTAGTGCAGACATCTGTCCCTACAGCTACCTCCACCTCCATCAATAGTGGCAGGTATGACTAGGCTGGATACACACACTAGGAGCCAGTAATAGAAGCTTTCCTAGGGCCCCATAGTTAGTTGAGATGGCCCTATGTGTAAGTATTCTACTACCTCTCTAATGTAAGGTAATTAAATGTATAGCACTCCTTCATTATCGCCCTATGCAAATGTATTTTAAAGTGAATGGCATAACTAATGAGTTCTGGTAGCAAAAAATATGTTGCTCTCTAGTTCAAAAGGTGGTAAGAATTTTATTTTTGTCTTATATCTAAGGCACTTTTGATTGGGTTGGGTTGATTGGGTTGGTTGGGGAGATCCCAGAGACCTGTAGAATCAATGGATTGCTGTTGTAGCACAGGTGCCGCCAGGTGCCTCTATGGGTAAAGTGGGCAGTGGCCATGCCTGTGGCCCAGTGACCTTCTGCACCTGGCTCACCCCACCAAACCTCTGGCCACACAGAGGCTTCTTGATTTAGATAGCTAAATTGTTGGGGGGGGGGTAGGCTAGCTCGAAGAACCCATGGGTTACATTGTGCCACATCACTTATTTAAATGTGTCCGTCCCTTCCCCTCTAGTGTTCTCTTTGGAATGCCTTGCAACCCCTTGCATTCCAATATGATCAACACTGTTATCAAAATTAGATTGCTTTACACAAACATACATTCTTATATTTTCAGTCCAGCTGTGGAATAAGTTGTATTTACTCTAAAATGTTGCCATGTTGATATTGTTAATCCAGCAGTGAAGTAAAGTGCCTTTCATGTGTAACAGAGGATATTTATATTGTTAGACCTGCTGGGGACTAAAATGTTTTTAATATAGTGTTTTCTGAGATAGACAAAAAATGGCTTGCTTAAGCAATCCTTAGGAGGCAAATGAAACTTTTTTTCCTTCATTTTAGCAACAGTAGGTCCATTATATAACATTATCTGCTGCTTATTTATTCTGAATTTGTTTTTTTTAGAAAAAAAATATTGTAGAGGAACATTCCAGATTGGCCCTGATCCAAATTCTTACACCAAAACAAATCATATGAATCGTATTTTCTTATTTATTAATATTTATTAATATAAAAATACCTGTTATTTCCATTGTGCTACATGTTTTAACTACCAACTTGATGCTGTATTTTATTTATTGGTGCCTTAGCCATTTCTGATAATATCCGAGCAATGGGCTACCCCATTGATGTAAATGCTCTTGTCGAAGAGGCTTACCCTGTGTCTGCAAAAACAATTTAAGGAAACGTTAAAAAAAAAATTCCACTTGGGATGACAGTAGGATTCCACTGCAATCTTCACAAAAGGAAATTAAGAAAAATGCCTTGGCTAGTTCTTGAAAATTTAAAATCAATGGAAATTTGTGGCAACGTCAACGGTTTAATTACATTTTTGTACCTGAATGAGATTCATTTTATGATACTGGCTTTTCAGCGTGCCATGAAATAGTTAACAGTTGTTTTTTTCTGCATTTTTGTCTCCATTCTACCCTTGATACAACAGCGCCATGTGTGTGAAATCATTTCACCCTGTTTAAGCTTTTAAGGCACAGAGGACATTCAGAGGAAGTGACAATACTTGAAATATTGCAGAGCAGATGTCATTAGCCAGGAATGTGAGCCAGTCCACCGTTCCCTCTATATTCCTCTTTGCTTTAAAAATGTTTTTAAAAAAAATGTAATATGAACCTTTTTGGCTGAGTTGCTCTTTTTAGATCAGGGCATAATTTTTACAGTCTCTCTAAATGCTTAGCTGTAGTTTCAGTAAATACCTAACACATTAATAAGTCTCGGGTGGCATTTAAATGACTCCAATTAAGAAAAAGCAGTTGCTTAGTGATGTAAAAAAAATGGAAAGATTATTTATCTAGCTAGCTATTATCTATAATCTATTGTAGTTTCTTTTGTTTGGGAATTTATGCCATGCGGTTGAGGAGACTTTTACCTCCCTTGACCATGTAATGCAAAGTTCAATTCCAATATATTTATTTAGGTGGGAGAGGAGAGTCTTGTAATCTCAGCCCTTAATCGTCTGTTCAACTCACCACACTTGGGGTGGGTAAGAGTATAGACAACCTTTCCTTATTATAATTGGTTACGCCACATTACACTAAAGCAACCTCTGCTCCCCACACCCAATGTCATCTCATTAATAGGGGTTGCAAATGTATAGAACTTTGGTAAATTTAGCCATTTGTACAAAGCCCCAAAAACAAGTACAGACCCACCAGGAATCAGTTGATAATGAAGCAAAAAAAGCTCCAAATGTTCATCCACATTCAATCACACAATCACACACTCTCTCACACTCTCATAATCTCTCTCATGATCTCTAAATGTTTCTCTACCTTCTCTGCCCACCACTTCCGCTGACCATTTATCTTTACCTCTATCTTCTCTATTCTCTTTTCTTTCCTCTATTCCATCTTCAATCCTTGATCTGCTATCTTCTTTCTTTGTCCGCACCTCCACGGACATAACCCGGTGGCATCTTCAGGCAAAATTCTTCTGCAACAAATTTTGTTCCCGAATAAAAAATGCCTCCCGAATTTTCAGCCTAAACGGAAAGGAGGGAACCAAATTCATTGCCCGAAAACGAATGGGCCAAAAACAAATCATAAAATCGGCCCATTGAGCCCATTGAGGGATACAAACAGAGAGAGCTCCAACATATCACTCTGCCTGGGACTTAGACCTCTGGTTATGTTGCGCTGTACTTTTATTTTATCATACACAAATAATAGAAGCTATTTGAGAATGGTACTTTGTATGCTGTTTATGAACCATTGTTGTGAAAGTTTAGAGAAACACACGGTCAATGCGTAATATTTTCAGTACCTATTGAAGATAAATAAGACAAAAAGTCTCCCACAGAAAAGGCCTAATGCATGATCTGTGTTATGCGGAATAAAAACAGCTATCAGGGTGAATGAAGGCCAAGTCATCAGTGGATTTTCATTTAAAAAGGGTCATCAAAGGAGGGATGCTTTAGTACTACAAATGAACAAGAGGATATGACTCATATCAGAACATAGACACTGAGCTGGAGGTTCCTTTTCCTGTTTCAAGATTAAATTACATTTTATTTGTAAAGACGAGAAAGATGCCCATCCACTAAATTATTAGTTATTTTATTTATGTTTCTTTTTGTAACAAAAATACTACATTTATATCAATTAGCTACTGTGCTCCAATACTGATTTTTTAACCAATGCTCCCTTACATCCACAGCCTAAATGTTTAAAATTGAACTCCCACCAAATTGTTTTATTAATGGTAGGATTAAATAAATTGAAAATGGAAAATATTGTGCTGCTGTTTTTAAAAACAGTTCTAGAGTTTGCATAACATAATGTGCATTTTAGCCATTTTTATGTGTTCTAGGTCTGTTGCTTTAGCCCAATCTGGCCGGACACACTGACTGATAAAAGTTCATGGAGGAAAGGACTTCATTAGCATTGCCGTAAAGAATCAGCTCGGTGTGGTGTTTGAGCAGGGACGTCACCAAACATATCACATGACTGACAACAATGGCCGCCTCCAGGTCTGCAGATAAAATACATTTATTGGAACAAAATGAGATGAAAAGCAGTTTTTGTCAGTTCTAATTTACAGTAATTTACACTGCACTGTATATTATGCTTAAGGAGAAAACTTTTTTTTTGTGCTGGAGATATGCATCTACAAATGTGAAATCCATTTGGCAGTATAAATAAATACTAAATGAAATTTTGATAATAAACAGAATTATTTGTCTCTTCTAACCTCCAGATTTTAAGAATGAGGGCCATGTGTAGTGTTACAATGAATTGTTGCATGCCAGCTTTCAAATATGGCCTCAAAATGAACTTGAACACAACATGCTTAATTGTTTTACTTTTAGGAAAATTTGTATTAACTCACTTTAAATGGAGTTATCGAAAAATGATTTCTGGCTCAAAATCCTCATTCATACCCCCTGATGGGACTTTTCCTACTTAACATCATAGGCAGAGACAGGGAGCTAGCATCTGTTGCCTTTAATTTGAATTCTGCCATTGTAACCATCAGGAGCAATAATCCATTACCATTTTTCTATAAAGACAGAACAGATGTGGTGACATAATGCAGCCGTGTTGCACTCCTGTTTCTGATGCCGATCCGTTCTGTTGAGCGTTTTAATGTTTGATCTGCACATCACATCTTATGATAAATACATTTTAGCATAATGACCAATTGTGCAGAAGAGTCTGTAAAAGCAGTGAACCAGAGTGTGTGCTGTAACAGTTTATAGCCTTATTTGCAAACATCTCCTATTGAAAGAAAAGCAGATAACCATATGATCAAGGGAAAAACATTCTGTGATTCTAGTTAAAAATGGCTATATTCCATCAAATCTATGTCAAAACAGGGATCATACAAAAATAACACACACTTTTTTAACATATCAAGTGACACAAGATGGCCCAAGAACCAAATGCCTAATGGATCCAAGGTCAGTGTATGGACTATCATGTCTTAAACCACAGGGCTCTTAATTAGAATACTTTTTTACAGGCTTGGGGACCCTGGATTTTAGCGAGTGGGAAGAGTTCTTGAAGAAATCTGAATAATTTAACTCTTGGGCAATCAGTACCCCTCAGTGTGCTGATGCTTGATGGACTGGTTACATAGCCTTTAAGACATGGAGCACCAGGGTATGACCACCAAGGGGGCAGCTGGGGGGCATTGCCCAGGGTCAGGTCTAGGGCAATCCCAAAGGTAAATACTCCTTTCTGCTAAGAGAGTGTGATTATGTGAACAGATGATAGAAGTCAATAGAAGTTTATGCATGTAGAGGCTTTTTAGAAGCATATATCATATAAGACTTAAATACAATTTAGGTTATTTTAATGACAAAGCACAGCTGGGAATAAAACTATCCTGCTCACTAATAATAATATCAATGTGGTGTACATGCATAGCATATTGTAACACAATGGAAGGGATTATGGGTGTGCAGATATGCACTTGTGCCCGATGGTCATCCATCCATTATGTGCCAACATAAAGATAAAGGCTGGAAAATTTATGGTGAGTTTCACCACTCATACATCTGATAGCTAAGTGGCCAGCAAAATCTATAGGGGATTTATATCTTCTATCCAGTGATACCTTGTCATAGCCAGTAAAAACCCAATATATCTTGGCCATAAAAAATATTTAGCTCATATTGTAGACAAAAAAGCTTATACGATTATTAGTATTATTCTTAATTAATTTAGGAAGAAAAAAGACATGTTCTTTTTTAGTTGCTTTAACACTTTCTCTGTCTCAGGGGTCATCACCCCAATTTGTGCTTTTTATTGCCCTGCAGCTCTAGGCAGCCGTTACTGTGTTTCATTATGAGACGGCAGACATTAAAAGCATTGTGTGATTTGTTAAGGCTGAAAAACACACATTTCAATTGTGTTGTTGACCCCAACATGCCGTAGAACGCTATTGATTAGCAATATGCCCATGCAGAGCTTTGTGTATGCAGTGTACACCATTACCTCCTCACCAGAGGGATGTTCATTTGTTTAATGATTAATTTTTAGAAGCTAACCTTGCTTGTCTCCGCCTGGTCTGCGGGATCTTCTTGGTAGTGAGCCAGAAGCAGGCAAAGGAGACAACAGGCAAAGATGTTAATCAAGAAATAGACAGCGGTGACTTAAACGCTAACCATTCCTTTTTTTGCAGACAATGAGCTCAGCAAATTGTTCTACTGTTTGTAAGAATTTTACAAGAGTAAAAAATCACCCAAAACGGAAGTGCTCCTGTCAATTAAATGAAAATTAGCTCTAGAAAGTGAAAATCTAGCTTTTTAAACATTGCTGCACATAATTGCAAACCATGGTCTCAAGCTCCTAATGTAGCATTTGTAAAGTGGAAATGTGACAAGCTGCACGGGAGCGACCAGAAATCCTCCGAAAAAAGGGGTAGTCACTATTACCTTATAACTGTGTTTCCCCAGGTGTACCGAGACTCAGTGATTAAAAGCCATTTCGGAGAGTCAGTACAGGGTCCCGGGGATAGAGAAACTCAGCCAGCCCTTTTCAATACAGGTTAAGCCCGGCTGGCTGGTATCTCTCCCTGTTGTATTCAGCGACAGGTAGGCCCTTCACCTATTGGTCGCTCAAAGATAGGCACCAACTCTATTGGTCGCTCCAGGCGAGCCCACCAAACACCATGTAGGGACGGAGATGTAGCTCCACTGTGGATTGGTCGCTACTTCTGCCTCCCAGACGCTCTTACATGGAGTGGCTCGTCTGCCCTTTCCCGATTGGCTCTCAAGTTAAAGGGATTAGCATCCGCCCTGCCCGTGAGTTGGTCGGCCGGGATTGTTTGCTCCATTCCGTAGACATACTCCGATTGGCTAGTATACCCTGGCCCCAGACTAAAACGGATTAAAGGGTCTAATCTTTTCATGTACTTTATTCTTCCCTTGTTTCATCTTATCTTGATCCTGAGTTGTATAAAAATATGTGTGCTGAACCCAATAAAGTGTTCTAACTTGCCTACCTTTAAGTACCGTGGTACATGGGTCAAGGTCTATCCATTGTACTCATTGGGTGGCAGTGAAAAACACTGCCCACACCCTTGTCGCCCAGAAAAAGAAACAACCAAACGAAAAAAAAAACTATTATCTACATGGGGCCAGTTAAAATATTTAACTTGAGAATGACCTGTATGTTGAAACGTTGCCTGTGTGAAATTAACTCACCTTACTTTTTGAGTGCTGAGCCTATGCTTTTTTATTTTTATATATCGAAGGGCTTGGTGGTACCCTGGCTCGTGCACCATCTCACAACTGAGTGCTGTACTCCAACCTTTTGTGTAAGTTAAAATATTTAGTGACGTCCAATTTAGTGACATCCTAGAGTCCTGATCTTCAGCTAACAGAAAGGGGACATCCGCTTTAAAACAATGTTACAAATGATGTAAACATAGTCCTCTCCACACCAGGTGGCAATGGATTCCTAACATGACCCCTATGATTTATTATTATTATTTATTGTTATATATAGCGCCATAAAATTCCGTAGCGCTGTACAATGGGTAGACAGGACATAAGAAGTAGTATGTAACATTACACCTTATTTTAACAATATTTTTCCAGTGCAGCTTGCAAAATGTAAAGTCGCAGGTGCTGGCGTTAGCAGGTACCAATCATATACAGAGTGATCAGGTAAATGCAGTTTATGACTGTTTATGTGTCACTCTGAGGAGACTGAGAATCCTGCAGAAGGTCACTCAGAAGGTGACAGCTTTATAGTTTAACATTTCACCTTCACAAAGATGGTCATAGCATCCACTGAATGATGATGCCCAATTGCCGTAACTGAGGGATTGAAGCAGAGTGGATGTTAACAAGAAGGCCAGAGCTCAGATGATAACTCAGCGAGTCTGAAAGACAATAGACTGCTTTTATTTGAGAGTCACTATGTAAACACAGCAGAGACAATTATCGGTTAATAAAAAGAAAGCGTTTAGCCATTACCTCCACATTAGGCTAATGCTGAGTAGATAGCTCTCCCTCACAGTAAAAAGAGCATGTTTCGGTAACAGTTGGGGTTACAGCAGATTGAAAACACCGGTGTCTGCAGTTTTCTTGGCACCGGGAAGCAGAGGCAGTAGCGCAGGTCCCCCAGTGGATTTCTGGGAAGAAAAGCTGTAAGATAACAACAAGCTCACAGGAGTCCCTCCTGTGTTTAGAAACCAAGCTCACGTACATGGCGGCTACTATATCTTTATGTGAACAACTCTTATTAAAAAGCACAACCTGACATTCACAATTTCCCATTGTGTGGTCATTTGAAACTCAAACAAGAGACTTATAAAATAAAGACACTATCATGAAAAATGCTCGGTGGGCCGCTGTCAATCAACCGCCTCAAATAAAAAACATAAGCAATGATTTCATTAATTGAGAGATTTTAAAAAGTGGGCAGAGACGCTATGATTTTTAGAGCTTTTCCATATCTCTCTAACGTGCAGTCGATTTATAAACAAGGTACAAAGGGAAGTGAAAACATAAATTCCAGTTTTCGTATGACACATAATAAAACTCCTTATTTCTTCGTGTTTCTGAGTGTTAAAATAAATGAAAGGTATAGTTATTTTGTTACCATTTGTTTCAGATGACTGACAAGACTTACACCTTATTTTAAAAGCCTTCTGAGGCGTAACCTAATTTATTACTATCATTATTATAGCTTTTAGTTAAAAATGTGTATACATTCACAGAACCCCTAAAGGGAACTTTAAACTTATTAGATACAATAACTGCTAATAGAAGACTCTTTCTCTACAAGGACTGGTGCTTACTTAAAATTACAAACTTTAAAATAATTAAATATTATAATTAATACATTTTGGAACCTCTGTTAGATCATTTCGCCTTTTCTCTATCTTTATGTTTTCATGTTTTATCGTTCACTAAACGTAATATCCCTACCTCGTTAACCCTTTAAGCTGCTTGCAACAAAATCCCATGGTACTTTACTGCTACTTGCGCAGTACATGGCCGCACAGTACATGGCCGCACAGTACATGGCCGCACAGTACATGGATGTAAAAGTAGAACATGAAGCCATGTGGATCCAGCAGGACATATTCTTATGCAATGGTGAGCTTAAGCGGGTGCCGCGAGTGAATGGATGGCACCCAGGAACCCGGTAACCAAGGAGCCCAACGGAGTCACATAACATGTGTAACCTCTTGGTGTTAGGGTGGCAGCCGTGTGGCAAAAGTGAGGGCTCCATGTGAGGTAAGTGGAAGGGAGAGTCGGGCAGAGAGGGAGAACTGTGGGAGATGGTGAGTAAGGTTATGTTGAAGTGTATGATGTTAGAGTGCGTGTGTTTGCATGTATGTACATATGTGTGCATGTATGGTGTTAGAGGGAGTGTGTTAGTTTGAGTGCTGTGTATCACTATATAACTGTTTTTATAGTTTTTATAGTGTTGGAGTGTTGGAGTATATTTTAGCATTGGCGTGTTACTGCATAGTGTTAGTGTGTTAGTTTGAGTGCAGTGTATGACCATATAATTGCATCGTTTTTGTGTTAGTTTATAGTGTTAGGGTGTTGGAGTATACTTTAGCATTAGTGTGTTACTGCATGCTGTTAGAGTGGGTGTGGTAGTATATGGTGTCATTGTGGGTCTGTGGGTAGATGTTAATCTATGGCATTAGCATGATTGTAAGCATATGTTGTTAAGGTGTTTGTGTCTATGCTAGTGTATGGTGGTTACATGAGTGTGTGCATTAGTATTTTCTGTCATCGTATGGTATTAGATTATCAAGGGTGCGCCTAGGGTTAGTGATGGGAGGAAGATAGTGTGTACATGTGTAAGTGTATGGTGTTGGTGTGAGTTAGAACATGTTTGAGAGTCAGTGTTTTAGCTTGGGGTAGGAGACATACTGCGGCCAGACACTACTAACCCTAGGGTCGCCCCTGTTCTTCACTCACCGTGCAGATTCGCACAGAACATTTTTTTTGGTTTGGTGCCCACTGGCTCTCATGATGACACTAGCACTACATTAGGATCTGACACTGATGTTAATAAAAATACCTTGAGCCCAGTTTCCTCTTGTCCCTTGTCCTGTGTCCTATCTGTCTGGTCTGATTGTCCATCCAACCCTGCTGTGCTCATGGAACAAATGGAAAGATTATGTGTGAGTCATGCTGTATATGCAAAACTTTTTGGGAGGACATTTCTCACAGAGCTGAAATTACTACTTTCTGCACTTTTTAAGTTTTAGTAGCTCTAGTTAAGACTTCATACGTACAGACAGTCCCAATATTGCCTGGTTTAGGACATATTCTCTAAAGTAACGACTTGGATTCTGTAGCATCAGAATTGGAGCCCTGTGGTTATCAGGATAGATACAAATGATCATAGCATAGTCAGGTCTTATCAAAAGTACATTTGTATCTTTAAGCTCATTGGAATTATATTAATATTTTAGAAGTTTGGATGTCCGGGAGTATAAAATTATTTACAGTTATATACAGTTATATGCAAAAACGAAGAATATTATTTTCTTTGAAAGTTTTAGGAAATACAAAGTTGCATGATTATACATCCTATTTTAGATCGTTCTGACTTCAACAGCTATTTTAGGGACATCAATATTTATGACCCTTCCTTCCATTTTTGATCCTTAAACTATTAAATGAGCAAACAAAACACTCCGGCAGAAAAAACATTCTTGAATGGTATATTCTCCGTCCTTATTGTATTGTTCCTGGATTCACCAGGATTCAATTGCCTGCTGATAATACAATGTTTTATCTTTTATCTGTAAATGTGAAGTACTAGAAACGCTGATATTAAAACTGATTGAAGTTGAAAGCATAGGACTGTTTTTTATTGTCTGAGACAGACAATTATTGCAATGTTATCCTTTTTCAGCTCCAGGCACCTGCAACGCAGAACAATTTTGTTGGAGTTCCCTCTAGCGTAAGAGAGTTAATGGGCCTTCTTCCAACTGCAGATTATAAAAGTAATTGGTGGTAAAGCAAATGGCTCATCGTATAGACTGTGGTGAATGAGTTATATATGATGGGAGGGGGGTTGCGCCATGTTTTCTGACTGTATGCTGTTGCATATGCTACAATACCCATCGATTGATTGATTGTCATATGGTATAGCTTTATGTTACATAAACATCAGGGATAAAGTTGGGCTCATGAGCAGGTTTATTATATATGAATATATATTATATATTATATATTATATTTTTTTTATATATATATATATATATATATATATATATATATATATATATATATATATATATGCCCAAAATTGAATTAGAGGTGAGTTTTCTCTTAACCAAAACATTAATTGCACTGTTTTTTGCAGAAAACCTTAGAAGATTAATCCTTCTGAAGGTATATAACAGCATTATATACAGTGAGTGCATATTAATTGTCTGCACTACCCTAGGCCTAAGCCAGAGCCACCAGCCTCAACCCCTGCGCCACAGTCACCCTTCAAAGTGCAAAGATTTGATGTCATATCCCGTGTTCCACCATTTAAAGAGGTGCAGACCTGGGCGGAAGTAGCCCATGGAGGCTGTGCTGGATTTGCATGGTCATCCACGATGTTCATGGGCTGCTTGAGTAGACCAGTGATCTCCCTTTAAATTGCCCCACTAAGCAGTGGCTATCTAACACGGCGATTGGCTCTCTGTTACACAGGCTACCACACTCCTGGACTGGCCTCCCTAGGCCTAGTTTGCTTGGCCAGAATATGCTACTGTATACGTTACATCAGCATAGCTTTTGTCATGTCTTTTATATGTTGGGTAATTATGGAAGAAGAACATTTAAGGAGGTTTCCTATCACTTCTAGCAACTGACATTTATGTCATCAATAAATACCTTACAAATATCAGCAATTTGTATGCATCTTAATATCTATCACCTCATTTGCTTTTGGAAGGTAATTTTAGTAAAATGTATAGAAATTAAATCATTTGGCTTCTTTACCTCTTAGTAAAGTCCTTGCTGACATTTATCTTGGTCCCACTCTTGGAGTAATAAAAAGAAGTTAGTGTTTTATATAAATAAGTAATGTTTATATAAACATTACTTGGTTCTTCCTCTGGAAACAACACCTACAATTTAATCACAATTGATATATAGAATGTACGTGTCCTTTTTGGCTGTCAGAATCATATCAGCTTGCTATATTGGGATATACTGTATTAGGATATATTTCAGTTTCACAGAAGACTACCAATAGATTAGATATTGTGTGGGATTTTTCCTTTTTTGTGCTTCTTTTTGAAAGTGTTCCAGATCATTTTATACTCCACACTGTCACTAAAACTCACAATTACATTGATACTATTCCAAATATTAAAATTATTTTTGCAGAGCCAATGAAGCAGCCAGGTTCAAAAATAAATCCCTTTCCACCACCCGTTCAATTACAATACAAAGTAGTTTTCATAAAAAAATGCTTTGTGCTTTGCTTTTAAGTTCTCCTGCAGCAAAACCACAGCAAGAAGAATAATGTCTTCATGTCAATTATTTTATGTTGGCAGTTGAGCATCTTATAAAACTGATTAAAACAGAAATTCCCCCAAAAAGAAAAAGATTTGCAATCATAAAGAAATGCATAGTCAATACTTAAGTTCCAAATTCAGTTGTTTTCTTATTAGACCATTATTCATTTTTATGCTGCCAAAACAATACAACCCTTTATAGCATTAGCATTTTATTTGTGTTTTTAATATTGGAACATACAGTATTTTATTACAAGAAAACTAGCAATGTTAGGACCTTGTTGGGTGTTCATCAAAACTTCACTCATTGTGCAGATTGTATTACCCAAAACCTAGGTAGTCTGAAATGTGTGCAGTCAAGTTGGGACTAACCAAGGGACACATGGGGGCAATTGTTCCAAGGCCCCAAAGTAGCAGGAAGCCCTGAGCCCCCATCATGTAGTAGAGTTACCTGATTAGTAATAGCCGACTGCTGTAATAAACTGTGCTGCCTGTGAGCTCTGGATGTGAGGAGCTGACAGACATTGGCATAGATGATCCAGCTCTATAGCAGGTATGTATCAGGTATGTATATCACCTGATTAATCCAGTATGGAGCCGGCTCCTCTCACCCAGTGCCCATCTGCACCTAGGCAGTAAGAATAGGAGGGCTTTGCATCACAAAGTGCGCTCTTATTGGCTGGTTAGCCTACTTCCCTTGCCAGTCGCAGGCTGCACAGGAGCTTGTAGCCTGCTGGTGAGAGGACTGCAGCCTCCTGAGAACAAATCTCTTGAAGGACTCGCTAGAACCCCGGCAGGGTATCTCCTCAAAACTAGAACCACTAAGAATAACTAAATATATCAATTTACCCCAATCACCAGAGAGCACTGGGGCATAGGCAGGTTGTTTGGGAGCAAAAATGGCATAGGCAAAGATGGCTGTTTATGGGCAAAGATGGCTGCTGGGGGCACTCACAAGTTGTTTGAGGACAACCATGGCACAGCCAAAATATTTGGGGGCACTGATAAACTGTTTGGGGCTAAAGATGA
Source organism: Spea bombifrons (assembly GCF_027358695.1). NCBI lineage: Eukaryota > Metazoa > Chordata > Amphibia > Anura > Pelobatidae > Spea > Spea bombifrons. The sequence continues at coordinate 30,885,248 of NC_071094.1, forward strand.
CACAAACAGGCTGTCTGGGGAACTGAAAATCTGTTTTGGGATAAAGATAGCACAAACAAGCTGTTTGGGGACTGACAAGTTGTATATGGCAAAGATGACTCAGACAAGCTGTCTGTGGTGTTGGCAATTTGTTTGGGGATAAAGTTGTAACATACAAGCTATCTGGGGGCACAGACAAGGTGCTTGGGGCCAAAGATGACACAGTCTGTCTGGGGTACTTAAAATCTGTTTTGAGGCAATGATGGCACAGACAAGCTGTTTGACAGCACATGCACAATGTTTGGGGGCAAAGATGCCATTAGCAAGCTGTTTTGGCTCAAGGAGATGACACAGACTGTGGGTCTGGGGCATTGACAAGTATGGGGATAAAGCTGTTTGGGGAATAATGGCCCAGACAAGCTGTTTGGGACAAATATGGCACAAACAAGCTGTTTGGAGCGCTGAGACACTGTTTGAGGACAAAGATGGAACAGAGAAGCTGGTTGGGGACAAATGTGACACAAGCAGGCTGTCAGGGGCACCGACAAGCTGTTTTGGGATAAAGATGGCAAAGACACATTGTTTGGGACAAAGACAGTACAGGCTGTCTGGGGAACTGGGATGATTTATTGGGTGCAAATATGGCACAAACTGTTTGGGGCACTGGAAATCTGTTTTGGCAAAAATATGGCACAGGCAAGCTGTTTGGGGCAATATTCTTTTTTTTCTGCACCTCTGCGTCTTCTCTTGCTTCTTCTGTCTTCTTTCTACCTCCACTGCTCCCTGGTATCAACTCTGTGAACCAGGCCTCCTGGAGCACTTGTGCAAAAGTATTATTATTATTTATTGTTTTATATAGCGCCATCAATATCCATAGCGCTGTACAATGGGTACAGAGTTTCTGGGCACACCCTTTCCCCAATTAGAGAAACGTGGAAGCGGTTGTCCCTGAAGCTGCGTCCATTTGTGGAAGTACTCCGAGAGGTTAGAATAATGCAGGCAGATTTCTCAGAGTGGAGTGGGAATATGTTCAATAAATGTAGTGCATGGTAAACAAAGTAGAGTTTGTACGGAGATGAACTACTAAACATCACCCCTCTTGCCTCCAGCAGGGTCCCTTAAAATTAATTCAATGCTAGTGTTTTGGGGGGAATCTGGATTAGTGGCTTGGCAGGGCTGTCTTTATCAAAAAGACACAATGAGCAGCTACCCTGGGATGGGGCATATTTCTAAGGATTACAACAGCTGTCTCTTGCCCCTTCAAACAGACACTAATTATTAGAGATGAGCAACAAATATGCACTGCTGATGAAGTATGTAATATTAGTTTTGTTTTCTTCCTCTGAAAGTTTTCAAGGAATGTTTTCAGTATTTTTTTAATCTAAGTATCACCTGTAATGGATTCAGTTCAAAGTGTCCCTCAAATCACACCAAGTATTTCCAAAATAATTGGGGCCAACTACAATGATTTTGTGAAATTCAAGAGGTATTCAAGTATTCCCAAAGTTAAATTCATTTATGCCCTGGTCACCTAGTATAAAAACTAAAGAAACCCTTACTTAACTATTGCCAGAAAATTTAATAGTAGTAAGATTCAAGCAAGATGAATGAGGTCATATGCAGAAAAGAACATACCTTTATCTAGAGCAACTCTGTCAATCTGAAGGTCAAGCTGCCACCTAGACACTTTTTTCTGCACCCTTCGCAAAACAACATAGGTAAGCACTGGTTTTATTTTTTATTCACATCTGGCTTACAATAAAATGTCTTCAATTAATACATTGTTTAACAAAAACTCCACCTTGTGGCATGTTACAAAGATAGCTGTTAAATAGTTCCACCCAATATGGGGTACCACTAAGCCCCGATTACAATAACAGAATAACATTAATAGAGCAATTATCTCCCAGACCACCTGTTAGACAGATATATCATCTCAATGACACAATAAAAGTACAGTCTGAAAGAATTCGGGTCATTAGCCTTAAAAGGTCTTGCAAGCTTTTATGAATCCTTATTTAACAGTGGACTGAGTAGAATGTTAAAATCTCAACCAATTATCCCTTAATTAAAACAAAATCCAAAGAATTTTTAATACTAATCTAAACACAAAAAGAATCACACGTATACATTCCACTATCTATATTATATTATATATATATACTTTAATCTGTGTAAGCAAATAAGAGGACACTTATGTATTGAAAAGAAAATTCTTGCTGTATGTTTTTGCACTTCATACACTTCATACACTTCCAACAGTAAATAAACATTTTAATTATCTTTATTTATTGATTTGTATACCATCATAATATTCTGCAGCGCTGTACAATGGGTAATAATGGTTAAAACTGTTAGATGTTGCTATGTGTTGCACAAAATTTTCAATGTTGCAATACAAAATCGTAAAAAGACCTTCTACCCGTACAATGACTAAGCGCTGTCTGGAACTGCCTAGGAGCAGGAAGAATATATTAAGCAATTAAAAGTATGAAGATTTTCTGCAGACTGTAAATAGAGATTTTTCTTTCCAAGTTGCAAAACAGCATCACCTACTGGACATGCAGCAAATTGCAGAATGTGCACACAATTTGTTGGTGCATTGGCGGTGCTTTATAAAGGTGCGGGGTACAAAGAAAAAACCATGACACATTGTTGACTCGCATTAAGAATGTGGACAATCATCAACAAAGTAGCAGATCCCATATGAAAATGTCTGTAATGATTTTATCCCCACCCGATTCAACGATATCTCAGCAGAAATGCTAGTAATTATGTAATTATCCCTATCATTATGGTGGAAGTGCGATATTAAATATTGGGCCTATCATGTTCTTTTGGTAACTGTGTTAATTAGCACCGTTGTTGGTAATACACACTTGGGTCAACCTAACCCTGGTTCTTCAAGATTATTCAATTTTGTTCAACCCACTTTTAGTTTTAACAGTTTACAGCCATGTCTTCTTAGTATCTCCTTCTGTCAATAAACTCCCCTAATACCTACTTACCGGGAGCCTTATGAGACCAAGGACTGCTTAAGGTCTGGGTTCCTGCATCAAGAAAATGGGGCAGACTAGATGGGCCAAATACTTGTTATCTGACACCAAATTCTATGTTTCTGTAGTGTTTTTTTTCATGTGAATACACTTCTAAAAAACTAAATTCTGTAAGTACCTTATATAATTTTCAGATAATTTATAGTGTAGCCACATAAACTGTACTTAACCATATTATACTCTAGCTTTTATGGTATCAAAACAAACCTGATCATTATCTGTTGATTTCTCTTTACAACTTGACAACTTTGCACCAGAATATTTTTTTTTTATTATTCACAGATCCCCCTATGCTCTCTAACTGGTATTCTTCACTTTAAGTTCTTAAAGAATGTTTCCATCGTTTGGTCACCAAAATAAAGACATAAAAGAGAGATTTTTTAGATTATTCTCTATTCTTGTAGTATATTTGGTATGGGTATATTTTTTGGTATTTTCTCATATACTTGTTTTTGGGAAAACGTTATTGGGCCATAAATTTGTCCCTAGTTTATGTGCATTTACATAATCTGATAGTATAGCAGGCAGGGCTGGTGCAAGGATTTTTGCCGCACTAGGGAAAACATAATTTTTCTGCATCCTGGCTCCACCCCCACAAGCCCCTCCCCTTTCCCCACTCCTCCCCATAGTGACCGCAAGCCGCGCTTACTGAATGACCGTGGCCGGTGGTTCGCGGCTGCAGGCTGCGCGGCTGCCGGCGCCCCCTCCAAGTAGGCGCCCCAGGCTGGCGCCTACTTTGCCTATAGGTGGTGCTGGCCCTGATAGCAGAGGGAGAAAACTACAGGTAACTAATGGACCCAAAGCAGCTACTGAAAACCCTATTGTCATCAGAATTACAGTTATTTTATGCCAAGGTCTTAAAGTCATTTAAGTTACTTTATGTAAACCAGGTCGGGTGTAACTTTAAAGGTCCTATAATAATTATTCGACGTTACAAGTTTTACAATAAAGGCATATGCTATTGTATCAAAATAGGCAGTGTGAAAATGAAAGGGAGAAATTGAACTAAAATTGACTCGATAATCATAATAACCTTTTCTATTTGCAGAGACTCCTTGAGATGTGTAGCCAGAGGGGTTACATGACCCAACCTAGAGATGTTTGGGAGATGGCACTTGCCATGTTTTTTTTTGAGTTGAGGGAGCAGATAAATACCTAGGGGCACATTGCTGGGGCCTCTTTTCGTTCACTGTCAGCAGGAAATTCTCACTTTACACAAAGGATGTTTTTGTTGGGGTAATGGGGTCCCAATTTTTTAAGGTTAATGTTTGAAATTAATATTTACCTAGGTGGCTATGGATATGTTGCAGATGGTTGGGATGTTAGATGTTGGAGTCATGCCAAAGGGGAGATGGGCATGTCTATTATTTGGATTATCTGCAGCTGGGGGGGGGTACAAACGTATAGGAGATGGCAAGTGCATTGGTCATGCATAACACAATAACAGAGCAGGAATGCATTAAGCTACAATAATTTAATTAAAACAGAAAAACTTGCAGATTTGCAAGCAATATTCATTATTAAACCTTATCAAACCTTATCAAGGCCGTCGAGACTTAAATAACTTGGAAATAAACAACCCGTTTGGAACACTGATTTGTGAAAATGTTTTTCTTTTCCTTTCTGTTGCATACAAACTTGAAAGCAATTCTTAGATTGGCAAGCAAAAGTTTTTCTTTATTTTTAGAACGATTCATCTCTTTGAATTTTAATATGGCCATTAACTGGTGGGATCATACCACATAGCTAGAAAGTTATATGCCTTTAATGTTAATGTCATGGGGATGTGTAGGTGGCCTTTTATGTCCCAGTAGGGTTTTGTGGTATCTTATTGAAGTGCTTTCATATTCAATGCGTGATGTAATCCATCTCCAAGATGCCAAAAAATCTCTCTTAATACTTCCGATATCTATGGAACTATTTTGCTATTTATTTTAGAGAACAGGATACCTCAATCCTCCTCCATGGAGTAAACAGAAAAGGGACATCTTCATCTGGTATGTTGTAGATGCTGCTAAAATAAACATGATTACTGTATTTTAAAACTATTGAAGGCATTTCCTTTCAGTAATTGTTTGCTATTACCCACACATTCTGGTGCGTAGCTGATGTGTAGGAATGTAGCACTGAGTTTATTTCTATATTAGCTTTTAACCTTTGTATTGAAGAAATAAGCGTGGGATGAAGACTTTTTAACATTGAAATGCTTGTGTTTTTTATTATATATATATATATATATATATATATATATATTAAACAGCACAAACATTCATTAATGTTTACTCCCATCTGTCAGGGGAGGTGTATACTTGACCCATGCTCCCTATTGCCCGCAAAAGCAAGACCGTGGAGTACATACCCAGGAGGGTTATTTGACCAGTGGGGGGCGCCACCTCTGCTTTTGTAGTAGAGGCACGACCGCTTCCATTAACCTGGTCCCAGCTGGCTTAAGCCAGAATATGCTTTTGAATGCAGTGCCTTTCATTGTGTCCCCACGTGTTTACCCTAAAACAGGACCAGGACTGACAATTCCAAAAAAGACATCTACCTACACATCAACCGCCAGAGCGTCACGCTTACAAACAGTACTTGTCAAAGTGCCACAGAGGTCTCTATAAAAGCATCAACCTGCTAGGGCTAGAAACCCAGAATGTGAATTAAGACACATTTCCCCACCTAGTTTGCACAATTTAACTACTGTAAGGAACAGTAAGGAACCTTGTTGCGTTGTCAAGTTGTCTTATATATAGAGTAGCTTTATGCCTATTCCACACATGTATGAATTCCTTCAATGCATTAACCTATACCGTAAAGTTCTATACATACACCTTTCCTAAAGGTTTTTAGTCAATATAACTCCTCATCCCCATGTGCAGGGAATTTTGTGCGTTTATGTAGAAAACCCTGTCCCCACCTCATGTTCAAGGTCAAGAGAGCCCTCCATTCATTAACTAATGAATGATTACAACTCCCCTTAAAGACCTTAATATAACCTGTGCCTAAATGCTACGTTTTACCTAAACCTTAATAACTCAAATTCTCCCAGCCTGTCATGCAGCCCTAGGCCTCTAGTTTCATTATTCTTATATAGCCCATTTTGCAATGCTTGATGTATTTTTTGGTTCTATGACAGATGAGCCCATCAACATTAAAGAAGGAAGTCACTGATGGTTCTAAAACCACCTTTAGGCCCTCAAGTTCATCATCAGGCATGAGATATGTATGATATCTTCTCTCATGCGCAACCAGTAAAATAAACAGTATACGTGATACTAAGTAGTTTACCTAGACCCAACAACATAGTGCCTCAGAGATAACTATAGGTACACAATGGGCAGCAGAGGAAAGAGAAAAACCCACAATATCTCGTAGGAAGAAGATTTGGTAATAGCTGTGGTACTATAGAAGACTCCAATCATCAGTGGAAGGAGGCCAAGACTACATAGGACCAATTTGGTTAAAATACCCCCTCTGTCTATTTTGCTTCTTTCTATTTATACTGAAATTAAGGACACCTTTGGATATGTTTTTAGAAAGAGTTTTCTTTTTAACAAGTCTATCCTGTATGTTAATGCTAAAAATGACTAAGCCAGGGAATACAGCATCTGTACAAAAACACTGATAGTGACAAGTATAATTGGTTGCAATAGTCCAAATCGAGTCTGCTACGTAGGCGTACAAGAGAGTTTTCCATTTAGATTAAAAACAAAAGATAAAACAAGATGTTTTACAAACATGATGATGGTTAACAGGTTTTATACTAACAGAAAAGAGAAGGCTTTAACTCTTAGTGTCTCAGGAGGCTGAACAATGGGACCTGAAACCTTCGGCAATCACAGAGTTAGTGTAATTAAAGGATAGAAGCCGTTGAATCATTGGAATGCTGAGTAATACATTTATTATCCGACCTGTTTGTTCTCCTTGATGACCTCAAGGTAGAACTTGGTAGACTTATCTCATTTTTCAACCTAATTACTATTTTTCTAGGTTACGAGTATATACAGATGTAGCAGTTACACCTATTGGTCTATGGGGACCCCAACAAAGCAAGGTTGGGTAGGCCTCGCTACAGGGGCAATTAAAATGTATTAATGTCAATATTAGATACTAAAATGATTATAACAAAACTAACCAAACTACTTAACATATACAATACACTCCTTTATTTGTTTATAATTCAGTCGGTTACTTGTATTAAAAAGGAATACCCTAAATAATTTCAATTTGGTCCATAATAGTATGAATGCAACCCTGCTTGTAGAGTAGAATCGCTTATAATTCAGTATAATAGGCTTAGCAGGAAGGGTTTAGACCTTCTGTTCACAAAAGGTATAGCTATACTATATTAATTTAGAATTAAAATGTAGTTTGTAAAATGTTGTATTTGATGTTAATCTGGCCATCCTTGTGCTCTTCTATAATGCATTTCTAGTTGGGAAAATTAATACCGTATTGGCTCGAATATAGGCCGCACTTTTTTCCCCCACTTTAAGTCTTTAAAGTGGGGGTGCGGCCTATATTCGGGGTCTAGCGCCCGACGCCCGGGACATGCAGTCAAGGGCGCCGGGCAGGCAGCGGGGTTAGGATACAGATCCCCCGCAGCGGTGCAGGGGACCTGCATCCTACTCCCCGATACGCTCACACAGCCTCCCCTGCCAGCACTTCCCACAGGGGGGGTGCCGGCACGGGAGGTTGTCTAAGCGGCGCCCCCCCCCGGACTTACCGGAGCAGACTCCCGGGTGTCTTGCGGGGCCGGCGGGGGACATCTACGCAATACAACTTCCGGTGCCGGAACTGGATGTGCCGGCGCCGGAAGTTGTATACGCGTTTTGCGTAGATGTCCCCCGCCGGCCCCGCAAGACACCCAGGAGTCTGCTCCGGTAAGTCGGAGGGGGGGAGGGGCAGAGGAGGGCAGTGGTAGCATATCTCGGGGAGGGAGGACAGTGGCAGCATATCTCGGGGGGGACGACAGAGTGGCAGCATATCTCGGGGGGGGGGACAGAGTGGCAGCATGTTTTTTTGGTGCTTTTTTAAAGAAAAAAACTTTTTCTTTAAAAAAGCACCAAACTTTTAGGGTGCGGCCTATATACGGGGGCAGCCTATATCCGAGCCAATACGGTTTATTAAGGAAAGTGTTAACTAGCATAAACGCCGACTGTCATCGAACAGGCAGTTACTAATTAGCCGGTCATTGAAACACTGATACAAAACAGCATCAGAGAATTGCAGTACACATGGCTACAAGTCTACTATAAATAAGCTACATCACATGAATATAATTCTAATAAACGGAATGCCACAAACAAACTCAGTTGGCTGTAAAATTTCTGACAATCTGATGTGTGAACAGTATAGCAATATCCAGTAATCATTCAATCAAATAGTCAAAGTGTTGTCTTTATAGCTATTCTCTTGGGAAATGAGATAATGGGATAATTTAAAGCAGACTCTATTCACGCGAACACCAACATTATTAACTATTCATCATCATGGTTATGCAACTCACCCAATTAATTGGGTCAAAAACAGACACAACAAGCACTACGTATTTTGATACTTTTTTCTCTTTGAAAATCTGCATTTTTAAAGCCGGGTCAATGAATTTCTGTGCAGACTATTTTGAAACTGATTTTAAGCACAGACCCTCAAACTACCTGTGTCTGGGAAATATAATTAAAATGTCACGCATCAGTAGGAAGGAGTAAGGGGGCTCAATGGATTTTGGTGGTCATGGCATTAACTCCATGAATTTGTGGTCTGCTTGCTGTTTTGGACAATTGGATGTGGACCTTCCCATACCAGCGATCGTCTACATCCTATTACAATCCCCCATTCCTGTTTGAGGATTTTCTTGTGTTCTCCATACTACTGTGAAGCTTCTTCGAGCATTCCACGTTAAATTGAAGTACTAACACTATAAATTATTATGAGTAAAGTTCACTTAGGAAACCTCATAAAAAAAGACATATTTTCAAAAAAAAGGTATTCTCAATTCTCTGTTCTCGTTGTCAATACTTTACTACATGTATGGTGCCCTGGGAACATACAACACATCGCAAGGGAAGCATTATACACCCCTACAGTAGCCATTAGTTTATTACAAGCCTGGTTTTAACCTGAAATCTAATAAGACAACTGCAAAATGGTCACATAAGTATATTTTTGTTCTGTATGTGAACACCATTATTAAAGTATGAAGTCTTTAGATCCAGGCATTAGACGCACAGTGCCTGCAGGTGCTCATTATGCATTAGTCGTACTCAACAAGATATATGGTACATAAAGGAAGGAAGAAACGAGAGGATTCTCGGTATCCGTGTAAATGAATTAGTTATTAAGACAACAAGGATTTCTGCAGAACGCATTCTAAATGCCGCATACATGGTTCCTTTGAAAATCACATCTTCCAAGGAGTATACAGGCTGCTACAAGAGGAAATAGCTCCTCTAATTTAAACTGTATTGCAAATCCGAACAGATACAGCGTCCCTGAAGAGCAACTAAATAAAGTTAATTTAGCAATAGACAAAGGCTTGTTAGGTTTCACTATATAAGCCTATTTTAATTTAATTAGCTGAGTTCCTGTAAGACGCTGTGTTTTCTTGTAAAATTATTTTCTTCATTACTAAACGTATTAGAGAGAGAAAAAAAGAGATCTAGCCAGGTAATAGAAAGTCTAAGCAAATAATTAATTTGGCTTTAGACCCAAAATGTACCTGGTTTAAAATGTTATTACCTTGGTAAATGCTTAATTAAATAAAACAATCATGACAATCCAGAATGAACAGTAGAGGCATGGTCTAATGCATTTTAGTCTAAAACCCTGTCGTGGAATCATCTCAGAACATTGAATAACTTCTTATGTTTTAGTAGGAGCTGTAATCACATATGTGACATAAGACAATGTTTAAAAATGTTTTTGTGATAAGATGTTTTCTTAGAGCCCAGCTCCAGAAGAATACATTTATTCTAGAACAGACCTTAAACAAGGGCTGGGTTATTATATACACATTTAGAGACATAATGGAATTAAATTAGGACCAGGAGGGATGTATAAAATAAGCTAAATAAATATAAAAGCTAAATTGATAAATTCAACCTAGATTGTATTGAATAAATAAGTATTAATTGGCTTTTTAGTAGAAGTTACCTAGTTAATTACAACACAGCTATTTCAAAAAAAGCGATAATTGATAATGATAATTAAATGGAGACAGCACATATGTTTAAACAAATAAATTCACAAATTAGTTATTCCAGTTCAACACAGATGAAGAACATATTTATGGAAGCGAATGGGATAAAATGATATTTGCAAAAAAAAGTTAAAGTGTGAAACATTTCTTTTATAACAATGATATGGAGCGACATATGATATGGAACAGCATGTTTTAAGTGTCAGGAAATTCATCCAAGTTACTTACCACATGGCTGCATAAAAACCTTCAAATTTATTGAGCTTGCGCCTATAGTTCAAGCTCCACAGCAGGCTTGGCTCATGATTTGTGGTATACCAAGGCTGCAGTTCTTTAGTAACTGTCTAAACCTCTATAATATCCTTTACTTCCATGGTATCTAGAAAATAAGAAAGTACGCCAATGGCACTGTATCTTAACGATGTTAGTATAAAGAAAAGCAGTTCAAGGCCTTCTCTGGAAACCATTAATGAGGCATCTGTGTGGCAGCAGGAGCTGCTCAACCCTAAGGTTTGATCAGAATCTACAAATATGCACAGCAAAAAATATACAAAAATAGAGGAGCTCACAACCAAAAAGGTTAAAAAGGCACAAAATTCAGATTCCCTGGTTGCTGCTACAATAGTAGGGAATACCCAGTGAATATTATTCAAAAACACCTGTCTGAAGCATAAATATTGGGGATTTTGTCACATCATACTGCCATATATTGCTTATTCGGCAGAGTACCCCAAGTTTGGCGAGTCCTATCTAGCTAAAATATTTATGTGTGCCTGAACTGTATTGTGTACTGACACCTACATGTATATACAACCACGTTTTTTTGGATACATTGTTTAGGGTACATTCATTTTACTATATAGTTTGGTATTTTAGGGGAAATAATGGGTTGGTGCCTTCCAATTTTTTGGCGTGGCTAAAAGGATTTAGGGACAATTATGGAAATCAGATGATGCCCCCTGGCCAGCGACACACCTTATGAAATGAGGGAGGCTATGCGCATATTCCGGAACAAAGCGGTCTTCGGGGTCAGTGGTCCCAGCAGCCAGCTGAAGCCTAGTAAGTTTCCTGTGAAAAATGAAAATGTGCATGCAAGTGTATTTACTATGAAAGCAGAAGTATTTGCTATGTTGAACTTCATCACGTTTCTGTGATCTTTGGGTAATGTATTTAAATCAGACCAGTTACATATAGAAACTGTAATGGATTCTGTAAATCAGGAAAGCTTTTCCTTACATTATTCCGGATATACAATTCACAACTTTAGTGATAATCTCAATAAACTTTTCTTTACCTTGTCTAAGCCCGACACAGATCTCTCCTCAGCCAGCAAGTCGGTTAAAGAAGCAGATCTTTCAAAAACCTTTTGAAATTTGATGAACCCATGAAGAGTAAGCTGCCGTTTAAAGGCATTAATAGAAGACGCATCAAAGATTTTTAGGAATTTCTTTCTTCCTAGTACTTCACGTTTAAACAGCTCCACGTCAAACGCTTTATGCCATCTCCATGCCACCATATGAAGCTAAAAGACACACTGCTCACAACTGCCCATTCTTTCATGGGAGATGGAATTGAATAAAAATCTTCTATAGCTTTTTCATCACTGAATGAGAATTCAACCACTGGATAATCTTGATCAGATTAAGCCATTGTACAGAGTCCCTGATCCTTACAGCTGTAAGGAACAGACTACACAGACCTCAATGTTGAGTCTCATAATAACATGATATTAAAGTAACCAAGTAGGGACATCATAATGCCAAACATCTTAGCCCGTCTTGCTGGTGAAACCTGCCAATGTTGGCCCATATTGTGAAGGATCTGAAACCAAAACTCTATTTAGTGAATAAAGTGTAAACCGCCCATGTGGACTTTCTGACTAACGAAAACCTATTTCAGAAAAGATTTCATAGCTGTGCAAAAAAAATCCAGTGATTTATTGTTTTATACACTAAAAAAGCATATGTATGACAGGTATGCAAGTTGTAGATTTCATAAGGATCACATTATCTTACTAACACAAAGTGTACATGGAGTTATTATCCTATTGTATCTTTTTACTTATTCATATATAAGGTTTGACATTTGTAATCGCAATCAGAAGCAGAGTGAAAAAAAAGTATGATAGTTATATCGCTCATCAGTGATAGTTGCAATGTCAGTGTAGTCAAATAAAAGTCACAAACCAGAATATTTTAAGAGCAACAGAATATTTTACTTTACACGAACAGATACATTTCATTGTGCAGAACCATAAAAGCAAAATTTCTGCAGCCTAATAACTTATAAACATTCATTTCAATGATTTATATCATCTCCTGCATTAAAAAACTGAATTATCAGTGTGGCAAAAAAAAAAAAGTTACTGGCATTTTCTGTAGCATTTAAAATGCAAATTAGAACATTTTCAATACATATATGCATTTTTACAAACACTCCATAATTAAAAAAATATTTTTTATGCATTTATACTGTACAGTAGTATATATTACATTGCTAAAATGCTCTTATAAATACTTTACACTGACGCACAGATCAGCAACTCAGACACGGCCTAAAAAATGAAGATGTTCCCGGCCAGATTTTGATAATATTTCCAGACTGGGTATAGACTGACCAATCAGTGACCGACCTGCGCAAAAGCTTTAGCTGTGCTGCGTTTACTGCAACCTAGGACCGGCTTTTTCTAGCCTTGACCTCCATGAGAATCGGATTCTTGGATATGTCACATGTTTGGAAAAAAATACATCCCCTGCTTAAATTCTACCATTTCATCAAGGTAATGCATTAATATTTATGCTCAAATTTTTTTAAAAAAGGCTTTTATAGTGGCATAAAATAAAAAGATGCAAAACTTGCATCTGACAGCAAAAACATTGTCATAACTTACCATAGCTGCTCCATTGGAACGATAAACAAAAAAAAAACCACTGCAGCACTTACAATACAACAATGTGGGAATCGCTTTTAGAAAATTTACATCAACATATTAATATGTCATGTTTAACGAGGACCAAGGACAAGAATAATACTAAACAATTTCCAACCAATGAGATGACACTGGGATTCAAAAAAGAAATATATATGTATATGAAAATATCTGTTGCAAAATCGATAGGTCTTTTTAGGCTGCATAAAATTAAAAAAATAAAAAGGCATGAGGTCAGTAATGTTTACAGTTTTGTGGAGCAATAAGCTGCTTTTCCCTTCGGTCCAGGACCCCTAGAAGTGTACCCCCGACACACGCTCTTTACTCAGTGGAGTCTTCACCTTAGTCAGGCACATCAATGTTCAGCTTTGGGGGCGGCACAATATATTTTCCCGGACTTTGAGTAATAACCACACCGGTCTTTTTACGAAACATTGGAGCTATCTTTGGAGGTTCAGGGATAGGCGTTTCCTCCGCATCTTCACTGTCCTCGTGATGAATGTCGTAAGAGATGTTGCCGTATTCTCGCAGGAAAGGAAAAATCTCCAGCAGAAACTGGCAGAAATCTTTACGAATTCCAAACCACCCTGCAGAGATTTTAAATAATGAGTAGGAATAAAATCTCAATTCACTTACATACACACTAATCCAGCAGCAGAGCTCTTCTAATCTTCCATACACTAAACAACGGCTGCGCTAGAAACCTGTCCTCTACTTATTAGCGGATCTTGAGCTGGTAAAAGCGAGCGATGTTTCTTCTGTATGTATAGAAGCATGCATTTCTATAGACACACACAACCATATAAACCACTCCTTGCCTTGGTAGAGCGGGTTTGTAGATATTTTTCCAAGTACTACAACCCAGTGACCTTTAAAAACTACAAGTCATTGGCATTGCTGGTGCATTTCTTAATGAATCCCATTATTTAATATCTCGCCATTTTACATGAAATATAAATAGATAAGGAAGCAGAACATCCCATTAAGTACTGTAGGGGAATCAGTCTTAAAAAGTAACATGAGTTGGCATCAAGGGTCTAACATAATGAACCCTATTACTAGTAAATGTTATTTAAATAGTTATATGAAAATACTTACAGTGATTTCCTCCTTTTTGTCCAAACGTGGTCGCCATCAGAGTTATTAAAGAAAGCCACAGCGGAACAAATATAGGGATATACGAGAACAGATTATGGTCATCTAGTCTATGAACCAGCAAGATCTAGCAAACAAAAATTAACATTAATGTTGAGTTGTACAGACACACATAATAGAAAAATCACAGATAAAATGACTATGTTGTCAAACATTACCCTAGAGATCTTGTTTTTATATTAGTCCGATGAGTACAAGTACCTGCCAAATACCCAAACTGCCAAAGCCGTTAACATTGTATTGGAAGATGCCAGCCATATTTGTTTATGGCAGACACAACACGAAAAGGTAATACATGAGGCACTGGTTACTCGATAGCTACTTCTGCGTAACTTACACCAACCCACCAGAAAGCGATATTTTTTTGCAACCAATACATTTTCATGGAGAGTCACAACACGTTTACATATTCACATGTATCTTTCAGTAAAGGACTGGATGGAGACCCTTAAGAAGGCCTTACTGTTGACTGGTGAAGTCAACTTGCACAATGTCCTTGGTACGGGTGAGTACCAGCCGCAATGAATATACATCTGGGTCCAAATTTCAAAGCTATGAGTATTCTACAGATAGAAGACCAAAGAAAGAAGTAATCCAAACAATGGGTTTACCTCAAACGTTAGCAACGGGACAACTATGGCCATCCAGCTGACTGCCATTGTGATATGGGTTCTTCTCTGTTCTGCAATGACATCCATGGAGCGCAAGAACAACACAGACCAGACAATGTAATACAGAACTACTAAGCAGAGGAAGGACATTAAGATCCAGAGTGGGACACATACCACCTAGAAAGAGAGAACAGAATTAAACTGTGAGCAAAATCTAGAAGTTGATGTGCAATCTAGAAAAGAAAAAACACTACCAAGGTAGTTAATATTACTTGATATAATTTATGGAACTATGAAGGTAGAAGGAAGACACACAAAAACTTACAAGCCAGGGCCAAGTGATAATACCGTCAAGTCTCAGTGCAATGAAAATGAATTGTAAGATATTAACCGAGCACAAGATCTCCAGCTGCAAAAAAAAAAAAAAAAAAACACAACAAAAATAATTATATAATGAAACAATGCAAGATAAGACCTGTAAAAAGGAAGGTTGCCACATAGTCAGAGGTCACCAAATAAAGGAACGAAGTGGAAAGTTGTACACTGTAACAGATCAATCACCACCTATAACAAGTTACACTGTGCTGCAGGTGACCAACTTTTTGTGCAGCTTCATATTGATTGCAACAGATTCAACACCTTTATATACAGCAGGGCTCGTGCTCATTAGTAATATTGTATTCCACATGTGACATCTTGTTGGTGACCTTACTGAAGGCAGTAGAACCGCAGCTAAATCATAAAAACATTATTAAGGCGTAATATCGTGGGCCTGAACGGAGTCTATTTAAGTAGCTTCTCAGTGACATCCTATACAGACTGTGGCAATAGTTCCTTTTGCAGAAATGAGCTATCATCTTCTATACTATTTCAGAAGTATAAAGACCTTTAACCTTTTAGAGAACACTTTCAGTTAACTCACTTCCAGAGATCTGTCATGCCGGAAACCCCATACACACGCAGCTACTGAAACAGGGGACACGAAGAACAATGGCATGAAAACCAAGAGCCAAAAGTAGCGGCTTCCTCGTTCAATTCGATCACAGACAAGAACTTCAAACATAAGCAGCAGTAAGTGTATCCCCACAGCAATGAGCATAGCTTTAAACTCCACACAGGTTTCACCTTCTGCCCTGTAGTGTTGGGAAGAAAAAAAAAAAAAAAAGAGGATTTAAATTGCATAGTCATCATTTGCAGGATCCTCTTTGCATTCAATATTTATTTTCCATCTGTCAGTCTCTTGCCTTGCAGGAGATACATTTGCCCAGACGCATCTACAGATCAACCATTCAAGTGTGTTTGTGCTCCCCTACAGCTCTCATGAGATTTCCAGGGGTCTTAAAAAACACGCACAGGATGGGATCCCGCTGATTTCATTCAGTGCTGTCCTGTCAGGGGGCAGATGCATATGGGGGATACTGCAGAATCCCTCCGTGCATTTGGAAGGGGAACCCTTTAAATTTGTTTGGATTACTCAGCTATCATATCCATTAAAGTACATAGGATGTCCAAAGATTCCTCTTAAGATACATGAATGAGGAAATATAAAACAATTCATGTATCAGGATGGAATGTTACTGTTACGGGGGACACAATACTAATCTGGTGAAATCTATAGTAAGAATCAAGCGCTTCTTGCCGGATAGGCCGACAAGGGTTGTGCCTATTCTGTTCCGCAAACTCCTTTAATGTATAAACCAGGTGAGTTTAACATCTCTGGTTTCATTATATAACATAAAGGGTCAATACCTGTTGCATTTCTATTAATTGGTAAGGCGACTCTCAAGAAATCCCTTAGAAATGTACTTAGCAGGGCCAAATCAGATAAGTGTAGTCAATGTGTGGCGCTTTCTTAGAAGTCATCTCCTTGCAGAAGAAGACTTGGCCTTTTGGAACGCACTGAAATCTGCAATTCTCCAGCAAATGCCAAGCTTAGTGCATCCACCCCTAAAGTGTCACAGCATCAGGTTATGGGCTTACAGTTATCTTTGCACCATACCTGTATTGAGGGTTCTTTGCCCAAACGCCAGTGCCCACTGAGGCTCCCACGATCACCATCAACTTCCAAAGCCATACCGGTGTAAAGACTGCCCAATAACTCCACTGAATGATCCCATCCAGGCGCAGAGAGAGGAGAACGGAGAATAGCAGGAGACACGCGTAAATTAGGAATTTGCTGCAAAATAGGAAACAGGATAAAGTTCCGAGCTGCCGCAATAACACACTAATGTCATGCAATGCGTTTCATAAATTAAATCGTTATCAGCCTTATCCATGTCAGAATAATGCCATTTACATTATCAACATTATACATTGCAACGTACTCTTTGAACATATTAACGAAGGACTTTACACACCCGAAATCCATTTTACACATTTTATAGATATAGCATAATCCATAAAAAAAAAAATATATATATATATACATAAAAAAAAGGAGCCAATCAGTGGCAGGAAAGCTCTTTTCCGTGCATACGCTCATGGGGGCTTGACAGACCCCTGCCCACAGCATTCGCTGTGTTAGCGCTGGAGCTGACTGGGGGGATATTTGATGGCGGCAGCAGCAGCAGCGGCTGAACACATCTCCTACGTGGGAAATTTTTGGTTCGGCAGAACCCCCCATGAATTTTTGAAGTAAAGGCTCGATATAATAGTATGATGTACATATCATTTACACAGAGATCTGAAGAAATAATACATTTATTTACAGAGTAACTTGGCATATTTCAGCCATACTCAGACATGTCACACACACACACAGATATATATATACACATACATACACATAGTGACACAAATATATATATATTATATATATATAATATATATATTTGTGTCACTATGTGTATGTATACATCTTTAAGTGTCACTATATAATTTTTATGTGCCACTATATATCTTTAGTGACACGTGCATATATTATGTATATTTTTAAGCGTGAGAAGGTATTTTAATGCCCTGTTCTGGGGACCTGCATGATTATTCCTCCCCATTAAGTCGTTAGACCAGTTTATTAAACTGTTCCTGCCTTTGGTAAAAGCTGATTTGCAAGTTATTGTTGGGAAGGATACAGAACTGTCTGTAGTTGGCACCGAAGGCTTGTGACTACTGACTGCGTCCACCCTTGCCGGAGACGGAGCCACATTCCCCTGCCGCTCACTTACAGCAGCCAAAAGACGTCACGATGGCTCCGGGAGTCTCTTCTTTAGATGCCCATCACCTCCCATGGCAGCCACTATTAGTGACACATCCGTGGTCTCTGCCCGAAACTACCCTCGGGTTACTCTTACATGTAGCTCTTCCCACCTAGGCCTCATCTCCGGGACCCTGCCTTTCCCTGCCCTCCGAACCAGGCCTTATCCTCTACCGGTGTCACTACAAGTCGTACTGTTCCCTCGCCCTCACAGCACTCTACAGACCCTCGTAACTAGGCCTCACGTCCTCGGCCCTCTCCTGGTCTCTCTACCGCACTGAAGCACTCATCCCTCCAGGCTTTCCTCCCTAAGCTCAGCGTCCGTTTCCCGTCCGGTTTCTGTGTCGTTACACCCCTCTTACGACTGCCTCACCTGGGGTTGAAGTCCTGAAAAAGGCCCCTGAGATTCATGTTGCGATCCCAGCTCCGCTCTCACCACTGCTCCGACATTGCGCCCAGCAGCTGCTGCCTCGGCCGCCGTAAATACAGGAAAAGGAGCGCAAGCTTACTTACACAAACAGGCTGCCAGAACGCTGGTGAGCGTGTATTTACATCAATACGTACATAACCCATACAAACCTGTAGCGAGGGGAAATCCGTGTATAATAATAATAATAATAATAATAACAATCACAACAATATTAGTAATGTCTACCTTAATTGTATATCCATTATAGAAGGAACCGCTTTTGACAATAAATTAACAATTACATGTAACACCCAACTGTCCCTTTTTGGGAAGGACAGTTCCTCTTTGAGACCAAAAGCTACTCCTTTTTCCTCTTTCTATGCCTCTTGCTCAGAAAGTTTGCTATTTATCAAAGTGTTCTAGAGTCCTAAAAAGCTCCAATAATGTGCATGGAAACCGCAGGGAAGATTATGTAAAGCTATATTACTATTATTATTATTTTGTTAATCATATATGGCAACCATCATCCTGACTCAAGAAAGCTGGAATATGATGTCATGAAGGTTGTGCCAACTTGGCAAGTCCTCCATAGCAAAGATAGGGCTGTTTTGGAGATCAGAGATCTCCCCTTTCACTGGCCATTTGAGTGGCTGCACACTATATGGCCGGATCCCCCAAGAGGGCAATCTGCCTCCTGGTCTCTCTGCCCCTGCCACCCTAGGCAGCATAGGCCGTTATAAGTCGCAGCGCCAACTGCATGAAAGCCACACAGGAGCCACGTTCCTTTGCCATGTTTTTTACTGCATCCTCTAAAAGTGTCCTCTTTGGCAGGTTGAAATGTTGAGGGGAGTTAAACGGGTTAATGCCCCTTCCCAATCCTGTTGTTTGAAATTAGCGATGGCTTTTAAACAATACCCGAGGGCATCTGTGCTGTTGCGGTGGCTTTTGAGATCTACATCCCCTAATTAGAAGTCGTATGATTGCATTTACTCTGCCTCTCTCGTGTGTCCTGTATTCCTCCGGGGTCTCTCGCATTCTAAAATCTACCAACTTCCATTTAACAAACACAAACAGGCAAATCATTTGATGATAGATAGGACCCTTTTAGCCCATCTAGTCTGCTGCAAAAGACTCAGACCTTAATCATTCCTCAGTCTTGTCTTAGATTCAGGATAACCATATGCCTATCCCATGCATGCTTACATTCCCTCACTGTATTAGCCGCTACCACTTCTGCTGGAAGGCTGTCCCACTTATCTACCACCCTCTCTGTAAAGTAAGCAATTCTTACATTACACCGAAGTTCCTTTGGAAAAAAAACTTCCTTCCTGTACTTTGTTTAGACAGCGTTACTTTCACCATAAATGTTTTTAAAGAGGCACTAAAGTACTCTTCGAACCGTCAGGGTGTATGGAAAGGAAAATGTGGGTTTTTTTGTGTTAGCATCATTAAGTTCTATCCAGCTGCACAGGAGTTAAATTAAGAAGTTAAATGTTGTGACACATGCCTGACTGAGCCAATCACAGTCTCTCAATCGTGATCTAATCCTGAGAATGCTGCAATGGACCAATCAGACAGCAGCCAGTCCCGTGATCAGTCCATGGAGACGCATTAACCATGGAGAAGTGTTACACGGCGCTGCTGTGTATTAGTCTATTCCAGTAGATGGTATAGAGGGTCATTTTCCCCCACTATGGCCGCCCTGGGCGCCTGCGCAGTGCGGCTCCTAATCCTGTTGCTTGTCTCTGGTTATGTTACAGATGGAGAAGCAGCTCCTTGTAGGAAGCGAAGTCTGCAGCAGGACCCTATAACAGGTTATGTGCTTTAAACCTTATAAGATGTACTGTTGTAAGGATGTTTTACTTTACTGAGAGGGTGGTAGATAAGTGGAACAGCCTCCCAGCTGCAGACAGGGGGAGGGGGCAAATGGCTTGTATCTTGTTGCTGTTACATTGCTTACTTGCTACATTGTAATGCATCAATATGTTGCATAAAAGAATAAAGAAAGTGTACAGCGCTACAAAGTGACAAACACCACCGTGAAACTTGAAAAATAAATCATACGAACCCCTTGGGGAAAAAACATGTATAAATTCATATCACAAATAGTGAAAAAAACAGCATATCCTTAAGTTAAGCGTCCAGCACAAAAACCAGGAAGTAAAATGTCATATTCTGAAATGTGAAATATAACCTGAACACTAAAGAAAAGAAAACAGGAATGTCAGCAAAAATGGAAGAAACAATAAAATAAAGTAAAAAATACAAGCACTGAATTAGGAAAAATATGTCATTTATTTATTAAACAAATTAAAAATAAGGAAATAATAAAAAGACAAGCAACATATATGTTAAGTATATTCATTGTGGTAGAAGAACACTTGTATACGTATATATATATATATATATATATATATATATATATATGTAAAAAGTAAACATGTACAAGAGAATAAGATTAGAGAATAAATAAAAATGTATGCACCTTTATACAAACACACTATCTGCACAATAGTGCACCCGGCCGGGAAAACACAAAAGAATGAGGTGCTGCTTAGAAAGCCAGTTACAGTTGGCTACGATTCCATCCGTTCGCTAATTAGCATCACAAATGCTCAGATGGAGGGCCAGTGTTGGTGTCATATAAACTGGTGAGAAGAACCCCAGACCATCTCCACAACCCCCCAAACTCCAGCTTAAGAGAAATATACTATTTTATAATGTCTTATTTATTCAAGACCCTCAGATATTACAGACCTAAAGGCTACGTCCTTTATTAACGAGTCAATGAAGCTTGGGAGCCAAATTCTAAGCGGATAAAAAGCTAAAACTCTTAAGAAACATCTTTAAAAACTTCTGTGCAGAATTAACAGTAATTTCCACAAATTCATCTAAAAATAATTAGTTTTATGCAATGTGTATAGAATAATTTAACTTCATCCTATTCATTTATACAACTATTGCTTATTGAATAGGTTTTATTTTGAGTTCTTTTTGTGATTTTATTGGAATTAGGGTTTAGTAAAATATGCTTTACACACTTATTGCTGTATCCTGATGATATATTTTGTGTTCAGGCGGTATGAATGTACTTTTGCTAATTGTGGATGATCTGCGGACGAGCCTTGGCTGTTACGGTGATGGCCTTGTGAAGTCTCCTAACATTGATCAGTTGGCTTCTCAGAGCGTTGTATTTACTAATGCTTATGCCCAGGTAAGACATCACAGTGTTTGGGGAGGGACTGCTCGTCGCTGTATCATTAAGTAACACAATCTGTTTGAAATAGTTTACCAAGAAAGAGAAATTAAGACAGTGTACTCAAAGAAAGCTTTATTATTGGCCAAAGCTTCACTTAAGTAGCCAAGATCGCTTACACTCCTTAGTTCTAATGTTTAGCATCATAGATTTGGCTGTAGCAATGGTATAAATGCTTGTTATTTTTCTCCTGGCTGCCTAATGCCAGAGCAGATATGCCTCCTGGGGTGGTTGGATACGACGTCACAACCCCAAACTACCCCTGTTGCTTTTTTCTTAGCGAATGGTGGTGGGGCAGGGAGATATTTGCCTCTAGTGGTCTTGTTCCCAGGTTTGCTAAGTGCTGGGAAATAAGGTCAGTTATGACATCATATCAGTGAGCAGTATTACGCACATGTCACCTTGCTCCTCCACTAGGTATCTAGGTAATTGTGATGAAGACTACTCGGCACCCTTAGCCTCCAGTGAGGAAACCAACGAGTGAGCACAAGGGAAATGTTATTGATCAGACAAGCAGTAATGTCCTTGGACTATACTTAATGACACCATTTAACATTCTTTTGGGTCTAATAAAATACTATACTTAAGGGCTACTGAATAAGCAGTCTATGAATGACTTTTTTTGTTTGTTTGTACAATCCTTTGACGTTGATTGATTTAAGCATCAATAATGGCTGCTTTCCTGTTCTGTTGTAGCAAGCAGTGTGTGCTCCCAGCAGAGTATCTTTCCTTACGGGAAGGAGGCCGAACACAACCAGGTTGTTTGACTTTAATTCCTACTGGAGAAAGCATGCCGGGAACTACTCCACTCTTCCGCAGTACTTTAAAGAACATGGCTATGAAGCTCTGTCAGTGGGTAAAGTGTTCCATCCAGGTAAGCCACATCTGGATCATTTTCTTGATTATTTGTAGATGTTTGTGTAGGTCTGCATCAGAAACATCCTGGCACCAGAGACTATTTCCAAAGAAACAAGCACATGTTTAAAGGGCCCTTTGCGTACTACAAACACAACTGATTGCAAAAAATAGCCAGGTCCACTTTGCCTTCAAAGGAAACAAATGAGAGCGGGTTTCATTCAATCCAACCAGACAGGAAAACAAGTTAAGGTGAAATACCGATAACGATAATTCATCAAAGCCAATTATGGCAATAGAGTTGTGATTTCAGGCTTGCATGTGGAATTCAATCATGCATTGGGTAGGTATAAGGGTATTATATGAATATAAAACAAGGAGGACATAGGGTTTAATGTTTTTACAGCAGGAAGATGGGCAGACTAGATGGGCCATCCGATTTTATATTCCTATTTTAATAAAGGGCCATCCCTGGTAAATATGTCTACTAGAAGATTTTAAGTGGGACCCTATTTACCTAGATTGTAAGCACCTTTGCGCAGGGTGCGCCTCACCTGTTGTTTCTGTAAGTCAAATTGTCACAATACTATATGTCCTGTCTACCCTTTGTACAGCGCTATGGAATTTGATGGCGCTTTATAAAACAATAAATAATACATTATTATTATCTGTTTGTCTTAGTCTGTCAATTCAACGGCAACTCTCCAGCAAACATCCTGCTGAATGTCTTTTTAGTAAATAAACTCCATTGACTTGGTTGTAGTGGTAATTATGGTTATTATCGCTTTGAAGCTCTTATTTCACATAGATGCGCATGCTGATTAGTGGCATCTATGTGACTTGTGATTGTCACAAAGGAAACACATGCAGAATGTTTCAGATATTGGCAAGGAAGAGGAACGGAGCACTGCTGTGTATCTGTGCTGTGTATCAATTGGAGTCTTGGCTTTTTTGTTTTATTATGAGAAATTAACAATGCTCTTTTCTGTTCTAATCAGCATCCCTGCCATTTGATACACAAATATAAATATATACTTTTCCCCCCCTTCCTTTCTGTTTAGGTATTTCATCCAATCACTCGGACGATTACCCATACAGCTGGTCAATACGTCCATATCATCCTTCTTCTGAAATGTATGAAAACAAAAAGGTACAAATGAATTTTTACAATACATCCTGACGATGTATAATGATTTCTTTCCTAAAGTCATTTTTATGTTCTGCACAGAACTGTAAGGGTGAAGATGGCAAGCTACATGCAAACCTAGTATGTCCAGTGGACGTCTCTGAAGTTCCAGAAGGAACGTTACCTGATATACAAAGCACAAAAGAAGCAATACGACTCTTGAGAACCGTCAAAAAGAATAATTCTTCTTTCTTTCTTGCCGTTGGCTACCATAAACCACACATTCCATTTCGATTTCCAAAAGTAAGATAGTTTACTTCTGTTAATGAGGTTTTAAAGTAGAAAAAAACCCTCTTTTTTGTAACTGCTGCCATTGTTGACAGTAATATTGTGATATACAAGTGATATTTTGGGTGTCATTCCCACCTCAAAAACCACACTGACCTGATTCTAATGCGAATGAAGCCCATTCCGTCACAGATTTCATTAAAGTGATCGGGACTGAACTAATTATTTCTTTACCGCATGCAGCATGGTAGAGAGTATTTTTTTATTACAAGTAAGGGGGGGGGTGTATGATTTTATCCATTGCCGTTCCCACCCTAATGTCATTTTCACAACCTATAGTCTACAAAGTGAAATCCTGATTTTTAGACACAAATTTGGGACTATTAAATATTGAGCCCGATACCAAGGATCAGCAGCATGGAAGCAATAGGCAGCATTGGAATATTTAAGCCTTTTTATTGTGTTTTTTTATTCTTCCCCAGGAGTTCCTAAAGCTATATCCCATTGAAAATGTTTCTCTGGCACCTGACCCATACATTCCAAAGAACCTTCCTCTGGTTGCCTACAACCCGTGGACAGATATTCGGAAACGTGAAGATGTACAGGCATTAAATATCAGTTTTCCATTTGGTCCTATACCTAAAAATTTCCAGGTAAGAGATGTATTTTTTCTATTAATAAAGTGAAGTACTTAAATGTTGAAAAAAAAGAGAAAATGCCCATCTAGAAACATGTTCTTGTGTAAGAATAATGCTGTTTTTTGTAACTTTGGTAAAAAAAAAATAATAATAATAAAAAAATCATTCTATGATCAGTTTATTTATGAATCACCAGCGTATTCGATTACAATGGTATGGTATTATGTGGGATACCATAATGGGATTACATTGTAGAGATTACAGTGGGATGCTATTTATCTGGATTATCTCAATGGTTATTTTGGGCATAAATCATTGGGAAATGAACCCTAAATTGTACATCTTATTAGTGGTATTTTAAGTTAGTATAGACCCAGGAGGTGAAAGGTTGAGCCACAAGAGTGTCAAGACCCTCAACCTAATGGATTTGTGTTTCAGTGGACCATAGTTAAACAAGTGTTTTTAATATTTCTTTCTTCCTATAGCTTCAGATCCGCCAGAGCTACTATGCTTCCGTTTCTTACATGGATTCCCAGATTGGGGAGCTGCTGGATGAAGTGGAGAACTTAGAACTCTTAAACAACACCGTTATTGTATTCGTCTCTGATCACGGTACACCAACTAAGACTTTGCTTGAAGCTATGTTTATTCATTACTTTTCACGTTCCTTAACGTTTCCTTGACGTCCCATAGGTTGGTCTTTAGGAGAGCATGGCGAATGGGCAAAGTACAGCAATTTTGATGTAACTACACGTGTGCCACTAATGTTTTATGTACCTGGAGTGACAAGCTCCCACCAACCCAGCTTTAAATACATAGACCCTTTTAGCAACGATTTAGGTCGCAAATATCCAGGTAAGCGATGGTTCTTTTTTCCCCCCTAAAGAAAGATTTATTTTTAAAAGAGAACAGTAACAATAATGCTCTACTTCTTCCAGGTTGGGGTTTAAGCAATGTTTTGAAGCTACAGTCAAAGCTATATGTTCAACGTTGACATATGCTAATCATTTATAAAAGAAAATGTTGTTGATTCCTTTGGTTTTGGGGTCAAATTGCAGCTTTATTCTGCTAAACCTACTTATTTTTGTGTAGGGAAGACAGTATTCAAGAGCTTCAAAGAATCAATATTTGATAGACTTGTGACTTTGCGTGATAAAACAACAAATTTAAATTGTATTAGGGATATAAGATATACACTATGGGAGAACAGGTTGTTTTATTTCAGGTTATTTATGTCCTTACAAGGATGTATATATTCCTTTTCCTCAACAGGTGTATTGCGCAACGTTCCTGTGGAACTGGTGTCCTTGTTTCCAACCATTGCTGATCTTGCCAGACTTCCGGTGCCTCCAGTATGTCCTCAACGATCCTTTGATGTAGAACTGTGTACAGAAGGACACAGCATTGCCCGATACATCCACACACCAATACCTAAGGATGAAGACATTGCAAACGTTGCTGCCCACAGCAGTTATCCCAGACCTTCTGACAAACCCCAGCAGAATTCTGATTTGCCAGACCTTGAAAGCATAACAATAATGGGATATTCTTTAAGAACACTGGATTATAGGTATACAGTGTGGGTCGGTTACAACCCTGTTACATTTGAGGCTAATTTTACGGACATCCACGCAGAAGAACTTTATCTTGTCAAGACCGATCCAAATCAAGACAACAACTTATTTAATAAGTCAGCGTATTATGAGATTGCTAGAAAACGTTTTGGCTTCAAGCACTGATTACAAGTGTAAATGTGTGCTTCGGACGTAATATAACCTTTATACTTTTTTCATTATACTGGATAAATGTGCATTGCTTTCCAAACATTGTACCAGAATCTGTTTTATAAATATTTATGTCTTCTTGTCATAAGAATCAACTTATAATTATATTTAATTTGAATATTATTATAGAAATTCAACACTTGATGGCAGCATTTCCCTTTCAAAATGTCACAATTACACCAGAATCCGTGCCATCGATGAAGGAAAGTGTATTTTCATGTTTAAGGACAAGCAACCAGTAATCTTAAAAATTCCATCCCGTTAACTTTTTATATTCCATATTTAGGGGTTGTTTTTCTATAAATGTAAATAAATAATAAAAAATATATTATGTAAACACTGCTGGTTTGGTTTTCCACTAATCCAAATTTTTTTTAAAAAAAAAAATAAGCCAAGGCAATTTTGTTTTGTTTTCTGCTAAAGAAAAAAATTAGGCATAAAATACACGTCCACAAGCATGACCAATTTTCTGAGGGGTACAACATGGATTACCCTCCTAATCATACTGGCTGTGAGTTATGGGAGTCCACAAAATCCTATTTTTTATTAAAAAATGTTAAAAAAAGCCCTTTTTTAATCTAATTTATTGGGAGCAGGAGGTTTACGGTCTCCGATCGATCCCTGCATGTTAGTCAGCTGTCGGCATGGTGTCTTTTATTTTCTTAAGCCATATTAGGCTGCCTGCTCAATGGACTAATTGTTGCCTAAAGGTAAATTGTTTCTTGTTTTTTGTTTTGTTTGTTGTTGTTTTTTTGGTCTGCGACCGACCAGCAGCAGGTTCATCCTCTCCAGAGGAAGCATGGAAATGGGAGGATTTCATTTTAAATGGTTGTCTAGAATGTGCAGCTGAACTTCCGCTCAGAAGCAAATCGGTAGCCTTCAGTGCTATGCAGGAAAGGTTTTTCTGTGCTCACTTGTAGCCACCATGAATAGGACCCCAAACTGTACATGTATTCGGTCAGCACAAAAAGGGCTGGGATGACAACCGTGTGCCACGTCAGCACAGGATTAAAATGTCTGTTCTTAACACATGCAATTGATATTAAGGGCTTTATGATGCTACTAATACTATTACTAATATTACTATTACCTAATTTAAAGGGATAGTATAGGCCCTGTTTTATTCTTGATTTCATTATGTTTTGCACATTTCTACATTAGTTCTTTTGTTCCTAGAGTTAGAAAACAAGTTATCTGCCTCATTCTTCTTCTTCTCCTTCTTCTTCTCCTGGATGCCTCTGATGTAAGCAGGTGGTATTCCTAAATAGATTACCTGTGCATGCATTGATGTGTTCAACTAACAGCCAATCGCATGCATTCTAGATGATGATGTAATTTACGGAATGCATTCTTTTCTTACAGGAAAATGAGACTTCTTAACGTATACTTAGAGCCAGCTGGTAGGTATCAGCAAGGAGCCCTTTAGTTTTTTTCTTCCTTCATTGTTTTGGCTTCCACCAGATGGCTGTAGTTATTTAAAAAATGCATGATGTTGCGTTTCCAAATTTGTACAAATCTGTTAAAACTGCAAAATGGCCTTTTCTGTATTCCACAAATTAATGATATGCAAATAAAAAGGTTAATGTTGTTTGAAAGACGCTACTAGCATAGCAAATAAATCAAATCTCCCAGTCTGACTCAATATGTTATTGTACCTCAAGGTTGTCTTCAAGCAAGCTTCTGGCCTGAAAGACTTTTAGATTTCCTCTAATTAACAGACAATCAATCAATTACAAGGTCTGTACCGTTTGTTATTTATTGAACTGAAGTTCTGACTTGGCAAGAACGCTCAACAACTCAGCTCGAGATGTGCTGTATATCTCCGTACTGCATTATTTTATGATTATTTAAGGGATGGTGGGCTTCTTTAATGTTTTTTAAATGTTTAATAAATGTTTAATTGCCGACCCCTCTAGAGGAAGCATGCACTGCAGAGCGGCATTATAATCGATAATTAAAAGGGTCCATAGTTAGAGTGACCAATTTTGCACGTGAGACCACTGCCTGGCTTGCACATCTGTAGATCGAACAGACCGCCAGTTCTCAGAGGTCATGCGTAGTAGTAGTACAGTGGAATGGCCTCCCACCAAAAGTGGTAGAGGATAACGCTATAAAGGAGTTTGCAGGGTGGAGGCATACGCATACCTGGAATACCTGGGCTCTGGCTACCATTGCGGGACACGACCAGGTCTGCACACTGACCATGGGTGGTCTCACTGATGTCGGGGGCGTTCCAGCTGACATCACGGGAAATACCCCCATTTAAAAGGGGAAATGAGCAGGAAGTGGTGCCTGTCAAAACCCCGCTCCCGCAACCTGGAGGATTCAGGTGTTGACCTGGAGAACCAGAGAAGTGGTGCCTCTCCTGGAGTACTCAGGAACAGACCTGGAGAGTTCCCAGGTATGGATATATGGCTATCCTCAACCTATGGCAAGACCAAAGCCTGATTAAGGTTAAGCAGGAAAAAAGGCAGAGTAGATGAGCTGAATGGTTCTAATCTGCCAACAGATACTATGTTCCTCTCAGGAGCACATGCACACTTCTTGCATATTTATCACTGTACTGTCGACATATTTAAAGCATAACTCTAATACATAACTATCCAAAATTAGCTTTTTGTAAAGCAAAAGAAAATAATGGAAGGAAGTATTTTTGTGTGGATGGCTCCTGTAACCAGCTTTGTAAAATTATGTGGCAGAAAAAGTGTTAAAGTCTAATTTAACATGCAGTGTAGTTCACCTCAGGAACCCTTTACTGAACAAATCTATTTTGCCTGTCTCATGCTTCCTGCGCTCTTTAAAAATTCTTTTCTCAAGTCAGAATGAAAGATGTGATCTGCTCTATAAGGACCCATCATTGCTTTCTGAGGGTAGGTTATTCATGTCGTGGCAAACGGAATCAAGGTCAGGGATAGTGGAGACAGATAGCCGCGTTGATTGAATTTGATGGCATAATCACTTTTGCTTTGGTGCTTTACATTCTTTTCTCTTCATCACGTTCCTCCCACCGACAAAAAAAAAGAAAATGACCCTGCTGCTATTCAGCACGTTTGTTCTCTTAGCAGCCCAAAGATACGGTATCTATCTGTACAGCCAGCCTGTCGCTCTTTACCGAAGATGGAACTAGATCCATGCTGGCTATCTGGCAGCATACGTACCGATAATGACGTTCCACCAGTAGATCGGGTCCTGCGCGGTGTGGCTGTTAGCTGGGTGCGTGTGGCCGCATACTGGCGTCTCCATGCTACGTGAGCATAAAACCAGTGTGTGTGGCCGAGTGTATATCGCCTACTGCCGCACGTATGTCATTTGGTGGCCGCTGGCCTTAAAATGCCAGGGCTGACGACTTGTCCCTGTTCTGGCCCTGTATACAACTACAACTGTCATGACTCTGTGCCATCTGTTGGACTTGGTTCAAGAACATTACCACTGCCACAGATTTTGTCCCTCTTGGCTAACCTTGGGTCATGGCAGGCTTCTGTCATTTTTTGACATGCCTGGCCACACAAATAAGCCATTCTGTCTATGAAATGCCACCAACACGTGCCGATATGTTCGCACAAATCCAGGTCCTTTACGGCATGGTATAAAGTTTCTACTGTCTTAAATGCAAAGCAACTAATACTTTCCTTTATATTTTTATCTATTTGGAAAACACCTTGTTTTGTGATATTTTCTATTGAGACCAGAGATGAGATGTCTTTTGTTCTCAAACAAATCCTCAGTGACTTTCTATGTTTTAGGATCCCTGTCAGCAAAGTATTTATATGATCATTTTGCGTTATAAGTAGAGCCAAACCTGTAGCTTGTTGAACTGTATTTCCCACGGTTCTTTGTAGAGCTTGAAATTATGAGAATTATGCAAAATTGCCCCATAATTGTCTGTAGCTAACCCTAATTTATGGCACAAGTTCAACCCATGTACCCATGTAATCTCTGAGGCTTACGTATCTAGCCCTAGGTGTGTAATAAATGGTCATCAGGAAAACAATGTTCATTTTTAGTATTTTGAGCCTTTTTTATTGAAACAGGAAATGATAGTTCCTAATTTTTACATTGATTTTCTTTTATGTACCAAGCTAATTGAATCTTTAGGGATTAAAGAAGACCATTTGTTTCGATTTGATTGTACTAAAATTAGATTTGAGGTCTCCCGTTGAGCTTCTTCAAAGTTTTAATCCACCTCTTCTCTATCATAATCGTGGGCCTTGTTATCCACATTTTAATTAGGTGAAACACAGGCATTAATGGAATTTTAGCTCGACAGAAAAAAGGTTCAATTAAGTTAAACGTCTTACTTAACAGAGCACTATATTGTTTTACCCTCCGTTTTCATTTTCTCTTTTATAGCAGTGTAGTCTTTTATATATCCCAAACATTTCCCATTTCTAGTTATAATGATATCTGCCCCTCATTTTGGATTTCAGCGAATCAACCACTTTTTATATTAATATTCCAAAAAATATAGGTTGGCCTTGCAAACATTTTTTAGAATCCTTTGACTTCCAAGCGCCTATCAATCCCAATGAAAAATGTGATTTCTTGTTTAATATATGGCAATAACTGATTTCCTGATGCCCTGGCATGAGCCTTCAGCCTGCCTCTAAAAATGACTTCAGGACCACGTGGATTCCTCATTTTTGTTTGTTTTTTACTTCCCTGCTAACTCAGCAATTCCACATTTTGTCCCGAAGCAAGCAACATTCCCGCTATAACTTAGCTGGAATAAATATGATAAAATACGTTGTGCTATTTCTGGTATGGAAAATCTCTATTGTGCTAATTAAACTAAAATCACCACTTTGAGAGGCTAACTCGTTTAAAAAAAAAACACATTTGTGGCTATAACTGTAGCAATAAATGGAATCTACTGTCAAAGGCGGGGATGGCAGCGATAATTAATTGCTCACATACCTCTGACAAGGTTTCAGTTGTCCTTCAAACATTTCTCTCGCTGGAAACTGAATATTACAGATATTTTTTCTCTATTTATAGTTATTTTCAATTATATTGCAATCAAACTAGAATTTTGATGAAATGTATTTTTATAAAAAACATCTTTCTGTTAGATGAATCACTGAAATGTGCATGTTGTTGATCTTCTTGATTGACATTTTCTCCCTTCCAATGCATAATGGAGCTCCCGCATTTTTTATGGTATAGTCACGTAGTCAGTAGGGTAAGTATTAATGCGCAATTACTAAGTAGGTTAAGCAATGTGCTGAAAATGTTTTGCATAGGTGTCCTTACATTCTGGCGCCCTTCTTGCGCACAGGCTATTCTCCAGGCCGGACTTAGGACCAAACCTCCACGGACGTCAACCTCTCTATGCATGAAACTTCATATTGCTGAAAAGTAGGAGATGTTTTGCAGCCTTTTCAGCAACTTTTGGCTTCAATATTGGATGCGTAATGCCTATTAACATATCAGTTTGATGCTGCACACATGGGCAGTCCAAAACCAAAATGGTGGGCAGATTTCCTCTGCACAATGGAACCAATAACCCCAAACCACCATTTTATCTTTCATGGGCCTTATCAGTGGATGTGGTTGAGATCCTTCTAGGACGAATTACCCCATTCCCCAAGAGATCCCCAAATGGAAAAACTGCACACATAGAAGTAAATATCCTGCCATCTGGTGCACCCCACTTGGGAGTGTGTGAAGTTTTACGCTATGCTAATGTGTACACAGGGTAGTGGAACATACTCACGTCTTTGGGGATGAAAACTAATTTGGGTCCTCTATCGTGTGGTATGGACGTTATATTTAATGACTTGCTTAGGATATGGCGGGGGGTAAGGACCTCGCCAATCAATTTGTTACTTATCTTAATGATACTGTGTTTAATTTAGTTCTTACCATGACTTATTATAAAAATAAAATGACTTGATCTTTAATTATACAGACATTCCTTCATGGATAAGATAGCCTCTTCTAACTTTAGAAAAGCAGTTACTTGCAATTCCATCCTACAAGCCAATAGTAGTCATCCCAGACATACTTTTTCTAACCTTCCAAAAGGTGAATGTATAGATTATGGGGATATTGCTCTGATCATACAATGTTTAAAATTGAGGCTAAAGTAAGAAAGAGGCTTTATGTATAAAGACATTTAAAAGGGTTACTTTTTTTTGCCAAAAGTAAGGATAGAAACACTAATTAGAGAGCATATTTTGGCAATTGAGAATAAAAAGCACAAGTTTCAAAGCAAAGGTGATGTTGGTCAATTTTATTTTCAGAAGTGAAATGGTGAACGGGATGTAGTGCACTTTTAATTGTTACATAGGTAAATAGGAATACTACATTTCTTAAATACATAATAATAACATTTTCAAGTAGAAATACAAAATTGATAATCTAATAAAAATTAATTCAGGATCTTTATCAAAATATAATTATTTATATATTATTATTTTACCTTGATTATGCCTTGTCGAACAACTCACTATAGAGGTCCCTCCTTTGTTACTTTTATTTTTTACATATGTTTGGTAATACACATTACAGTTAAATTTAACTTTTTGGGGGACGTGCCAAGACGATTAATAAAGACCAAGGGCATCTATGGTGAATTACTGCCTATAAGTAAGCTCAAAACGTGTTAGACGTGGTCTTTCAACATCCTGGTGTTCGCTAGATACGCTACAATGAATTTCTACTCTTGGATGAATACACTTTGCGAGTAGCGGAGTGCTTTGTTTTCATGTTTTTTTTGATGGCTGGTCTGGGAGAGTTGGAAGTCTCCATAACATGCACCTGCTCTCGATTTGTTGGAGTGCCAGAATCATTCTGGCTGGGACGTGATGTACATTCCCAACATATATGGATAATTGATACATTGTTGCAGCATGAGTGGCGGTTGTTCTTGACTCTTACATCTTGCTCCAAGACCTCCAAGTTCTTCTGCAGTTCCTAAACTCATCAGGGGTTCAATTTAGTTTGAAGACACACACATATTCTAGCCACCTCAACTGACATATCTAACGCCCAGGAATTTGTAAAGATTGACCATAATGAGGGTTACAGATAATGAAAATCTCTATGGTGGCCACCTATACTGTAAGAGACCTGCACCTACCACCTATTTATGTTGGGTTCAAAACTATGTCTGATGCTTACAGTCAAAAAGATTTGAGAATGTGATATTCATACAAACATGGAAAATCAACTTGTTTGTTTACAAATAAGCACATAAGGTAAATTACCTGGAGTCCAACATCATATGATACATATTAAAAATATTATTCCTAAAATCTCCTAAGTCTACATTTCAAATTTGAGATGTTACTGCTTGAAATATATGTATTTAGAACAACGGTTAACTAACATGGGTTTCTCTTAGTGACACATTAAATTAAACTATTTCTATTACAGGAGAATTGAGTACAGATGATTTACTTGCGCTTTAGGAGGTAGATTTTGAAAATACACATGAGCTTTGACCTAAAACAATGTAATGTTGAATAATTCAGCATAACATAGAATTTAACAGCGTATAAGAACTTAACCCATCTATTCTGACATAGATAAAGGCTTAACCCATAATGAGTCCTTGTTCTTGTCTTAGATTCAGAATAGCCGTATGCCTATCCCATGCATGTTTATATTCCCTCACTTTATTCACATCCACCACTTCTGCTTCAAGGCTGTTCCAGCACCCTTTCAGTAAAATACCACGGCCAACCTGTTCATTTATCATCTTAATCAGGGCTGGACTGCGGATTAAGATCTGCCCCAGTGCTTAATGGTCTGCGGCTCATGAAATGACATGATGTAATATTGTACCGCGTGGCCACATGTATTCTGCCAACTTTGAGGGACACAATGGCCAGCTCAGGTTTGATCATGATCTTAATGGTTCCAAGGCTGATATATTTGTAGTAGGGCTGCAACTAACGATTATTTTAATAATCGATTAGTTGGCCGATTATTTTTTCGATTAATCGATTAATCGGATAAAAAAAAAAACAATATGCAAATTTTTCGTTTATTTAAAATAATTTAATGAACTGGATGTTAAAAAACAACTTAAAATTTACATTAACATTCTTATTTTGTTATGATGTAATAAAAAACAATATTTTCAAAGTACAAGAACCCAAACACAATATTTATGAAACAAAATAACCCCAAACATTCTGAAAAGAGGTGGACTATTACTGTTCAAGAAACTTTGCCCCAGCCCTGGCACTTTGCACCCAGCACTTTGCACCCAGCACTTTGCACTTTCCACCCAGCACTTTGCCCCCAGCACTTTGCACCCAGCCCTGGCACTTTGCACCCAGCACTTTGCACCCAGCACTTTGCACTTTCCACCCAGCACTTTGCACCCAGCCCTGGCACTTTGCACCCAGCACTTTGCACCCAGCACTTTGCAC
Source organism: Spea bombifrons (assembly GCF_027358695.1). NCBI lineage: Eukaryota > Metazoa > Chordata > Amphibia > Anura > Pelobatidae > Spea > Spea bombifrons. The sequence continues at coordinate 30,920,103 of NC_071094.1, forward strand.
CCAGCACTTTGCCCCAGCCCTGGCACTTTGCATCCAGCACTTTGCACCCAGCACTCAGCACTTTGCACCAGCACTTTGCACCCAGCCCTGGCACTTTGCACCCAGCACTTTGTACTCAGCACTTTGCACCCAGCACTTTGCCCCAGCCCTGGCACTTTGCACCCAGCCCTGGCACTTTGCAGCCAGCCCTGGCACTTTGCACCCAGCACTGGCACTTTGCACCCAGCACTGGCACTTTGCACTGTGCCCCTGCACCCAGTCTCCAACTCTGCCCTGCACCCAGCCCTGCCCCCACATTCTGCCCTGCCCCCACACTCTGCCCTGCACCCACACTCACACCCTGCCCTGCATCCCCACCCCCACTCTGCCCTGCACCCAGTCTCCCACTCTGCCCTGCACCCACACTCACACCCTGCCCTGCATCCCCACCCCCACTCTGCCCTGCACCCAGTCTCCCACTCTGCCCTGCACCCACACTCACACCCTGCATCCCCACCCCCACTCTGCCCTGCACCCAGTCTCCTGCCCTGCACCCCCACTCACACCCTGCCCTGCATCCCCTGAAACCCCACCCCCACCCCGCCGTGGACCCCCACCCCCGCGAATCGCTCTGTGCGAATGGAGCCACTCGCACAGAGCGAACCGCTCTGTGCGAATGGAGCCACTCGCACAGAGCGAACCGCTCTGTGCGAATGGAGCCACTCGCACAGAGCGAACCGCTCTGTGCGAATGGAGCCACTCGCACAGAGCGAACCGCTCTGTGTGAATGGAGCCACTCGCACAGAGCGAATCGCTCTGTGCGAGTGGCTCCATTCGCACAGAGCGATTCGCTCTGTGCGAGTGGCTCTGTGCGATCTGTGCACATAGACATGAAGAATACTTACCTCCGGAACGCGTCACATCCGTCACGTAGCTAAAAGAAGGCGGAGACTGCAGAGCGTGTAGCAGAAGCGGGGAACGCTCGCGGAGGTAAGTAAAAGGAGCCGAGTGCTCCAACAACGAATCGATCACTCGATTAATCGATAACGGAAATCGTCGACAACGATTTCCGTTATCGATTATTATCGATTTTATCGATTCGTTGTTTCAGCCCTAATTTGTAGTTTCTATATTTATAACGGATGATTGTGTAGTGTTTGTTTCTTAATGCTATATCATTTTTCGGGTTTTTTTAGATATAAATTTCCTGCGTCTTCTTTTGAGTAGATGATACATCTCAGCTTGCAACTGACCTTCCCTGCTTGTTCATTTAATATCTAAAACCTCTGTAGCACATTTTCCAAGAGGTGCAGAAACATGGAAGTTGCAAGGAGTTGTTAATGCCCAAAGAAAATTGGATTTCAAAACAGGTAGGTTGACGTCTGTTATCTGAAATGCAGCCATATGGTGTGTTAAAAATCTTAACACAATTTGTAGGCAATTTTTTTGCTTTATGCGTCATTCTGACTAATTCCAATTTTATGTTGGTCACAAAACCACTTTAAATATATGTTTGAGAATAAATTAGAAACTCGTTAACCTTTATTTGTCCACTTCAATATGCTACTATTCTTATGTTAATATGCAATATGGAAGACACTGGAATACTGGAAAACTTCTGATAATTTAATAAAAAATATATATATATATATATATATATATATATTGTAACTGATATATTGTGTATATAAATAAATACTTTCAGAAACATTTTATTAATGAATTTCCTTGCATATTTCCATACATATCAGATAAATTAGCGTCTACGGTGTTGTGAAAAAGCATTTGCCCCTGCCAATTTCTTCTATTTTTTGCATATTTGCCACACTTAAATGTTTCAGATCATCAACCTTAATATTACACCAAGATAACCCAATTAAACACAAAATGCAGCTTTTACATTATGCTTTCATGTATAGAAGGAAAAACTATCCAAGCCTGTCTGGCCCTATGTGAAAAAGTATTTGTACTTACTAAATCAACCAATTAACCAATTCTAACTAAACGTACCCAGGGGTAATTACTACCAGCCCTGTAGAATCCAAACATCAATTAAGTAGAACCTTTCTTGCAAAATTGAAGTAGGCTAAAAGGTCTCAAAAAGCAGCACGTGATGCCGTGATCTAAAGATATTCAAGAACAGATGACAAACATTGGCATCTATCAGCATGGAAAGGGTTACAAAGCCATTTATAAGGCTCTTGGACTCCAGCAGCCCACAGTGAGAGCTATTATCAACAACAGAAGAAAAGTGGTGAAGCTTCCCAGAAGTGGGCTACGGAAATTCTTCCAAAGAGCACAAGGAGGTCACAAATGAACCCAGACCAACATGTAAAGACGTTCAGTGTTCACGATTCCATAATAAGAAAGACAAAAACCGCTGCTGACCAAAAAGATCATTAAGGCACATCTCAGTTTTGCCAAAAAAACATCTTAATAACCCCCAATACTTTTGGGATAGTATTCTAGTCAAAAGTGGAAAGCATGGGTCCCATTACATCTAGCATAAAACTAAGACAGCATTCCACAATAAAAACATTATACCAACAGTCAAACACAGTGATGATTGTGTCTGGGACAGCTTTGGTGCTTCGGGACCTGGGTGACTTGCCATATTTGATGGAACCATGAAATCTGGTCTCTACCAGAAAATCCTGAAAGAGAATGTCCTGCCCTCAGTTCATAGCCTAAAGCTCAAGTACAGTTGGGTTATGCAGCAGGACAATGATCCAAAGCAAGTCCACCTCTGAATGACTCAAAAGAAACAAAATGAAGGTTTTGGAGCGGCCTAGTCAATGTTCTTGCTTGAATCCGATTAAGATGCTGTGGCATGAACTTAAAAAGGGAGTTCATGCTTGAAAACCCTTTAGCGCGGCTGAATGTAATTTCTCTACAGTGAGTTAAAGACATATTGCCAGTTATTGCAAACGTTTGATTTAGGTTTAGGGGGACATTTACTTTTTTACATGAGTGATATAGGTTTTCATTAACTCTTAACATTCAATAAATTAAACGGTCCTTTAAAAGCTGTATTTTGAGTTTACTCACATTGTCTTTATTTTAAATTAAAATTAGTTGGGTGAGCCAAAACAATTTCAATGTGACAAGTAAGCAAAAACAGAAGAAATCGGGAATTGGCAAATAATTTTCACAGCACTGCATTCATTTACTGGAAATGTCTAACAAAGTGTTTCGTATATTTCAGGGGTTTTGGTTACTCTTTGGAATTTATTTACCCTGCAGTCAAAATACTCCGTATCGTCTCACAAAAATGATTACATTTCATTTAATCACTGATTGTAAATGACTGCATCTTGACTAAATGTGCTTAATGTACTGATGAAACATTCGTTGTTTTCTTCTACAGATATCATTAATTTGTATCTAATGCTAATGCTTAAGAGCAACGTAAATCTTAAATCAACTCACCATGAAGGAAAAAAACAAATGGAACTTTTATAACAAGTTGTAATAAATATGTGGATCTTCTGTATTATGCCAAACTATTTTGCAAGATCTGAACAAAAATGCTTTATTTTATAAATGACGTAGGCAACGGAGTTCAATTGAGGAAAACCAAACGCAGACACAATTGTAGCACAAAGTAAATGTGACAGCTGTTTGGAACCATAATCTACATTACAAACTTTGAAGGCAGTTTACCCCTCACTGCTAAATGAGATAAATGTATATATCTAAAATCCCAGACTAGTATATCAGGACTGTTCACCGGCAATGAGTAAATTACCTTAAGCCCATTTATTTGTAATTTAACTGAAGCTTCCATCTCTTTAGGTATAAAGGGAAACTGAAAACACCGTGACATCTTTATTGGTAATCTGTGACATGTTTAAAGGGTAGATGTGATAATTGCAGGCTGGTTCACATCTTTTTGCTGAGCCTGCAAGAATTTTGTTGGCATAAATGAAGAAGATGTTTTGTTCAGGCTGACAAACAATAGGCGGGCAAGCAAGAGGGGAGAAAAAAGTAAAAGAGGTGTAATCCCGCAGGTCTCCATTCTTTTTGAAAATTGTTTAGGAAACTGTTTGTTGAGAGTCGTGTCCTCTTAGCCAAGAGGCATATAAGAATACATTGTGTAGTGTGTCCATGGGGTTTATTTACTAAAGAAGAATATGCAGAAGACTTGTGCTTCAGTTCCTTTGCTTTGCCATTAATTATGATGATCCAACCCTAGTGTATATTGTATAGTTTAACCAGCAAGATTTCTTCTTACACATTAAATTATGCATTATACAGGGCCAGCACAGCCCTGTATGCTGCAGATACTTGCCCGTGAAGTGAGAGAAACCACAACTCTGCAGCAAACTCTCCTTTCAATGAATAGACCCTCTTGAGGTTTACCTAGCCCAGACGTGAATATTTTCCACGTGTCCTCGGCTGAAGGAAAGCTTTACAGCAGGAAGAGATGGGCTGGCTAGATGAATGGTTTCTATTTGACACAATCTGTCAGTTTTAGCCATGGAATTATATTATCAAAGGGGGAAAATAAGAAGTTTAAATCACTAAATAACATAGATTGATGATGTAACAAGGTAAGTGTAAATATGTTTTCTTTTACAAGTTGCACCCTTTGGGTGCCAAGGGGTTGAACAGTGATTTTTACTTTTCATTCTCTTGGCACCCAAATGGTGAATTTGATAGACATTATTTCACGCCCTAACAGGGATACTCAGAGTCGGGGGTGAAAGGTAGGGAATTAGAGGGAATTAGAGTCGCACGTACAGACTTTTAAAATCCTGGTGCCGTAACTTGGCTGGCCTCCCCGCTTCAAGAGTTAAAAGTCCTTACAAACGACCAATAAAGTCACTTGTACGGACCTTTAACTGTTGGAGCAGGGAGACCAGTGATCTCTGCCGGCCAAGCTGCAGCACCAGGGTTTTAAAAGTCTGGATGAGCGACCCTATTGGTCACCAGCAGGGGGCTTGTCTGCCATCAACCAATGAAGTACAGGTGTACTTCATTGGTTGATGGCAGAAGAAGACCCTGCAGGCGACCAATAGAGTTGCTCGTCCGGACATTTAAAATCCTGGCGCCAAAGCTGCTGCGTAGTCCGTACCGCGTTAACTCTGTATTAAGCCCCTTCTTCAAAAAATGGCAAAAAACGAACACGAAGAATATACACGAATATTCACCCGAACCGAACACAGGAACGGGAGAATATTCGCGGAATACGAAGACAAACATGAAGAGCTGGCCGGCGCCCAAGTCTAGTATTTTCTGCTTTTTAACTGCCCATCCTGTCCATCACACTGGGCATAGGATGGGCAGTGGGGGCATAGATATCCACTATGCCTCCCTAAGCAAATTATAACCTCTTGCACGTAGGGGGTGACATGGGGGTAGTCACAGAGGGCAGGGATGCCCTTGACTGAGTCGCAGTCAAGGCCACGTGAGTTGTAAGTGAACTGTTGTATGCACTTATATCAACCTGCAGACAATTCATATGGTGACGAATACTTCAAGTTACTTTAAGATGTGTAACATGTGAGTGTATATGACTTAAGTTACATCAGTCTCTTAACTGACAACTCTACTTTTTAATGAATCTTTCCTCTTTTGTGATATTGAAGTTTCCCTGTCTCTTACGAAAAAGTCTTCTGAGAAAACAATTAACAGATGGCCTTTATGCGATTGTTAGCAGCAAACCAGATGGTGTCTTGCAAGAAAGTTTTAAATCGAATGCATGAAAAGGGGGATGTCATTTACATGGAGACATTTCTTTAGCAAGTATTCCTGGTAATCAAAATGTTTACATCTCATAAGTGGAAAACCTTTGGTTAGGCCCTAGGTCCTGTTCCCAGTAGATGCCAGGCACCCCTACCTGGGGGTCCCCCGGGCGAGTGGTAGGTCATGACCCTGGGCTGGAGTTGTGGACACTGCAGTTCTGTATGCTCATAGAAACATGGCGGCCCGCACACCGGCAACTCTTGATTGTAAGCTTGTTTAAGCACGGCCCTCCTCACATGTTGTCTCTGTTAGTCAAATTCTTATGCTTTCTACTACTTGTTATGTCCTCATTGTCCTCATTGTACATGGAATATTATGCTTTTTAAAGTAATAAGTAATAATAATTACCACCGGCTTGTTTATTGGATTGTCCCACTTCTCTCCTGTCTTGACTACTGCTTTGGGTACTCGCTACTGAATCTATGCTGCTGAGTTTGTTTTCTTTTTTGCTGCTGCTTCCATTTACATCAAAGCCTCGGTCAATAGGGTCTTGCAAGAGAGCCCCCTCTGCTCCGTGGCTGCACAGCCGATATCCTGACACATCTGTAGGCCTTCAACAATTCATGATCTTTGGACTGTTTCCATTCTTAATGCTGTAAGCGCATAGATACATCATAAGTGGATGGGTTGTAAATTCCTATGGCTCTCAAAGGGTTGAAATTATATATTTAATTAATTCATACTGACAACCTCTTCTGAAATCATCACATCCTCTTAAATATACAATAGATTATGCTAAGTATAAATGACACAGAAGTCTACCTCTAGGCTCTGCCGTCTTAATATTATGTCAATGTCCGGAACATTATTAAAGGGGTACATTATTGTATGTACCCCATTGTATTGTACATGTATTGTATGTAAGTATATTGTAAATACTTTACTGTGTATTATGTGTCTGTAGTGAGAAAATTAATTTTAAGTGCTTAGTGTTAGGAGAAGCTGCAGCTCTATCTCCTCTTCCATGGTCCCATTTTAGTTAGATCCTTAGAGAGTTCTTTGCCATGAGGTGCCATGTTGAATTTCCAGTGACCAGTATGAGAGAGCGATAACACCAAATTTAACACACCTGCTCCCCATTCACACCTAAGACCTTGTAACAAGTCTAAATGAGTCACATGACACTGGGGAGAGCTAATTGGACCCCCGCGGACTTATCGCTCCTGCAGCTTTCTCTCTAGCTGCTCGTCATATGAAGTCACGTGAAGTCACGTGACCCCGATACGTTCCTGTCTCCCCGTGCTGGTTGAAAATAGTTTAGAAAGGGCCCTTCTGACCTGGATCGGTGCAGTCCAGGTTGGTAGGGCCCTTTGTAAGCAATGTTAAGCGGTACAAGGAGACATGAAGAAGGGGTCGCACTGGGCCCCCTAGAGGGACCCTTGTAGTTACGCTACTGCGCATAGGCAGCCATCTCCATAGAACAACTTGGGAATATTTTTTACTGAAGAGCTCAGTAACACCTTTACCACAAGTCAGTTTGTGAAATGTCTGCTCTGTAACATCTGCCCCAATCCACTGTAAGTGCTATTATTGTGAAGTGTAAATGTCTAGGAGTAACAACAGCTCACTCACAAAACAGCAGCCCACTCACAGTCACAGAGCGGGGTGCTGAGTGCTGAAGTGTGTAAAAATTGCCTGTCCTCTGGAAGTAACATCTGAACAGGCACTGTGCTTCATGAAATGGGTTTTCATAGCTGATCAGCTGCACACAAGTCCAAGATCACTATGTGCAGGTGGAGGGATAATGGTCTGCCCCTGTTTTTCAGGGTTTGGGCTAAGCACTTTAATTCCAGGAAAGGGTGATGTTGATGCTACGGTATACAAAGACATGTTAGACAATTGTATGCTTCCCACTTTGTGGAACCAGTTTGAGGAAGCCCCTTTCTTGTTCCAGCATGACTGTGCCTCTGTGCACAAAAATACCCATAAGGACTTGGTTTGAAAACCCCATTAAACACCTTTGGGAAAAATTGGAACACTGATCGCTAGACGAGCCTTCTTGTCCAATATCAGTGCCTTACAAAAGCTCTTTGAATGAGCACAAATTCTCACAGACACACTCCGATAATTTTGGGACTGAAGATAAGAACCATTTGGCCAATCTAGTCAGCACAGATGGATATATATATATATATATATATATATGCATACATACACTCATATACCTCTTTACATAATCATATATACTCTGAAGTATGTGTATGTTATTGTCATATCACTATATCACTACAGCGATGGTCACCTTGATTCACTGAATAACAGGAGGTATATTGGATCCTGTGCTTCAACATGATTTGGAAATTGACATCATATGAAGGGTAGATGTCATACTGTTTATAATTTGTGTAGAAGAACACATCCTGGGGGCTGCTCAGCGTGCATTTAACATATCGTCTCGCCTATGGTTGGCGGTTGATTGTTGTACAGCTGGTAAGAGAAATTGAACTGCAATGGAATTGCACTCCAGATTATAGGTATCAGCCGAGCAATATATGGTCTATAGCCATTAACTGTGTTTTACCCGTACCATAACGTCGTTAACCCTTGGAGTGCCAGACAGCCGTAAACTGCAGTCAGAGAATTCTAGTGGAGTTTTAGGCCTATAACTTTAAAAAAGAGCAGGAAAGCAGCGAGGAAAACATTAGCATTCCTTATACATTTAGGTGGATCAGTAAGAACTCTGTAAAGTTTCTGTTGTTCTGTTTCCAATTAACAAACAATATAATTTTTTTCTGTTTTTCTTTAATTAAAGCTGTTAATTTTATTTCAAATATATATATATATATATTTATGTATATATTCAGTCTTCTTAACCAGCTGTTTGCATTAACACATCACATCACGCTCCTGTTACATTAAAGTAGTATGACATAACACAACCTTGTATCCAGATAATGCATTGGTTTTATGTACCTTGCATGTAGACAATGACTAGTTTACCGTAAAATGGCATGAATGCGCAGACGGAGGTATTCCAATGTCAACAAAGGCAACCACAAGGAAATTAACAATAAAATTAATGATATCTATAATAAATTGACAAAAAATATATACTAATATATACTAAATAAATTCTCAATTAACAAAAACACTTCATTGCTCTTGCAAACTCACATATTTTGTAATATCTTTTAAGCAATATAGGGACAAGTATAACAGAATGTTACATTTCTAAAACAATATTCTAATTAGGAACAACTTAAGTTGTCGATTGGAAGCATCAGGTCACAGGTATATTAATGAAATCTGTGGTAAAATATTTTGTTAGCTCTATACAGGTATGCGGAAACGTTATTATAATTTTATTTATTGCCAGTTTTAATGTTATTGCTAATTTTCACTGTACCCTAAATGCATTCTGTTGCCCCCCCTTTAAACAGAATGAAATATAATGATATATTAAAGAATCAAGATAAGTGGAAAGTACCTGCAGAGGTGCAAATTGACACATGTTTGCGCTGAAGTCTTTCGCTGGAATATTTTATCTTTAGCAAGTAAAATAAATTATGAAACCGCTTAAAATGGCTCTGCCAAGTTGATATTAAAAAGTGTTAGTTAGCAATAACATAGATCCAGCCCTGAAATTCATCAAAATAGCAACAACCCAAGCTTCCTGAGAGCTTCTCTTGTATAGGGTAATAATTATCTGAGGCCTTCACCTCACAAAATCCAATCGCGGCTTCATCAGTCATGGATGTAGTGAGGCCAATCCAGGGCAGCTTTTCATTACTTTTGTTTTAAAATAAGAGATTTGTACGTAAAAAAAAGGTCAGATACATGAAATCCTTTAATTTAAATATCTAACATTTGTTTTGTCTGAATTAGTACGACAATATTCATAAGCACACATTTGACTAAAGTGGATATCGAACAAACAACTGCAAAGCCTCCGTAAGCTTGTTTAAGCACATAATCAAACAGTCACATATTATAAACCTTATGCTAATTTAAAATCATTTTTAACAGATCATCAAATAACCGTTACGTAAAACAGCGATATACGTTATTTGGAATCTTTTCTTGTTTTGTGATGGGGTACTTGTATATGCTTTTTTTGTCAATGTTTATCAATCGCGTCTGCTGTATTGATTTAAAGAGGTAGTTCCGCTTGTCTTGCAATCAAATCAGTTCGTAAACAACTTAACAATGCAATAGCCTTATTTAAGCGAGTGTAATTATGCATAAAGTAAACACCTTAAAGAAAGATGTGTTTACTGCAGCATTACAATATGTTCAGCCGAAAGGGAAAAAAAGCCTTGATTATGAGTAATTGCAGTATCTTTACAGCTGCCACTTGACCAAGAAAACAAGAGGAAGCCTTTCCATTTGTAAGCATGTATCTAATTTACCCCATGACAAAATATAAATAACAACCTGTTTGTTCTGTAGTAAATGGAAAATATGGCTAACAAATTGTCATGAATGTACATCAATCAATTATAAGGTTGAGAAAAATGAACAGTGTAAAAGGTCCAGAGCATTATGCTGCCTACATACACCTCTATATACGCTTTTAGAGAAAAATGGTGTTATTAGTCGTCCACTGACTCACTTACTAATAGCCTTAATCTCACTGCTTACCAGAGCCCAAGCCATCCAGAATGAGAGTTGATGTAGCTAAAAGAATAAGAAATATAGCAGAAACAAAAAGCACTTAAAGATTCTAGTCTAGACTACAAAGCTTTCACATGGCAAAAGATTTTGATGGATATATTTTCTTTGCTGACCTTTATTTTTGGTGTTAACCAAAGGTCACTCTTTTCCGTTATGGGATTCTAGATGCTTACAGTGTATCCAAAGGAGTGTAACAAATGTCCCTAGATGGACTCAGGGGTTGAGAATGTTCAAAGTCGCAGGTAGAGTTTTCATCTGCGATTGTCCATTTTCCCTTCAGTTGAGCCACATTTATTTGGTTGCCAATGAGACTTTGCTACCTGGGCAGTTGGGGGGCTAGATATGAGGAAGTTCTAGAGCCAACAAAGTACTAACTGGGAGTTTACTGTAAATAGAGCCATGGTAAAATAACAATCATTTAGTCAAGGGAGCTATTTGATAACATACTCGTATCACCTGATGAAGACAAAATAAGAAAGAACTGACTGGGAATGACCTAAACCATCTAGATTGGCCAATGTGACCTAAGCCATCTAGATTGGTCAATGCGACCTAAACCATCTAGATTGGCCAATGTGAGAAAATAGACCAACCAGGTGGGACCTCCATTACCCTAATTTACCCTAATCTGCCTACAATAATAGCCAACCTTATGTATACATGCAGTTAAGGAGTTAGAGGGGCGCTATTTTAAGGAAGACTCCTTGGCATAGTAAAAGTAACTATGACGGACAACTTGGTGTGCATAAGTGCCTCATGTTGTACAAAATGTGCAAGGCTGTTTTAGATAGATTTTTTTTTCTTATAATGGCATTCTCCATTGGCCTTAAGTGCACATTTATGACCAAATCCAGAAAAATAAAAAATAATAGTTTTTTGTTCTTGTTAAGGAGGACCCACACACCAAGCTTTGCAATGAAGAGGTTATAGAATGCAAGGAATCAGATAATATAACATATAGGCAAAAGGAAGAGAGAAGATGTGACAGAGAAGTGAGGAAGCTTTCATGATATTTTACAAATATTCTTGTATTTAAAATTCCAAAATGAGTACAAGTTTTCCCTAGGTTTGACTGTATCGGTATTTGTGTCATCTTGTATTTCTGCAGAATAAATTATAGAATAATGCATCTTTCTTCCAATCAGTTTTTTTTTTCTTGGAAACAAAATCCATTAAAAGTGCTAAGCAAAAAAAAAAAAAAACACAATGAGATACCCAACTCGTGCCAAGTCAATTTAATTACTTTTTGATCCCACCAGCCACACGTTTCAATTCTTTCTTTGTATAATTAAACAAGCGACAATGAGGATGGTTTTCCAATGCAACGTAATGAGATGATATGGGTCCTAAATTCAGCCTGCAAGGGAATGCTTATTAAATATTTATTGTGATGACTAGTGAAAGAAAAAGCTAGGAGAGAAATAAATCGATTGAGCATGGCTCCAAATGCGATAGCATAGACTAGACGCAATTATTATTTTATTATTTGTAACACTACAGCCTGTTTTCTATAGGAAAACATTGATTTTTTCACTCCTTCTATAGAACAAGAAAATAAGCTTAATTAGGAATTAATTGAAAAAGATACAAGGTTTCAGTGCATGCAGTCATTTCTGTTTTTATCCTTTAAAACATTCTTCTTTTGATTGTTGGCTAATTAGAGTTGATAATGTCGTTTTTTCATTTTCGAACAAAAAAATCCATTAAAATTAAATGGCAGCACTAAAGAGCTATATAACCACTTGATGAATTGTAAAATATTCAGACATGCATCGATAGTATAAATATTTAATGGGCTGTGAAGTATGATAACATGTTCAAATGTAAAATTATCTTAAAAAAACCATATGATGTGGAAAAATGTTAATAAATAGGTACATTTCCTGCTGTGTTGATTAATGTAATTTGTAAAAACTCTAAGAACTGTGGGCGCTATCCAGTCCAGTGATTCTAAAAGGGTTTCTGGGCTGGGTTTAAATAGAGTAATACGCTAATAGCGCACCTCGGTTTTTCAGGTATACGCTTTAGGAACTCCAATCTCAGAAGGGGAGATCTGGAAAAAAAAAGCTCTTCAAACTGAGCTCTGTAGATTTCTGTCCATAACTTGTAATATAGTAAGGCAGACAGAACTATTTGGGGTCTATTCACTAAAAGGAGTGTTGGCAGGAGGCATCTCACCAACTCTATTATACATTATGAAGGTCCAACCTCAGTGAGTGTCTGCTGCGGAAGGAGATTGGCCCTGTATTAAGATTTATGATATTGGTGAGAATTCTTTGGTCTCCTTGCCCATTAAATAATACATTATACAGGGCCAGCTCAGTCCTTCTTGTTCGAGAAACCTGTCAGTGTTGGCCCTTCATATTTCACGATGAATAGTGAAGTCAAAGAGTCAAAAGTCCAAAGTCTTCTCGTGAGTAAACACAGATATGTATTTCTGCAGCTTATTTGAAATATGGGGTTTGTGATGAGGAAATTATGTTTATGTGACACTACAATTAAGAAACATACAAGTGTTTTCAGGGCTGTTCTTTTGCTGTAATTAATGCCATTTATGTTCAACATGGTTCATTAGATGGTCTGGTGATAATGTGAAGTAGCTGATCTATCTCAGTAAATCTGTAATTGGAACACTGTTAGTGCATTGTCATTTAATTAGATGCCTCTGGCTGCATGCCTCAGGTAGGAAGTCTTTTCATAGCATGAAGTAAACTAAATTATACTTCCATGAATAAACCATCGTTAAATGATAACAAACCATTTCAGATACTCGATCAACTTCCAACTTAACACAGTTGTACACAAAGCAAAGGGATAGCAAACAGATAAAATAATTAGGGAAAAAAGAAAGAGCCGTTTTCTTTTTTCTTCAGCAAAATGCACAATGTTAAACCAATTATAAGAAAAATATTTATATAATTTTATCCATTTTCTATAGTTTACTGTTCCTGACAACTCCAGTAGAAAAAAATGCATATTAATGTATTCTGCGAATACATTAAATGGACAGTCTAATGTCCCTGACACCCTATTATAGAAGAATGCATATTAATGTAAGTAGTCAAAATAAATTCAGAAGGCAACTTGATGTTGTTCGCCAATCTCTGCGATCATAAAGTAAAATGTTCTTTCATGAGTTTTCCTGTTTTAGATTTCCAGAAATATTGATATATATCCAGTTCCTTTTTTATTAAAAGTATTTAACCTTGGGGCATAACCATCATTTGTAAAAGATGTTTCTGATGAGCAGGCTGTGAATTATTAATAGGAAGCAAAAAACAAGTTTTACTCCGTGGAAACTTAATATTACCTTTTGCTCATCAAGGTAATCTATGTACTTCTTGGTGGCTCTGACGAAATGTGGGATAACATCCAAACAAATGCCCTTTATAGACGCTGCCCAAGATGCTTCAGTAAACTTAACGGGCACAGAAAGAGTGGCCCTAGATGATTAGGAAAAGTGTCATAATTGCAATGTTTTGGTATTTATAAAGCATCTTCTTCTACAAGAATAGTTCTGATGGCCCTGTGCAAAGCATACTCAAATAAGATTTCTTGAAATTCACCTCAAAGTGTATTATAAAGGGCCATTTTGGGTCACCAAAGTTATTTCAAGGCAGGCGCTCACTGGAGTTGGCCTAAGATAAAGTCAGTGAGTTGAAATTGCAACTTTCATGCAAATTATTTTGCCAATAACCTCAGAATTTAAGTGATATCTCCTTCTAGGTGATATTTCCAAAAATTCTGGCCACCTCCACCTTGACTCTCTTTATTCCAACAGTTTTTTTGTTTTTTTTTTCCTGGGCATTTTTTTTGTTTTTTCATTAGATACATTTATACACATTTAACACAAAAAAAACAATCAACTACTTTTGGAAATAACTTTATAGCAGTTGTGGCCAAACAGTATTCTGGCTGAAGCTGCTTGGCTGATGATTTGTGTTCTTGGCAGCTCATCCCTCATTTGAGTTAAACATATCTGCATATTCTAAACACGATTCATTCCTTCTGACCAGAGCGGCCTATTCAAATTAAACTAATTCCCCGCACTCCCGTGACTAACCATTTTGGCCTGGAGATTAAATTAAGCTATATTTCTCCAGAGTACCGTTGCATTTCAGCTGCAGTAAACTGTTCTGGTTTGTTCAAAGATATTTTGACGATTACCATAAATACGAGGTTCTGTTTAATTAAAAATACAAAGATAGAGCTGAAGCACATACAATATCTATATATTCTAAAATTATTGCTGGAAAGGTCTGTAACTACCACCTCCCCCTGAGGACTATGTGTGATTTGCCAGGTAGAACATTATTTCAACTTGCGTTTCCAGCTTACAAGCAACTCTTGGGTTAGTGTATCCATGATGTCTTTTTTTCTTTAACTCACATCCCCTCTTCAGCAGTTGATAAAGAGTGCAAGTTGGTGTCAAGAATCCCCTTTAGGTACCGGTAGGTGTCAGCTGAATCCCAATGGAAGCACAGAGATGAACAGATACCCAGGAGGGTCTATCCTGTCCCTGCTGGGATGTCTAAGTGATGACCCTAGCAAGGTGGCCATGGGTTTCTGACCACTTAACTGTCGGAGAAGCTCCAGCATATCCCTCCCAACATGGTTTCATGGTTTGTTACACTTTTGGAAGCTTGAAACAGCAAATCAACAGCAAGAAATCAATAGGAATGCTTCCCGAGCATCATGTGATGGTTGGAATTAAATTATATTAAAAAAAAGTGTAAAGTTTTTATAACTGTATTTAGTTATGATAATATCTGTTCCCCTTTTTTTAAAAAAAAAAAAATAATACAATTTGGCATCAGGAAATGTAAAATTAGGGTTTACTTTGAAAACCCAGTAGATGAAATATTTATGAATAATAATAGTTTTCTTATAGTTTATTTGGGGTATAAAATAACAGTTTTGCATAACAAAATGTGCAATAACATATATACTTAACACATTTTTGCCATCTGTCAGAGCTGCATTTTAATATAGAATATTTTTTTGGGAAAATAAACAGCATTCAATTTTTTTTTATTTATTTTTTTACTATCATTAAAAATAAAGCAGCCAGAATTTGAGGAAGAAGCCGTTCCACCGAGCTGCTTTTAATGGAGTGAGCAGATTGCAGAAAGAATATGATGCTGCTCAGTAAAGTAATGACTTTATGAAGATAAATGTTTCCTTTTCTCAGTCCCTTCTTGTCAGAAAACATTTAATGGTACCATTCCTTTGAGGACTAAATTCCTTGAGCTCTTTGCATCAGATTAACATGTTTTGCTCACCATGTGAAATTGTACTTCAAGCAAAGAAATAATAATGTTCTGCATCCTCTTCTACGTCTTATTACTGTCAATGAATAGGGGGAAATTAACTATTATGGCTAACATTATTCACCAGGCAGAGTTTTCTCATGCATTACTCTAGATAATAAATAACCAGATGAATGAGATGGCTTTAATTTCAGATGTGGATTATCAAGGATTCCTGTGAGTAGATTATGGCTCTCACCAATGATGTAAATTGGAGCTACAAGTACGCCGACAGAGCTGTATTCCATAGGGCTGAACTAAATCCAATGAGACCCACTTTTATATGCTATAGTATGTTGGTGTTAGACTAGACACTATTGTGGGCACTTAGACTACGGCGGTGCTTTATCTTTAATGTTTCCTTTAATTGTTCAAAATACATTGGTCAAGTTACGTAATTATATGTGAGCCACCCGTACACGAAAAGAGATTTTAAAATTACTACTGGTTTAAGAGAGATCATGAATCCAGACGTGTACCTCGGTCCCCGGGGGGGGAAGCTAGTAGTTGTTCCACTGCTAGGGTAAACACATTTCATTTTCCAAAATCCATGATTGCAGGGCATGGAGGGGTTTGGTGGCTTAAATGTACTGTGGTTTTATTTCTGGCCCATTCCTGCTTATTGTGACTATGACTCCCATAGAATACTAGAATAACTGTGGATTGTGTGAATTGTAGTGTAATACTAGTGCATGTGGCAGAAATTGGCCCCTTTTCTTTTTACCCTGGGGGCTGAATCCCACCACATGCCTTCACACACAGCACAATGAAAACAATGACTTAACAGAGACAGTAACAGCCAAGATAATTCCTCTGTGCCTATACGAAGAACTAAATGCCATCATTACAATCGACTTCCTGGGAATGGAAGCGCAATAGAGACGAAGTGGAGCTTTGTGATAACCATTTTGATGAGCTTCATCTGTTTTAAGCCAATAGCTTCTTTCTCGTTACAAATAATCCAAACATTCATATTTACAGCTACAGTTGATTATTGTGTTGTAGGGTGCATGAAACAAACGCTACATAATGGCCTATTATTCTCCTTAACTATTATTGTTATTGTATGAATGTTCAACCTGTGGGAACATTTATATTCTTTTTTTTTCATCTCAAGGGAGTTTTTACATTAGAAATAAGCACCGGGGTTAAATGGCTTTGATTAAACATTACGGTTTTATTGTGTCTTATTATGGGCTCGGAATAACTAGTGCAACCTTTCCATTAGTTAAACTGTGAAAGTTAATAGAATCCCGTATCTACACGGCTTCAAACTGACATCATTACACAGTAAAAACAACATATCACGATACAGTAAATCAGCTTCATTTTATGGATATTATGTACAGTATCCGTTGATTTTATTAGTGCCTCCTAACTGACGGCATGTCTCTGAACGATATGTGTTTTTGTCAGCAATACATAATTCCGTTTTCTCTGTATTCAAGCCAGGGTTGAATAAAATGTGGCTGTTTTTCGATTATAATCCCTATCATTCTAAAAAAAAAACTGGAAAAAAAGTGATGATCTTCAAGCTGTCTCAAATATTATTTTACTTGTGATTTTCTTGAGCCATCGCGAGCAATGTTTAGAAATGATGGATAAGGACCATTCAGCCGATCGAACTTGGCCATTTTGTCTGAATGTAAAGATTCAGACCTTAATAAGTCCTTTGTCTTGTCTGAGATTCAGGGTAGATGGTTAAATTCCCACTTCTGCTGGGAAGCTATTCCATTACCACGCTCTCAGTAAAGTAAAACTTATTTACATTGAAATGTAATCCCCAATAACGTATATCTCATATATGATAGAAGATATAACTCATGTACTAAGTCATGTACTAGGAAAGCACAATGAATTGTAATATCAGACTAGGCTGGATAAATCCCACTGCCTCAGCTACCATGACCTCCTAAAACTGATGCAGACACATTTGAAAATTGACTAAATTCACTCACGTCAATGTGCATTAGCACGCACAAAAAATTCAAAAACAACCTGAATATAATCGCATTTAGGAGATGCCAGAGTGTATGCAAGTTCGGATAACAGAGATTTTTCACGCTGTGCCATAGCCAATTATTTTCATCAAGATACATTATAAATGGAGAATCTTCTTCCGGAGTTCCTCTTATGGTAACCCGTAGTATTCAATGGAACATATTGCGCATATACTGTATGAGAAAAAAAGCAAAACCTGAAGAAATGTTAATGTTTATTTTACATAGCTGTATTGATTTTGATATGATAAATACATTTTTTAGACATAAATATATAAACATATTTTAAAGAGAGCTTCATAGACTATTTAAACTGTTGTAAAGTGTTTAAAGTTTTAAAGGGCTGTACTTCTCTATCACCAAATTAGTGTGTCTTGACACATTCCAACACATATATAACACATGCAATAATTTTTTGCAGCACATGGAGTACAATATACAATGTGGTGAGCTTCAAACATGGCACAGCGATATATTTCACCAGAATCACACAACCGTGACAGTACGTGGTCTACTGCTTCACAGGAGCACTTATAGTTGCCCTGGGCAGATCTAGCAGGGCGGAAATTTAATGAACTGACTTGCGCCAAAAGTGGTATCCAATGCTCTTCGGTACGACCCATTCTACCGACCAATTTTTGTCTATGGAGATGGCTGCCCATGTGCTTGGTTTTATACACCTCTTATCAATGTGGCTGAAATGCCTAAACACAATAATTTGGAGGCTTGTCCACATACTTTTGGAGCTCTTCTGTGGACTATCTATTTCTTTATGGAGATGGAACCCACATACCAACTGGAAGCTGAATACACCATTGAATATGCAAAAATCTATAGATTTGGATGAAGTGCAATGTGATATGACTTGTATCCTGTAAGAATGTAAATGGTATCTTAATTGGTTCTTAATCTTATTTTGCAAGAGCAGCCCCATACATTTAAGTCTCTCAAGTCCATTGATGTTGAATGAGGACGCAATACAGGCTTCTAACACTAGAGGCCGCTGGTGCAAAGAAGTAGACGATACTCCATACTTTTTTTTTAATGTATCCTTACTTTGTAAAGGAATCCAAATGGTCAACCAGTGCAAGAATTATTAGAATAACTTAATTTATAAAATTTGTAAAACAAAATAAAAAATATGGTGTTTTTTCAAGGTCATTCCTACAAACATCACCTAAATAGGAAAACTCAGCTTAGTCTCTCACTGGAAAATGATGTGTCACAACTCCTGGCACTCAGGAGGTTAAACAAATTTGCTACAGTTCTACATTAGCTGGATACCTCAGCAATTACTAGTGTTGAACTTTCAACTACCATTGGTGCTAAAATTAAAGCCTTTCAGTAGCTTAAGTAGAATCACACTTCCCCACTCCATGAAACAGCAATATTATTGTGTATCAAAAATTAGATTGTACATTTTGAGTAAAAGCTTTGTACGACTTATACTTAAATTACTGTATTTTATATGATGGATATAATGACTCAATCCATAGTATGTTACATCAAAATCAATGTCAAATTGTAACAATAACTTGGAGGCCACTGCTTAATCCCTAAAGCATTTTGTCTTGTTACATACACGCCATGTTACGGACGGCACACTATATTCATGCATTAGCCAATGCCATTTTAATAGTGTTTACCAAAAATGCCTCGCCATCAACAATGGAAAACCTCAGGAAAAATAGCATTAATGGCCCATAAGCCTAATTTTTTTTAAAGTATATCTTAAGCTCTTACTAGCAAGGATTTAATCAGAATTTGTCATGAAAATGTTTTCAAGATATGGTGTTATCATGAGATTAGAGTACATTTACAGGAAGACGTTACCATGGCAACAAATAAAATGAATTTCCACAAAATGCAATCTTCCAGTAGCAGCCTGTGAACTTAGCGTAGAACCATTCCAGAAACACTTATTAATGTTGTGTAAAGGACGAAAGAAATCAATCTGGCAGCAATGACTTATTTATAAAATCCAATTAATCCCATTAACTAATTGCGCTAAAGAAAACAGTTTACAAAACTACTGGAAATGCTGAGAGTGTTAGCGTGCAAGTGAGTGGTAAACTATATTTTGTCTAAATTAATAAGCATTTGGGAAGTTTTATGTGAGGCTTCTGAACTGAAGGGAGGCACTGTCATATTTCATTTGAATTGTGGAATTCTCTTCATGGTATCTGGGTTTGGAAATATACCTTCTTCTCGTATATGCTTAACCTCCCACAACCAATGAGCTATTTAAATTCATAGTTCCAGTGTCACATTGTTAAACGATTTCTGTAAAGTTTAAACGGTTAGAACAAAAACAATGAAAAACCTCGTCAAAATGAAGCGATCTCTATGGTATCTGCAATATTTAAAAAAAAAACAGGGTACTATGTGGGTACTGAATTTTTATTTGCCTCAAATTCCTCCACCAGTAAGTATAAAAGTTATGAAAACTTGGGGAACATCTGATTGGATGTTACAGGTTTAGCCAACATCTTTAGTTTGGGTCTACTGATGCACCTAATATCTAGGGGTGACTGACCACCAGCTGACAGTGTAAGTAGGTAGGAGTACGTCCCTGACCTCAGTAAGCCATGGTGTCATATCCCTGGCATTTAAGGTGCCTAAACTGGGACACATTTCTTGGGGCTTCACCAGCGGTAGGAGGGCAGGATTCACCAGAGGTAGGGGGCAGGATAAGGGGTAATAATGGGTTGATCAAGGTGGCACTGAAGTCAGGGGTTTGGTTAGACTGACCACCTACCTTACCTAAAGATATACCTCAATTTGCTCAACTCCAGAGGGTTTCAGAGGTGTCCATATGGGAGCTGTGATGTTGCAGTGGCAGTGCCCATAAACCTGGACTGACCTACCGAAATGGGACAGTTGTCTGGCATGCATTTGATGTCATTGCACTGAGCTGCTACTGTAGCTAAATGGGCTATAGGATGTCGCTATTGTGATATGCATTATTATGCTTATTATACAGTTGTGGAAGTTGACTCTTTCGGTGCTCATTGTTAGAAATCTGCACTGATTGTGAATGGTGAACACATATTAATTGTCAAGATTTACTGGCTTATATATTTTGAGAGACAAATACAAAGAGCTTTTTAAATTGATACAATTAGACAGGTAGTTGCAGGAAGCTAATCAATGCTTCTGTAGGTCAGTGTGCTATGAGTGTTTAGTCCCATTGTTGGTCTAAGCCAGTCTTGTGCACATACACCGGGATTATCTAAGTGTAACTGCTAATGTTATGCTGGAATGGAGGAAATTAAAGGTTACTTTGACTAGGTAGAATACAGAACTATACTATCCATAACGACGGAATGGGAAACATTTTATATTCTGACTTTGTTGTATGTCAAGAACAAGCCACCCCTTAAATCCAAGTCATTGTCACAGTCTGGAAGTATCTCCTTTTGCAAATCTCATGGATGGGTTCTAGACTGATGTCATGTTTTGATCAAAGCTATTGTTAGTAGAAATACTAAAAGAAAAAATATATATATAGTCAAATACAAGATTAATTGACACTCTTGTATTACTGATACACTTGAAAGAGAGCGGTTTTACAAGATGCAGGTTAGCATCTGTAATTCATTAGCAACGTCAATAATTATTTGAACAGGAACATTTATCTAAATGTAAGAAGCAGCCGTTTGGCTCTGTATGATGTTCATTATTGATTTTGTACTCCAAAAGTATTTAATCTGCGACTTCAGAACAAATCCCTTGGCATTTTATTATACTGTGAGTTTCAGAGTACAGAACTTTCCTGTGGGGGCATTACTGCCACTTAACACTCAAAGGTTTAGTAAATGTTCACCTTAATAAAAGACCAAAGTACTATGTACTATTCAATCTGTAACTATACATAAATGGATCTCCTCTACTCGTAGAATTTTCATTTGATGCATCAAACATATATCTAATAGCATATACGCCCGTGGTGAAAAATCTTTCTCTTTCCACCTTTCTATCCATTCTCTCCTTGAATCTCTCTCCCTGCATTTTCCCTGTTTTTCCTATTCTCTCCAACCCTTCTCTGCCCCTCTTCCCCTCCTTCTCTCCCATCCACTCTGTCTCCATCCACTCAACTCACCTATAATTTCCTTACCTACCCTCACTTCACCTTCCTCTCCTCGCGTCACTACTCTTACCATCTGTTCGACATACCTACCTCCTCCTCTCTTACACTGTTCTCACCTACCATCTCCTGGCTTATTCTTTCACATACCATTTCCTTTCATCACTGCACCCGCCCTCTTCTTACCTGGACTCACAACCCCCCCCCCCCTTTTTTACCTACCATATAGTTAGAGGCCCTTGGATGCAGCATTTCATTTGCTCCTCTCCCATACAAAATAAATACAAATAAAAATAAATCTCCCATAAATAAAAAACATGCAGATAATAACACATAGACTCACAATAACACGATGCAAACACACACACACTCTCTAACACCATACACTAAAAAAGACACTCACTCTAACACCATACACTTACATACAAACTCTCATTCTGTCCTATCATCAGTGCAGCTCACACTGAGTGTCCAAGACAAGTCAGAGCAGAGGGGTCAAGAAAGGACTGAGAGGATCTGAGGGAAGTTGCAGAGTAGTGGGTCAGTAAGGGGGCTGGCAGGAGGAATCGAATAGAGGGTACAGTACACAGTATATCAGCAAGCCTTGGTTGCTTGATTACTACATTTCCCTACTACAAGTCTAAAACTTTGTATTCACCCATAGGCAGTCAGTCTGAGACTAGAAAGCTCCAGACAGTAGTATCCCCAGGAATCATATTTAAGGAGATAGTATAGTAACTACAATCAAAGCCAGGGGGGGTTATCATTCAAATCAAGTTTTTGGTCCCACAAAACTGTGTGGAGGCTAGCCAGGTAACTGAATATATATGCTTAATAGTTACAAACACATACATTTATTTTGAAATATCCCCACTTTGCCATAACCACAGATCCAAGCTTATGCAAAAAAAAAGTGTAGAATGCCAAACATAGTTATAAATATATAATGTATATATACACTGTATATGTGAGTGCACACAAACAAGCTTTAGCTCACAAGCTCATCTTAAAAGTTCTTTACTTCCATGGTATCTAAAAAATGAAAACACCAACAACAATGTACACCAACAACACAGTACCTTCACAATGTCAATATAAACCGGGGTGACATTGGTGGGCGAGGCTGTCAGTGGTGTGGGCAGGGCTAGCTACAACCGCTTTATATATGTATGGAGGCGGGAGGGGGGAAGGGCCATGGACAGGAAGTGGGGGGGGTGTCTAAACCTGGAGATTATGGGCTGTGGCCCTGAGAACCGGAGAGTCAGATCTTCACCCGGAGTTTCTGTGTAATGCTAACCGCTTGACATTACCTCGGATAAAAACTTGTTGGGTATGCCTGTGGTCATTGGTCAAAAATAGTTACATGTATGGGTAGTTGTTGTATTTTACATATTAATGAAATAAATGCAAAATGCTTTTTGTTTCTGATAAATTCACAAAGCAATACAGTAAATATTTCACCAATATAAAATTGTTTTATAAATAGGCAATTTGAGCAGTAGATGGAGCTAACCTCTTTAGGATCTACAGGGTTTGCCGAATGGATAAAACTGCTTCCTGCGCCCTCCTGCATTTTATATAGAAACAAATGATCTTTCACATTTCAACATAAATAAAACAGCTGTAGGTCAAAACAGTGCTGAGGTTTCGACATTGAGGCCTTCTGCACAAGTTCAGGAATATTTAATATTATATTAACAGTATTCATGCAACTTAATACTGATCTTGAAACACAAACTACATGAATCAACTCCTTTAATATTACATTAATTTTAATTATACAAAATGATCACCATAATTATCCTGCAAAGTACATTTTCCTAGCATGGAAATAAAACACAAATTGAGATTCATTAAGATAATAAGATACAGCAGGGGTTGTTGATTTATTAGGAATATTATTGTTGCCAAGTATATATTAGATCATATTTGCACAGCTGACAGTGAGTATTCATAGGAAACTTGCGCTTGTGGATTCTAAGAAACATTTTAACAAAGATCGGATACTCTTGCTTGTTTTTGATCAGACAGTTGCAGTATTGTTGGGCATCAGTGGTCAAAGTTTTGGTCCACACTCATCGTTAAGCACTAGGATATTCTTTCACATACCCTTTCCTTTCATCACTGCACCAGCCCTCTTCTTACCTGGACTCACAAACCCCCCCTTTTTTACCTACCATATAGTTAGAGGCCCTTGGATGCAGCATTTCATTTGCTCCTCTCCCATACAAAATAAATACAAATAAAAATAAATCTCCCATAAATAAAAAAAACATGCAGATAATAACACATAGACTCACAATAACACCATGCAAACACACACACACTCTCTAACACCATTTCAAAGTAGCAAACTCTATTTGGACTGCAACACATATGAAGGAAGGAGAACATTTGTAGAAAAGCAGAATTTCAACCCATATTGTCTTTGTCAAGTTTGTCTTTAGGTAATTTACCTGTGTTGATAAGAGTCAGTTGGAGCAGCCTTATGATGTAAGGAGTACTTTAAAATTCAATAACAAGGTATGCAAGTCGGCCATTGCTGTGCATAAATTGGGCATCTCTCATCTACTGTGTACCAGCATCCTTTAGGCTGAACAGGCAACACTTTGGACATAACCCTAATAAGATGTCTTCTTTAGTATCAACTTGTACTGTTGCGGGTGGACACCACCAAATTTTATGGTGAATGAACTTCATTGTTGGTCTACAAGATCATTTTTATGGTTGGCCTATTCAACGCCACCTGGTTCCCATTGAATACTACTGTAAATGTTACTGTTACATACCGTAGACTGGCAGACATGATGGAAAGCAGGAAACCTAAAAAGTAAATAGTGCTGGCTTTTGAACTTTTTGCCACCTGTCATCACTAAACTAGTCTTTTAACCTTAATTGTCTATTCTTTTGATTTAGAAACATTTATGTAATAAAATGCAGAATTCCAGGTTCATTTAAGGGGAATGAAAGACAAGCAGATCAATGGCTCGCACTGCAAAATATTCTGGTTTTTTTTAATATATGTTTTATGACTATTCCTGTGTCTGCTGCAAAGTGTTTAAATCTGGAATGGATTTCTCACTGGCAACACAGGACAGATGGGGTTTAATTTACAGAGATGCAACAACAACCCCCAGGGCCAATGGTACAATTTTATAAATGTTCTGTGACAAGTTGTAAAATAAAACTTCCACAGCTGAGTGTGAAATCACAGTAAGATCTAGAATGTAAATGAAAAGATGTTAAATATGAGATGAATGCTAACATGAAAGATTGTTTATACGACAATGATCCAATGAGCAAATTATTAAATCATTGCAATAGTTTCCATATTCAAATATAAAACGGTTTAAGTGGTAAAAGTAACGGAAATATGGGAAGTGTTTAAAAAGTAGGTTCTAATTAGCACACATATTTACAATTAATTTTCAGGGAAACAGCTAATTAGCCATTTATTATACACAGAGAATCTAATAATAAGCAGTTTTAATTAAATATGTGGATATGTTTTGGCCTTCTGATGACATTTTTGTAAATTCAACTGTACTTTTATTTTATTTTTTGTTATTTTTCCCCATAGTGACTCTTTTGTGAATTTTTAGAATGTATTATTTTCAAATTTTATACATCGTGTTAAAAAAAATAGTCTTTCCATACATATACACATACACATATCTAAAATAAGATCATATTTGTACTGGGATACTTTTGAACCAATATAAAACAAAGCAAGAATTCAGCGCGCACCCAGCAAATACCATTTAAAAACACTTATCTAAGGCATAAATATTGGGGATTCCGTCACACTATATGGTCATGTATTGCTTAGCCCGCCACTACATCAAAGTACCCCAAGTTTGGGGAGTCCTGTGTGATTTTTCATGGCTATATTGCTTCCCAAGGAGCTGAATCAGTGGGGCTGCCTGCATTTTAACCCAAAATGAGACTCTCATGCAATTTATAGTCTTCTCTGGACCCATTAATGAGGCTCCTGTGTGGCAGGCAGGCTGCTCAACCCTAAGGTTTGGTCAGAATCTGCAAATATGCACAGCATCCCCTTACAGATATGATCTTTTTTTAATAATATGTTATATTGATTCAATGTTGTATTCAATGTGCAAAAAATATGCATTGTAGAGGATTTCCAAACATATCATCATACCCAGTTACTGCTGCCCACTGGAATCTGGGATATGTAACTGTAAACTATCAATGTTTGAGCTCTTTCTTCTCATTTAAGTTTTTTCACTAAGGTTTAAGTTGATTTAAAAGTAAACCAAAGATTACAAGTTTCCTTGTAATCTAAATATACTAAAAATGAACTTAGTTATGGAGGTGACTCGCTGGACCCTTGCTAAGACCCCATCAAGTCACAAAGAACACCCTTAGGCTTATTCTGTTTCAGTTGTGCTTATTAATTCAATCCCCTTTGGAATAATTGAAACCCAATTCTAAACGACTTTAGGTTGAAGTTCGCTGCTCAGATGTTATCGTAAGTTCCTACAGATAAAACCTTTGACTTTAAGTTTAGGTTTCGTAAATTCATCCAACTTTTCTTTTGGTGTCGATGCCTTTATCTGTCTATAAGTGTATGCCTCTCCATCTTGTTCATTGTCTCCATGATTGTTATGCCACTCTTTTTCATTCAGTGGTCCTGTGGACAACGGTGATGCACATTCTGAACTACTTGAGAGATTTCGCTATCAAAGAGGGACAATCTTTTCTAATCAAGGAAGCTTGGAAAGTCCGGAGATCTGCATGGTAATTATTCCCATTATCTTATCTCTTCCTGTTGTTAAGTTGTTGATTGTCGTTGATAAGTTCAGAAAACATTTGCAGAGGAGGGTGAAGAGTAGGGAGAAAATTGATTAGATAATGCTAAGACACAAATCTCAGCTTTCATGAAGTGAAATTCTAAACTGAGTATCTCCATAGAAAATACACTGATTGCGGAGCAAATAGCACAAGGTAGTTCTAATGAATGAACTTAGTTATGCTAAATGCTATGATGGCAAAAAATCCACAATAATAATACTAATAATACCAATAATAATAATAATAATAATAATAATAATAAACTATACTCAACTGTTGCTAGCCCAGGTTATTGTGAGACCTTCAACTATTTATACACACTGATCAGCCCTAACATTGTTACCACTTACAGGTGAAGTGAATAACACTGATAGTCTTGTTATCGTGGTACCTGTCAGTAGGTGGGATATATTAGGCAGCAAATGAACATTTCGTCCTCAAAGTTGATGTGTTAGAAGCATGAAAAATGCTTAAAGATCTGAATGACTTTGACAAGAGCCAAATTGCGATGGCCAGACGACTGGGTCAGAGCATCTCCAAATCTGCAGTGAAGCTACAGGAAAGGAGGAGAATGGGAAGCAATCAGCAGAGAAGGTAGGCAGAGACATTTAACCAAATTCTGGCCAAGTTTAGCCTTTATGAAATAACATTATCTCGAAAACATTATCTCGAAAAACAATCTTTTCTTTAAAAAAAGTGGTCTTTCGACCTGCTATATAATATTTATCGTATTTGTGTATTTATTGGACCTCTTCTCAGGATTTATTAATCGGCAAGTGTGGTAATGCCAGAAGAATGTCATCAAGAAAATATTACTCGATCCGTTAAAGTATTTTTCCATTTTCTGATACTGAAACCCTAGGTTTAAAAGGTGACAGGTGCAACAGGTATTTATTCCTAGTATTATAACACATATAACTCTAAAAATGTATTAACACAAACTCATAGGTATAAGTGCTAGATTGTGGTGCAATTTTTGTCATTTACTATTATTATTATTACGTTATTTTGTAATTGTTAGAAGACCTTTAATAGCCTGAAAATGATGACTGTGAAATCCGGGACATTACACTAATGTACTGGTCCACTAATTGGTATCACGGATGCCTTTGCACTACTTTGCCATTGGAGACTTTTTCCCCAGCATATATTTAAGGTAGGGCTTAACTACCCTTTATTGTGCAATTATCAGCTAGATTCACATTATCTTGGAAAATTAACATATTTGGCAAACAAAAAAAAACTAGACTGGATCTTCTTCTGCCATTCAAATATGTGAGCACACCATTTCTCTATTAAGCAGATGATTCATGAATCCACAAATAACATTTATCAAACTGGTTAATTTTATTTCAAATATGTCTATATTGGATCAGTTAGCATGTATAACTAGTGGTCACAAATTCAACCAACAGTTTTATTGATGTTAGGCATTAGATCTAATTTCCCTTTTTTAACAATTTTATAAATTATATTTTATACAGTCTGGACAAGAAAAATCAGATATATTAATTATTTAAATCAGTCTTAATATAACTGAGGTCATTTTTGTATTTTGCTTTATTATATCAGTCGCTTTGGGCCACGTTACAAAGATGAATCACGTTAACCTTGGCTATTTTTGGTTGCTTAAAATAATATCTGATAGAAATTGTTTCACATATGTTAATATATGTTTTTGAGAAGCAAATTATATTTTACATATACCAGTCAGCAACGTATGAAATGTATGTCCTGGAAGACAATGGCTCAAGTGGTCCCAAGCTCTGGCGGTGTGCTCATTATGCATAAAAAATAAGTTGTTTTTTTTACATGCTATAACCATGAAAGACCATGAGGTGACAACTTTACCCCACATATAGCTTACGGCTTCTGTCTGACGCCTTTTATCCATAAACCTTTTCTAGCTGTCACAAAGGTGCGTAGCTATCTGTATTAAAACTTAATAGAAATTAATTTATCTTCTAAATACATTTTTTCTACATGTTTCTATTTAGTTTGATGGCGAGACCTCACTTGGAGTATTGTGTACAGTACTGGAGACCGGATCTCCAGAAGGCTTTAGATACTTTGGAGAGACTTCAGAGAAAGGCTACTAACTACCTATCTTAACATTTATAGCCTGGAAGAAAGACACGACAGGGGGGATATGATAGAACCATTTAAATATTTAATAAAGGATAATAGTTTATTTAAAAGAAGAAATACCACCACAACAAGAAGACATGGTCTTGAGCTAGAGAGGCAAAGATTTAAAAGTAATATCAGGAACTATTACTTTACTAAGATGGTATTGGAAGCATGGAACAGTCTTACACTGGATGTGGTAGATATTAATGTGGAATAGGCATAAAGCTGGGCTAGATATAGGATAAGGCTAGGGACTAAGGAAAGTATTCTGAGGTTAGGCAGACTAGATGGTCAAAATGGTTCTTATCTGTCGTCACTTTCTATGTTTCTATGTCCTCAACAACCTTTAACTGACCATTTGTTATTGCTTGCTGTCAGCCCTCACTGTATGTAAAGTTGGCAGCTTTAGGAAAATATAGAGGTTATTTTTTTTTTTAATTTCATGTGGGAAACATGTGGATAGCCTCTTCTCTCATGGTTAAGTAATGGCAATCTGAGATCCCTAATGTGTCGTGTTTAGAGAGAGTTTTTAAATCCAATCTAGCTAAATCTGAAAAGCCTGTCTTTTGTATCTGGAAATGCCCATTATTACATTACACTATTACATTGTATTTTTAATTTTATGTTTATGTTAAAATTCTGCTCTAGTAGTCTAATATATTTAGAGATTGGGTGGGAATGAGACAGAAGATGAGCACCTGCTTGGGTGAGGGTGATGTGAGAGTCATGGGGAGAAGAGAGTGGTGCGGTGATCTTGAAGTTGGGGAGCGGAGACCAAAAGGGTCCTGTGTTATGGGCTCTGTAGGTAAGGAGTTCAGATTTTATACTAGAAATTATAGCGAACCAGTGCAACGATTGGACTTTTTATATTTATGCTTTTTATTAAGTTTGTTGCCTATCACTTTGCAATTTCTGATGACCTTATTCTTAAAATTGAAATGCCACATGCATAAAATGGGTTCTTCTTTAGTTATGGCCACCATTTCATTGTTAAGACTTCTATTATGAGCAAAGGATTTTGAATTAAAGACCTTCGTCTGTTTGTATTATCTAAAAAACATGAAAACGTGTTTCCTTTACCCTTAAAAGGAATGCTCTCATTAAAGTACAAATGAAAAAAGGATGATCTGGTATTGAACCATGAATTACATTCACTCACTAGGCCTGTTTACTTAAAGAGTTCTGTTTTCATGTGGAAGCCCAGTTAACGCAACATTTTCCAAAAACTAACCCGAATCCTACTTTGGAAAGTGCCCCAGCACAGCCCATTGCATAGACAACATGTGAGATTTAATTTATCACGAAGGTGCTACAACTCTACACAAATTATAAGGATAACTAATTTGCAATGTGCTGAGGTTTATTGACCACAAGCATTCTGAGATGAAATAAACATTTAATACAGTAATTAACAGGACTGGGACAGGGTTGTCACACTGTTTATTTATTCAATCTACGCTGTGACACTTGAGTTCTTTATGATATTGTATCCAATTCATAAATGGTGACAGTCAAAATGTTGGTTATCTTTCCATAAATAGTAATCTCAGTAGTCATAAGTACTAATACCTAACATTTAGAGATCCACGTGTAACAATATCCATCAGTGATATTCAGGGCAGCACTGAGGCTGGTCTGGAAGTTGCCACCAGCAGTACGGCTCTGGAATTCAGCATTATTATACGGCAAAATGCGGCCTGGAATGGTTATTAAATAAATAGAGTTTACAGATTACAGCGATTAGCATTAAGAAAGAGTTGTTCTGCTTTATTTTAATCAATTTCCATATGGATTTAATTCAGACAGTGAGTGTTTTGCTATGTATTCTGCGTAACAGCCCAGGAATAAGCATTAAGGGGTCTGTTTTATTACATGGGAATTAATTAAGATGCAGAGTTATAATGATATGGGTGTTTTTTGGAGGATGGATAGCAAACCATGATTCTGCATTAATGAAAGGGCTGCTTGACTCGGTATTGACTATACACAGAAAAAAAGGTTGGAATACAGCACTCAGTAGTGAGATGGGGCACGAGCCAGGGTACCACCAAGCCCTTCAATGAATCCAAAATAAAGAGGCAGAGGCTCAGCACTCAAATGGTAAGGTGAGTTTATTTCACGCAGGCATCGTTTCGACACACAGGTCTTTCTCAAGGATGACATTAATTATTATTTATTGATTCTATATAGTGCTGTCAAATTCCACAGCGGTGTACAACGGGTAATCACCTAGCAAAGGGTGCATCACCTAGCAATTTGGACTTACACATAAAAGATAGGGAAGGAGGACCTGCTCAAATGGGCTTACAATCAAGAAGATTTGGGCTGATGTTTGTTTACTTCCATGGCTGTTTTTCATTCTCAGTCTGGCCCAGATTATTTTCATATTAGATTGTAAAGAAAATGCTGAAAATTCTCTGCCACTCATTTTCCTTATTTCACTTACTGCCACATGTTTGCGACATTGATTAAAAACCTTCACTCTGATTTCACGGTTGCAAAGCAATTGGTTTGGACATATAACTTGATAGAATTTTATGTCACCATTCATAATGTAATTTATTCTTCAATCAGTAGGAATAGATCAAATATAGCATCACATCAATTGAAGTTACAATAACTTTAAATTGCATTTTGGTATAGCTAGTTTCTGATCCCCATATGGCTCCTGTCATCATTTACTATCCCTGAGCGCCAGCATTAAAGCGACAGATTTTTCTATATAAAAAAGAGAACAATATAATGCAAATTGCATGCTAAAAGTCTTTGCAGGTACTACTGGAAGTAACTAGACATTTTCTCCCGGCTTACCTTCCGTCTCTGATAAATGAACATGTTCTCCATAAATCTAACTAAACGCCATCATGTGATAGATTTCAGGCCGTGATTTTACAGAGTACAAGATCAAACAGTTCATGCATAAATAACAACAAAGTGTTTGATTAACGTGGCCAGAATATGATTTCCATGTGACATAACTCACATTTCTTTCATCAATAAGTAATATCACTCTTTTTTAACTAAAATCACATTTAATTGTACTTTTTAAATCTCTTTTTTTTTTTTTTTTTTAAAGAAACCAAATGCACGTGACGGAGAGTAAAAGTCCTTTTTTTTCAAACAAAACATCTGCATTTAAGGCAAAGTATTCATATGATTCTCCTGTTACCTATTATATGTTAAATAGTAACAGAAGTCTCTGCTTCCTGATTTATTTTTGTTTAGGTAGTGAAGTTGTGCAGACACGGCTCACATTAAGGCCGGGACCGCCATTTCCATACGTACAAATCTTTTTGCTCCACAGACTTAACAAAGTGATCAATATGATGATTAATCTGAACTAGGAACAGATTCCTAAAGGAAGCTTTCATGATTAGTCATGTTGTATTTAATGCAGAAACTCACGGCACATTGTAGAATGAGAATTTTTAGGGGATGAGGTCATAATTTAAATATGATTTAAGGAGCCTTGGTTATTACTGGTTAATTATTGTTATTATTGTTTGGGGTTTTTTTGGAAATTGATGACTTGTCAGTGAAAATGATATTTTGTTTACTAAAAGCAATTTTAATAGAATCTACAATTGGTAGGCAATACAGCTAATTAAGACAACATCTATGACACGGCCATGTTAAATTTTTATTTCACCCATAAAATAATCTTGATGTAACATCTTGAAGCTTATCTTAGGGTAATCACAAAAAAATGGACCTGAGTCGGTAGAAGCCATTCCTTTATAAATTTACAGAGAAGGAACAAATACAATGAAAGAATCTGACACATGACATTAATTAAGATAACTTGCTCTATTAATCAGGATAACATTCCACTCAAAGTTACAGGGTTACCGATATCAGATGTGGAAAAGACCTTCGTGTACTTTTCATGTCATACTGATGAGGTGTTGGAATGAGCCCAGATAAGAGATATTTTAATTGAGAAACACGGTATTTTACTTGTATTTTTAGATCTATGTTATGAAGATTTCTTAACCCCCTTCCCATTCCACAGCATGGGGGCAAAAAGGAGGCATGGATGAACTCCCAAAGATTATTTTTACTGAATTGCCCCCCCCCTTATCCCTCTAGGAATGGGTTGGGGTTAAGGGATCCATAACTGGGCTCTACACCCCTAGGCTATTATTGCATTATTATCTACTGCCCCTAGGGTAGGAGGAGAAAAAGACACTCATTGATTCTCTCTCCAGTTAATGTGTGCTGATGTTTATTTTGTTTGATATTTCTGTACGCTTTGTAAAATTGTATACATTTTGAAGGTTGAAGATATCCTCACTTGCAACCCGCATGCACTTGTTGATGCTTATTCTGAAAGACATTTAGTGAATCATTTCCAATGTACCTCCTTTCCATTAACCTTTTTGATTCATTGGGCAGTAGTGAACAAATCCAGTTACCTGTTACCAATCCAATTACCACTGGGTACATTAAAGCAGATATTCTACTCTCCCAGGTGTAAGGATAAAATAGCTCCATGCTTTTTAACCAAATATCTCCAAAACAATTTTACTGATAGAAAACAAAAAAGCACAAACCATTTGTTCATATAATAAATGCTTGTACTTTAAATAAAAGTACCTGTGAAGCTGAATATTCCCCTTTGAGGTTGAAGAAAAAATAACTAGTATTTCATTATCTGTCAGTTAACTTGTTCCTGAGAAAACATTAGTATGGTTACGTTTTTACACTCAAAAATAATAAAAAAATGAATTACTAAATTCATCAGAGTGGGTACGCATGTACAAAACGAACTTTAGAGTTTCCATGTGGCTTTAGCTCTAAATGTAGAATGCAGATTATACATGGGTTTGTTATACCCAAGAATTTACATTATACAGAAAGAAAGTAAAATTAAATGATGTTCTTCTCTGTGGAATAATATGCTAAATGATATTCATTGTGATAGTTTATATTCATTCGCAAACAGTTTAATGGTATTCATAGGAATATTTTATTCTTCCACAAACAATGCAGAAGGGACCATCAGGGAAATGCACTCAATGCAGCTTGAAAACATAATGATCCACGCAAGGTAGTCCTTCCTGGTATTTTATAAAAGCAAAATGTGCTATATAACAACGAGCGAAAGTAATGCCACGAGCTTAAGGGCAGCAACCCACAGGCCACACAAGGTATTGATGAGTATTATATAGGTTGGGACATGGTAGATTTACAAACACAAAAACATCACGGACCACCCCAAATATAGAGGTTAATATATAAATAAGCATTGTTTATCTTCATTGACATAGGTTTATTTACCAAAGTATGCGTGTTTATACCTGTATATATGTAACTGTGTTTTCCTCAAACTGGCAACCTATTTCCAGAATATTTTATCATGTATGGTACGTAATTTTAACCAGATAGAGCCTTTGATCCTGTAAACACCAAACCTCCTATTTATATAATCACTGGGTTTGTTGACATTTATTTTGCCATATTTAATTTCCTTAAACCACTAAAGAAATTGAAGATAATTATAAAGAACATAGTTACATATAGTTACATAGTTACATAGACTGAAAAAAGACTTGTGTCCACCGAGGTCAGCCTTTCCCACATTTGTTAATTGCTGTTGCTGTTGATCCCAAAGAAGGTAAAAAATCCAGATTGTGGCTTTTTCCAATTCTGCAACAAACTAGGAAAAGATGTTTTCCTTCCAGACCCCAGAATGGCAGTGAGATATCTCCTTGGATCAAGAAACTATTTCCCCATAAGTTAAAGAAGATAACCCTGAAGTATTCATCCAGTTGCTGTTTAAACATCTGTACCACTGTTAAATCGCTCGTAAAGCATTGTGTTGTGGGCCTTTTCATGATCGTATTATCACATACAGGCAGATATTGTGTCCAGGGCTATCAGGTTATCAGATATTGAATGGACAGTTCTTGCCTGACCTGATAATACCCACATTGTGTTGAGATGCTATTATCACTTCTCTTATCTAATGCACATTTGTATGTACACAGTATTTATATACTTCAAAAGTTAATGCTTTTCAGGGTATAGTACAAGAGCAGTAGTTATACAGAAGGCATTTTTTAGGACAGGGGTCCTGCCCTCGAGAACCCTAATGCAATGTATCAAGACAAATTTGCAACAATGTCTTGAAAAGTACTAAAAATGTAGCATGTAGCATTCCTTTTTTTCTGTTCACTAATTTACGGTCCAAAATCAATATTTTACTATAAAATTTGACCTGTTCTGCCTTGATAAATAAA
The DNA here is from genome assembly GCF_027358695.1 of Spea bombifrons. NCBI lineage: Eukaryota > Metazoa > Chordata > Amphibia > Anura > Pelobatidae > Spea > Spea bombifrons. The sequence continues at coordinate 30,955,027 of NC_071094.1, forward strand.
TGTCTCGTTGCAATATGTTGTGCTTTGATAACGTTGATCTTTTCATAGTTTCATAGATTTTCTGATTTTAAATTTCTTCATTTTCAAGGTTTTTTTTAAGTGCTCTACAGCTGCATATTATAGGCTATCAATATGTAACCATGTAAATTAGTCAAGTGCCCAAATATTCATATGCAGCTGCATTTGCCTTAAACATGCAAAAGGATGATGTCAGGAGCACATGTATGAGGAGGAAATCTTCACTTTTTCTCTTTTTTTTATGAAGAGTGTTGGCGTGTTCCAATATTTTTAAGATTAACTTGACATATTGTATAGTATATCCACTGGTTGCATGGGCGTAAATACATTTCCTTACATTATGCCATATGATTTCCTCTAGCTGTAGCCAGACCACAGCATTTCCATGCATTAGAGACAGGTTTGGACTTGTTTTATCTGTATATTTTTATCAGTAAATGCTGTGAGACAGCACAACAACCCATGAGTGACAGATTCTCTTTTTGATGGACACTGGCCTACACATAGGTCAACGGGTCTATATTCCTTAAACATTCCACCGTTGCTGCATGTTGTCTTCCAAAGGTCTGGTTCAGTAGAGTTGACTTGCCTAGAACAAAAGATGGTTGAAATCCAATTTACAGAATTCGACTTTTTTAATAGTTTAAAATAACCTTGAAATGATTTTATATGCAAACAGCCTTCATGGGCATATTTCCGTTGAAACCCTTAATGAACTAATTGGTAAATAATTTGACTTACAAAAAATTCACACTGTTCAATTCTGTTTTAATAATTCCCTACACTACTGGCATGTTTTTCAGAACTATTTCTTGACATTTTGAGATACTGTTGGATGTGCTTGAAAGTGTGCAAAACTTGCCATCTAGAAAAGAGATAATTACCGAAGCAGCTGTCATGTTTTTCAATGAAGTGATGTGTTGGTAGAAGAATTTGCAAGGTTGCCAAGCCAAGGAACAATTTTGCTGTTGAATGATGGAACCAGAATATTTTGACTTGCAGTCTTTTCTTTACAAAAATATTTGTAAGTATAAAGAAGGATCATACAAAATACTTTGCATGATAGATATCTTCTGCAAGGCTCTCAGATACTTAAGTTACTGAATGCAATGTAGATGCTTACTTTTTCTATATTAGTTATATTTAGTAGGACCACTGACTCAGGCTATTTTTATCTTTTTATTTCATGTATATTGCTTGTTTCTGGCTAGTGGCCAGGATATTGAAATCATTTTACAGGGGTTAATCCCTTTGTACCAGTGCTTCCAACATTGTGGAACCAGTTTGTGGAAGGTCCTTTCCAACATGAGCCCTGACTTTAATCTCACTGAACACATTTGGGATGAATTGAAATGCCAATTGCGAGCCAGGACTTCTTGTTCAACATCAGTGCATGACCTCACAAATCCTCTTTTGGCTATTTGCCACAGACTGTTACAGCCGCAAAGTAGAGGACTGTGAAACAGGATGTCCAACAAGCTCATATAGTTGTAATGGTCAGGCGTCCGCATACTTTTGGTCATATAGTGTAGTTGTCCTTAGGCTTGACCACTGTTGATTTGCATTCAAACTAGGCTGAAGCTGAATTTTGAGCAGCAGCACTTGAGTGAAGAAACATGAGGTTCCGCTAGAATATTGTGTTGTGGGAGTATAGAACACCAGTAAATATCTGACTAGCAGTGTTTGCTGGACCCATAATGATGTCATATTCTGGAGCTTGCCAACAGCAGATGGTGCACAGGCCTCTAAAAGAACGTGTTAGTGTTGAGGTTTATACCAGCAGCTACACAGACCTCCACATGGCAGCTGGGGAAGAGGCTTATGGTAAGCTTGGGCCTGAGACAGCTGCCCTTTTGCCCTTTGTTAAAAATGAGCCAAATAAAGTAGAATCACTTTTAATAATTGGACTTCGAGGGCTATTATCACATAAAACACTTATCTCTTCTCACTCTGTGTCTACCAGTACCTTATATGACATCAAAAAATTGCACAACAGAAGATTTCTGCGCACACCAACGACTAAACATGGGATACATTGCCTTAGAGGTCTTTTTTTCAGATGGAAGAAAATTAAGAACAAGGTTACAACTTCAACTGAAGACTGCATTTTCTATTGGGCTACTACACCTCTATCCATTTTTCATATTATGTTTCACTTGGTTAGTCAATATGGTTCAACATCAACTACCACCTAGATGCTACTGGGGAATGATGTTAGATAAAAGGTCCCGGCATGTGGCACCTAATTGCTATACCTTTACGTAACTCACCTTTGTATAGCAAATTCATTTAACCCTGCAATGATGTAATGCACATATAACTATTTCTTAAAAAACATTTTTTTTAATTATTGCTATGGACTATATCACCTTCAAACGATGTGTTGACTTCTTCTGATTTTAAAGATCTAGCAAAAGTACTACATATGTATAATGTGGTTCCTCGTGTCTATCTCATTACCAAATCATTTTAGCCTTGGAGTAGATTGTTGCTTGACATTCTATGATTCTTAACTTATAAAACATTCTCAAGCTTCATTTTTGCAACTCAGACCTAATTTAATCTCTACAAAATAATGCGCATAAATCAGTTCGCTCTCCCGTGCTGTAGTTTAATATATATATGAAAAGGCAAATAATTCCATTTGTCTGGGTTACTTCCAAAATCCCGCGGCCTTTAATCGAAATCTAAATAACTTTAGAGGAAAAACAGGTATTCAGCTCAAGTTCAAATTACTTTGTCATTCTTATTGCACTGAAGATATGATTTTTCTAAGTATGGTAAAAAAAAAAACGACAAGGAAATTACTTTATGACAAGGCTGGGCCCTTCTCTTTTATAAGAAATTACATTAAATGTCTTATTTTGCTAATCTGTGATTTCAAAGTAACTTTTTAGTTGGTTAACTTATCATGGTGATTTTACCATGGCTTGTAAAATTAGTGGCTATATTTGAACCAATACATATTTAAATTATTTTACCTCCCAACAGTCCTAAACAGTCCTTACTCATATGCCTATCCTATGCATGTTGAACTTCTCTTACTTTGTTAACCTCTACCACTCCTCATAGGAGACTATTCCACCTGTCTGCTACCCTTCCAGTAAAGTAAAACTTCCTCTTGTTCCAGTATTTCTTCTCATTTGAAATAAACCTCCCTCTTGTACATTGTTGAAGCCCTTTAGCATAGAAACATAGAAATTGATGGCCGATAAGAACCATTTGGCCCAATCCGGTCTGCCCATTTTTCCTGATGTAAAGACTCCGAATTTGATCAGTCCTTGACCCTGTCTTAGCTTCCGGGTAACTTTGTGCCTATCCCATGCATGTGTAAATTCCCTTACTGTATTAGCCTCTACCAGTTTTGATGGGAGGCTGTTCCGTTTATCTACCGCCCTCTCTGTAATGTAAAATTTCCTTACATTATATCTAAGCTTATAGAATAGGACCTCTTGTTCAACCGTTTCTACTCCTTTAAAGAAAGCTTCTCTACTGCATCCCTTTAAGTATTTAGATGTTTCTATTACATCCCCCTCTATCCTTTTCTTCAGGTTATGCATATTAAGATCCTTTGTCTTCCCTGGTAATTTATATTCTGTGAACCACTTACCATTATAGTTGCCATCTACAAAAATACATACCTCACCATTAAGATTTTCCATAACATCACTAATAAAAATATTTAAAAGTGTGGGCCCCAATACTGATCCTTGAGGTACCCCACTAGTAACAAGGCCTTCCTCTGAATATCCGCCATTATATAACCTTCTGTCTTGTGTCACTCAACCACCGCAACTATTTTGACATCCAAAGACTGCAATTTAGTTTTCTATGAAGGTCAGTGTCAAATGCCTTACTGAAATCGAGATAGGCTATATCAACTGCTCCTCACTGGTCTATTGTTTCAGTCACCCAGTCAAAAAATAAATTAAGATCTCCATGCTGTTTCCGATCATCCAAACCATTTCCATCCAGATATTTAACAGCCCCATCCTTTAGCATGGCTTAAGTATGTAAATATCTCTCCTTTAAGCAATGCAGAGTTAGATTCCTTAGCCTTTTTTTTGTTATTTTTTGCAAAGTGCAAACCATCCACCATTTAGCCTCCCCTCAAACTTCTTTCCTAATATGTCAATATCCTTCTGGAGAATGGGTCTCTTGAACTCTACAAAATAGTCTAGGATGAGGTCTGACCAGATATAAAGTAAAATGACAGAACCACCTCCCTCTTCCTGCTATTATTGTGTCTAGCTATACAACCCATGTTTATGTTTTTTTTCCACCATTTTATTGCATTTTCGGCTTACTTTTAAGACCTTTAAGAAGTAATTACAGCCAAGTCTCTCTCTTCTGTTGTCGCTGACAAAAGAGTGCCCCAGTGCTATATTCTGTCTTGGGATTTTCATGTCCCAAATGCATTATTTTACATTTATCAACATTAAACTGCAACTGTCAGCGTATTGACCGTTCTTCTAATTTACTTAAATCATTAGCCATTTTGGTTATTCCGCCCAGAATGTCTACCCTGTTGCAGACCTTTGTATCATCTGCAAAACAGACATACCTTTCCATTAAGATCTTTTGTGATAATACAAATATTAAACTGTACGTACAGATCCTTGAGATACCCCACTAGTAACAAGACTTTCCGCTGAATATACTCCATTAATTAAAATCGTCAACCATTGCCTCAACCTTTCATCTATTTTAACATCCAAACCCAAACACAATGTATTTTGAAGCCTGGTAGTAAGCTAATGGTCTTGGTAGCTGGCTTGTGTTATATTGTACCAAAATAATTACATATTTGTTATTGTACATACTAAAAAAAATCTATGTTGCTCACTTTCCCACCAAGAAAAAAATCATCAATAAATGACTCTGTTCTTTAAAATATAAAATTGAGTGTTGCAAAGAGGTCGTGGTTAAAGGTCACCCAGCAGGTTTGATGTGTCAAGGAATAAAAGATGGAATCACATCTGGAACAGTTTGCAGAATAAATAAAATGTGAAAGCTCATATATCACTGCACACCTTCCAATCAGCGAGGAAAAGAGAAAATAAAGTATTTAATAACCTTGTACTGAATACAAAATATATTAAAGGGACTGTCCCAAGTAAAATCAGATCAACCAAACATTTTTATTTCAAGTTCAAATGTCAATCTTAATTATGTTTTTATATTTTAATATTTAGATATACTTCAGAGTATAACAGTGATTTTTCGAGGAATTTATCCATAAAACTGGAGTTTTTTTTTTTAAAAAAAAACATATTTACTCAACACGAAACATATAAGAAGCTTCCTATTCCTGTTTCCAAATTTTCCAACAAAAAGCCAAGAAGATGCTTGTGGAAAGGAAAAAAAACAAATGCACAGGGGGATAAGGATTTTGCAGGATTTGCACATAAAGAAAAAAATGATAGTTTAAAGGGAACACACGGCTGTTAAATTCATTAAAGCGGAAATTATGACTTTTATTCCTTTAATAGGAACTAGCCAAATTCAAGATTATTGCAGGAGTGTGGTTTAAAGTCACACTGGGTGCGCAGGACTAGGTGACCCTATTAACTTGCAATTTTTTGGGGGGGCATCATTTGATTTTGGCCAGGGCTGACTCGCATTGGGAGCCATCCACAGTCAGGAGATGCCACAATCTTTTCTTGATTGTTTAGTGCACCATCATAATGTGGATTTTTTGGTGGCTAACACTTTTCTTCAACCCTAGTACCATAATCCTCTAACAGAAATGACTGTTTGAAAAATATATTTGTGGCCAGTTCTGTGTTATAATAAAGGAAAGGTAAGTTTCTTCACATCTACTCAGCAGTCTGATTACTCAATATAAACGCAGAGGGTAAAAGGAGTTATCATCAGCTCGAGTCCTGACCTTTTACAGGTTCTAATTTTGTGATGACAATATTAGACCATGTAGTTAAATTGGAGTTGACATTTCAGGACTCTGCAATTTCATCTAATTGGGACAAAGAAACATCTTTAATGAACCAAACCTGAAAGAATTCAGAAGGCCCCAATGATGTTCATTTAACACTTGCATTTCAACGTCTCTTAAGCTTTTACTTCTTTTGGTGTAAGTAATGGATAAACCTGTGATACAGAACACTAAGCCTCCTCACTCCATGATCAACCATATTGTAATAATAATAATAACAATAATAATAAATCTTGTTCTCATTGGAGGTATGCTGATTTAATGGATTTCAAATGCCGGTAGTCTAACTGGTTGCTTATCAATAGCTTAAAAAAATGAACCTAGAACAAGCCCTTGAGAAAGTTTTTCTCAGTTGTGATTTGACCACAATAAACATTTTAATTGCATAAGAATCTAATTATAATGGTGTTCAACATCTATCAGCAAGTATTACAATAACTTCTTTCTAAAAATCTTCCCCTCAGCCTCAAAGTTGTTTAGTGGAAATTAAGTGTCATAGCTTAGATCTCGTGTTACATTATTTAGATTTATAATCTGTTTAGCATCATATTTTAATCATATTCAAATTCCATTCATCCTTACACCATGCACTGTTGATTCTCATTCTGATGTGACGATGGTACAATATTTCTTTAGTACCATTTATTTATTTTGATGGACTCCCTATAGGGCTACATTTACCCTATATCCCTACAAATTGTGTGTGGTGGGTAACAAAAGCCATGAAATTATATACCACGCGCACTCTTAGAGCAATCAAAATCACCTGTCCTCGGTAGCATCACTCACTGTAGAGTTCCAAACTGCCTCTGGAAGCAATATCAGCGCAAGCACTCTGCATCGCGAGCTCCATGAAATGGGTTTCCATGCCCAGCAGCTGACACAAGCCGAAGATCACTATACCAAGCCACTGAGCTGTATTTTGTATTCCAACCTCAAACTTGCTGCCAGGTTCATTGTCACCTAGCAGAGTTCTTACAGTAAGTTTCCTTGTTGTCTTCTGTTGCATTTAATAAGGTCAGTATATCTCTAGTATATCTATATTCAGTAAATATACATACATATATATATATATATATATATATAATACAGCTAGGATAAGTGCACAGTGTATTGAAATTATTATATAGGAAATTGAAATTGCTTTAGATAATAGTTTTCTGTCCAATGGCATGAGCTTCCAGATCACTGATAAAGCATGATATCAAACAACTGCAGAGGATCTTACAGCGCTCTTGGGTCCTGACCTCTTCTGCCTGTCTGCTGTTTTGTTGCTTTTTCTTTGGTGTGTCGCTTTGGTTAAAAAGTGAAGAAGTCAGAAAGGTGAGATGGAGCTTTCTTTTCATGAGGTCTAGTTTTTGATGTAGCCTGTCATGATTCTTGACAGAGCTCACTGTCTTTCTGCTGCTCTCTTAGATTTTTATATCCGAACTGGTAAGATTATGGCATATACCATCAGTGTGTAATCACAGACCTCTGGCACCGAATCGGTCAAATTAAGGGCTTCAGTTTTTATTGGATTCATTCATCAATATGGAAACACAATAAGATGCTGGGAAACAGACCTACTGACATCCCACAAACCCCTCACCAAAGCAGGTTTTCAGCTCAGCTCCACTAGTTATACTAAAAGGGACACCGCAGCCATTATATTCACTTTACCGTCCAATCTGCAGAATCCCCCATATGCATTCGGCCCTTCCCTGTCCCAGCTATTTGCAGCACTGGAGATTTATTCAGCCAAACATATCACGTGCGTGTGATAAAGTCACCTCCCGTCACCTCCAGTGGTGGCTTGGCGGTGTCTGTCCAGAGCTGCTTCAAACAGCCGATCCATGGCAACAAATGTCGGACCACGGAATAGGAGCGCAGCTGCTGCGGCAGAACTAGAACTTCTAGGTCAAGTAAGTGTTTTTTTTGGAAGAATATATATTAAAGAACTAACAGAGCACTTTCATACACATTCTTTTTTAGAGTGGGCATCAGAGACATTAGACTGTTCCTTTATGACAAATTAAAATGTAAAATCCCTTGTACATGCCATATATCTGAACGTGATACTTTAGGCTTACCAGAGCCGGCCTTAAGTGTTCTGGCGCCCTGTGCGGACTACTCCTCTGGCACCCCCCCATCCCCAAAAAAAGAAAGGAAAAAAATCTCCCCCCTCTGCCCCTTCTCACTGCCTTCCCCCCCTGCCCCTTCTCACTGCCTTCCCCCCTGCCCCTTATCACTATCTACCCCCCCTGCCTCTTATCATTATCTACCCCCCCGCCCCTTATCACTATCTACCCCCTCTCCTTATCCTTACTTACCTTGTTGCCGGAGTCCTGCGGTCGGAGCGGGAGGCGTCCGTCTTCCTGCTCTGCCGTGGTGCACGCTTCACAGCAACCGCTCGGCGCCCCTGCCTGGGAATTAAAAGACTGTTTTTTTTTTTTTATTTAACTTTATTTAACATCCTCCATGTTAAATAAAGTTAAAAAAAACCTTTATTTAACATGGAGGATGTTAAATAAAGTTACAAAAAAAACAAACGATGTTTTAATTTAAGTCCCGGACGGCGCCTCTGTTGCCATGGCGCCCTGTGCAGCCGCACAGGTCGCACCCCCCTAAGGCCGACCATGAGGCTTACCTGTTCTTTTAAGTGCAACCTTAAAGTGTACATAGAAACATAGAATTTGAGGGGAGATAAGAATGCCCATCTAGTCTGCCTTTTTTCCTGCCGTAAAAACTCAAAGTTTGGAGGCAGGATAGCCATATGTCTATACAATTCTGATTAAGACAGATTGTTTAAAACAATTGTTGTATGCAAAGATCTGAAGAAGTTTCAACCTCCTGGTACTCTATGACCTTTACTGAAAAGACACTATACACAATATGAATTAATAATCCTTATTATCACACCTGGGAACCATCCATGTTTGACCCTGCTTTCCCGGGTCTCTGGCACAGAAGTATTTGGCTAATGGTTTACTGAATTTGAACTTTTGTCTAAAGATGTATGTATATGAGCGATAAGATCCATTCCTCCAAGAACAAATAAGACATGTGTAAATTGTTTTACTCCCAAAGTGCAATGTTTTATTAATGGTAATTTGTACGCATTTAGTAAAAACAAGAGAGTTTTTTGTTGCAACAATGCAGTTATGAAAAGCCTTGTCGTACATGTTTTGGAAGGCTGACTAGCGTGTCTTGACTAAAAAGCCGAACGTTAAACAGTTCTACCCACTAGTTTGAAATCTCGGTGCGCTTCGATTTCTCTGAACACCTGTTTCCTGTGTGTAGCTGTTTGCTTCCCACAATGCATTCTCCGAGTAGACTGAGTAGCGAAATGTAAATCATCATTACCAGATGTTTATTGTAACTGTTCTTGCAAAATCAGACTTACCTAATCAGTTTACTTGAAGCATATGTTTAGTTTAATTAAACTTTTGTGCAAATGATTTATCTGCCTTCTCTGTAACTGCTTCAAAAATGTAGTCTATAGATTAAAATAAATGGAGAATGGCTAGAACAATAACAGCACGCTGCTAGCAACAGATCTTAAGAGTATACGGCGGCACCTGAATTCTGATTTTTATGAATGTTTACAGACGTTGAGCATAATGGTAACCTCACTTCTAGGTACAGATAAACTATATGACCAAAAATATGTGGACACCTAACCATCACATCCATAGTTGCCAAATGTCTTATATTTCCTAGGACAGTTCTGGGATTTCAGTGCTTGTCCTATACATTCAGTGTCCCGAGAGATGTCCTAGGACATCGGACATTGTGGAACGCCAGGAAAAGCACCTTAACAGCCCCGTGAAATCATTTAAATATATTTATTACAAATAATTTACCATATTTATCCCCATGTGGACCCCCCACATGCATCTGAGAAGACGTTAGACACTATAGGCTTCTCCATAGACCTGTCCTGGGCACAAAATACTAGTAAAAATAGTAGTAAAACTGGACAGAATTCCTTTGATTTGCTCCATTTTAATGTTTTTAATTTGTGGGGGCTGTGGACCAAAATTTATTCGGAGGATAGTGGGAGAGGATGTCACCGGAAGGTGTTGCCATTTAAGCAAACATTCGCGCCACGTTATGTCTGCAGACATGCGGACAAAGATAGAAGAACAAGAAGATGTGGAAGTGGTTGACAGAAGCAGAAGTGGTCGGCAGAGAAGGTAGGGAAACATTTAGAGAGCATGAGAAAAATAAAACAAGGCGTAGTTACATTAAAAACAAAAGAAGGGAGGCACGTGGAAGAGGGTAAAGGTCTAGCTGACGGCCTTTACAGATGAAAATGGGAGGAAACTGGTCAGGAGAAAAGTGGGAGTAAGTAGACATGAGGGCACAAAGATGAATTTATATAACCATGTTTAAGACTCCACCGTGGTAATTACAATTTCAAGTTCTAAGGCCATTTATAAAATCCTGCCAATTCACAGCATATGAAATGGACCATTATTATACCATTTCTCTTTGACATTAATTCAACTTCTGGTACAGTGGAAAATGTCCAAATTTTTCTCAAACACTTTGTGCACCTGTAAAGCTGCCAGTTTCAAATCTGTCAACCCACGATTCATGTCAAAAGTAGGATACCTGACATAAAGGTTAGAATATTATTTGTATTACAAGCAGTGTTGATTGATGCATAATTTCCCACCAGAACTACAGATTTTCAGTAGCTAAATATTTCCATCAAGAATCATGACATTTTAATGACAAACCCTGAATATGTGCTGCTTAAATCAACATTTCTGACAAGCAATCCTGGAACTGTTGAAAATGTTCTCGTTGAAATAGTAAGACCTGCGTTCAACTTTAGAAGATATTTTTAGGGAGAAATTATTGCCTTATTAAGTGTCAGGTTAATAAGATATGGAAAAATAAACAGCCTTCCGTGATAGGTTCTTGGATTATCACGAGAACAAAAGAATGTTGTGAGTAGATGGAGGCAGAATAAAGAGAAAATAGGATGCATAAGGAGCAAATGTAGTCTAAATGGATAAAAACCATTTGGCTTACATGGTAATCAATGAAACATTATTGCCAATTGCTCCACTTTGCTATGGATTTCCTCTTTGTACCCCAATTAATTTATAAATATCAGAAATATCAGAAATATCCACACTTATTAGAATTTGAATATTAAACAATTACTTTATGATTTTTCAGGGTTAGCTTTTTCCCCTTGCATTAAAAAATATCTAAACTGAAGTCTATCCTGGTGGTAACAAAGCACCACAACTTTTTTACTCTGTATATATTCTGCAGTTCTGAAAAAAATGCACAAAATGAAACAATGTTTTAAATGTAAATTCATGAAATTGTATTGTTAAGGACTGGAGGAATCTACACGCACAGCCTCCGTCAATAAACTCCTGGATTTTTTAAAAACCCAATAAACATTAAAATCACATTACAGACCTGTTAGTCATCAAGAATCGATATCCACTTTGGACACAAGATTGAGCTTCCCTAGGAAGTAAGAAGACGGAGGGGATGGGAAGAGGAAGAGAAAGGAAGGAAACCTGACTGGAAAACCAGAAGGGTAAAAAAAATATTGTCCACCAAAGCAAGAAAATACATTATTTATAATATATAATTACTCTATGCCACTGGATAGCATAAACATTGATATTATTAAAATCAAAGACGTGCCTTGGGGCAAACTGTCAAGCTTCAATTCACTAAACGATGACCAGTCTTTGAGGTGAACATTACAAAAACACCACAGAACAAGTAGTTCTCCCAACTCCCACCAGTGGAATTTAAAGTTAGAAAGGGTTGCTAAAAGTTTATGTCTGTTGAAATTTACCAATGAATATAATGACGTGCTGAAAGGTGCTAATGATATACGCATCTGTTGTTGTGGTGTAGTAGTAGAGTAACAATCTCACTGATAACAAAGCAAGCTGGTATAAGGGTGCTGAGACAACATTGACATAAACACTTCTTTGAGCTTTCCGTGCCTCTCTGCTGCGCTGCATACTAAACAGCTTGTGTGAGGAAATGAATTTACACCTAGCAAAAGTAGTAAATAATTAGCTGTCTGTGTGAGACAGGGCTGAGATTTGTGATTCGATTGATTATAGGGTTGTACCCAAGAAGAAGGCCCAGTCGGTGTGCAGGTTCTGGAGTCTGACTGGACTGTTGGACCAACCAGTAGTCGCTGCAGTGATATGCATTATGTTTGATTGGAGGCTGTGCTACTTAATGTTGGAGGTACTATTAAATAGTGTGGGGTGAAAGAAGGAGAGAGGCTGTGTGTGGGGGCAGTTTTAAGGGTTTCTCGCTAATGCATGCAGAGGTGGCTGCTGTAAAGTGTTGTGCAGAGGGAAGGTTAGGTTAGCTAACATCTATCTCCGACCAGGAAACCCATCTCCTGAGCCAACAAAGATGGGGAGGAGGTAAGGAGGTACCGAATGGGAGAGGAGAAAGTTGGGAAGTATATTTCCCCCTCAGGACAAAATCCAGCAGACACCCATGATGGACATGGGGACTGATATTGGGGAAGGTTGTATGGAGGAATAAGGATTTTGTTGGTAGACTATTTAATGAAAATAGAATATCAAAGTGCATTTAAACAAATATATTCATTTGCTGGGGCAGGTATCACCAGATATATAAGATTCAAAGTTGGGACTGTGTGAATTTGGGACTGTTGGCAGATACAACTGCCCATCATGTTTCCCTGGCTGTGTTAAAGTAAGGTAATTTATTTTGAAAGGCGTTGCTAAATGTCTGTAGACAATGTATAGATACATAAACTAAATTTATTAGTAATAATATTGCAATATCAGTCCAATTACTGACAATGTACAATTAACATATAATGGTTAATGTATACAAGCCCTGCAAAGTACATACAAGCATTCTTATTGTTCTAAAACAAGGGAATAAATTCAGTATGTGTCCTCTTTCATAAAAAGCATAACTATACTACTGTAATAATAATAATAATATGCTTGAATTAATCAAATTATGTGACTTATATATCTACTCGTGTTATAATTATAGCTTATTAAACTAATGATTACTTTGATCTGGTTGACTGGGAACTCATTAGCTAATTTAGATGTAATTACATCTATATTACTATCATTTATAACTAAGGTTTCTAATAAGCAATTGTGGTTAAAACAATATAATTTATATTGAAGTATTTGTATCAAACTGCTAGAAATAAAACAAGTATATAATATAACATAACTTGCTTATTCTGAATTCACAAACCAAGCTGCATGGAGGTAAATTTGTCACAGTTCCCAAACTAATAGGTTTACATTTTATTATTTGGGGCAGCAACTGAAGTATAGGTAATACATTACATAAGACAATGCAAGATAAGCATAATAATCCTATATAGACCATATCTTCAATGTCAAAATATATACAAAATTAGGATTACAAAATATCTATGGCCTCTGGAAACATGTGATGGCATCACAGCAAGTGTTGCCATATTGCCCAGGGTTCAAGGGAGGACAAAATGACGACGCTTTAGGTGGCGTCCTCTCAACCCCGATTGGAGGATAAGGGAGAGGATGTCACCAAAAGATCCACCTTTTTCGATTTCCTGCCAGGTTATGTCCGGAGATATGCAGACGAAGATAGCAGATTGAAGATATAATATGAAGAGAGAAGAGAAGGTAGAACATGGAAGATGAAGAAGATGTGGAAGAAGATTCGGAAGCTGAAGTGGTCGGCAAAAGTTCAAGTGGTCGACAGAGAAGCTAGGGAAACATTTAGAGAGCGTGAGAGAGAGAGATCGAACAAGAATGAGAGTGTGAGAGAGTGGGGGAGATTGAATGTGGGCAACTAGCAACAAATTCAGTTCCTGAATAAAAAATGTTGCCTGAAAACGAACAGGCCAAAAATATTTTTTGGGCACATTTGCCATCTTATATATATATATATATATATATATATTTATAACTAAAAGAGGCCTATGGCCCTGAGTATGTAGTCATGTCATCAGCCTTACATTATAGTAGTATTATAGTATTATAGTATTATAATTCTGAATACTATGCATACGTTATCAAAATTTAAAAAAACTAAAATTGCATACTATGTTCTCTAATTCAGATATCATATATGAAATATTTAATCTTAATATGCAGAGATAAACTGCTCTTATACACCTGTCTTTTATGTGGTGGTTACTTGTACATCTGGATACACAAAAGCTTGTGCCCCCGGAGTTTCACTCTGACTACAGAACATTCTGAAGAAAAACCATACAATTCAGACAAATAACTTGTTTAGTAGAATATGAATCTGTGATATAACAACAGTTTAAAATTATGAAAATAAGATTACAATTTAAGATTAGATAATGCATATTAAAAAACAAATCACTTAAACAACACAGTATGTGGTGCACGGGCATGACTAGAAACCATCGAGCCCTGGTGTGAAAATTGCCCCGGGGCCCCCCACGTCAACAGCTGATTTATGCCATCATTGCATCCAAAATTGTCTCTTGTCCCCCCTTCCAACATACACGTTTGCATACATATGTAAACATACTTACACAAATTACACACACTTACTAATACCCACTAACACACATGTACACATTCATTTTAACACACACTCCATCTCACTCCACTTACACATCCGTGCTTACACCCACACACACAAATTACACATCCATGCTCACATACATGCACATAATTACAAATCCATTCTCACTCACACGCAGACAATTACACATCAGTGTTCACACACACATGCACACAATTACACATCCGTGCTCACACACAATACACATCTGTGCTCACACAATCGCACATTCATGCTCACACACACACAATTACACATCCATGCTCACACCCACACAATTACACATCCATGGTCACACCCACACAATTACACATCCATGCTCACATACATGCATATAATTACAAATCCATTCTCACACACACACGCAGACAATTACACATCGGTGTTCACACATACATGCACACAATTACACATCTGTGCTCACACACAATACACATCTGTGCTCACACACACAATCGCACATTCATGCTCACACACATACAATTACACATCCATGTTCACATACGTACACAAACACATATACATACATAGCTCCTGCTTAACTCTCACCACTCCTGCAGCTTGCTGTTTCACCGTGGGGTCACGTGACGTAACATGTCCCCAATACGTTGCTGTCTTCCTGTGCCCTGAACCTATTTTGAACCGAAAGGCAGAGACAAGAACAAGTGCTTGCACAGGCCCTGTTGCAGCTGTAACCCCTGCAGTCAAAAACAAAATGGCAAAAATGAAAAGCTGCTTTCCTTCAACATTAAACAGAGTCCTATCAGGACTCCAAATGTCATGATTGATCGAAACCCCTTTTGTCATTGCAACAATTCACCATGTAATGTTTATTCTGCTACATCAAGGGGTCAACTCTTAACCTAAATTATTATAGGGCCAGGGATATTTAGAATGATTCAACATTATTTTATAAGACATTACATTTTTATTTTTACACCGCCAACAGGTTCCCTAGTGCAGTTACTACTGGAGAGAATGAAAATGTTTACAAATGCAAAGTTTACAAAAACATTAACACATGTTAAGACATAGTGGTACAGAAGGAGAGTGCTCTGCTTTTATGGGAATAGAATCTATTCAATTTACGAGGATGGTGAGGGGGATAAGGCAGAAGATTCTGTTTGGAAGAGGATGATTTGATTGCAGTGATGGTCATCTAGAAAAATCTAGTCAGTGGCGTGGAGATCCTGAAAGGTGAGGAGCACAGATGGGTTCTTTTCAGAATGCAGTCGTTGGTTATTAGGAGGATAGAATATATATTTCCCTGAATAGGTATGTTTTTCCCGGACATGGGAGTAGCGGGCCCGAGGACCACGACAACTAGGGAACGACAGGAGAAGAGGAAACCAGTTAAGTAGAAGTTGCAATAATCCAATTAGAATATCAACTTGTCACAACCAGTAATGTTAGTACACTATGATTATCCAGGCAGACATTAATGCACTGCCAGAAAGAACCCCTAAGCTTCCGAAAACAAGCTACCCTGCTCTCACTCACAAAACAGACACACAGCACAGATCTGTTCCACTGCACGCTCTTGGCGTAGTGCAAACTCAGGATCTGCTATTACATAGGTGAAGCTCTAAAGCTTTATATACACTTTTATAATGATTTACCTAAGGCGCAGAAAGTTTTTGGAATTAAAAAAAAATGCATAAAACAAAATGCTCAATATGCCTGCAATACCTTTGCAGGACACAATAGTAAAAGCATAATACGTACAGTGACATAATATACACCAAATATGACTACTGTTTCAAAAGCCTTTAGTTTACTGATTATGGGCACTTTCACAAAATCTTACACCCATTCACCGATTTATTATTTGAAAACTTGATGCTTCAAATGTCACATTAAGCTTTCTGTTTCCATAGTTTTTTTGGTTGATGTGTTATACTCATTGAGTATCTAGCAAGACATTAAAATAAATAATCATTGTGCTATTATGTTTTTTCCCAGATAAATATTTTTAGTTTTCAGTTCTGACAGGATATCACTCCACTATTGGAGTTTCATGATCAAATATTGTTATTGAGAATACAACTGCCAAAGGGACATACATATTTAATTTGTTTTTATTAAAGATTTATTGGCAGTATAGTACAGCGGAATATGTCCTCTGAGTTTCTTTTAACTTAAGTCTCGCTTGATCCTTTGAGAGAACAATTTACAATGCAAAGGTGCCACTGGGAAGAATGTGGCACTCTGATGGAAGAAATGGTATGTACCTGAAATGTCTGTGCCAGAGTAAGACTATCATTTTAAAATAAAAGGTTATGGTAAAACTAAAGAAAGTCAGTGGAGAAAAGAAAAATATAATTCAAACAAGAATCAATGTATGTCACCTGTTATTAACTGAATACCATTTTATTTATTTTAATCTTGAAACTACAGCAAGAAAAACCTAGCTAGTGTTCCAGTAAAAGCCAGTATTTTTGAAATATAACCATTAAACTTTAGTTCCAATATTATGCTCAAAAAGAAACACACTCGACTTTCCCTCACGCTCTCACTTACGCTCACACTTTCACCCTCATTCTCATTCTCTTACATTCTCAAGCTCTCTCCGAAGGTCTCCTTACCTTCTCCACCGCCTGCTCCTGTGTCCCTGTCTACTTGCTGAGCAGCTCCAATTCTTCTCTTGCATCTTCTTGTTCTTCTGTCTTCTTTCTTCATTCAATGGGAGGAATGGGGAGAGAGTGCCTGGAGGCTCTGCCCAACAGGCCAGGGTGTTTTAACATGCGTATGTGTTTTTTGTTTCATGGAAAGCAGTGCAATAATTAGAACAAGTCATTTAAAAAAAATCAAAAAACAATAAACATTATTCTGTTGCCGTTGATTCCAATGCATAATTTGTATTTCTTTTCCTTCAAAATCAACTAATCACTATGCTGTATTTCAAACATTTTCACTTGTAATTCAGTTAATTAGTGAATAAACAGGTATATTCTCAGCTACATCTAAGTATAGTAATGTTACAATTTGTTCATTAACAATATATGTGGATAGATTCATTAAATATGTAATCATATACTTTGTGCCACTCCAGTTTCACAGCTTCTGTTGGAATTAGCACTCATTCAGAATAATAATGAGCGAACTTAGGTATTTATGTATTTTTTCTCTGTGTTTCAATTTCATAAGTAAGGGACTTGTCACATTTGTTATGCAAATGTATTTTCACTGCATATAATTTCAGCAATAAGTGTGAAGGCCTCTCTAAATGCCTTGAAGTTTTTTTTTTCTTTTCAAATTAACATTTTATTCTAGAAAACTGCCTGCCTTTCAAAGAAACACATAAGAGCTGTATAATTGCTCTCTTTTCATCGAGGTGAAAGAATCAATGAAACATTTAAACCATCTGATGAAAAAAACATAAGAATAGTACTTTTTGGAAAACAAAGCGAGTGTATGTATTAAATGAACCTAAGTATGCTATTAGATAAAAATACATGCCGTCTACTTAATAAGTACCTGTTCTATCTGAATGCTATTGTACAAAGGCAATAAACGCTGGTTTAATTAAGGGAATTGGTTCTGCATCAACTATAGGACGCAGCAGAAATATACATATTTAAAAAAAGAACATGTAGCCAGAAAGAAAACACAAGGGTTTTGTATTTTGGCAGCTCTAAGTAATCTTTTTAGTTCAATTGCCATACAAATGTCAATAAATGTGTACTTAATGAGCAGAACTGCTGTAATAAAAACACACACAAAAAAAACAGCATTATCCTATAGTGGACTCTGGGAATCATATAAAATATTACCCTATAAAAATTGGTTTATTCACTAAGAAGTTGAGTCAAGGGTTAACGCCAATGAGCTATTCAATTCGACCCATTCCTCCTGTTACGAATTTGCATTATAAAATGAATTTGTGTCTGTGTGAAAGACTATGTGTATAGACTCCAATTATTTTAGGTCGAAAAGTGCCAAAAACCTATAAGGTTACATTAGGAAATAAAACTCTTATGTAGTAAAAGCTTAGTAAAAGTAGACTTACCTGGATGGATATGGGCAGTCATTCCATGCCTTAGGGGTTGATCTGGTTGTGTGAGCTTCATTTCCACTCCAGTTCTTACGTGATGGCAGCATAAATAACAGAGAGTAATATATAAGGCAAACATTCAGTTAGGAAATACGAAAACCCAACAAAACAAGCACTATGTATTTGTATTAGATGCTTTTATTATTAAAGCATTAACGATTTTGTCTTGTCATTCCCTGTTTTTTAAGTTTTAATGTTGAAGGTTATACTATAACAGTCATTAATACCTTTTAAACAATATCTATGTTTTTTAGAGTGTTTGAGGCGCTGACATTTTTTCGTTCCTTTTTTTTGTAGCTAAGTGCTTAACCCTCTAAAACAGCTTTATTCCAATGGAATCATTATGGGAAGGCGTCAATAAGCAGTTACGATGAAGATAGTATGTTATCGCTTCCTATAGTGCTGTGTAATTATATATATACTTGTTAATGGGTGAAATTCACAGTACAGAAGGATTCAAGTCTTCGGCGAGCCTGTTCTGTGATTTCCTTCATTGATCTGTTTGTGTCATGATTTAGTACTTTACAACCGGTTCGCACATCATCTTCGCCAGTGTTTCCATTCAGCTGAGCGCGGCTTAGTGTAGCAGTTTTAAAGACTCCAATCCAATATACATTTACTTGTCAATTCTTTGTTCCAATCGACATAATTGATCCCACCTTTTACTCCGCTCTCCTGGTCAATGTGATACTTTTTCCATTTGTTTAAACACATTCACTGTTACCCTCTGCACTATTCTATACAAACATTGAAGAGCATTATAAGATGTATAAAAAAAAATTCTATACATTCTTAATTATTTCATTAAGTTTGTCTTAAATGTTTAAAATGACCATAACTAAGTCTGATAAAAAGTCCCTTCTTTTCTTGCTGTCCAGGGGTTAATAGGGAGGAGGTTTAATTGCACCTCCCCCAACACATTAATAAGGTTTTGGTAGCAGTATAAACTGCTTTGTGTGTCCACTACGTAGGAGGTGAGAGTAGGTTCTCACCCTATTGAGAGTGTGCCTTGACGTGGCGGGTGAGCTTAATTATGCTTTGGCCAATTCATATAACCAAAACCTCTCATTTATATTATGTTTATATATTTGTTGCCAACTTTATTAGGGTAAGAAGCGCAGACAGTTTTTGTTTTTTTGTATACATTGTGCAGCCGATACACTGTTTTTGCAGCATGCTCACACTGTTTGGTAGGCCTCATATTACACATTTGTATTATTTGAGCACCAACATTTTTTCTTTTATAAAACTAACCAGGTTTGTATTCTTAGAGGTGAGAAGGCATCAGACATATAATTTCTTACATCTCTCATGGATGCCACAAAGGATGTTTTTCCTTGCATGCTGGGCCTCAATAAGAGACATCCTGAAATACAAACCATACAAACCATCTTATGGAATAAAACTGCAGGGGAATGTTTAAAAACCCATTACACAAAACGCAAGTCATTTTAATCAAGAGAGTTGGGGAGCCAACACATTTATTTCTTGCTTAATACAACAAGAGCCCTTGTGACACCCCCAAATAGATACGTATTGAAGAATTACTGGTCTCTAGGATCTATCTACTCTTCTGCCATCATTCCTTCAAGCAATTAGCCAAGTAACTGTACGTTCACAAGAATTTCATTCTGCGATTTTCCAAATGAAATGCCACAGTGAAGCTAAATGAAAGTAACAGCACATAATTAGACATTTTTTTCATTAAGCAAATTTTGCACCTGGTACCTGTAGTAATATAGCTGTGGCACTTGAATAATGACTTCAGTTGCGTACAGTGCCATGAAAATTTATCTTGGAGATGATTTTATTGCATGGTTACCCGAGGCAATTAAATCAATAAATCTTAACTGTCAGGAATACTGGCGTGATGCCAGGTGTAAATGAAATGCAAAAATATCAGTAAATAAAAGGTTTCTGACAACTCATTTTAAGAATTATTTAACATTTTGGAACCTTTCACTTTTGATCTGCAATCATCCAATTATATTCTTCCCGAGAAACATTGATTACAAAATAAACTTGTAACGTGAAGGCTTTTAGACAAGCCTATTACATAAGGCTGTGATGTGACAGCGCTTATCTAAGCTTCACTGACAATTAAGTAAATGTTCCGTTCTTGTATATCACTTGTTACGTTCAGATCTGAATGCTTCCAGGCAAGGACACAGCACATTGTATAAAACATTTAAACAGATTTGTTTTAAAAAAAATATTTTATTATTTTATATACCGATCTGTCTGAAAGATGGATAATTCTGAATAAACATGCAGAAGCACATATTGTATTATGTTGCTGCCACGTTACATTTCTTTAATGAGTATTGATTGTTTTTATTCTGTTGACTCATTATCACACCTTAAATCTTCTGAATATACTAAATTTAATTTAATCTTATCCTATAATTATTATTTTTTCTTTTTACATCCAAGCCAACGTGTGTTGGCATGTAAATATGTCCATAGACTAACAACAAGTCGAAAAAGGGAAAGGGTGCAACAATTAACCAAATCCCCTTGCCTCCTGCAGCCAATCTACAAATCAAAGTCATCAGTTCTTTGGTCATGATTGCCCATTGTGTACGGAATTTTAGGGATTTTGTGACACTGTTTAATCTTTACGGTGCCAGCCACATGTGTTCTACGTGGAAAGCAAAGTGGATCCTTGGAATCAGGGCCGGCCCTATAATGGGGCAGACTGGGGCAATTGCCCCAGGCGGCACTTTAGAAGGGGCGGCACTTTGCCGCCCCAAGCGCTTTTTTTTTGTTTTCTTTTTGAAGCGGAGGAGAGAGAGAGGGACGCCGAGTGGTTTTCGCTTACCCGCTCGGCACCCCTCTCTCTCTCTCTCTCCTCTGCGGCGAGTCTCCCTGTTCGGTCCCGGTGCCGGCTTGTAATGCAGAGCGCCGGAAGTGACGTCAATTTCCGGCGCTCAGCATTACAAGCCGGCACCGTGGCAGAGCAGGGAGCCTCGCCGCAGGACTGTTTAAAGGTAAGTACCAGGGTCATTATCTACCAATAAGAAGCTTGATTGTATGTCTAAGCTACTAAAAGAAAGTTGTACTTCCTGCGATGTTGAGACTTAACTAAAAAGTGCTTACAACCGGTGAAAATAAAGGAACATTTTTATAAAAATGTAGCATTTGTTTCGCCAAAAGCATTTACAAGCTGTCTGAAATATTTGTTAAGAATTTCCTGTGACCTCCTAAGTGAGGTTATTCGTAAGCAAGCAGTGACATTATTCCAGAATATTATTTATAAATGGATTTGTCATAGACGTATCACTCAAAATGCTGACTAGGTTGTTAAATGGAAAGTTTTATTGGAATTTATTAGACTAGAGTTCATCAGAAATCACGTATTCAAGCGACACCAGACAATGCATGTTCTGAAGACCCCCTCATATGGATCAATCGGGACTGTCTATCAGAGGCAACTCTCCATCCAAAGCTCTTTATTTCACAAAGGTAAGAGCTTACTCATGCATATGGCGGAACCAACACCTTTATTAGAATATACTATATGGAAGGAGGTAAGCCAGTTTCAGTGATCTAAAGATGGTCTCAGGTGTCTCGCAACTCTTACAAGTTGCATGTAATGTGCATGGAGTTTAAATAATTAATATTGATATGTGATGATTCCTTTTAGGCATTTAGATGCAAAAATAAGCTAAAGTATAAGGTGACACATAGCTATTTTATGTCTTAAAATGTATATAATGTATGGAGCGTAACTTTGATTCATATTATATTTCTAACTACAAACTAGAATCTATGAGAAATGTACGTGGATCAGGATTATACACAAGTTATACTTTAATTTGTCTTTTTAGTGAATTAAACACACAGAAATCCGTATTAAATTTGACATTTTCTGGAAATAATTTCCTTTTGTAAAAAGGCACGCGTCATTTTAACTCTCACCAAAGGCAAGTTGCAGGAATTTGTGTGGACAGGGTTTAAGAGACATTTTAACGTTGCTACTGCTGTCCTGGGCATCACAAGAGACATCTGGGTTCAATTATTTGATAGAATAATAGATACAGTTAACATTATCAATGTAATGCCACAATTGCACTGACTATTGCAGGAGTTTATGCATGGGCCATGAAGAATTGTAATTAAAATATTTTTGTAACACGGCTAAAATATGTACAGCATTCACGTAAAAAAAACAAACAATTGGTCCAATTGCTACAATCCAAGTCAGGTGCATCAAGTTGAGGTTTCCAGGCCTGGAGTGATCATCTGGGCAATACGTTAGTCTTCCTACCATTCCAGCAGCAGTTCGGGTCCTGCAATGTGCGGCAGTCGAGTACACGGTGTGACCATGCGTATCCATATGGCAACCGCGTGTGATTTAGCAGCCCCTGGCCTTAAAGTGTCAGAGCCACTTTTCATATCTAGTCCAGCCCTTTCCATAGAAAGTTCTATGACCTCAGGTAGATTTGCTCAGTTATCATGGCAGCTAAGATGAGCTATTGTGCCTTAATGATTACAAGACCCCCCGATGTGACCTCTATAAATGTGGAAACTAGTTAGCCAAAATAGCTTACAAGAGGCTGCTGATATCTCAATAATACCAAGGTCTTCCTTATGTGTTTCCGAAACAGAATTGTAATTCAGGCTGGTTGTTAAAACAGTTTAAACAGCCACAGGCAAATAGTACCCCTGTTAGCCAAAGACTTGGCCTTGAGTTCAGTATGGTGGAAATGGAATAATGGGTCTGGATATCATTTTGCTTGTAGTAAAGTATCACACTTGGCTCGGTGGGGTTCACATAATTCATACCTTATTGCTGATATGAAATTAATTAACATTTACACTAGAACAATAAAACATTACACAAAAACTATAACTCTGCACAAATCAAACCATGAGAATAATATATTTATTACAACTGAGCAACAGTTACGCAAATCATGAAATGGCATTGTGTACACTTTGATAGAATAGTCTTGACTGTAAAAAATAAATAAAAACCTGAAAATTCCATTCCTTAAGACTATTTTATAAGCGTCACTATTATTCATGTATCCTTAGGAGAAATGCAGGTAACACCATTATACTGCTGAATGTGTGGTTGGATCATGGAGAGTGGGATGTTTGGTTTTTAAAACTGTTTTTGAGGTAATGCATAAATACAATGGTTGCATGAATCAATTTAACAAACTCTGTGATTATTTTTCATTGCTATTTCGGGAAATAACCATAAAAAAGACATCAGTTCATTATTACGATTAAAAAACAAAACAGTGTTTACTCACTTTATTCTACTCTAGACTTCAAGGCAATGAAACATATTTTGGTAGATTTAATAAGAGGTGGAAAGTCCTCGTAAACTAAAATTAAAAGTTTGGATTATCCAACATCTCACGTCTTATTAAACCTGCTCCATCATCTTTGTTTTAATCAGCACCAGCAAATAATGTTACCTTCCAGAATTGCTGGTATTAACAAACCTGTCCAAGGTGCAGCCTGCAGTATTAATACTTTTGAATTTCACTAGTACAGAAACCCTTGAAAAATTGTGAAAACATATTTTAAAAAAGCAGGTAAATCACAGAATGCTTGCTTACATTTGAAGGAAACACTTTCTTGAAAAATACAGTCCTCTATGAACAGTCTGAAAAAGATCTGGACCAACATGAAATGAAATTTAAGACCTTATTCTACAGATATTAGCAAGCAGACATTCTATTCCATTTATGGAATTTCAGAAATCTGTTAAAAACATTTAAATATACCAGGACAACAATTAGACTGTTTCGTTAATGTCTTATTGTACAGTTTGGCACCTGGTGTCACTGGTTTCACCTTTAACCTCTGTGACCAAGCAGTGAGCTACCCATTTCGTTATTACATTGCAGATATTAGCTGCCTTGGCAGTGATGCCATAGACAAGCAACACGCATTTTTAAGTAATACCAATCACAGGAAAGTTTGAACATTGCTAATAATACAACATTTTAAATAATTATCCCAATTAAAGTGTTTTCATAAAACACTCTGATACTGAAGAAGTTTTGTTCCAAATCTTCACAAAGTGCATCTTGTTCTTAATTAAAGGCAGTGAAGAATAAAACAATATATTTAAAATTGTACCATTTCATAAAGCACATAGGAATGGATCCAAGAGATGCAAGGCATATTAAAGAGTTGGAAATGGTTGGTTGGCGGGTTGGTCGTTGCAGTTAATGCTACTTCCCGAGCTGCATTTCCATTGACAGTAAAAGCCACTTCCAACAAATAAAATATTTTAAAAAATGAAGTCAAGATAATGAGTGGATATCCACCAGTGATCGTCTATGCTCTGGTAGAGGTAGAATACAAGAAAATGTGGGAGGAATAAAGCAGACACTACAACAATTGTGACTCGATGCGTAACCAATGAAGTCCTTGTCGAACGTAGCGGACCAGGTTGGTCATAGTGCTGTGTTGTGTTAAAGGCTCCATCATTGTGTCAAGGTCTTGAAAGAACTCTGTAATCACAAAACGTTTTGGTATTAGGATCACATTTCCAGAATCCCTTACGCTGCACATTAAAATAGTAAATTCAAAATATGTTAATATTTTGTAATAAAATTGACTTTTATTAAGCAAACCACTGGACCCAAGCAACTATAGGTTGGCACCTTAAATATGTATGCATTTGGAAATAATTATCTGGTAAGGTTCTGATTATATACACATTACATTAGTTTTATGACCAATATGTCTTCAAAGGAAGGAGAGACTTCTATTACGCATATTTGGTATTTCTCAGAATGCACATGCTCCCACTTTCCAGAAGGATTATGATTAGATACATATTATGTTTTTATAATTTATTACACTTTATTATATTTTTTTGTTTGCACATTGTTCTACACATCAGACGGGAGGGGAGTGGATTTTGTTGCTGACATTCATAATTAGAACATCTAAAACTACACCAAAATAGCCGCTGAAGGAAAAAATCTTTTATTCCAATTTTTTTTTAATGCTCACTGTGCCCTTAACGAAATCTAGTAGCACCTACCAAATATATAACTTTTGTAATTCTTAAATTTGTTAAAGGTCCTGAGTAAATGTTCGATTTTATTTTTAATTAGTGAAGATAAAAGTTTTTAAAGATAAAATTACTTTATCTAGCCCACTCCAAATGCTCCAGGGAGCCAAGGAGGCTTGACCACGGGGAAATTTCAGTAACAATACTTAAGTGATTTTTTAACACAATTTAATTCATAAACTCACTTCTCAGCTTCTATACACGTCATTGTGACTGTTGTGAACATAAAATAATTACCGTATTGGCTCGGATATA